>NW_026526927.1:0-600000 GCF_024362965.1 Panthera pardus
CCCACATCAGGCTCTGAGCTGACAGTAGGAAGCCTGCTTGGGATTCTTTCTCTCTCTATGCCCCTCCCCACTTGCTATTTCTCGCTCTCAAAATAAATAAATAAACTTAAAAAACACTTTTTAAAAATTTAAACCACCAGTCTTACTGCTAAGTGGTAGAACTGGGACTTAAATCCATGAGGGGCAGGGCCTAGGTCACCAGGCACAGAGCCCCTGGAGCACTGAGTGAGGCACAGGCCAGGAACTGTCACACACATCAGCCCTGCTTCTCCCAGTCTGCCTCACTCTAGACAGCCTTTGATCTCCGCTGACTGCTAACTACTAGGAGAGATCTAGCCAGTTATGACTTAGAATATTCTTAGGGACTATACCTTTCCAGGAAGGACTTCTGAAGACCACACTGATAAAAGGAATGACAGTGTGGCCAGTCATGACTTAGAATATTCTTAGGTACTATGCCCTTCCAGGGAGGACTTCTGAGACCATACCAATGAAAGGAATGACAGTAGAAGAACAAGAAAGTCAGGGTACATTGGTAACTTTTTTGTCTGATGGGTAACTCCCAGTTCCTCACTCTGTGGCATTTCGGTAGGGCTGCAAATCAAGGCACCCTGCCTCCCCTCCAAGAGTGATGACAATGTAGTCAGCGAGCCAGAGAATGTTCTCCCTCAGGGAACAGGAACTGGAACAGGAGTGGACACCTGACATCAGCATCAATTTTTAGAGACTGATGTAGACATTGACAAAGAAGTCTCTCTTTTTTCTAAGAACGCATGTATTAAGTTGAAATTAAATGCCAAGGGCCATCTTCCCCTCTATGTATAGAATCCTACCTGAAAATAAATCATAGATGAGTGGCAGAGAAAAAGCCAGCATCCTGCTAATCATTTAAGCACCTAGATCATGCCATGCCTGAAATCTAACCCCTTACATATTTCAATTATATGACCTAATAAATTGTCTTTTTAAAGCTTAACCTGGGTTAATTTTAGTCTCTGCCACCAGTAAATAAAAGAATCTTTCTCAATTTATAGAAAAATGGTATTTAAGGAGAGGACGTCCTGTCCCTTGTCCCTCAAGCTGGATTCAAAGTGTAAAGGCCTACTCTTCAGGTATGGCATTCAACAGTGCCCCCAACACCACCATTCCCATTTATTTCCCTCTTACCTGGAAATAGTTCAAAAGCATACCAGCCCCAGACAGTCCCAGTCCTGCAAACATGAAGGGCACCATCACCTGAAGGCCAATGGACAAGGCAGTCTCCCTGCTGAACTCAGACCCCAGTGGTTTAGAGACCACCCTGTGGCTCTCAGACACACTCGGGAGTCCATCTTCTGAGGCTCCAGAGAGTCTTCCAGGGCTGAAGGCGTGTGGCAGAGCCAGCTCCTCTGGCTTCCGCTGTCGGGTCTCTGTCCCATCCATGTGAGCAGAGCTGAGCCCCTGGCAGCCTTAACCTGGGAGGCACAAAGCAATAGTGGCTGATCAGAGGAGTTCCTGACCCCCATAGGACTGATACCCTGTAAGCCCTCAGGCCCTTCTGTCCAGCAGAGGCTGGCATCATTCTACCCAATCAATAGCCCCTCGCTCAGGGACTGCTGAGCCACACGGTCTCCTGCAACCCCAATTTAAACAGTTTTTATTTAATATGCACGTTTGAGAAAAATAAAATATCACAGAAGAGAGCACTCAATATTTACGAATTTGAGTCAGCAAAACTGGTGGTATAGGTGGAGGAAAATTCTTTCCTCCAGAGAAGAACAAGATACCTAGCAAAAAATGTCAGAATCCAGTTTTTCAGAACTCTGGAAATTCACCAAAGGCTTGGAGCAATGCAGGAGTATTTATTAAAAAAAAAAAATGCTGAATCCTCAGCAAGAACAGCCACATTGTTGTGTCCATGGTGTTTGTGATATTTTTACTGTGCCTTAGTCCCACCCCCTGCTCTGCAGCTCTGCAGCACCCTTAAAAACCAACAGCCTGGAAAGAGCAGAATGGGCTGGAGCTCTTTCAAAGCCTCATTCTCAAAGGACTATCACTATTTGACCTATCAGGTGGTTCACCGCAAAATGCCACTTACAGACTCTGTATTTCACCTGACATTAAAAAATTTTTTTTTAACATTTCTTTATTTTTGAGAGACAGAGTGCGAATAGGGGGAGGGACAGAGAGAGGGAGACAGACCCGAAGCAGGCTCCATGCTGTCAGCACAGCACCTGACTCGGGGCTTGAACCCATGAACTGTGAGATCATGACCTGAGCCCAGGTCAACAGCTCAACCAACTAACCCACCCAGGTGCCCCTCACCTGACTTATAAAATTCACATAGTGTAAAAAACCTTTTCCCTGGGGGATATTTGTTGAAAACAATTATAAGCACTTCAAGCTGCCTAAGGCAGTGGGTAATAGCTGGGGTAAATAATACAGAAACCAAAAGCCTAAAAGGAAAAGCTGGGGAATGAGATGCCTAAATTCTGAAAAGTTCCTAAAAATCCTGGGAATCTAGAAGGCCACTCATGGTGAGCTGGGCATATGCTCAGGAAAGAGCTGAGAAGGCTCGAAGCTCTAACCCCCAGCTGATCTGGAGGCTCTGCATAAGCAGACGTGAAGACTAAGGCAGGGCTGTGAACGACAGCACTATGTACTGAAGGTGTGCCCCAACATGCACACAGAGCCTCCAGGCAAAGACTGGGGGATTCATCACTTCCACACACGGCATTCAAGGAAATCTCTAACTAAGCATTACCTGACCACAGAGCAAAGTCCTCAGGAGCTAAGTACAACACAGAATACAAACCAAAGAAGTCATTTAGAAAGGTCGCTAAACCAACAACAGCTACAGAAAGCAGCAATAACAGACCCTCAAAAAGACACTGGCCCCTGAGATCTCCAGCCCTGCTCCAGCCACACCCTGGAAGTTGGCTGGCCTGCACAAGACAGAAGCTTGAGGAATCAACACATGGACCGAGCCCAGGGGTTTGGATGCAACTCTGCCAGCCCTTGACCCTCACTGGTGTCATAGCCCTCATCTAACTTCTTACTGTTGGGCTGATAGAGACTGCACCAACAAGCTGGACATGGGACAAAAGATGCATGCTGGATCTCACATACCTCCTCTGGATGGGAGGACTATTAAGCATTGCCTGTATATTATGATAACCTCTCTCACCCTTACAACTGTTGCTTACCCACTTTGCCCCCAGAATTGTTATATGGCAATAAGGGAGTCAAGGGCATTCAGCGTCTTCACCTCCCTCCACAAAGATTGCTACAAGGGAAAAACACCCACTCTCTGTCAGTTACCTGGTGCCTCAAGGACTAAGTATTGGACTGTAGAGTTAACCCAAAATGTCAGGCCCATGTCACAACAAGGGCCTCCAGAGAGGGAAGCCTGCTACATTTACCTTCCTCAATGGAGGAATCTCGGGCAGGGAAGGGGTACAGGACAGGCCCCTTCAAAAGGTTATAAAGGATACCCAGAACGGGGTAATATAAGCCATAAAGGTGACCACTCCCCCAGCAGCCTACCAGGGTTTGAGCCTTTCAGCCCTCAATCAGATGCTTACCAATTCCCCACTCCAACATTGGACTAACACTACCTTACCAGTCCTCCATAAAATAGATAATCACACCCAAACCTGCTGGATGTGCTTCCCCTCAGCAGGAGGGCTTACTTAGCCACTCCTATCCCTTTTACCTAGGAAGCTCCTGAAAATCTCAAAACCAACATTTCTGTCTTAATTGTCTTCTCTATACGGAAGAAATATAATCTTAAAGAGGAATACAACCCTATGTTCAACCCCTGGGGTGTTCTATCTATGTTCTAATTCGGCCTACCAATGCTTACAGGCCAAATGGACTCAGAGATGTTATTCCATCTTCCTAACCCCAGAGATATGCGTATACACTGAAGATCAGCTCCTAACAACTTTTAGCCCCACCGCCTGGACTAAATGGGCAATCCTGCTACCCATTCTGATAGCAGCAGGAATTGCGACAGGAATAGGAACTGGAATAGGGGGCATAGGTTCATCCATAGGACTATACCATAGACTATCTCAAGAGCTAAATGAAGACATGGAACAGGTGGCAGATTGTCTGGTAACCTTACACAGCCAAATAAACTCTCTGGCAGCAGTGACCCTCCAAAACAGGTGAGCCCTGGACCTCCTCACTTCAGAAAAAGGAGGGACTTGTATCTTTCTGGGGGAGGAATGTTGCTATTTTGTAAACCAGTCAGGAATAGTTACAACTAAGGTTAAGGAACTCAAGGAAAGAATTCAACATAGACAACAGGAAAATATCAATCAATGGAAAGGATGGGATCTCACAGACTGGGCATCCTGGCTTCCTGCCCTGGTAGGGCCCCTCCTCTCCATAATTTTACTTGTATCCATTGGCCCCTGTATACTGAATGCCATGGTACGTTTTATTGAAAACACTGCTGCTTGCCAAAGTACTCCAAGCGTTCTGAGAGTACCAACCTGTATATTTTAGCCTTCCGAGAGTACCAACCTGTAAAATTGAAAGGTGATGACTACCAAAAGTTTTTTTAAAAGGCATCAAAGGGGGGTAATGTTGGAGAAGTGGATAAAGTACATCAAAGAAGGCTGATTGGACTAAAACAAACTCTGGTCTCTAGCTTAGAGACCCCTCCTCCGGTTTCTTCTTCCTTTGTTTGCTGTGCGCGTGAAAACTCCCACAGATATGGAGGCTGTTGGCTATAAATTACCCTCCCCACTTGCATTCTGGGCTGAAACCTTTGGCGAAACAGTCTCCTCTAAGCCCACTAGTGTAAAATAAATCTCCAACCCACCAAGACCGCTGAGTGCTGCTTCGTTTTTCTGCCAGTGTCCAGCTTGGTTCTGTAACATGTTCAAAGAACTTAAACAACCATCCCTGAAGAACTAGATAAAGTAAAAAAAATGGAGTCTAACCAAAATGGAGAATATCAAGGAGATAAAAACTATTTTAAAGAAGAACCAAATCAAAATTCTGGAGTTGTAAAACATAATGGCCCTAGAGGAGTGCAATGGCTGATCTGAGCAGGGAGAATAAAGAACAACTGAACTGAAAGCTAAGTCAACAGAAATTATCCAATCTGAAGAAAAGAAAGAAAACAGAATGAAGAAAAATGAACAAGTTCTCAGGGCCCTTGGGACAGCATCAAGCACACCAGCATGTATAACGGGAGTCTTAGGGATGAAAAAATAAAGGGGTCCAAAAGAATATTTGAAGACATAATGCACAAAAGCTTTCCAAATACGATCAGACAAACTTCCATATTCAAGAAGCTCAACAAATCACAAGTAGAATATACGAGCACAAATTACAAGAGATCCACTGCAAGACACACCATTATCAATCTGCCAAAAGTCAAAGACAGATAGAAAATCTTGAAAGCAGGGAGAAGCAACTCTTCATGCACAAGGACTCCTCAGGAAGATTAACAGCTTACTTCACATCGGAATCCATGGAGGACAGAGGCAGTGGGATGACATGTTCAAAGTGCTGAAAGAATAAGACCTTCAACCAACAGCTCTGAAAAGCAGAAAAAGGATCCTTCAAAAATGAAGGACAAATTAAGAGATTCCCAAATGAACAAAAACCAAGAGAATGTGCCACTAGCACACCTGCCCTACAAGAAACACCAAAGAAAGACCGAGAGGCTGAAATGAAAGGACCTAGATAGTACTTTAAATTCATATAAAAAAATAAAGAACACTAGTAAAGGTAACTACATAGGCAAATTTAAAAAAAATGTATAAATGCATTGTAACTCTATTTTCTCTTATCCAACTTAAAGACAACTGCATAAGTCAGTAATTATAAATCACTATATATAGGTACACAATATACACAAATGTAATTTGTATGACAGGAGGAGCACAAAGTAGGAGAGAACAGAGCTATATAGGAGCAAAGTTTCATATACTAGTGAAATTAAGTTGCTATTAATTTAAATTACAATGTTATCTAAGGAAGGAATTGTAATCCTCAGAGCAACCACTAAGAAAATAACTAAAATATATATATTTTTAAAATAACAATGGAATAAAAATAATACATTAGAAAATATCCACCTAATACAAAAGAATATAGTAATGAAGGATACAGGAACAGAACGAAACCATAAGATATAGAAAACAAATGGCAAAATGTCAGGATGCTATCTTATCAGTAATTACACTAAATATAAATGGATTGGTTGAAAGTAAAAAGGTTTTTAAAACATATACCATGCAAACAGTAACCAAAAAAAGTGGGGGGGGGGAGTGACTTTCCTAGCATCAGACAAACAGACATTAAAACAAAATTGTTACTACAGATAAAGAAGGGCATTTGATAATGGTAAATGCGTCAATAATTATCAAAAAACATAACAATTATATACACCTACAATATAGCCACAAAATACATGAAGCAAAACCTGACAGAATTGGAGAGAGAGAAATACAATTCAATAATAATAGGAGACTTCAATACTCTACTTTCAATAATCTACTGAACAATTAGAAGATCGACAAAAAAAGGGAAGACTTGAACACTATAAACAAATTAGATCATACATGCATAGAACATTCCACCCAACAATAGCAGAATAGACATTATTTTCAATGTATATAGAACATTCACTAGGATAAACCACACATCATATAAAAAACACACAAAATGCAATAAAATTACAAATAAATAAAAGAAAATTTGGGAAATTCACAAATTTGTGTAAACAACACACCCAAATAACTAAAGGGCCAAAGAAGAAATCATGAGGGAATCATAAAATTATTTGAGATGAATTAAAATGAAAATATAGCATACCAAAACTTATGGGATGCTGGGAATACAGTGCTTAAAATTTATATATGAAAAAGCAAGAAATAAAAGAGAGAAGCTTATATTAATAAATTGATCTTTCACCTTAAGAAAAATGAGAAAGAACACTAAACTAACACAAAAAAGTAGAGGCTGGGAAGCAATAAAGATTAGAGTGGTAATAAATGGAATAGAGAATAGAAAAACCATAGAGAAAATCAACAAAAGCAACAGTTGGGTCTCTGGAAAGATTGACAAAATACACAAACCTTTAGCTAAAACTGACCAAGAAAGAGAGAGGATGTAAATATTTAAGAGGGAACACTACTTCTGAACTTACAAATATAAAAAGAATTGTTTCTGTAGTGTAGTGGTTATCACATTCACCTAATATAAAAACAATAATGAGGGAATACTATGAACAATTGTATGCCAAGACATTTGAAAATCTAGATGAGATGGACAAATTCCTAAAAACACACTAACAAACTAATTAAGAAGAAATAAAAAAATTAAGAGACCTGTAACAATTACAAGATTGAATTAGCAATACAAAAAATTCCCCCACAAAGTCCAAGACCAGATGGCTTCACTGATGAAGTTTACCAAGCATTTAAAAAAGAATTAACACCATCCTTCACACACTCCCAAAGAAACTGATGAAGTGGGAACATTTGCCTGATACCAAAATCAGACAGAGCCAACCTAAGAAAACTACAGACCAGTATAAGAGCCTTATAAATATACACACAAAACTCCTCAACAAAATACTAACAAAGTGATTTATGTGGCATATAAAAAGTCTTATACAACATGACCAAGTGGGATTTATCTCAGGAATGCAAAGTCGGTTCAGTTTGTGAAAATCAATGTATTACACCCTATTAATAGAATGGAGGAAGAAAAAAAACATGATTCACTTAATAGATCAGAAGAGCATTCAGCAATATCCAACACTTTCATAAACACTAAAAAAAAAATCACTAGGAATTTAAGGGAATTATTTCAATCTGATAAAGTTTATGAGAAACCCTCGGTTAACAAACTTAATGGTGAAAGATTGAAAGCATCCCCCTTAACATTAGGGACAAGACAAGGATACCTGTTTTTGCCACTCCTGTCCTATGACATTGTACTTGAAGTCCTATCCAGCACAATCAGGCAAGAAATGAAATAAAAAGCATCCAAATTGGAATGGAAGAAGTAAAACTGTTTACAGATGACATGATCTTGTACATAGAACATTCTAAGGAATACACACACACACATACAACTAATAAGTTCAGCAAGGCTGTAGGATACAAGATCAATTTTTTAAAAGTCAGTTTTATTTCTATACACTAGCAATGAACAATCTAATAAACTAAGAAAACTGCATCTGCAATAGCATCAAAAAGAATAAAATACTTAAAGGATAAAGGTAACCAAAAAAAAAGTGTAAAAACTTTTACCCTGAAAACTATAAAGCACTGTTGAAAGGAATTTTGAGAAACCTAATAAAATGAAAATATGTCTTGTGCTCATGGACTGAAAGACTTATATTGTTAAGATGGTGATATTTCTCAAACTGATCTACAAATCCAGTGTGTTCCTACAAAATTATATTCATCTTTTTCACAAAAAATGACAAGCTAATCCTAAAATCCATACGGAAATGCAAGAGAGCCAGAATTTTAAACAATCTTGAAAAAAAGAATATACTTCCTGATTTCAAAACTTACTATAAAGCTACAATAATCAAGACAGTATAGTACTGGTATTAAAATCAAAATATAGATGGGGCAACTGGGTGGCTCAGTCGGTTAAGCGGCCGACTTCAGTTCAGGTCATGATCTCACGGTCTGTGAGTTCGAGCCCCGTGTCAGGCTTTGTGCTGACTGCTCAGAGCCTGGAGCCTGTTTCAGATTCTGTGTCTCCCTCTCTCTCTGACTCTCCCCCGTTCATGCTCTGTCTCTCTCTGTCACAAAAATAAATGTTAAAAAAAAATCAAAATATAGATCAATGAAATAGAGTTGAGAATCCACAAATAAACCCATGCACCTGTGTTCAATTGATTTTCAGCCAGGATGCCAAGGCTATTTAATGGGAAGAGAAGAGCCTCTTCAAAAATGGTGCCAAAATAACTGGATATCCACATGCAAAATCATGTGTTTAGACTCCTACCTCAAACCATATACAAAAACTAACACAAAATGGTCCAAAGCCCTAAACCTAACAGCTAAAACTATAAAACATTTAAAAGAAAACGTAGGTATAAGTTTTAGTGACTTTGGATTAGGTAACGGTTTCTTAGACACGATATCTACAGTAAAAGCAACCAAAGAAAAATTAAATAAATTGGGCTTCATCAAAATTTAAGTTTTGTGGGACACTATCAATAAAGTAAAAAGACAATCCACATAAAGAGAGAGAATGTCTGCCATCTAATCTGATAAGGGTCTAGTATCCCGAATTTATAAAGAATACTTACAACTCAACAATAAATCCAATTTAAAAACTGGCAAAGGAGAATGGCCAATAAGCACATTAAAAGATGCTCAACATCAGTTGTTAGGAAAATGCAAGTCAAAAAGACACCACTTAGCATAATGTTTTCCAGGTTCACTGACGTTGTTACACCAATGAGTACTTCACTCCTTTTTATGGCCAAATAATATTCCACTGTATGGATAGAACACATTTGGTTTATCCATTCACCACGTCATGAACTTTTTTTACTTTTTGGCTATTACATGAACATAGAACATATGCAGGTTTTGTGTGAACGTGTATCTTCTGTTCTCCTGAATTATACATTTTGAAGGGGCAAATTTTATGGTATGTGATTTACAAATAAATAAAAAAAATCATGAATTATTTATGGAATAGGTAAAGAAGCAGAACACTAGCAGCTTCCCAAACTCTCTGAGCCCCTAACAATAACCTTTATTCCTTATCACAGGGGCGACTGTCCAAACTCTGGAGAGAATCACTCGTTTCTGTATCATCTGTATTTAGTGTTACCAACTAAGAATACAGCCCTAAATAACAGTGTTTTGCTTACACCGCAATTTAGATCAATAGTCACATTCCACTTATTCTTCAGGTGTGGTGTCTTTTACCTGACATGAAGATTCTTGCATTCAGCTATGCTGTAGAACCACCATCCATCTATTCTACTCCTGAAGAACCATCCCTTTCCAAAAAAAAAAACAAAAACCAGATTGCTTTTTAACACAAAAGTAATGTGTTAATAAGAAATATAATTTAGACAACATAAAGATGTAAATAAGGATGTTTAAATCACTGACAATGTTACTGCCCCCAAATAACTAATGCTAAATCTAGCATATATCCTTCCAATGTGTACACACACACACACACACGCTATTTTAATCAATGTCCTAGATTCTGGGTTGTTTTATTTAATAAAATGTATACCCCTATTTTTAGCACGGATATAATTTTTATGTAATTTCTCATGTCATCCTTGATAGTTCACCCAATGGTTGGTAAAACCTTTTTTGCCAGAGGATTTATAGACTGAGGAAGAATAGAGGAAAGAACACAGCAGGGACAAGTCGCTACATGTTTTAACTCCTAGCCAGCCCAAGGCCACCAGCCACAGATCCCCATTGGCAAGGGACCAGGGACCCTGCACTGAATACAGCAGTCTTATTAAGTCAGCAGAGATGCTGGGCCTGTGAGGACAGCCTGAGCTGTGAGCAATGAGTAAGGAGGACACAGGAGAAGCCTCACATCTTTGGGGACACGAGTGAAGGTAGAACAGTCCACACACACAAGGCTACAGAACCTGGGTGAAGGCAGGCTTTGCTCAGCTCAAAAAAGCAATAAACTACAAAAAAAAAAAAGACGGAAATTACGTATTACACCATGAGTCCCCCCTCCTAAAGGCTTTCAAGCAGCCCAGCAGCAAAACAGGAAATGTCTGCTCTTCTTGCTACAGAGGTACCACCCTGGTTCCTGCCCTGGTCCTACCCCTACAGAAGTCACCCTTACCTCGTTGGTCCAGGCCCAGGTCATTCATTCTGACTGAGGCCCACACTCCATCTTCCCAGTGGCTTTCTTGCCTTAGACCCTCTGAGCCTGAACCTTGAGGCAAATTAACCATTCTTTTTAAATTCACCGCAAGCTGTGAAGCAACAGTGGTAAACTGAGTCAGGCATACATAGGAGGCCTGGCCACAGTGGGGAGGCAGGTAATGGCGCTGGGGGGGAGGGGAAGAGTCCCAGTCCTACCACCACTGGGAGCTGATGTGGGAAACAAAGGCAGAAGGAAATGGCATATAGAACTAAATTTCCTTATAACCTGCAGCCCACTGATAATTACTTGAGGCTGGCAGAGTAAAACGTTTCTCCAGGAACTCTTTGGAGCTAATGCTTTGCTACAGGGAAAAACCAGCTTAGCTCAACAATGGCTAGGCCTCTGGTATCCTATGAGTCTTCTTTGGCATATGAAAATCTCACTGGAAACTTCCCCTGGACTTTACCTCCCCCAGTCTCTCCTCATGGTCCCAGGCAGCTCTTCCTACCCATGGGTCCTGTCCTCGTGCTTCAATAAAATCACCTTTTTGCACCAAAGACATCTTCAAGAATTCTTTCTTGGCCGTTGGCTCTAGATCCCTTGAACCCCACTATCACCCCAAAACCTCATCCAGAGCCACATACAGAACAATCAATAGGGTCTCAGGTCCCCATTCTGCTATCCTATGTGGCTCCCTTCAAACCCAAGGGGAGAAAGGATGCTTAGTAGAATAGGGTTGGGGAGGGGGCAGTCTCTGGGTCCCTGCTGTGCCAGATACTTAATCTCTTAAAAAAAAAAAAATAGACACAGCTACCCAGGACCCATGCAGCAGCCCTTCATATCCTTTATACGCTCACAAGTCCTGAGAAGGGCTATCACTGCCTCTCCCCTGGGCCCTGGAGCCCACCTTGGCCTTCTCAAGAACTAGCACTAGCAAGGGTCTCCTTTCCTGCCTTTTCAGTTTCTCCGCACTCCCTCTGCGGGATCCTCCAACAATATGACCTTGCACGAGAATCTGTCTCTCAAATAAGTTCCCTGGACCCCAAGCCATCCTCTAGCTTGTACCCTATTTCTCTCCTCCCTTTCAGGGCACAATGAAAGAGACATGTCCATACTGTCTCTATGTCCTTGCCTCTGTGCTCAATACCCATTTGGCTCCTTCCTGCACACGTGGTCCTTGCCGAGACCAGCGGTCACCTGCACGATGCCAAACAATCCCCACAGACCTCAGTGTGCCCAACGTCTCAGCCAGATTCACTAGGGCATGAGAGACTCAAGGACTTGAGACTTGCCCACCATGGCCTCCCCACATCCTTGTCCCCGCAGTGTGCCCCCCACCCTTCCTGCATGTGGCTTTAGCCCCTGCTCCTTTTTCATCCCTTCTTCTTCCTCCTGATAAAGTCCAGTCCAGCCTGCACAGAAGAGCTGCTGACCATCAAGAACAATGCCCTGCTCTCATTTCCAAAAATGGCCACACTGGTGCTGCCCCCTTCCTGCTACATCTACACGAACTCTGACAAATACCTTCCCCCTAAAGCCCTTAAAACATTCTGCCCACCTCCCCCTTGTTAAAAGGCTCTTCTGGAGCTTTCCTGTGTTCAGCACTCTACCATAAAGGCTAGGTTAATGGTGCTGGGACTGATTTTGTTTCTCCTGGGCTCCTAGTGTGTGCATGTCAAGAAGCCTTTGATTGCTGAGGCATCCATGTCAAAGGCAGCTCCTAGCAAACCAACCCCAGAAGGCCACCCCCACCCATGAAGCTCCCCTTTTAGCAAGTCCTGGGTAATCGAGATCACTGACTGCTTGAGTGACTCTGCTGCTCCCTTCCCTTATCCAACTTCTTGCTCTCATGTTTTAAGCCATCCGATAAACAGTGAACCCATGAAACCCTAGTTATCCTGTCCCAATAAATGCAGAGCCCCAGACCCACACACCCTCCCTCTCTCTCTACCTTAGACTGCACTGTGTGGCTGTGTGGCCCTCGGGCATGCCTTGGACCTGCCAGGACCTGTGAGTAATAAATCTTGTTCTCCAAAGTTCCCTGATGACTGTACTAAGGCACTTCCTGCAATAATATAACAAGAACCACAAGGGCTGATCCAGCTTCAACAATGGCTCCAGGAGGGGAACCCGCAAGGGGATCACCACAAGTAGTAGGCCCAGCAGGCATTCCTGGCCTGTAGCATCACTGTGGAAAGGCTGATATGACGTCACACCATTCTTCTTCCAGCTTAGGGTTGCCAGATTTTGCAGGTAAAATGGGACATAGTTATGCTGAAAAGTGAGTCACTGTTTCTCTCAAATTCCGTGTTTTATCTGGCAGCCCTTCCCAGGTTTCCATGCATGCCTCATTTTGTCCTACTCCATGGGTGTCCTGTCTCTTTTCCTGGTGTGGCTTCTCCCTCTGATCTCTAAACGCTGACACTCCAGACTCTCCTCACTTGTCTTCTGTCTACAGCCTGTGTGTGGACCTCCCCCAGTCCCATAGCCTGAAGTAACAATGATATGCTGCTACTACCTCCCAATCACGTCTCCCAGCTCAGCCCTCAGCCCAGGATCCAGACACGGAGAGCCAACTTCCCACTCAGCGGTCTGAGAGTCATTTCAGGCACCCTCGGTCTAACACAGAGCTTGTAGTTTCCCCATTCCACCTCTTAATCTCATCTTTCCCATGAAAGGCATCACAGCCACCCAGCCAGTCAACACAAGAGGCGCGGATATAAACTGAAAGGGCTTGGGGTACAGAAGGTATGGATATAATCCTCTGGACTTTATATGTAAGTCTATATTGTTCAGACTTCTTCCCTATGGATGTGCACTATGAAAAAAAAAGAAAAAAAAACTTTATTTTTTAGAGCAGTCTTAGGTTCGCAGAGAAATTGAGAGGAATGTACACAGAGTTCCCATATACCCCAACATCCCACACGAGACAGGAGCATGTTACAACTGATGAACCCACACTGGCACATCATGATCACCCCAAGTCCAGTTTACAGTAGGGGTCATTCCTGTGTGGTACAGTCGATGGGTTTGGACAAATGTAGAATGACATGCATCCATCATTATATCACACACAGTAGTTACACTGCCCTAAAAATCCTCTGTGCTCCACCTACTCATCCCTCTCCTCCTTTGGTGCATGAATGATTTATCATCCATTCAACAAATGTTTTGTTCCTTCCTTTTATGCAAGGAGTTTTCTAGGCACCAAGAATGCAGTGGAAAGCAAGACAGATAAAGGTCCTGCTCTCAGGAAATTTGTATTCTAGAGGCAGAGACAGAAATAAACAAGAGAACAAGTAAGTGAACAAGATAAATTAAATACTGTGAATTGACAGGGACTATCCTGGGAAAGTGTAGGGTAGGGTGTGGATGAAGGATCAAAGACCCAAGAAGAGAGAGTGACATTTTAATGAACCCTAAGTATAAAAAAATTTCCCCTGTGCAGGGGTGCCTGGCTGGCTCAGTCACAAAAGCATGCAGCTCTTGATCTAGGAGTTGCAAGTTTGAGCCTCACACTGGGGGTAGCAATTACTAAAAAATACATAAATAAAACTTAAAAAAAAAGCCACTGTGCAAAGATCTAGGGGAAGAGCCCTGCAAGCAGACAACAGCGAGTACACAGGCACTGAGGTAGGGCAAATTTGGTGCTTCCAAGGAAGGAAAGGCAAAGAGGCCAACAAGTCTGGGGTATGTAGATACAAGAGGATGGCAGGAAAGAAGGACAAGGCAGCCGGTCACGTAGGGTCTTACAGGCAGAGCAAGGAGTACATGCTTCTTTCTCAGAGTGACTGTTTATGTTTTCAAAAGACAACTCTGTTGCTTCCCCCACTAAAAAGGGATCAGGGCCCCTGAGTGACGCCAGATGACCCCCGTGAAGCCAAAGATACACCCCAGCAATCCACAGAACATTGAGAAATGATAAATCACTGTCTGTTTAAGTCCCTAGGTTTGGCAGTACTTTGTTATGCATCAAAAGATAACTGACAATGTTCCAGCTCTGTGATTTCATTTACAGTTTAGCTGCCCTCCTCTGGGGGTGAGAGATGGTGCTGAGCTGACAACTGCCAATGTGGGAGAAAAATCTTAGCTGCCCGTGACACTATGTACTTCAAAGATAGTTGGGTACAGAGCATCAAACCGCTGGAAGTCCATGTGAACTCTAACCTAAAAACAAGATGTATTTTCTGGCTCTGACACTTCTAAAAGTAGTCCAAAGCAACAACATGTCCCCCTAGTCTGGGGGCCATGTATCTCTGCACTCAGATTTTCATGTCTAATACTCAAAACAGGACTCTTGGAGGACAATGAATCCCATAACTTGGGGAAGGAGAAAAGATGAGACGGCTCTGGAACCCTCTGGTGTTGCTAGAAAATAAGATGTTTTCAAAGGTGTCAGAAGAGGGACTAAAATGACAAAGGAACAAAATTATAAATAGACTACCACTGTCAATTGGTGACAACTTCAGCATCTAATAATAATACAGTATAGTTACTACTTCACAAGTTGAATCTGCAAAGGACCATGAGTTCATTATGATATCAAAACAGAAAAGTTAAATTAATACAAAATGTATAAAGCCAATATTGAATAAAATAAATCAGCAGACAAAATCAGTCACTAATTAAAGTCAACAAAGGATGAGATACAGCCTATCAGAGAATCCTTCCTTTGTTGACTTTAGTCAGCTGCTTTTGACAACTTAATCACAACTGCATCACTTCAGGAAGACTCACGCATGTAAGCAGGAAGGAGTGGAAAAGTCAAGACAGCGCTGGGAAAAGCAGGAACCAGAGGAAGGGGAGGAGAAATCACCCATCACCACAGTCACAGGATAACCAGGGAGCTGGAAGGCTTACCAGCTGAAGGGCACAGATCAGACAAAATAACCAATTAAAAAGAGGCCCAATGGGGAGCCTGGGTAGCTCAGTATGCTAAGTGTCTGACTTCGGCTCAGGTCATGGTCTCACAGCTATGAGTTCAAGCCCCATGTCAGGCTCTTTGCTGAAGGCTCAGAGCCTGGAGCCTGCTTCACATTCTGTGTCTCCCTCCCTCTTTGCCCCTCCCCTGCTCATGCTCCATCTATCTCTCTAAAAAATAAACATTAAAAAAAATAAAGAGGCCCAAAAGCGTTCACAAACACTAGACAATTAGAGAAGCATGAACCACAAAGCTTCGTTCTCTCCTCCCAAAATGAGTAAAACCCTCTGGATGACTCACTCATGGCGGTGGGATTCAGACAGAATACAAATGAGTTTCCAAATACGCCAAGAAACCAGGTAGGCACCAGGAGGCAAGTGTCAGCAGCCGAGCTAAACTGAAGGGTTCCCTGACTGCTAAGGAAGAGGCCTCCTCTCAAGGTGTAGGGCAGAGCTATGGGGACCACACAGAACAGTTCCAGAAGAAACTTGTGTGAGGGAAGCACACTGAAGAATGCCCTCTAAACTCATCAAATGTGCACCAGAGGCCCAGTGTGGTCAGCACCCAGCACACATTCCCACCTACCCTGTGCCCCTTACAGTGTGGGGCCTCCGTGATCCCCAGCAGGGACCTCACAACCCTGTGGATGGTAGTCAAGGGCACTCAGCTTCCTTGGGAACGTGGGGGTGTGTCAGAAGGAGAATGTGTTCAGATGTCATTTGCATCGACAGAAATGAGTACAGATGAACACACCAGGTCCTGAAGGGCAGGCCTGCTGGTGAAGGCGGCCTCTGTCGGGAGAGTGGGCTGTGGACGCAGGAAAACCCTGTCCTGTAGCCCCCAGAGGGGGGGGGGGGCACCTGGGGGGGTGGCACTGACTCCAGGGCAGAGGTTCCCACCCAGCCTTTCCCCCAGAGGACACAATATGGAGGCGGTGCCCCAGGACAGGCCCCCACAACAAAGAACTACCAAGGTGTCAGACCCTGCCAAGGTGTCAGAGTGTGGAGTGGGAGCCCTGCACAGCCCGTGTGCTTGGAGCCCCTTCCTCGGGCACAGGCCTTGAGAAGGGCTGGGCAGGGGGACCAGGGCCCACCTGGCTGCCAGTCACAGGAATCTGTAAGGTCATTGCTCTTGCAGATGCCTCCTGGAGAGTCTGTACCCATCAGACTGAGGAGGACACTGATGCGGAGCCTCCCCGTGAGTCAGGGAGAAGCTGGCCTTGAATCTAGGGCCTTTGGGCACCCTGGGGCCAACACAGGTCTGAGACCTGGTCACCGGGACCTCATACAAACTAGTGCTCACCCCAAGGCAAGAGACAAGGCCAGTCCTAACTCTTCACTGCACAGCCAAAATGCTGGAACCGATGGCTCCACTCAGCTGCCCACTACCTGCTGTGAGGCCAAACTACCTCTGGTAGTTTTATAGGAGACCTGGTTCAGTGGGAGCACCCTGGAGTCTGCCCTGAGGGTCTGAATCCCAGCTCTTCCTCTTCCTAGATGCTGGTCCTTGGAAAAGTGAAATTTCTGTGCCTCATCTGTTCAATGGGGACTAGAGCACCAACTTCACAAGGCTGTGAAGATTAAATGTAATAATGCACTTGCATCACAGGGCACCTGGCTGGTTCTCCCACTTCAAATCCCTCAAAGCTCTAATGTTTCAGACCAGTGCCTCTTAAATTATAGCTGCATCAGAATCAGCTGGAATACCCACCTGGGTAGTTTCTGATAAGTAGGTGGGGGGACAGCAGGCCTAGTAAGCCAAGATACTGGATATGCAAGAGAGAGAGCCTCAGAAATACGTGAAGACTTGCCCAACCCTCAGTCTGGATTTCCCCCGCCTCTCCGCTCCCGCCCCAGGCACCAAACCCGCCTTGGGCCCTGGGTTTGTCTCCCTCCATCCCAGGTCCGTCATCCAGGACCCTGCCCTGGGCCCTTACCTGGATACCTCCCCAGGTGCCCCCTCTGCCCAAGGCCCCTCTGGGACCACTTTCTCTTTCCCCTTCCCGTTTTCCCTTATTTTCGCATTCTTGCAGGCCTCTGGCCTCCCACCGGCCTCCCCCCGCTCTGGGTTCACGTCCTCTCCTGCGTTGCCCAGGCCCCGGACTTTCCAGGTGTGCCCCACCCCATCCCGAGGTCCCCCTCCAAAGGCCCTGGGTTTACTCCCTCTACTGCTTATCCCCCACTCCGCGCCCCAACCCCAGCGCTTCCCCAGGGCCGGGCCTCCTCAATGTGACATGTCCACCCACCCAGACCGCCCCCTTTGGACTCCATCGCCGCTTTACCCCAGACTTCCCGCACCCCTGCCCAGGCCCGCTTGTGGCGCAGCGCCATGTTTACCCGATCCCCTCCCGGGCAGCAGCGCGAAAGAGGCGAGCAGACGGCGCACGGGCCACGGGGAGGGCTCAATGAGGAAACAGGGAACGCCAGATCTTCAGGCCACCATACCCAGCAGCCGCAGAACATGGCGAAGGCGGGCCTAGGCGGGGCCTTGGGCGGAGCCGGCTCTGGAGGCAGGGCCCTGACGCCCAGGGCCCGAGGGAGGCGGGCCCAGGGTGCCCCCGCTGCAAGGTCGCGGTGTCTGACCCCCACTTCGCTGGAAGGCAGGGCCTCGCAGACTCCACCCCCGGGCCCAGGAGTTTGGACTTTGTGGTGGGACAAGTGTAGCCAGAGGTCATTTCCAGGCTGGGTAAAACTGAACACTTCCTGAGAGTGCCAGGCTCCGCTCCTCCTTTGTTGCAGTCAATGCTCAATGCTGGCAACAGCCCTTGCGGGGAGGTCATATGCTGAGGCCTAGTTTACAAAGAAGGAAACCGAGTTTAGGGCTGTGAAACCACCCAGGAGGAATGGGGGCTTGAGGATCCCATCTGTAAAGGGTGTGTGAAGACCAGCCATTCTTAAGGAACAGCTGCTTCGCCTGCAGCCAGAGGTCCATCAGCTCTCCAGGATAGCATTTTGTTCTTATGTTTAACTTCTTTATTATGAGAAATGTTTACTCACGCAAAAGTAGAACAATAAAATGGTCCCACACACTGATAGGCCAGCTTCTATCAGGGTCTACCTCTTGACCTTTTTTTTTTCCTGTCTATATACCCCTACACACACCTTTTGTTTGTTTGTTTTGTTGTTCTTAGAGTAATTTTTAAAGCATTCCGGCAGACGTATTTCACCTTTAAATTCTTGAGTATGTTTCTCTAATCATTAAGGTTTGTTTTTTCAAACATCCCCAGAATACCAGTATCACACCCAACAAAGTTAGCAATACCCCGTCCAGTTCTATTTTCCCTAATTGACTCAAAACAGTCTTAATTGTTGGCCTCTTCTGACCAACATCTAAAGAAGGATGAGAGATTTTGGAGGCACACAGCCTCAGGCAAATTTCACCCTTATGGTTTTTGCCAGAAACCTTCTCATGCTCACAGAGCCGGAACATGAGTGGAACCAGACAAAAGTCCAAAATGAATGGAAACACAAGGGCAAGTGGATGCTAGATATTTAATAAGATTTAGTCCTATGCTATATTATTTCAGCAAAAGACAAATCTGCATGCTAAACACAAAGATATATATATCTTTGTCAAACTTATATATCTACATCGATATATCTATCTACATAGATATATCTATATATATCTATCTACATCTATATATCTATCTACATAGATATATCTATATATATCTATATATCTATCTATATAGATCTATCTTTCTATCTATATCTATATCTATATCTATATCTATATCTATATCTATCTATATCTCTATATACTATAGGTTTACAGACACCCTGATTTTCAGCAGGTGTCCTGCCCTATATCTGGGTTGGGTACTGCCTGCACACCTCCTTACCCACCTAGGCTTCCGGGGCCAGCCATCCTCTGGCACCTCCTGCACTCCCCAAGGAAAGAGGGTTCATGTCTACTGGTAGCCAGTAATCCTGCCCTAAACTTTCCAGATGATGCTCCAGCTCCCCAGACCTGGGAATTCTGAATGGCTCTAAGCCCACTGCTAGGATATATACTCAGATCAGTGCCCCAGAGAATGAACCAGTTGTGGAGCATGCCCTGTGTCTTTATACAAGAGTCCAAGAATTCTACATTTGAACTGGCCTCCCAGGTTGCTATGGAAGTACATTTGTCAAGGCCAGAAAACAGAATAGACTCTATTTTACAGCTATATTTTATTTGCATATGTATTTAAACATATGGTTTGTGGGGCTCCCAATTGTGTGTGTGTGTGTGTGTGTGTGTGTGTGTGTGTTTTAACTTTTATTTACTTTTATTTTTGAGAGACAGAGCATGGGCAAGACAGGGGCAGAGAGAGAGGGAGACACAGAATGTGAAGCAGGCTCCAGGCTCTGAGGTGTCAGCACGGAGCCCAATGCGGGGCTTAAACCCAGGAACCTGAGCCGAAGTCGGACACTTAACTGACTGAGCCACCCAGGTGCCCCTGTGGGCCTCCATTTGTAATCTTGCCCTGGGTTCTGTAAATTTTGAGGTGGGTTTATCTTGTGTCAATATACTTATAAGAAACATTTTATTTTCTACCTACTTCTAATGCAAGAAAAATAAACCATCAAAAGCATGAGGATAAATGACAACTTAAATAGTAAATAGTAAAAATAGTTGACTTAAATAGTAAAGAAACCATAGGGAGAATGTAGCACTCTTGCAAAGGGGGCAGCCCCAGCTAAGTTCCAAAGGACAACTGCAATACCCGGACACAGGACCCATTCTTCAGGGCCTTGGTAAGTGGCCGGCAGTGTGCACCAAATCCTGCAAACTAGCTCGTGCCCCATTCTCTTCCCCTCACTAACGGGCATCTAGAAGTGCCCAGAGTGCTGCCTTGGGAGTCCACAGGCCTGGCTGAACTTTTGGCAGTGAGTAGCTTTACAAAGAGATACTATACCAAACTGTAGTCCTGGGATGGAAATTTAAGATATATAGACACAAAATACATTTGTAAATGATAAAATGTTAGTGGATTTTATGGACTGAGTTGTGTTGTTCCCCACCCGAATTTGTATATTAAAGTCCTAATGCGCAATGTGATTGTACTTGAGGATAATATCTACAAGGATGCAATAAAGGTTAAATGAGGGGCACCTGGATGGCTCAGTTGGTTAAGCATCTGACTTCAGCTCAGGTCATGATCTCACGATCTGTGATTTTGAGCCCCGTTTTGGGCTCTGTGCTGACAGCTCAGAGCCTGGAGCCTTCTTCAGATTCTGTGTCTCCCTCTCTCTCTGCCCCTCTCTTGCTCAAACTCTGTCTCTCTCATTCTCAAAAATGAATAAATGTGTAAAAACTTTTATAAAAAAGGTTAAATGAGGTCTTATGGGGTGGGACCCTGACCCTATAGGACTGGAATGCTCACAACTGGGGGGAAGAGAATCAAGAGTGCTCTCTTTTCATCTCTCATCTCTCTCTCTTCCTGCTTGTGCCCACAGAAAACAGGCCTGTGAGGACCCAGTGTAAAGGTGTCACCAGAAACCAACTGTGCTGGCACTTTTAGCTTGGACTTCCAAGCTCCAGGACTCTGAGAAATAAATGTCTGTTGTTTAAACCACCTGGTCTGGAGTACATTGTTGTGGCTGTCCCGGCTGACTAATGCAAGGGATTAATAATTTTACAAGCTTAGGAACACCTGGGTGGCTCAGTCAGTTGAGCGTCCAACTTCAGCTCAGCTCATGATCTCATGATTCGTGAATTTGAGCCTTGCATCAGGATCTGTGCTGACAGCTTGGAGCCTGAAGCCTGCTTTAGATTCTAACTCTCTCTCTGCCCCTGCTCTGCTCGCTCGCTCTGTCTCTCTCTCTCTCTCTCTCTCTCAAAAATAAATGAATAATTTTTTAAGTTTAAAAAAATAATTTCACAAGCTGAGCTTAGGAAAGATGTGAACCTCAGTCTTCTCATCTGTAAAGTGGAGTTAATGTTAGTACCTGCCTCAAAAGGTTGAGGGCGACAGGAAGCAATCCATGTAAAGTCCTCACATCTAGTGCCTCACATGTAGCAAGGGCTCAATTCATGTTTCCTGCTACTATGTTTACTGTTACCATTAATGTTCTAACAGGACAAATCACAAGCAGGGGGTGATTCTAGGCACATGGATGGACCATTGTAGCAGGCTTGGGGCACAAGGAGGGCCTTACCCTGCCCACAGCTTTCCTCATGCCTGTTCCAGTTTCCTGCTGTTGCTCTGCCATCATACCGTCTATCCTTCATTCCCAACCAGTCCTTGTCTTCCCCAAATGGCCTTCAGCCTGGAGGCAGCAGCCCCAGTTCAAATCCTTCCCAGCCCCCTGCTCCACCACTGCACTGTCCCCCACAGTCTCAGAGGCCCGTATGATGGGCTGGCCAAGCCCTGACTGCCCCACTTCCCAGAGTGGAGGGCCATCGCCCGGCCTCGCAGACTGACCCCACAAAGACATACTATAGATACTACAAATCACTTTGGAGTTTAGGAACAGCACCTTCTTTCCACAATCCCACCAACACCTGTGCTGCCACTCAGCCATCCTTTCAGAGACCACACCTTGCAGCAAGGTCAGCCTCCTACCTGGTCCTGTCCCTGCAGTGGTTGCCCTCTGCAATGACTCCCTTAGCCTCTGCTCAGGCTTGTCCTCCCCTGGGAAGTGTCAAACGCATGCCCCTCAGCCTCTTTCCTTGGAATCCCCCAACACCTCTTAACTATGTCATTGTGCTATATTAGGTGGGATATTTTTGCCTCTCAGACTGTGAATTCTCCAAGGGAAGAGACTCTGTCTGTTCATCTCTGAACATCTCCACTAGTACATAGTAGACACTTGCTTTAGGTTGCCCCCACTCCCAGCCCCCAGAAGTGACCATGAGATGAGGATTTAAGTGCAAGGAGTTTATCTGGGAGATGATCCCAGAAAACGTTGGTGGGAGAGGGAGGAGGTGAAGCAGGGAAAGGAGGGCAGCCAATGAAGTTTCGTTACCAAGCAAGTTACCTCCGTGGGCATCTGGAGCTCAGTCCTGCCTGGATTTCTGGGAGCCTCAGAGATATTGCCCCTGAAGGGTGTACAAATCCTAACTCCCACCTATCTTTACATGAGGACTACTTCCAGGGGACAATAGTGCCCTGGTCCTTCAGGCCTGATGGACTGTCAGGCAAGGTGGGCCAAGTGGCTCCCACAGCAGAGAAGGCTTTCCTGGGAATTGCTGCAGGCCCACATTAAGAAGTCAGACAGGTGTGCCCGGGGCTGGAGGCGGAACCTGAGTGGGGCAGTGGCGGGGACATCTGCAGCACTGGAAAGACATTTGCTGATTGCAGAATAAATAAAAGTTGCAATGATAGAGGGCAAAGGGTGCCTGCCAGCCACTTACTCCAGGTGCAGATTGCCATCTGCAAATCAGTGCTGACCTCTGGATCAAGCCTGTGAGGGGAATATCTCCTACCTTTTTTATGGATGAGGAAACTGAGGTCCTAAAGAGTTCCTCCACTTGCTGGAGGTCACAGCCCTGAGAGGCATAGCCAGAATTCAAACTCCATTCCAATTAAATCTAAAGATGACATTTTCCATTCCATCAACCAAGCTGCCTCTCTCACACAAGGGAACAAGAGAATGAAGGCATGAACGGATGAGTGCTTTATAAATACGGGGAGGCTCCGATTCATCTAGTGTTCTGGCTCAAAGATGACTACTGACTGAGTTAGCTGCTCTTTGATTTATAATCAAATTTACACAGAAAACTATAAAGTTCCAAGTAAGAAATCTGTTGTCTGGTGAGGAAGATATCTTAAAATCAGGGCCTGCCCCTCACCACCCCTGCTTGGCATGCTGAATAATCCAGGGCTGGTTTAGTTGCCCTCCATCCCAGCCTGCCCACCCACACCCAAAGGCCATTCCTGGGCTTCATGCACACGTGGAGAAATGAGCTATTGTTATTGTTGGTCCTGCCAAATCCATGACCCCATGACTCAGTGACAGCAGGATGAAGCACATGGGCCTCAAGGTGGGACAGGACTGCAGCAGTTCTCTCTGCCCTAGGCCCGGACCACCACCCTTGTGTCGAGAGCTGCCAGGAAGGAAGACAGCGCCACTACTCAAAAGCCTCTTGTAATTTGCATAAACATGAACAAAAATATTTATTCTCAGTCAGTTAAGCGTTCAACTCTTGATTTTGGCTCAGGTCATCATTTCATGGTTTGTGAGTTCGAGCCCCACGTTGGGCTCTACGCTGACAGCACAGAACCTGCTTGGGAGTCGCTCTCTCTTCCTCTCCCTCTGCCCCTCCCCTGTTCGTGCTCTCACTCCCCCTCTCTCAAAGTAAATTAAAAAACTTAAAAACACTGTTCATGTTATAATGGAAACAGTACCTTGCGCTTTACTAGGACTTTCCAACACATGCTTACATCCATGATATCATTGAATCATTGTGACAGACCTGGGGGCAGGCAGAACAGACATTACCATTCCCATTTTCCAATGAGGAAACTGACAGTTGCCCCTAGAGAGTGTCTGGCAGTGCTAGACTTACAATGTGAGGGATGATCATGCCTCTGTTAGAAAACCTCCCTACAGCAGACCCTAGGAGTCTTCTCCACCCCCAAAATGGCTTAACAGCCAGGGACGTTCTTGTCTTTGTTGAGATTCATGCAAGCAGACTTACAGTGCCCCGGTAGGGGCATGGACTCAGGTGGGCCTCAGTGAAGCTGCTGGTTTTCCCTCTGGGTAGGAATGTCACAGCAACTGGGCTCACATCCAGGTTCCTGACAGCCTGGGGATGCAGGAGGGAATACCCCCACGAAGGAGGATAGCACACGAAGCTGCTGACACCTCAAGGGTTATAGGAACCTCAAAAACAACCCCTGGGCTACTGGGAAGAAGCCTCAGGGCCCCAGAAGGAGGGCTAAGGTCACTGCATCTGCCACTAAAAATAGTCCCACAAGTTTTGCTGACCTCACTTGGAAGAGAAGCTGGCAGAGGGGAAAAGACTAGGAGTCAGCAACTCACCAGAAACAAGAGCCTAAGGAAAGCCTGCCTCCTCACCTGTAAGATGCAGACCATTTCCTCCCAAAGGCTCAAGAGGCCTGGACCACTTCCATGCCTGGGGGCTAGCAGTATATTAAAAAGATGAAGAAATGTCAAAACAGGCCTACAAAACTTGTACATTTTACATGTTAACACAGAGCACATTGGGGCACCTGGGTAGCCCAGTTGCTTAAGCATCCAACTTTGGCTTAAGTCATAATCTCGTGGTTTGTGAGTTCGAGCCCCGTGTTGGGCTGTGTGCTTATAGCTCAGAGCCTGGAGCCAGCTTTGGATTCTGTGTCTCCTTCTCTCTCTGCCCCTCCCCTACTCATTCTCTCTCTCTCAAAAATAAATAAAGTATTTAAAAAAAAACATGGAGCACATTAATGCTTAAAAATATAACTCAGAGTTAAGTCATTGTAGTATTTATTAACAATTCTAAATTGTTGTATAGTATGTAGTTAAAGGGCACAAATTTAAATTTGTATAATGTGCATCTTCTTCTGGATGTGAGTGATATATCTCAGCTCTCTGAGCCCCCTCATTTGCCATTGTCATTAAAAAGTCTATGTTTAGAGAGTCAGTTTGGGAAGATGTGTAAATTCTGGACATGGATGATAGTCACACAACATGGAAGTGAACTTAATGCCACTGAACTGGATGCTTAAAAGTAGTTGAGATGCAGTGTGCCTGGTGGCTCAGTCGGTTGAGCGACTGACTTCAGCTCAGGTCATGATCTCACAGTTTGTGAGTTCAAGCCCCACATCAGGCTCTGTGCTGATGGCTCAGAGCCTGGAGCCTGCTTCTGATTCTGTGTCTCCCTCTCTCTCTCTGCCCATCCCGCATTCATGCTCTTCTCTGTCTCTGTCTCAGAAATAAATAAACATTAAAAAAAAAGTGGTTGAGATGGTAAATTTTATGTTATGTGTATTTTACAGTTTTTGTAAGGTCTATGCTTGAAGGCTTCCATGAATGGTGAAGGCCAAATGCACACAGGGTCCCCTAGGTCAGTTCCTTATCTGCGGTTCCTGTGAGAAAAATCTGAATTCAGGATAGTGCTCCAGAGGCTGACTGGAACCCCCAACTCTTCCAACACCTACACAGCGAAGCACTCATAATTTACTTAAAACTTTCTTTCCTGGAATGCTGGGAAGATGGCGGCGTAGGAGGACGCTGGGCTCACCGCGCGTCCTGCTGATCACTTAGATTCCACCTACACCGGCCTAAATAACCCAGAAAACCGCCAGAGGATTAGCAGAACGGAGTCTCCGGAGGGCAGCGGGCGGTGCATGCTCCATGGACTGGCGGGAGGGAGCCGGGGCGGAGGGGCGGCCTGCCAGCCAAGCAGAGCCCCCGAGTCTGGCTGGCAAAAGCGGAGGGGCCTGACGGAGTGTGTTCCGACAGCAAGCGCGACTTAGCGTCTGGGAGGTCATCATAAGTTAACAGCTCTGCTCAGAAAGCGGGAAGGCTGGAGGACAAAGGGAGGGAGAGCTGCTGAGCCCCCGGACGACAGAGCTCAGTTTGGTGGGGAACAAAGGCGCTCGCCAGCGCCATCTCCCCCGCCCATCCCCCAGCCAAAATCCCAAAGGGAACCAGTTCCTGCCAGGGAACTTGCTCGCTCCCCGCAAACACCCAACTCTGTGCTTCTGCGGAGCCAAACCTCCGCAGCGGGTCTGACTCCCTCCCGCTGCCACAGGGCCCCTCCTGAAGTGGATCACCTAAGGAGAAGCGAGCTAAGCCTGCCCCTCCTGCCCCCGTGCACCTTGCCTACCCACCCCAGCTAATACGCCAGATCCCCAGCACCACAAGCCTGGCAGTGTGCAAGTAGCCCAGACGGGCCACGCCACCCCACAGTGAATCCCGCCCCTAGGAGAGGGGAAGAGAAGGCACACGCCAGTCTGACTGTGGCCCCAGTGGTGGGCTGGGGGCAGACATCAGGTCTGACTGCGACTCCGCCCACCAACTCCAGTTATACACCACAGCACAGGGGAAGTGCCCTGCAGGTCCTCACCACTCCAGGGACTATCCAAAATGACCAAACGGAAGAATTCCCCTCAGAAGAATCTCCAGGAAATAACAACAGCTAATGAACTGATCAAAAAGGATTTAAATAATATAACAGAAAGTGAATTTAGAATAATAGTCATAAAATTAATCACTGGGCTTGAAAACAGTATAGAGGACAGCAGAGAATCTCTTGCTACAGAGATCAAGGGACTAAGGAACAGTCACAAGGAGCTGAAAAGCGCTTTAAACGAAATGCAAAACAAAATGGAAACCACGACGGCTCGGATTGAAGAGGCAGAGGAGAGAATAGGTGAACTAGAAGATAAAGTTATGGAAAAAGAGGAAGCTGAGAGAAAGAGAGATTAAAAAAACCAGGAGTATGAGGGGAAAATTAGAGAACTAAGTGATACACTAAAAAGAAATAATATACGCATAATTGGTATCCCAGAGGAGGAAGAGAGAGGGAAAGGTGCTGAAGGGGTACTTGAAGAAATAATAGCTGAGAACTTCCCTGAACTGGGGAAGGAAAAAGGCATTGAAATCCAAGAGGCACAGAGAACTCCCTTCAGACGTAACTTGAATCGATCTTCTGCACGACATAGCATAGTGAAACTGGCAAAATACAAGGATAAAGAGAAAATTCTGAAAGCAGCAAGGGATAAACGTGCCCTCACATATAAAGGGAGACCTATAAGACTCGTGACTGATCTCTCTTTTGAAACTTGGCAGGCCAGAAAGGATTGGCACGATATCTTCAGTGTGCTAAACAGAAAAAATATGCAGCCGAGAATCCTTTATCCAGCAAGTCTGTCATTTAGAATAGAAGGAGAGATAAAGGTCTTCCCAAACAAAAAAAACTGAAGGAATTTGTCACCACTAAACCAGCCCTACAAGAGATCCTAAGGGGGATCCTGTGAGACAAAGTACCAGAGACATCACTACAAGCATAAAACATACAGACATCACAATGACTCTAAACCCGTATCTTTCTATAATAACACTGAATGTAAATGGATTAAATGCACCAACCAAAAGACATAGGGTATCAGAATGGATAAAAAAACAAGACCCATCTATTTGCTGTCTACAAGAGACTCATTTTAGACCTGAGGACACCTTTAGATTGAGAGTGAGGGGATGGAGAACTATTTATCATGCTCCTGGAAGCCAAAAGAAAGCTGAAGTAGCCATACTTATATCAGACAAACTAGACTTTAAATTAAAGGCTGTAACAAGAGATGAAGAAGGGCATTATATAATAATTACAGGGTCTATCCATCAGGAAGAGGTAACAATTATAAATGTCTATGCGCCGAATACCGGAGCCCCCAAATATATAAAACAATTACTCACAAATATAAGCAACCTTATTGATAAGAATGTGGTAATTGCAGGGGACTTTAACACTCCATTTACAGAAATGGATAGATCATCTAGACACACGGTCAATAAAGAAACAAGGGCCCTGAATGATACATTGGATCAGATGGACTTGACAGATGTATTTAGAACTCTGCATCCCAAAGCAACAGAATATACTTTCTTCTCGAGTGCACATGGAACATTCTCCAAGATAGATCATATGCTGGGTCACAAAACAGCCCTTCATAAGTTCACAAGAATTGAAATTATACCATGCATACTTTCAGACCACAATGCTATGAAGCTTGAAATCAACCACAGGAAAAAGTCTGGAAAACCTCCAAAAGCATGGAGGTTAAAGAACACCCTACGAAACGAATGAGCGGGTCAACCAGGCAATTAGAGAAGAAATTAAAAAATATATGGAAACAAACGAAAATGAAAATACAACAATCCAAATGCTTTGGGACGCAGCGAAGGCAGTCCTGAGAGGAAAATACATTGCAATCGAGGCCTATCTCAAGAAACAAGAAAAATCCCAAATACAAAATCTAACAGCACACCTAAAGGAAATAGAAGCAGAACAGCAAAGGCAGCCTAAACCCAGCAGAAGAAGAGAAATAATAAAGATCAGAGCAGAAATAAACAATATAGAATCTAAAAAAACTGTAGAGCAGATCAACGAAACCAAGAGTTGGTTTTTTGAAAAAATAAACAAAATTGACAAACCTCTAGCCAGGCTTCTCAAAAAGAAAAGGGAGATGACCCAAATAGATAAAATCATGAATGAAAATGGGATTATTACAACCAATCCCTCAGAGATACAAACAATTATCAGGGAATACTATGAAAAATTATATGCCAACAAACTGGACAACCTGGAAGAAATGGACAAATTCCTAAACACCCACACTCTTCCAAAACTCAATCAGGAGGAAATAGAAAGCTTGAACAGACCCATAACCAGCGAAGAAATGGAATCGGTTATCAAAAATCTCCCAACAAATAAGAGTCCAGGACCAGATGGCTTCCCAGGGGAGTTCTACCAGACGTTTAAAGCAGAGATAATACCTATCCTTCTCAAGCTATTCCAAGAAATAGAAAGGGAAGGAAAACTTCCAGACTCATTCTATGAAGCCAGTATTACTTTGATTCCTAAACCAGACAGAGACCCAGTAAAAAAAGAGAACTACAGGCCAATATCCCTGATGAATATGGATGCAAAAATTCTCAATAAGATACTAGCAAATCGAATTCAACAGCATATAAAAAGAATTATTCACCATGATCAAGTGGGATTCATTTCTGGGCTCCAGGGCTGGTTCAACATTCACAAATCAATCAACGTGATACATCACATTAATAAAAGAAAAGATAAGAACCATATGATCCTGTCAATCAAAACAGAAAAGGCCTTTGACAAAAGCCAGCACCCTTTCTTAATAAAAACCCTCAAGAAAGTCGGGATAGAAGGAACATACTTAAAGATCATAAAAGCCAATTATGAAAAGCCCACAGCTAACATCATCCTCGATGGGGAAAAACTGAGAGCTTTTTCCCTGAGATCAGGAACACGACAGGGATGCCCACTCTCACTGCTGTTGTTTAACATAATGTTGGAAGTTCTAGCATCAGCAATCAGACAACAAAAGGAAATCAAAGGCATCCAAATTGGCAAAGATGAAGTGAAGCTTTCACTTTTTGCAGATGACATGATATTATACATGGAAAATCCGATAGACTCCACCAAAAGTCTGCTAGAACTGATACATGAATTCAGCAAAGTTGCAGGATACAAAATCAATGTACAGAAATCAGTTGCAGTCTTATACACTAACAATGAAGCAACAGAAAGACAAATAAAGAAACTGATACCATTCACAATTACACCAAGAAGCATAAAATACCTAGGAATAAATCTAACCAAAGATGTAAAAGATCTGTATGCTGAAAACTATAGAAAGCTTATGAAGGAAATTGAAGAAGATATAAAGAAATGGAAAGACATTCCCTGCTCATGGATTGGAAGAATAAATATTGTCAAAATGTCAATACTACCCAAAGCTATCTACACATTCAATGCAATCCCAATCAAAATTGCACCAGCGTTCTTCTCGAAGCTAGAACAAGCAATTCTAAAATTCATATGAAAACACAAAAGGCCCCGAATAGCCAAAGTAATTTTGAAGAAGAAGACCAAAGCAGTAGGCATCACAATCCCAGACTTTAGCCTCTAGTACAAAGCTGTAATCATCAAGACAGCATGGTATTGGCACAAAAACAGACATATAGACCAATGGAATAGAATAGAAACCCCAGAACTAAACCCACAAACGTATGGCCAACTAATCTTTGACAAAGCAGGAAAGAATATCCAATGGAAAAAAAGACAGTCTCTTTAACAAATGGTGCTGGGAGAACTGGACAGCAACATGCAGAAGGTTGAAACTAGACCGCTTTCTCACACCATTCACAAAAATAAACTCAAAATGGATAAAGGACCTGAATGTGAGACAGGAAACCATCAAAACCTTAGAGGAGAAAGCAGGAAAAGACCTCTCTGACCTCAGCCGTAGCAATCTCTTACTCGACACATCCCCAAAGGCAAGGGAATTAAGAGCAAAAATGAATTACTGGGACCTTATGAAGATAAAAACCTTCTGCACAGCAAAGGAAACAACCAACAAAACTAAAAGGCAACCAACGGAATGGGGAAAGATATTTGCAAATGACATATCAGACAAAGGGCTAGTATCCAAAATCTATAAAGAGCTCACCAAACTCCACACCCGAAAAACAAATAACTCAGTGAAGAAATGGGCAGAAAACATGAATAGACACTTCTCTAAAGAAGACATCCGGATGGCCAACAGGCACATGAAAAGATGCTCAACGTCGCTCCTCATCAGGGAAATACAAATCAAAACCACACTCAGATATCACCTCACGCCAGTCAGAGTGGCCAAAATGAACAAATCAGGAGACTAGATGCTGGAGAGGACGTGGAAAAACGGGAACCCTCTTGCACTGTTGGTGGGAATGCAAACTAGTGCAGCCGCTCTGGAAAACAGTGTGGAGGTTCCTCAGAAAATTAAAAATAGATCTAACCTATGACCCAGCAATAACACTGCTAGGAATTTACCCAAGGGATACAGGAGTACTGATGCATAGGGGCACTTGTACCCCAATGTTTATAGCAGCACTCTCAACAATAGCCAAATTGTGGAAAGAGCCTAAATGTCCATCAATTGATGAATGGATAAAGACATTGTGGTTTATATACACAATGGAGTACTACATGGCAATGAGAAAGAACAAAATATGGCCCTTTGTAGCAATGTGGATGGAACTGGAGAGTGTGATGCTACGTGAAATAAGCCATACAGAGAAAGAGAGATACCATATGTTTCCACTCTTATGTGGATCCTGAGAAACTTAACAGAAACTCATGGGGGAGGGGAAGGAAAAAAAAAAAAGAGGTTAGAGTGGGAGAGAGCCAAAGCATAAGAGACTGTTAAAAACTGAGAACAAACTGAGGGTTGATGGGGGGTGGGAGGGAGGGGAGGGTGGGTGATGGGTATTGAGGAGGGCATCTTTTGGGATGAACACTGGGTGTTGTATGGAAACCAATTTGACAATAAATTTCATATATTAAAAAGTGTTTAATCCTCATAACCACCATAGCAAGTTAGGTCCTATCATTATCTCTGGTTTACAAATGAGGAAAAAACTGAGGCACAGATAAGGAGAATCACTTCCTCAAAGTCACAAAAAGAATGAGTAGTGGATCTGGGATTCAAAGCCGGGTAATGCTGCCCTAAAACCCCACTCTTAACTGCTATGGTAACCCTGACTCAGGAACAGATGCTGAGTCTTTGATGGCCCAGGATCATTCAAGACCTGAGTATTTGCAGATGGCAAGGCATGACCTGGTGCATGCCCTTGGGTAGAGTGCCTCAGGCTTCTCTTCATCCTGCATTTCTTCTACCACCATAGTGGTGCCATTATCTCTTCATCCGCTGACCAAAGCTAGACATGGAAAAGTCACCCAGGAACACATTCTCCTCTCCTGCTTGCCCATCCTCATCTGAGTCCCTGCTCTGCACACTGTCACACCCAGTCACTTGTCAGGTCCTGTGGGTGCTACAGCTGAACCCTCTCGACCCTTCCCCTCTCTCTACATGACAGTCAGGGCAGATCATCTAGACTCTTTTCTTTACCTGCTTATAGATAGTACATGAACAGTAAACATGACTCATTTAAACATTCATGAGCCTTAGCAAGATGCAATGCAAGTAGTTCCATAATCTTTAATGTCTTGCCCAAAAATATTCCTCGTGTAAAGCTTGGAAAACGTTCTGATGGCCTTGTGTGCTTCTGCAGTGTTGCCTAGAGTCTCATAAGACCCTTGTCCTGTGTCTCCTGCCTCCACATTCTACCTGGGCCAGGACTTCCAGAAGTAGTGTCTAAATCCCAAATCTGCTCAAGTCTCCACTCCTATTCCCTACATCTTTAATTCTTCTATTTTCCATATTTATGATCCAAACTAACTCGCTACCACCCCTCCCCCATGACTTTGTGTCCTCCCATCCTTGATACTGTGTTCCCCAATAACTTCCTACCTTCAATCCTCGCATACATCCTACCCTCCATCTGCCATTGTTCTTCCTATTCCTGCTGCCTGAGACATCTTTTCTCAGGCTTGCCACTAATGGACTAGTTTTCATCCTTTGGTGCCCCTAAAGCTCCCTAGACTCCCCTGGGCAGAGTTTATTGCCTTAAAATGTCTGTAGTAGTAGCTATCTCATAGTAGCTGTTGTGAAGATTAAGGGAATTAACATTGCAAAATGCTTAGGCCCATGTCTGTCACTGAGCAAACATACCATTAATGTTATAATTTTTACATATGTCTACTGATTATTGCTGTGATTATAAACATTCATCTGCCTCCTCCATAAGATGACAGCTCCATGGGGTCAGGGGCCATATTTTATTCCCTTACTGTCTTGTTCTCACTGTTCTTCCCCCTTACCTCTTCAAGCCTGGCATGTTGCCTGGGGAATATTAAATTTCCTACAAATGTTTCTTAGCCACATCCAAGTTTCTTTTATGGTTATTGGTCTTGTTCTTATCAAGTTCTATAACAGGGAAGCTAGTATGTGTAATTGATAGTCTGTGATTAGTTGGTTATTAATCATCATCACAACTAAGGCAATACCACCTTCTACTCACTCTTGTAATACCATCTTCTACTCACTCTTCGCTCATTGTGTTGGCATAAATCTTAAATACTGTTCCTTTCCTTATCAACCACATTTTTAAGAATTTATTCAAATTCCAACTAGTTAACATACAGTGTAATATTAGATTCAGTTGTAAAATATAGTGATTAAGTACTTACATACAACACCTAGTGCACATCTGAACAATTGTCCTCCTTCATACCTATTACTCAATTAGCCTATCCCCTTCTGCCTCCTTTCATTTGTTCTCTATAGTTAACAAGTTTGTTTCTTAGTTTGTCTCTCATTTTTTCTGAGTGTAATTTCTTGTTTGTTTCTTAAATTATTCCTATGAGTGAGATCATATGGTATTTTACTTTCTTTGAGTGATTTATTTCTCTTAGCGAATACTCTCTAGCTCCATCTACATCATTGCAAATGACAAGTTTTATTATTTTTGATGCCTGAATCATATTCCACTGTACATATAACCTGGGTCTTCTTTATCCATTTATCAGTCAGTGGACATTGGGGTCTTTCACAATTGGGTTATTGTTGATAATGATACTTTAATCATATGGTGCATGTTTCCCTTCAAATCTGTATTTTTATATCCTTTGGATAAATGCAATCACTGGGTCATAGGGTACCTTTATCTGAGTTTTTGAGCAACCTCCATACTTTATTCTTGAGTGGTTATAGCAGTTATATTCCTCCAACAGTTTAAGTGGGTTCCACTTTTTCCACATCCTCATCGACATCTGTTGTTTCTTGTTAATTTTAGCTGTTGTGACAGGTTGAGGTGATATCTTATAGTTTTGACTTGTATTTCCCTGATGATGAGTGATGTTCAGCATATTTTCATGCATCTGTTAGTCATGTGGATGTCTTCTTTCCATAAAATGTCTTCTCATATTTTCTACCCACTTTTCAACTGGATTATTTGTGGTTTTTGGATGTTGAGTTTGATGAATTCTTTATGTTTTGTATAATAACCCTTTACCAGATATCTTATTTGCAAATATTTTCTCCTGTTCCATAGGTTGCCTTTTATTTTTGTTGATTGTTTCCTTCACTGTGCAGATTTTCATTTTGATGAAGTCCCAATAGTTTATTTTTGCTTCAGTTTCACTTGCCTCTCAGAAATCATCTAGTAAAAACTTCTATGGCTGATATCAAAGAGATTATTGCCTGTGTTCTCTTCTAAAATTTTGATTATATCATCAAATCCATTTGCACTTATTTTTGTGTATATTGAAAGACTGTGGTACAGTTTCATTCTTTTGCATGTTGCTGTCCAGTTTTCCAGACAAATTTTGTTGAGGAGACATTGTTTTTTGCATTGAATATTTGGATATTCTTTCTTATATTGAGGAAGATGAATTGGCCACATACTTCTGAGTCAATTCTGTGTTTTCTGTTCTGTTGCATTTGTTTATTTTAGAGCAAGTACCATACTGTCTTGATCACTACAGCTTTGTAATATAGTTTGAAGTCCAGAACTGTGATGTCTCCAGCCCTGCTTATATTTTTGCAGTTGTTTGGCTTTTAGGAGTCTTTCATGGTTCCATACAAATATTAGAGTTGTTTGTTCTGGCTCTCTGAAAAATTCTGGTCCTATTTTGATAAGGAATGCATTAAGTGTCTAGATTGCTTTGTGTAGTATAGACATTTTGACAATATTTGTTTTTCCAATCCATGAGCATGGACTTTTTTTTTTCCATTTTTTGTGTCATATTCAATCTCTTTCATAAGTATTTTATACTTTCCTGAGTACAGATCATTTATCCTTTTGGTTAGTTTTATTCTTAGGTATATTATGTTTGATGTACTTACAAATGGGATTGATTTTTTTATTACTTTTTCCGCTGCTTCATTATTGGTGTATAGAAGTACAATAGATTTCTCTACATTGATTTTGAGTCATGTGATTTTACTGAATTTGTGTATCAGTCTAGGAATTTTTTGGTAGTCTTTCATTTTTTCTACATTAAATATCATACCAGCTGGAAATAGTGAATGTTGGACTTCTTCCTTGCTGATTTTGAAGCCTTTTATTTTTGTAGTTGTCTTCTGTGGCTAAGACTTCCAGTACTAGGCTAAATAACAATGATGAGAGTGAGTGGAGATCCCTCTCTGCTAACAAAGAGGGAAAGCTTTAAGTTCTTCCCCATTGAGGATGTTATTAGCTATGGGTTTCATATATATGACCTTTATAAGTGTAGGTATGTTCCCTCTATCCAGACTTTGTGGTGTATTTCTATCACAAATGGATATTGTACTTTCCAAATCATTTTTCTGCGTCTATTGAAATAAACATATGGGTTTTATCTTTTCTCGTATTATTGTTTTGTATCATGTTGAATGATTTGTGAATCCAAGAAATAAATCCCACGTGATAGTGGTAAATGATTCCTTTAATACACTGTTGGATTCACATTGCATAATTTGTTGAGAATTTTTGAATCCATGTTCATCAGGGATATTGACATGTAGTTCTCGTTGAAGCGGAATATTTATCTGGTTTTGATATCAGGGTACTGCTGACCTGCTAGAATCAGTTTTGAAGTTTTCATTCCATTTCTTTTTTTGGAATAGTTTCAGGAATATAGGTATTAACTCTTCTAAAACGTTTGTTAGAATTCCCCTGTGAAGCCATCTGGCCCTGGACTTTTTATTCTTGGGAGATTTGTAATTACTTATTCAATTTCTTTGCTGGTTATTTGTCTCTTCAATTCTACTATTTCTTCCTCTTTCAGTTTTGGTACTTTACATATCTGTAAGACTTTAACCATTTCTTACAGACTACCAAATTTTTTACCCCATAATTTTTCCTAATATTCTCTTATGAATATTATATTGCTGTAGTGTTGTTTATAGTTTCTCCTTTCTTATTTGTGATTTTATTTATTTAAGTCCTTTCTCTTTTCTTTTTGATAAGTCTGGGTAGATATTTATCAATTTTATCAGTTCTTTGAAACAATCAACTCCTGGTTTTGCTGATCTTTTCTTTTCTACATTATTTTGTTTCTACATTATTTATTTTTGCTCTCTTTACTATTCCACTTCTTTTGTAATATTTTGACTTAGTTTTTTTCTTTTTTTTACCTCCTTTATGTAGAATTTTAGGTTGTTTGAGAATTTTCTTGCTTTCTGAGGTAGGCCTGTATTGCTATATACTTCCCTCTTAAGACCATTTTTACAGCATCTGATGGTTTTGGACTGTCTTGTTTTCATTTCACTTTTTCGCTTGTTTATTTGGTTTTGTTTGTTTGTCTTTCTTCTTCTTTGAATTCCTGGTGACCCATTCATTGTTTTGTAGCATGTTCTTTAACCTCCCTGTATTTGCAGTCTTTCCATTTTTTTTCTTATAGTTGAACTCAGGTTTCATGTTGTGATCAGAAAATATGCATAGTATGATCTCCATCTTTTTGTACTTGTCTAGGCCTAATTTGTGACCTTGTGTGTAACCTTTTCTGCTTAGATGATCTGTCCATTGATGTAAGTGGGGTGTTAAAATTCCTTACTATTATTATATTATTATTAATGAGTTCTTTTATGTTTGTTAGTAATTATTTTATATATTTGGGTGCTCTTAAGTTGGGGACATAAATATATACAATTGTTTACTTTTCATGTGTATAGTCCCTTTACTATGGTATTGTGTCCTTTTAATTACATTCTTTGGTTTATCATCCAGTTTGTCTGATGTAAGTATTGATACTCCAGTTTTCTTTTCTTCTCTTTTCTTTTCTTGTCTTTTCTTTGCTCTGTTTTGCTTTGCTTTGCTTTCTTTTTTTTTTTTATTTCTATTTGCATGGTAAATTGTTCTTCCCTGTCTCACTTAAGATTTGCAGATACTTTTAGTTCTAAAATGGGTCTCCTCTAGGTAGTATATAGATGGATATTTTTTAATCTGCTGTTACATCCTATGCCTTTTGATTGGAATGATAATTCCATTTAGATTCAGAGTGATTACTGACAGATATTTATTTAGTGTCATTATATTGTTTGGCTGCTGTTTCTAAAGATTTTTCTTTTTTTTTTTCAGAACTCTTGTAGTGGTCACAAAATCCTTTAGTTTTTGGTTGTCAGGAAACTCATTATCTCTCCTGTATTCTGAATGACATCTTGTATCAGCTATTCTTGGCTGCATATTTCTCCCATTCAGAATGTTGAATATATCATGCAACTGCATTCTGTTCTGCCATGTTTCTTTGATAAGTCTGCTGCTAACTTGATTCGTTTTCCCTTGTAAGTTAAGGTTTTCTTTTCCCTTGCTGCTCTCAGGTTATTTTCCTTATCTCTGTATTTTCCAAATTTTACTACTATTATGTCTGTGTTGGCCAGTGTTTTGTTTTTTTTTTTTAATTTTTTTTTCAACGTTTTTTATTTATTTTTGGGACAGAGAGAGACAGAGCATGAACGGGGGAGGGGCAGAGAGAGAGGGAGACACAGAATCGGAAACAGGCTCCAGGCTCCGAGCCATCAGCCCAGAGCCTGACGCGGGGCTCGAACTCACGGACCTCGAGATCGTGACCTGGCTGAAGTCGGACGCTCAACCGACTGCGCCACCCAGGCGCCCCTTTCATGCTGTCTTTCTTAGAGGTTTAATCATTTTTTAGTGATAGAATTTGATTATTTTCTCTTTGTCTTTACTATAATTTTTTGAGACATGATATAAAGCTATTAGAGATATAAATGCCTCTTTAATCTGCTAACAAGTTAACTTCAAAATTATTAAAGTACTGTGCACTCTCATTGCTCCAAAGTATTTAAGTTTTGATAGCAGAATGGATTTCTTATGTTGTGTATGTATTAAAGACTTTTGTGATTATTATTAGTAGTACATTTGCTCATTTTCTTGCATGTTGGTGTTATAAATGATTTACCAACCACTATAACACTATTACAATATACTGTTTATCCATATAATTACTGTAAGTATTGATTTTTTTAATTTCATAAGCTCTTTTGTTGCTTTTCCTGTCCATTTATTTCAATTAAAAAAATTAAAATCAGATCTTTAAACCAAGTCTAGTGTGTATATATTCCATCATTTTTTGTTTAATTGGGACAGTCATTATATCTCTTTGTTTGAAGGACAGCTTTCTCCTATGTTTGATTGACAATTTTTCTGGTAATAATAATATTCCTGTTTGGAAAGTTTTCCTTTATATATTTTCAATTTATCATCACATCTCCCCTGGCTTTAAGTTTTTGAATGAATGTATCTGTACCCACAGGACACTTAGGTTCTGCTGTCGTGTTGGGCCCTGAAGAGTAGGATGATACTGGCTTTAAGGCACAATGATATCAAGTTTTAGAGATCATAGTCCAGTACAGTAAAACAGCATTTGGTGTTGACCACTAATATTTGTGGAATTATTAACTGTATATGTAAATCATTTTTAAAGATAGAATGTATGTATCAAAAATCATACCCCAAAAAGAGATAATGAAATCTATTCAATAAAAGAACATAGATAAAATTTTTAATATTTCTTTTTACCAGGTCATGGCATATGTGGCTGACCACCTCTTAGTCATTCCTGTTTTGTGTAAATGGCCATACACTGAAAAAAGTGTATTCCTGATGAAGAAATAATTCTTTTTTCCACTGACAATCTTAGGGTGTTAATGCTGAGCCTGGATAGGAAAGCACCATGTTTCTCATATACAATGTGAGCAATAAAGTGCAAGACAGTCAAATTTGATTAGGCAAATGTGTAATTTTTTAGTATATGTATGTCCCAACTATTTCATACACTTATTACATACAAGTAAGGCAATATTGCAGAGTGGTACAAATCATTGCTGTCTTTTTTAATTTCAAACTTCTCTATAACTTGTGTTTATATGTGGTAAATCTGCAAACAGTACCATGGGAAAATCATGGGGCTTAGAAAACATTGGGTGTATCAGTAGAAATGAAATATACAAAAAAAAAGTCTATAGAATTGATGGGCTGGTGAGAATGTACAGGGGAACTTGGTACCAGCTCAAATCTTGAAAATTTATATATCCAAGTGCACATCCTAGCCCGTCACTCTGAGAAGAAACAGCTAGTCTTTCCTGGGGTTGAGGTTGAAGTCCCCGAGCAGTCCCAGAAGACAGATAATGCAGCTGAAGTTCCTCCTCCTTTTATGTTCTCACTCCAGACTATTCTCAATATTTTATTTCAATATATCAAACACAAATTATGTACATAATCATGGATGATGGTGGGTTAATATCATCATTAAATAAACCTGGGGGAAATACTCATAAGTTCTTTGTATTGACATCAAATATATGAAATGATAATGTGTAATAAAAGGAAGTAGTCATTTACAAGAACCTAAGTGATATTTCTCAGTAGATTATATGTTACTTAGGGGAAAGTAGAGTTTTATAAATACGTATTTCCTCATCTTTTTAAAAAGTCCTGCATGTAGAGCTGTATTATTTAATTATATAATATTCATATAGTCCTTCCCGACTCTCTCTCACACACACACGCTCGCACGCACTTATATAATCTCTATGGTAAAATCACATCTTCTCTTCTGTTTTATTATTTAAACTCCTGTATATCATAATTTTTCTCATCAATTTAGTATATTCTTTTAAAAAAACATTGCAAAACCATGGTTAGTTACTGACAGCTTAAAGTTATTATGAGGATTGGAAGTGACAAGGTGCAGGTGGTTCGTTCAGCGGTGATAGTGGCACCATGAGAAACAGAGCTGGAAATTTCAAAAAAGAAAATAAAAACCCTTTTGAATAGAAGAAATCCATGAAAATATTGTTGTAAAACATACAAATACCAAGATAATGAGTATATTATAAGATACTAAAAAGCATCTACTGTTCTTTGGCAATTGTACAGTGCAGATAAAAACAATGATGGCTGACAAAGATATCATTATTTTAAAACATTTAAGTAAGCAATCCTGGGGAAAAGCATAAGCAATGGAAGTGAGAAAAACTAAAAAAAATCAAATTAAAATTGAACATGATAGAAATGAAAATATAATTCCATAAATATATAAATTTATATATGAATAGTATTAATTAAATTTACCTTTAATCTCGAAACATCAGATAATTCTAATTCAATACATTATAAGGCTGAAATTATGAGAATATAATTCTAACACTTCAACAAAAATCCTGCCTTATCTTGCCTGCCATCTCACTCATAATGATGCCGAGAAACATTGCTCAACTTAGACTTTAGAGTTATCCTGTTTACATGACATGGGAGTAGAAATAGTTATAAGGAAGTGATGTCTTCAGCTCGTCTCCATGATGCCCTTAAGCATTACAACACTGGTAGAAACAAAACATCCCTAGCTTTAGGATATGTTGTGAAGGAGAGAAACCACAGGGAAAACCGAAATCACCTAATTCCTGGATAATAATAGAGAAACCCCTGGGTTCCAAACTTTTGTTTATGCAAAATCATTTTCATAGATAACCCTTCTGGTGAGCTGTATGGTACCTGTCAACAAACCAAAAGTCTTTTAACAACACTAATTTTGGATTGCTAGAACACCATGTCAGATTCCCCAATGTATCTCCCATGGTTCAAGAGCTTTTGGCAGTCTTCACAAGTGTTCTAAATTGGTTTCAGGTGCATAACTAGATGATACAGCACATTTGTGGAGTGAGAAAATGTCTTCACTTCACTTTTATGAAGTAATCGTCTTTATAGGGGACTCAGCACTGTGCCAGGGCACTTGCATGGCGAGAAAATTGTAGCCTGCCTTCCAGCATCTAATCCTCCACCTGTTTGAACAGATGTGTATTTCCATTCAAGCAGGATTTAGGATTGAGATATTCACTCCCCTTACCAAGGTATATTATTTGATTAGACCTATAGGGTCCCATGGTGGTGTGTTCTGTCACTCCCAACCTTCGGTATCCTCAGTTGAATCTTCTTATAGGGCTCTTTTATTTCACACATAGGGAAACAAGTTTAGAAACTGACAAATTGTTTGCTTTTATAACAGCCATAAGAACAACTTTTTATGATCAAGTTTTACCTTAATCTTATCATGCTTGATGTGTTTATGGTCCATTTTTGCAGTTTTTATTTAAATTCTAGTTTGTTAATGGACAGTGCAGTATTAGTTTTAGTGTACAATTTAGTCATTCAACACTTCCATACAACACCCAGTGGAAATCACAAGTGCACTCCTGTATCAAACAATATCTAGTATTTGAGTAGTGACTTTTTATAAACTATTAAGGCTGTCAACTATAAGACATTCTGGATGAACTAAAAATACAGAGAAAGTAAAAAGATCAGTGGTTGCGAAAAGAGAGAAGATGGAATATTTGGAACATAGAGGAATTTTAGGACAATCAGGATTCTCTGTTTAATTCCATAATGATGCTTAAAACTTAATAAACTTTTCTCCAAGCACACAAAAACTGTGCAATAAGAAGAATGAATAATAATGTAAATGCTGTTCTTTGGTTGATTATACTGTGTCAGTGTAGGTTTATCAATTGTGCATAATGTACCACTTTGGTAGGGTATGATTCTGGAGGAAGCTATGCATGTGTGGAAGCAGAGCATATACTGAAATTCTTTATACTTTCTTCTCACTTTTTCTGGGAATAAAAATTATTTTTCCAATATATGATATTAAAAATGTAAGATATATTACATAACAAATGAAGTAGGTTCTCTTCATTGGCAGCACCTGCCACAAGAGTATGAACCAGGTCATCAACAACAGTCCCCGCATTTTTTGGTGGTATGAAATTTAAACAATAAACTACCATCTAAAATATAAACTAAAACGAATAGAAAGTAGAAATGAACCCAAGACATGATCCTTAAAATGATAAACACGATTTTATTTTTCTTAATATTTTTTACATTTATTTATTTTTGAGAGAGAGAGAGAGAGCGCGTGCGCACTCAAGTGGGGGAGGGGCAGAGAGAGGAGACACAGAACTCAAAGCAGACTCCAGGCTCTGAGCTGTCAGCACAGAGCCCGATGTGAATGTGGAACTCACAAACCGGGAGATCATGACCTGACCCAAAGTTGGATGCTCAACTGACTGAGCCACCCAGGCGCCCTGATAAGCACAATCTTAAAGAAAAACTTCAGAGGCACCTGGGTGGCTCCGTTGGTTGAATGTCCGACTTCGGCTCAGGTCATGATCTCACAGTTAATGAGTTCCAGCCCTATGTCGAGCTCTGTGCTGACAGGTCAGAACCTGAAGCCTGCTTCGGATTCAGTCTTCCTCTCTCTCCACCCTTCTCCTGCTCACACTCTGCTTCTCTCTCTCTCAAGAATAAATAAACATTAAAAATTAAAAAAAAGAAAAACTTCAACCAGACTTATAAAAAAAGAAGACTCAAATATGATCAGAAAAAAAGAATTGAAATAACACAAACATAAAAATGCAAATAATTAAAAAATAATATAGAGAAAAATTATATGCTAACAACTGGAAAAATGAGAAGAAATGGATAAATTCTTAGAAATGTACAATCTCTTAAACCTGAAACAGAAAGAAATAGAAGATTTTAACATAGTGATTATTAATAATGAAATTGAATTAGTAATTAAAAATCCACCCAAAGTCCAGGATCAGACAGCTTCACGGGTAAAATCTATAAATTGGCATTTATACAAAGGATACGAAAATATCGATTTGAAGGGAAACATGCACCAGATGTTTAAAGCACCATTATCAAGAATAGTGCATTTATGGAAAGAGCACAAATGTCCAATGATTTATGAATGAATAAAAAGATGTTGGATCTATCTACTACTGAATATTACTCAGGCATCAAAAAGAATAAAGCTTTCCATTTGCAATGATGTGGATGAAGCTAGGCAATATTATGCTAAAAGAAATAAGTCAGTCAGAGAAAGACATATGGTTTCAACATATGTGAAATTTAAGAAACATAAAAAGGATCAGAAAGAGAAAATAAGAGAATGACAAACTAAGAAACAGACTTATTAACTATAGAGAACAAACTGATGGTTACCAGAGGGAGATGGGAAGGGGGATGGGATAAATGGGTTATCCCACTAGACTTTGAGAAGAACAAGAACAATAACCATAAGGGAAACTCAGATGAGCTAAGATATATTTGTAGGAAAGCGAATACTCCTCAGGCACCATGCCAGGCTTTAAGAGTTAAGGGGGAGGGATAAGTGAAAACAAGACAGTAAGGGAATAACATATGGCCCCTGCCTTCAAGGAGCTGTCATCTTATGGAGGAGGGAGATGCATGCTTATAATCATAGCAACATCAGTAGAAATAAGCACAAAATCATAACATTGTCATTAACAGTGTGGTTTCTTGGTGCCTGGCATGGACCTGAGTATTTTACAGTGTTAACTCAATCTCAGAACAACTACTCTATGAGATAAGTATTACTGCAGATAGTTTAAAGCAATAAACTCCGCCCAGGGCACTTGAGGACAGATTTAGGGGCACTGAAGGATGCATAGGATTAAGTCACTGGCAAGAGTGAGAAAGGACATTACAAGAAGGAATAGCAGGGACAATGGCAGATGGAGGGTAGAATGTGTGTGAGGACTGAAGAAAGGATCCATATTGCAGGACCAAGCACCAAAGATGGGAGGAAACACAGTTCTGTGGGAGGGTTGGTGGTGAGGTAAGTTGGACCCTAATTACGGAAAATATGAGATTTTTTTTTATTATATGAGATTTAAAGATGGTAGGAAAGAGGAGTGGGACCTTGAGGAAATCTGGGATTTAGAACACTACTTCTGGATGTCCTGGCCCAAGGAGAATATGGAGGCAGGAGACACAGGACAAAGGTCTCATAAGACACTAGAAACATCACAAGAGATCACAAGGCCATCATAACATCTTCCCAGCTTTACATGAGGGATGTTTGGGGATGAGACATTAAAGATTATGGAACTACTTATGTTGAATCTTGCTAAGGCTCATGAATATTCAAATGAGCCCTGTGCACTGTTCATGTAGTATCTATAAGCAGGTAAAGAGAAGAGTCTAGACAAGCCTCCCTGAGGGTCATCTAGAGAGAGGGTAGTGGTTGAGAGGCTTCAGTGATAGGACCCACAGGACCTGACAAGTGACTGGGTGTGACAGTGGGGCAGGATAGGGACTCAGGTGAGGATGGGCAAACAGAAGAAGTAAATGTGGTCCAGGAGGACTCTTCCATGTCAAGCTTTGGTCAGCAGATGAATGGATAATGGCACCACTAAGATGGTAGAAGAAATGAAAGATGAAGAGCAGCTTGAGGCACTATGTGTAAGGTCACCCTCTGGGTCATGCCTTGCCATCTGCAAATATTCAGGTCCTGAATGATCCTGGGCCAGCAAAGATGCAGCATCTGTGCCTGAGGTATTGTCAGCACTATGCTGACAAGTATAGTAGGAGTAGGGCTCTAGAGAAGCATTACCTGGGTTTGAAACCCAGATCCCCTGCTCATTCCCTGTGTAACCTTGAAGAAGTGACTCTCCTTCTCTGTGCCTCACTTTTCTCATCTATAAACCAGAGATAATGATAGGAACTACGTTCTTTGGTAGTTGTGAGGACTAAATGTTAATACATGGAAACCACTTACTGCCTGAACTAAAATAAGCACTGGACAAAGGTTCCTCATTGTCATTATTAGAGAGGGGTATCCTGGGGCATTCAGAGAAACAGTCAGGGTTTGTCCCCAGTGTCCCTCATTAGAATAACTGTGCTGGGTCCCACACTTATGTGAAACCACCCTAAGTCTGCAGAACAGAGTGGTCCAGATCCAATGTGAAGACTGGCATATAACTCACCAGGGAGAGAGGCAGGAGGGACAGAGAAATGGACTCCTTTTTGTGCAGCCAACCATGGGATGAGAAGAAGAGAGACTCTGCAGCAGAGACTTGCCACCAAGACCTCTCCTCTAGAGAACTCATACAAATCTAAGGCATTGCATGCTCATCTTTTTTTTTAAAAAATGACACATGTGACAGAAAAAAAAAACACTGGAGAGAAACATAATTTGTATATGCATCACTCTGCTGTAATATAGCTGCAGCCCCTGCACTTTTCCTGACCTGTGGTCTTCTCTCCCTTCCAGAAATGGCCACAGGTTCAGATTTGTCTGTGTGTTTCTCATGCCTATCTCTAGACTGAACTCCACTGAATAATCAATACTCTTTAGTACATGATTCTTTATTCTTACAGACTCCCACAGGAGGTTGTGGTGCTCGACCAGGTATGAAGAACTTATTTCATGGGCTCCTGAGAAGGTGCCTGACTCAAGGCTCATCTGGGAAGTGTACAGGAGGGCAGGAGAATCAAGGAAACCTCTTGATATTTTCTGTGTAATTAGGCTCAATAAAGAGCTGTTTCCATCCCTCCTATTCTTTCTTCTCCCTAGTAACATGGCCATCAGTTTTAAAAAACTTTGACCATGATCTCTAGGTGGTCTGGACCCATGGGACTATGTAGTAAAGTCTGAATTTCAACTGGTCTACATCCATAACCATCCCATTTCTCCCTTGCCTGCCTCTACCAAGGAGGCTTAACAGCTAAATCCTTGTGTTCCCAGCCAGTCCACCTGAGTCAGATATGACCCATGGAAGTAGGAGTCAGCTGGGGCCTCTGCATATGCTTCTGATTTACTGAGGAAGTGACTGGCCTGGGCAATATTTCCCCTCATTCCCTGGATTAAACTAGTATGTGACAATGGAACAGTGACAGCCATTTCCAAAGCCTAGGGCTCAGAGCTGATTTCTCCAAGAGAAACGGCAGACACAGTACCGAGGGACAACGATACTATTAGGGGCCATGACAATGTCTGAATTCCTTTTAAAATAAGAAGAAAAATAGAACTCTGGTACATTAATCTTTATACCAATGTAGTAATAAAGTATAATTTCATTTTTTTTTGTTTCCTAGAGGAAGGAGCCCACAAAGGCAAAAGTGAAGTGATAATGTGGCCTGGCAAAGGAGAGATCAAGAGAATCACAGATTTACCAGGCCTGCTATCATTTAGCCACAGAATCAATATGAACAGCACCCTGATGATTTTTTTTTCATGTGACACATTAAATGTCTCCTTTTAAAGCCTCTGAAAATCACCCTCTCTATTCCTGGAAACTAAATTCATGTCCCCTGAGAAAGGCTTCTTGTAAGGATGAAGACCTTTTCTTTCATCTGAGGATGTGCAAGAAGGTGAGGACAGTTTCCTGTAATTCCTGGCATCTCAGTTCACAAGAAGCTCCCAATGCCAGCACCATCTCCCCAAGTACTGAACCAATGAGGGATTCACCTCCAGCAGGGAATTCTGGAGCTTCACATTTAAGGTTGTTCTCTCTTCTTCTAAGTGCTTTATTTCATCTTCTGGTTTCTGTATGCACAGCTGGTGATACATGGGCCTAGAAAGCAGGGCAGCATTCTGAATTGCAGGCATTCATTGAGGAGTCATCAGCGTACAGAGAACATTATCACATGTTTGGACAAAAAAAGCAAGAGAAAGAATATAAAGGAAAAAAGGGGAGCCTCAAGAACCAAGCACTGGGACATTCCAGAATTCCCTGTGAAGCTGAGAGTCACATGGAATGAGGTAATTCTCACATCTCAACATAATATGCACCTTTACAATCTCATTACAAGCAGATGGACACAGAAATAAAGGCTGAAATTTACTGAGTGCATCGTGTTTACTGGCTCCTCCACACAGTTCATTCAATGGCTCCTTATGAAAACCATATATGGTGAGTACTATTAAAGTTAACTAGTTAGATGAAGTCACGAACCCTAAAAAGGTTACATGATTTTCCCAGGGTCGTACAGTCAGTGGAGAGAGCAAGTTTTGACCTCAGGAAAGCTAACTACTTGGCTGTGCTCTTACTTGCCATCCTGAGGAAATGTGGCACATAGTGCAGATAAATGCCTACCTGAATGTCGTCCCACCTCTACTAGAGCAAAGCTGAGCAAGTCCCTGTGGGCAAGCTACAGGTGTCCCTAAACCAGGGGGGACATGCTTGAAGTCCAGTCCTCAGGGCCTGGAGCTTTGTTCTGTTTATGAGGAGTAAGTGCATTCTAGCATACACATTGGAATATGGAGGCCAAAGTCTTGTGAAACAGGGGATAATCTCAGGTCAAATGGAAGCTTATCATTCATTCATTCTACCATCCAATATTAACTGAATATCTATGACATTCCAACTATTAAAGGGGCCACAGAAACAGTCACTGTGGGCTGGAAAATTTTCAATCATTGGCTTCCCAAAATTATGTAAGTGAATATATTAAAAAATCAGTTTGTAGCATTTGTTGATTTCCATGGCCTAAGTACTACTACCATGATGTTACTGGACGCAGAATCAGGAAAAGTGACAACAGCCTCTCATTTGTCAGTACACATAGGCTATATAACACATCACTGGATTTCATAGTGAATGAAACATCCAGGAAGGGAAAAAAGATAATAAACAGGTTATTACAAGGAAGTGTACTAACAGCCATGCCAGCACAGGTAAAGCAATGCCATGTACCAGACACCAAACCAGGCAGGGAAGCTTCCAGGGGGGCTCACATTGAAACCCAGACCAACAGGATCAGGAAAAACTAAACAGGATGAGCCAGATGAATTTGAGAGCTGTGTGGGGTAGTGCTCCTCATCAAAGAGAGAACTAGGAAAAGGCCAGGAAGGGGATGGAAATGGACTGAATGATGACCTAACATTCTGTAGGATATAGGTTGACAGGAGAGAGTTGCAGGATGCAGGACAGGCAAATGGGAGTCCCACAAGGTAAGACCTTATAAACATGGTATAAGCCATTTAAACTTCACTTTGAAGATGAAGGTGCCTCTGGAACCGGGTCCCCTAGGAAGTATGACTTCATGTCCACCTCCCATCATCCCTAGAACTGGTTATCTCCATCTGGATTCAATGCATGGTTAACCCAACAACAGAGCAGGAACATGCTGTGTCCTGGGAAGTACCCTGTCCTGTGCACTGGGGCAATACTTTATGGCACAGACACTTAATGCAATTTAAAAAAAAAAACTTATAACACTTGGATATAAAGCTCCTTTTCAACTACAACTCTATACTGCATAGTACTACATTAAGTTTGTTTCTTTACATTGGCTTACCCAAAAGAACAAAACATCCATAAGTGCAAAATATCTACTGGGCATGGACTATATTTAGGAGTTCAGTCCCTGTACCTTTGGATGTCACATTCTGTGGGGTAAAGACAGAGGAAGCAATCACATTTACTGTAACAGCCTGTTGGGGCTAGTGTGTGCACAGATGGGATGGGTGGGGTGGTCTGGTATATAGGATAGTGTGTGGGGGTGCCTTCTCTGTGAGGATCCTGAGGGAGGTCTCCAGGGGACGAAGAAGATGGAAACACCAGAGAGTCCATTCTCTCAATCTTTGCACTCATACAAAGAAGGGCAATGTGAGCAGACAGCGAGAAGTTGGTAAATATTGTTTCAGTTTCATTGATGTCTTCTCTTATTTTCATTTTTTCCTTCCTTCTACTTAGCTTAGGTTTACTTTGCTTTTCCTTTTTGTAGATTGTTATAGTACAAGTTTAGCTTATTGACATAGACATTTATGAAACAACCTACACAACTATAAAATTCATATTGTTTTCCAGTGCCTGCAGAACGTATAGCAAACTAGGCTATATTTTGGGTCACAAAACAAATTTCAACAAGTTTAAAAGAATTAAAATCATACAGAGTAGATTGTCCAACCACAATGAAATCATACTAATGAATAAAAAAAAAGATTACAAGAAAACTTCCAAACACTTAAAAGCTAAAAACACACCTCTATATAATATATATATACATATACATATATATACATATATACACATATGTATATGTGTATATACATACATATACACATATGTACACATGTACACATATATACACATATACACATGTGTATATACATACATATACACATATGTGTATATATGTATATATATGTATATGTATATATATGTAGGAGAAGTCCACATGGAAAGAAAAAAAGTATTAAATTATAATAAGATATAGCATACTGAAATTTGTGGAGCATAGTTAAAGCTGCCCTGAGAGGGTATTAACATAATGCTTACATTGAGAAGGAGGAAAAGCATCAAACCAATCATCTAAATTCATACCTTGAGAAACTTAGTAAACAGAAGGACAAAATTAACTGAGGACAAGCATAAAATAATATTCATGATAAATATAAGAGCATAAATGAATTAAATTGGCAAAAAGAAAGAACCCAATGAAACAGTAATCTGTAAAATTAACCACAGTATAGGAAAACTGATAAAAAGAGAAGCACAAATTCCCAGGGTCAGGAATGAACTGGGGGTATAAGATCAGACTCTGCACATATCAAAAGATTAAGAAGGCAATACTCTTACCTACACAAATAGGACATCTGAGATGAAAGGACCAAAAAGCACAAACTACTACATGTCCTCCATTGAAATAGGTATTTGAAACATCCCTATAACTATGCAAGAAATTGGAGTTATAATTTACACCCCAAAAGTGTTATCTCCAGGCATACATTGTTTCAATGGAGAATTATTCTAAACATTTAAAAAATTAACCTGTGTTTTTCATAATATTTTCCAGCAAATAGAAAGGAAACAAGGAAGCACACTTCCTGAATTTTTGGTGAAGCTGGCATTACCTTGAATCTAAACATGCCATAGAAAGAAAAAAAAACTTTACACTAACATTCCTCATGATTACACCTGCCAAAATCCAAAACAAAACATTATCAAATAGAATTCACCCCTACAGAAAAAAGTTTTATACACCATGACCACATGGGGATTATTTCAGAGATGTGAGACTGTTTCAATACTTAAAAATTAATCAATGTAACCCACCCTATCCAGAGGCTACTAAAAAAAATCATATGAACACATCAGTTGATGCAGAAAGCATCTCACAGATTTCAGCATACGTTCAATAAATAAAACTCAGAAAACATCAAAATAGGAAAGAATTCATCATGAAGCATCTCTATATAAAGTTACGCTCACGTTATACACAAAAGTGAAAAATTAATGGTTTTCTCCTAAGATCAGGACAAGGCAAGGTTGTGTTCTCCCACCAGTCTTATTCAATGTGGTGCTAAAATTCTATACAGGATAATAAAGCATAGAAAGGTGTGGGGAGGCATACAGACTGGAAAGCTTTTTGCTTTTATTTTTTATAAAAGTGTCCATACATTAGGATAGCATATTTGCATATGTAGAAAATTACAGTCTTTTTCTATCTAGAAATTTCCAGTGAACCACTAACAAAACAGAAACTGCTTTAGATGTAACATGTGAATTCAGCAAGCTGTCACAATACAGAGCAGACATAGAAGAACACCTTTGTATTGCGAATATGCTAGCAATGAATACACTAGCAATGAAAACATGACAAATGAAATTTTAAAATACACCATTTATCATCATTACAACACTAAGATCAAAGGCTAAAAAACCATGAACAAGACTTGTATGCTGAAATTTACACAGCGCTGATGAAAGAAATCAAACATCTAAATAAATGAGAGATATATCATGCTTATGGATTAGAAGGTGAACATAGTAATGATGCCAAGTCTCTCCAGATCAATAAACTGGTTTCACTCATTTCCTGTGGAAAGCCAAGAAATATTTATTTTTAGACACAGACAAGCTTTTTATAGCGTTTCTATGGAAATTAAAAGGAAATAGGAGAGATCAAATTGGTTTGAAATGTAATAACTTTGGAGGAATTAGTATGCTCCATCTAAAGATGTGGTGTTTGTGGAGGCAAAGAACAGGATCAATAGAGAACAGGGAACAATAACATGGACCTATGCCAGTATGACTCACTGATTTTAGACAAAGGTGAATAATGCACTTAGTGAGGAGAGCCTTTTCAGCAAAAGGTGTCAGGGCCTTTAGACATCCATTGGCAAAGAAACAAATCAAAACAAACAAAAATACTTAACCTAAACTTCACCCCTTATTCAAATGTAAACTCAAATTTATCATAGCATAGATTCAAAATAAAATGTAAAACTATAAAACTTTTAGAAATGAAGCACAGGAGAAAATTTTCAGGACCTAGGGTTAGGTGGGTTCCTAACCATAGCATTAAAATCACAGTGCGTAAATGAAAACACTTGATAAACAGGATTATACCAAAATTATAAACTTTTATTGTAGTAAAAACTTTTGCTCCTTTTAGGATCATGAAAAGACAAGCTATAGACTAAGTAAACAATTTTCAAACCAAGTGTCTGACAAAGAACTTCTATTTAGAATATTAAGGAACATTCAACAGTCAACAGGAAAAACAAAACTATCCACACAGAAAATAGGCAAAAATACATGGGCAGACATTATATCACAGTGAACATGCATGTGGCAAATAAGCATATGAGAAAACGCCCCAAATCACAGCCATGAGTGAAATGCAAATTAAAAACCCATCTGTTAGAAGAGCTGCTTAAACTAACACAGTAAACACATGAAATGTTGGAAAAAGGCAACTCTCTCAATCATCACTGGTGGGAATGTCAATGAAATGGCACAGCCACTTTGGTAAGAGAGTTTGATAGCTTTTACCTCACTTAAATATAAACCCTAAAATTCAACAAACGTTTTCCTGGATCTTTATGCCATGGAATTAAAACTTAAGATCCTGGGGCGCCTGGGTGGCTCAATTGGTTAAGCATCCAACTACAGCTCAGTTCATGATCCCATGGTTTGTGAGTTTGAGCCCCGCGTCGGGCTCTGTGCTGACAGCTCAGAGCCTGGAGCCTGCTTCAGATTCTGTGACTCCTTCTCTCTGCCCCTCACTCACTTGTGCTCTGTCTCTCACTATCAAAAATAAACATATAAAAAATTTTTAAAATAAAACTTAAGATCCCACAAAAATGCTGTGTGCAGATGTTCACTGAAGGATTATTTTTAATAGCCAAAAGAGTAGAAATAACAAAATTGTCCCTCAAAAGGTGACTTGATGAACAAACTTACACATCTACTCTATGGAACTCAACTCAGTGATAAAGACACCATAAAGTTCTGATACAGAAAACTTGGATGGATCCATGGTGTATTATCCTGAGTGAAAATGAACAATCAAAACCAACATCAAAGGTAACAGCTGTAGGATAACCTTCATGTAACAAAATGCCAAAAACTCCCAAAATGTAAAACAAATGGGTGATTGCCATGGCCAGGGATGGTGGGGGCTGGGGTGGGTATGATGAGGGAGAGCTTTGTGCTGATGTAGCATTTCCACACCTGGATTGTGCTGATGGATTTGTGAATGTACATGGCAAACTGAAAGAACCAGACATGCCCATCATACAGTGTCCATTTCCTGGTGTTAATATTGTGCTGTAGTGACATAAGATATTACAATGGGGCAAAATGAACACAGGGTGCCTTTGTGAAGGGAACTTCCTGTACCACCTGCAGCTTCCTGTGAATCTATAAATCTATCTACCTGCATACATACCTACCTATATTAATGCTCTACCTATCATCACATCTCAGAATACTTCCCTAAAGCTAGAAGTCCCACCCTGGCTCCCTAGAGCTGCAAACTTCCTCAGCACCATAACCTGAGGGTATCAAGCAGCAGTGAAAGTGGCAGGAGGGGTCTGGAGCTGAACTGTACTGGGATGGTGCTGATCTGTGACAGACTGTAACCCTGTGGGTCAGAGAATGCCAGGTTTGGGACAGAGGCAGCACCCAGACTGCGGGCCTCCCAGAGCTGACGTTTTCCATTTGGGAAGGAAGGGACAGGACAAAGACCTCACAGTGGACCTTTCCTTCTTCCTTCCCTCTTCAGGACCCCATCTGTACCTTGCCCTTGTGGATCCCCTCCTCATCCCTGCCCCCTGCCTCCTGCTCACACAACCACTACCCCCAAGTTGTCTGCGTTTTACACCTGAAAGAATGGGGACTCAAGGAGTGAGCCGTTCTGGGGTCTCAGACCATCTAGCAGTCTGATGTTTTTGGAAACCCAGGGTGTGGTGAACAGGGTCTGAACAACCATTCACAGGAGGTTCCAAGTGCTGGGATCACATAAGCGACCCTCATTCGCCTTACATCTACGTGACCTGGACTCAACCAGCCTCCACACAGACTCCTAAAAACAGCAGCCCTCATTTAAGCTCAGACACCATCCATCTTCAAGATGTGAGCCACCAATTACCATGTCCCCCTGAAATTCATGTTCCACTTCCAGAGCTGCCTTCTGCATGGCCCCAATCACTTTATGCCCAGGTGCTAAGAGCACCCTGCCTTGAGCTCAGCTCAAGAACCATGGGACAAGTCTCATCCCTTGTACCTCAGCTGCAACCACAGATGGGCTCCATCTCACTGGGATCTGAACATCACCTGAGCTTCCACCCCATATCCCTGGAGCTAAAAGTGACCATTTTCTAAGAGGGTCTGAGCATGGAACCTTAACTTCCAACTCCCATCTAACTTCCAGTGCCCAATTCATCATGGTATCTCAACTCTGTCTCTTGAAAGTGGCCACTTGCCTTCATGCCCGTGCACACCTTACATTCTCCACAGTTCATCTACTTCCCACTTCTCTTGCATGCTGCCTCTTTCCCTCAACCTCTGCACCTAAAGAACCCAATTTGAATCCCACAGGTCTCCGTCAATACCTGAAGTGCTTGTTTGGTCAGAACACAACCCACTATCATAGTCCCTCATACCTCTCTCTCTGCCTACCACACTGATACCACACACCCTAACCAGAGACAGGGAGTATTCCAATGTCTCTGGACTCCCTCCACCCTGGCTCTCTGGTCTTGACACATTTGCTCTCATTCTGCTTCTCTTTTCATTTCTATCAGAATGTTCTGATATCAGCAGCTGCCCATGGGTACTAGAAGTCAATGTGCAGGAAAGTGTTAATGGGGACAGGCAGATTGTGTTCAGTGTCAGCTCCCTGTAGTTCACCAATACTTTCTTTTTTTTTTTTTTAATTTTTTTTAACCTTTATTTATTTTTGAGACAGAGAAAGACAGAACATGAACGGGGGAGGGGCAGAGAGAGATGGAGACACAGAATCTGAAACAAGCTCCAGGCTCTGAGCTGTCAGCACAGAGCCCGACGCGGGGCTCGAACTCATGAACTGCGAGATCATGACCTGAGCTGAAGTCGGACCCTTAACCGACTGAGCCACCCGGGCGCCCCACACCAATACTTTCTCAGAGCCATGGAAACCGCTGCCCACCATCAGGACAATATGACTAATAAAACACAGAGGTGACTGTAAGCTGGGCTGCACATTACAATCACCCAGGGATTGTTTCCCTTAAATTAATTATTTGGAAATGATCATTTAAGACTATTTAAAAATCACGTAAATTTTAAACTCATGCCACACCTACACTACTGGAGATGACCATATTTTTCCCACCTCCCTGTTTATGCCATCTTGGGTGGATGGTTGGTGGCATCACCCCTTGGACATTACCTTCAGGGCAAAAGCTTCCAGGAAGTCCTTTGTAGCACAAAGAATTTCTCCACCACATGGAGCTGAGCTTTTAGGGCCTGGTGTCATTTTCTTCTGGAAAGGAGAACTCCCCAAAAGAGGAAGGCTGCACAGGTGTCAGACCTCAAGGACATAAGGTTGATGTAAATTCCAGGTGAGAAAGGATTCAAATGCCCTGTGCTCTGCTGGGATGCAGAGAATTTGGTTGAAGGTCCCCTGGTCAGTAGAGTGTCCAGGGGACTCATTGGCCCATTGCCAAGCTGAAATCAAGGGCTTGGGGTCATAGGGCTCCCATAGGGCTCCCAGAGGGCCTGATATTCTGGTAAGTTGACTGCCCACTTCTCTGCTGGTTTGGGGGCTCCAAGTCAGAGGGGGTTGGGTAAGACCATGTCCCAGTGAGGTTTTTTTTTTTTCCCCATTTTTTTTTTTCTCAGATGCTGGCTCATAGTTTGATGACTCCCATTTGGCCATGGGTTCAGTAGACATATGGGTGCAGTGCTGAGCTAGTTTGGAGGTCTCATAGCTTGAGGCCAGCTGCCAAGCCCAGTGTTTATTTGCCCTGAGCTCTGTTTTATTATAGTGCTCCAGTTACAAGGGCACATTAAGCTTACTTTACAGGTGACTACTTGACCTAGTGCAGAACAGGTTTGAAGGGCTTGTGGTCTGCAGGCTTGTGACAAACCCAGTGTCCTGGGGTCTGTACTGCCCTGTGCTCTACTCTATTGGAGGGGTCTGAGTCCAAGGGTATGTGATGGGCACACTCTCCAGGTGACTCCTTTGCCTAGTGCTGAGCATATTTGGGGCCATCGAGGTCCAAGGGCAGATGGTGGGTACACTACCTAGGTGATTCCTTGGCTAAGAGCAGAGCTGGGTTATAGGGCTCCAGGTCCAAGGACACATGGTGAATCCACTGTCCAGGTGACTCCTTGGGCTGGTGATAAGCTGGGTTGGAGGGTTCCAGGTTCTAGGGCATTTGGTAAGCCAACTCTCTAGGTGATTCCTCAGCTATGTGTAGAGCTGGTTTGGAGCCCTCCAGACCCAAAACCACAGAGTGATCCTGCTGTCCTAGATACTCCTTGGCCTACTCCTGACCTGGTTTGGAGACCCCAGATACAAGAGCATATGGTAAGCCATTGTCCAGGTGACACCTTGGCCTAATGCAGAGCTGGGTTGGGGGGCTTGTTGTCTTAAGGATCCTGAGAAGCCCAGTGGTCTGGAGATTTAACTGCCCTGTGCTTTGTTGGGTTGGAAGGCTCCAGGTACAAGGGCACATGGTGAGCCTTCTGTCCACATGACTCCTTGGCCTATGGAAGATCTGGATTTAATGTCTTCTTCTCTGAAGACTCCTGCATGCTTAGTATTCTGGAGACTTGATTCCTCTGTGCTGTGGTCTCTTGGAGAGCCTCAGGTACAAGGGCACATGTTGAGTCCACTGTCCAAGTAACTACATTCCTTGTGCAGAGCTATGGTGGATGGAACCAGTTCTTTTAAAAAAAAATGTTTTATTTATTTTTGAGAGACACAGAGACTGAATGCGAGTGGGTTGGGACAGAGAGAGGGAGAGACACATAATCTGAAGCAGCCTCCAGGCTCCGAGCTGTCAGCAAGAGCTTGACATGGGGCTCGAACTCACAAGCTGTGAGATCATGACCTGAGCTGATGTCGGACGCTCAACTGGCTGAGCCACCCAGGCGCCCCTGGAAGCATTTCTAAGATACATGATAAGCCTGCTCTCCACATGAATCCTTGGCATAGCGTACAGCAGGATTGGATGGTTTGTGGTCTGAAGACTGTTGGCAAGCCCACTGTTCTGGAGACTTGATTGTCCTGTCCTCTGCTCTTTAGTAGGGCTCCAGGTCCAAGGGCAAGTGGTGAGCGCACTGTCCAGGTCACTACCTGGCCTAGTGCAGAGCTAGATAGGATGGTTTATGGTTTGAATACTTTTTGCAAACCTGGTTTTCTGGAGACTTGTTTGCCTGTGCCCTTTTCTGTCGGAGGGCTCCAGGTACAAGGGCATATGGGGAGCTCACTGTCTTCACGACTCCTTGCAGAGCTGGTTTGGAAGAACTATGGTCTGGTGGTTCTTGACAAGACCAGTATTCTGGAGACTTGATTGTCTTGTGCTCTGCTCAATTGCAAGGCTTATTTTCTAAAAGCTCCTGGCAAGGCCAGTGTCCTGGAAACTCAATTGTCCTCTCTCCTGAATTTAAGTGTTCATGGTTTTGATAGAAGGATGATTAATAATTATCTAACTTTAAGGTGAGATTATGCTGAATTAACAGGATAGACCAAACGTAATATATATGGTCTCTAAATGTGGAAGGAGGGAGAAGAAAAAGTGTCACAGTATGTGATGGGGACTTGCCTGGGCATATTTTTTTTCCCAATTGTTTCTTTGGTAATTCTTTCCCCATTAGCATAAAATGTACAACAGTTCAACTATACAAACACCTATGCATACTTTAATGACTATTAGGATTCTTCATGCTGAATATGAGACAGGAGAATGCAGAACAGGAAAGCAAACTTTCAAAAAAAGAAATGAAAGTACCGTATGGGCAGTATGGGGAATAGGTACATCATACTGGCATTAATATGGATATGAGATCTCTCTTTCTGTCTGTCTCTCTGACCTTCCTCTCTTTCTTTCTCTCTTTCCCAAGTTAGATGATACATATATTATAGACAGATAGAGTGATAGATATAGGAAGATAACAGATAGATATGTATGTATATAATATACACACAGTCAAATGGTGTACAAATAATTTAGAGACTGTATTTCTAAGACTTTATACAATATAGACTTAATGATTAATGGAGTAAAATAAAAAATGTGTTGTGATGATTTTGACAACAGAATGGATGACATTGATATTGTGAGGTCTAATTTTTCGGATACACAAAATATGTTTTTTCTTTGTCACTGTGATGATGATATCTTCCATTTATATTACTATGAAGATAGGCCAGTTTTTACAAGTTGGTATTGGAAGTTTTGCCAACACCTTCCTGCTTCTCTTCCACATCTTCATGCTACTTCTGGATCACAGGCATAAGCCTTCTGACCTGATCATCTATCACTTGGCCTTTGTCCACATAATGAAACTCCTCGCTGCACTGTTTTTAATGTCTTCAGACCTGTTTGAAGTACTGAACTTTCTAAATGATTTCAAATGCAAGGCTTTATTCTGCATGATCAGGGTGACACGGGGTCTCTCCATGAGCACCATCTGCCTCCTGAGCATGTTCAAAGCCATCATGATCAGCCCTAGCACCTCCTGGTTGGCCTGCTTTAAAGCTGGTTGGCCAGCTTTAAACATACGTGCAAAAAGCACATCTTCCATTCTTTTATCATCTTATGGTTTCTCAGTTTGTCTCTCATTAGTAACTGCATCTTGTGTACTGCTACTCCTTGTAATGTCCCAGAGCAATCACTGCGTGTCAGTAAATACAGCTCACTTTCTCGCTAAACTCCATCATCAGGGTACCTTTTTTCACTTTTTCTATATCCAGGGATGTTTCCTTTGTTAGAGGCATGCTGCTCTCAAGTGTGTACATTGTGATTCTTTTGTCCAGGCATCAGAGGCAGTGCCAGCACCTTCACAGCACCAGTCTTTCCTCAAGAGTCTCCCCAGAGAGAAGGGCCACCCAAACCATCCTGCTGTTGGCAAGTTTCTTTGTGGTCATGTACTAGGTGGGAATCATCATCTCCTTCTCCTCCACTCTCTTATGGGCATATGACACAGTCATTCTGGATTTCTAGAAGCTTGTGCCCAATGTCTATGCCACTGTCAGTGTGTTGGTGCTAATAAGTTCTGATAAAAGATAGAAAATGTGTTTCGGAAGTGTGGGAAAATGACAATCAAGTTATAGGTACATATTCTGGAAATCGTTATCTAGAACTGATCATTTTGATGTTATTCAAATTATAGTGTTTATTTATATATAAGGAGAATTTTTCTCTATACAAGAGAAATACACTCTAAAGCATGGCTATTGTACTACAGTACAATGCTAGTAATTACCTATTGGTAATGCAACATTTGAAAATTGTATTTACTTTTTTACTTCAAGATATTTAGCTGTGCATCTAATTTTAATTGAGTAACACTTTTCTCAGCACTATTTATATTTATTTCTATGAGTTCTGGCGTCTATTAGGGCTGCAGAGAGTGTACTCTCACCTCTGTATGTATATATACAAATTTCTTTTGTTTACACAGTTTGATTAATTCTTTTCTTTAATTAATTTCTTTTGTTTACACAGTTTGATTAATATTTATGGTGAGTATTTTTACTTATCTGATTTTACTACAATTAATTTCTTATTTGTAACTTCATGCCTAGTTTTGAAATTAGAAATTTATTATAATCATCATTTTTTTAGTTTTGTTTTATTATTTTGTACACACTAGTGAAACAATTAAATGATTCTTATTTCTTCCCATTCTGATCTTCATATAACATAGTGACAACTCTATTCTCCATGAATGTTCTCTCTTGAATGTATGTGGCTTCAATATTTTTGTTCAGTATTCTAGTTTATTTCTCTCATCAACTTAGACTAATATTATATTTAACTAAAATATTGTTTACTAAACTGAGTTATTTAATTTTCATTTCCTTTAATTTTCAAGATTTACTTATATTAGGCTTCCTCACAATATATCTTACAAGTGTATAGTTTCTTTTCTTTCTACATTATTTTCATTTCCTATTTTCCTGTCTTTACTTAAATGTTTTATTTTTTATATGAAATTTATTGTCAAATTGGTTTCCATACAACACCCAGTGCTCATCCCAACAGGTGCCCTCCTCAATGTCCATCAAATATTTTAAACATATTGCTGATATATTTATTTTGTGACATGTAATTTCTTCTACCCTATACTTAGTAGCACATTTAATTGTGTTTCACCATTACTAATTCCATTGTAAAATTTGGGACATATCATAGTGCAGATATCTCTAGTCTATTTCTTTGTACCAATCACCCTGAGGACAAGTTGGAGTACTGCACAGGTTTGAGTTCCGTGTGGTCAGCCAATATTTGGATGGCGAGATGGTCTCTGATTTTGATTGCTTCTTTAGATCCTTAACTTGAATTACTTAACTTTTTGGGATGTTCTTATATTTTATTATTACCTTTGCTGTACATTATAAGGATTCTTTTACTTTTGTATTGTATATATATTTTCTATTTAAATTAAAGTTAGTTAACTGATAGTGTAGTATTGTTCTAAGAAGTACAACAGAGTGATGCATCACTTTCAATAATGACCAGTGCTCATCTGAACAAGTGCCTTCTTAATCACCATCACACACTTACCCCATCCCTACAACAAACACCACTCCAGCAACCCTCAGTTTGTTCTCTGTATTTAAGAGTCTCTTATGGTTTTGCTCTCTTCATTTTTATCTCATTTTCCCTCCCTTCCCTTACGTTTATCTATTGTGTTTCTTAAATTCCACATATGAGTGAAATCATATATTTGTTTTTCTCTGACTTAGCATTTCCCTTAGCATAATACACTCTAGTTCCATCCATATGTTTCCAAATGACAAGGTTTCATTCTTTTTGATTGTTGAATAATATTCCATTATATGATACATTTATCCATTCATCAGTCAATGGATCTTTTGACTCATTACATACTTTGGCTATGGTTGATAGTGCTGCTGTAAACATTGTGGTCCATGTGTCCCTTTGAATTAGCATTTTTGTATCCTTTGGATATATACTTACTGATGCAATTGCTGGGTAGGTCTATTTTGAATTTTTTGAGGAACCTCCATACTGTTTTCAGAGTGGCTGCACCAGTTTGTAGTCCCACAAAAAGTGTAAAAGGGTTATCCTAATTCCACATCCTCACCAAAATCTGTTGTTTCCTCTCTTGTTTGTTTAGCCATTCTAATAGGTGTGATGTAGTATCTCATTGTGGTTTTGATTTGTATTTCTCTGATAATGAGTGATGTTAAGCATCTTTCGTGTCTGTTGGTCCTCTGGGTGTGTTCTTTGGAAATTGTGTATGAATGTCTTCTGCCCATTTCTCCACTGGATTATTTGTATTTTGGGTGTTGTGTTTAAGAAGTACCTATTTTGGATACTGACCCTTTATCCGATGTGTAATCTACAAATATCTTCTCCCATTCCATCTGTTGTCTTTTAGTTTTGTTGTTTGTTTCCTGTGATGTGCAGAAGCTATTTTATCTAGATACGTTCCTAATAGTTCATTTTTCCTTTAGTTTCCCATTCTCCTAGAGACAAGTCTAGTAAGAATTTGCTATTGCAGAGTTCAAAGAGGCTACTGTTTCCTATTATGGGATTCTAATGGATTCCTGTTTCATATTTAGGGCTTTCATACATTTTGAATTTAGTTTTTTTTATACTATATGAAAGTGATCCAGCTTCATTTTTTCTGCATTTCACTATCCAGATTTCTCAGCACCATTTGCTGAAAAAACTGTCTTTTCTTCCACTAGATATTCTTTCCTGCCTTGTCAAGGATTAGTTGGTCATACATTTGTGGGTCTATTTCTGGATTCTCTATTCTGTTACATTGAACTATGTGTCTGTTTTTGTGCCAATACCATACCACCTTGTTGATTATAGCTTGACGTCCACAATGTGATGCCTCCATATTTTCTCCTTTTCAACATTACTTTGGCTACTCCAGGACGTTTCTGTTTCCATACAAATTTTAGGATTTTTTTTCAAACTCTGTGATGAATGCGGATGTTATTTTAATAAGGATTCCATTGAATGTATAGATTGTTCTCGGTAGTATAAGCATTTTAACAATATTTGTTCCTCCAATCTATAAGCATGGGATGTTCATGCATTTTTTGTGTCTTCTTTTTTTAATCTTTCAAATGTTTATCAATTTTTGAGAAACAGAGAGAGACAAAATGTGAGTCGGGGGGAGGGCACAAACTCCAAAGCAGGCTACAGGTCCTGAGCTGTCAGCATAGAGCCCAAAATGGGGCTCTAACTCAAGAACCCAGAGATTATCACCTAAGCCAAAGTCAGATGCTTAACTGACTGAGCCACCAAGGGCCCCACTTTGTGTGTTCTTCAATTTCTTTCATAAGCTTTTTATATCGTTCACCCTATAGGTATTTCACCTCTTTGGTTAGGTTTATTCTTTGGTATTTTACTTTATTTGGTGCAATTGTAAATGGGATTGGTTCCTTGTTTCCTCTTCATGGTGCTTCACTATTGGTGTAAAGAAATGCAACCAGTTTCTGTATGTTGATTTTATACCTTGCAGCTTTCTGAATTCATGAATCAGTTCTAGCAGTTTTTGGTGTCTTTTGGGTTTTAACATAGAATATCATGCCATCTGTGAAGTGTGAAAATTTGACTTCTCCCTTGCCAATTTGTATGTCTTTTGTTTCTTTTTGTTCTGTGATTACTGAGGCTAGGACTTCCAGTAATATGCTGAACAACAGTGGTGAGAATGGACATCTTTGTCGTGTTCCTGACATTAGGGTGAAGCTCTCAGCTTTTACCATTGAGGATGATATTAGGTGTGGGTCTTTCCTATAATGGCCTTTATGATGTTGAGAAATTTTCCTTCTATCCTTATTTTCTTGAGGGTTTTTATCAAGAAACAGTGCTGTATTTTGTCAAATGCATATTCTGTATCTATTTAGAGTATCATGATTCTTATCCTTTCTTTTATTATTAATGTGGTGTATCACGTTGACTTATTTTGCAAATATTTATATCGTCTCTGCAGCCCATGTATAAATCCCACTTGATCAGAGTGTATAGTTCTTTTAATATAATGTTGAATTCTATTTGCTAGTATCTTGTTGAGATTTTTGCATCCAGATTAATCGGGGATATTGTCCCATAATTCTCCTTCTTCCTTTTTTTTTTCTTTTTTGTGGCATCTTTGCCTGATTTTGGATTCAAGGTAATGCTGGTTTCCTGGAATGAGTGTGCTAGACTTCCTTCCATTTATATTTTTGGGGAACAGTTTGAGAAAGTAGGTATTAGTTCTTCTTTTAAATGTCTGGTAGAAATTTCCTGGGAAGCCAATTGGTCCAGGATCTTTGTTTGTTGAGAGATATTTGATAAGCGATTCAATTTCATTGGTGGTTAGGGCCCTTCAAATTTTCTATTTCTCCCTGTATCAGTTTTGGTAGTTTGTGATTTTCAAGGAATTTGTCTATTTCTTCCAGATTTCAAAGTTTTTGGCATATATTTTTCATAGTAGTCTCTTATAATTGTTTATATTTCTGTGGCATACATACTCTCCCTTCTTTCATTTGTGATTTTTTCAATTTCAGTATTCTTTATTTTCTTCTTGATAAGTGTGACTAAGGATGTTATCAATTTTATTTAATTCTTTCAGAAAACCTGCATTTATTTTTAGTGATCTCTTCTACTGTGTTTTGTTTGTTGGTTTCAAATATTGTTCATATCTGCTCTAATGTTTATCATTCCTCTTCTGCTGGCTTTTGGCTTTATTTGCTGCACATTTTCTAGTTTCTGTAGGTGTGAGCTTAGATGTGTATTTGGGAACTATCTTGTTTCTTGAGATAGAATTTACCTTAATGTATATTCCTGTTAATATGATCTTTGCTGAATCCCAAAGTGTGTGGACAGTTCTGTTTTCATGCTCATTTGCTTCCACATATTTTTAAAAATTTATTCGCTAATTTCCTGGTTAACCCATTCATTCTTTTTTTTTAATTGTTATATTAAACATAATTTATTGTTAGATTGGTTTCCATACAAACCCAGTGTTCATCCCAACAGATGCCCTCTGCAATGACCATCACCCACTTTCCCATCTCCCCCACCTGCCATCAACCCTCAGTTTGTTCTCAGCATTTAAGTCTCTTATGGTTTACCCCTACCCCTCTGTAACTTTTTCCCCCATTTCCCTCTCCTCTGGTCTTCTGTTAAGTATCTCAGGATCCACGTAAGAGTGAAGAACATATGGTAACTGTCTTTCTTGGCCTGACTTATTTCACTTAGCATAATACCCTCCAGTTACATTCACGGTGCTACAAATGGCTAGCTTTCATTCTGTCTCAATGCCAAGTAGTATTCAATTGTATATATAAACCACATCTTCTTTATACATTTGTCAGTTGATGGACAATTAGGCTCCTTCCATAATTTGGCTATTGCTGAAAGTGCTGCTATAAACAATGGGGTACAAGTGCCCCTATGCATCAGCACTCCTGTATCTTTTGGGTAGATTCCTAGAAGTGCTATTGCTGGGTCATAGGGTAGATCTATTTTTAATTTTTTGAGGAACCTCCACACTGTTTTCCAGAGTGGCTCCTCCAGTTTGCATTTCCACCAACAGTGCAAGAAGGTTCCCGTTTCTCCACATACTCTCCAGCATCTATAGTCTCCAATTTGTTAATGTGAGCCACTCTGACTGGCATGAGGTCATATCTCAGTGTGGTTTTGATTTGTATTTCCCTTATGAGGAGTGACGTTGAACATCTTTTCATGTGTCCTTTGGCCATCTGGATGTCTACTTTAGAGAATTGTCTATTCATGTCTTCTGCCCATTTCTTCACTGGATTATTTGTTTTTCGTGTGTGGATTTGGTGAGTTCTTTACAGATTTTGGATACTAGTCCTTTATCTGATGCCATTTGAAAATATCTTTTCCCATTCCATCGGTTGCCCTTTAGTTTTCTTGATTGTTTCTTTTGCAGTGCAGAAACTTTTTATCTCGGGGAGGTCTGAATAGTTCATTTTTGCTTTTAATTCCCTTGCTTTTGGAGAGGTGTCGATTAAGAAATTGCTGCAGCTGAAGTCACAGAGGTTTTTTCCTGCTCTCTCTTCTAGGGTTTTGATGGTTTCCTGTCTCAAATTCACATCCTTCATCCACTTTGAGTTTATTTTTGTGAATGGTGTAAGAATGTGGTCTAGTTTCATTCTTCTGCATGTTGCTGTCCAGTTCTTCCAGCACCATTTTTTAAAGAGACTGTCTTTATTTCCATTGGATACTCTTTCCTGCTTTGTCAAAAATTAGTTGGCCATACATTTGTGGGTCCAATTCTTGGTTTTCTATCCTATTCAATTAGTCTATGTGTCTGTTTTTATGCCAATACTATACTGTCTTGATTACAGCTTGGTTGCAGAGGCTAAAGTCTGGGAATGTGATGCTTCCCGCTTTGGTTTTCTTCTTCAATATTACTTTGGCTATTTGGGTCTTTTGTGGTTCCATACAAATCTTAGGATTGCTTGTTCTAGCTGTGAGATGAATGCTGGTTCAATTTTGATTGTGATTGCATTGAATGTGTAGATTGTTTTGGGTAGTATTGACATTTTAATAATATTTCTTCTTGCAATCCATAAGAATGGAATATTTTTCCATTTCTTTGTATCTTCTTCAATTTCCTTCATAACCTTTCTATAGTTGTCAGCATACAGATATTTTACATCTTTGGCTAGGTTTATTACCAGGTATTTTAACGTTCTTGGTGCAATTGTGAATGGGATCACATTCTTTATTTCTCTTTCTGTTGCTTCATTATTGGTATATAAAAATGCAACCAATTTCTCTACATTGATTTTGTACCCTGCAATTTAGCTGAATTCATGTATTAGTTCTAGCACACTTTTGGTGGAGTGTGGTGGATTTTCCATGCAGAATATCATGTTGTCTGCAAGTAGTGAAAGTTTGACTTCATCTTTGCCAATTTTGATGGCTTTTATTTCATTTTGTTGTCTTATTGCTGATTCTAAGGTTTCCAACACTATGTTAAACAACAGCAGTGAGAATGGACATCCCTGTAGTGTTCCTGATCTAAGGAGGAAAACTGTCAGTTTTTCCCCATTGAGGATAATATTAGCTGTGGTCTTTTCATAAATGACTTCTATGATTTTAAGTATGTTCTTTCTATACCAAATATCTCGAGGGTTGTTACTAAGAAATGATGTTTATTTTGTCAAATGTTTTTTTTTCTGCATCTATTGATAAGATCATATGGTTCTTATCTTTTCTTTTATTAATGTGATGTATCACGTTGATTGATTTGCAAATATTGAACCAACCCTGCAGGTCAAGAATGAATCCCACTTGATCATGGTGAATAATTCTTTTTATATGTTGTTGAATTCGATTTGCTAGTATCTTTTTGAGAATTTTTGCATTCATATTCATCGGGTATATTGGCCTGTAGTTCTCTTTTTTTGCTGGGTCTCTGTCAGGTTTGGGAATCAAAGTAATGCTGGCTTCATAGAATGAGCCTGGAAGTTTTCCTTCTTTTTCTTTCTTTTTTTTTTTTTTTTTTTTTTTTTTTTTGCCACAGCTTGAGAAAGATAGGTATTATTTCTGCTTTAAATGTCTGGAAGAATTCCCCAGAGAAGCCACCTGGTCCAGGACTTTTATTTTTTGGGAGATTTTTGATAACTGATTCAATTTCTTCACTACTTCTGGGTCTGTTCACATTTTCTATTTCTTCTTGCTTGAGTTTTGGAAGTGTGTAGGAGTTTCAGGATTTGTCCATTTCTTCCAGGTCGTCCATTTTTTGGCCTATAATTTTTCATAGTATTCCCTGATAATTGTCTGTATTTCTGAGGGATTTGTTGTAATAATTCCATTTTCATTCATGATTTTATTTATTTGGGTCATCTCCCTTTTCTTTTTGAGAAGCCTGGGTAGAAGTTTATCAATTTTGTTTATTTTTTCAAAAACACAACTCTTGGTTTCATTCATTGCTCAACTGTGTTTGTTTTTTTTTCTTGTTTGTTTTTTGTTTGTTTTGGATTCTATATTGTTTATTTCTTTTCTGATCTTTATTACTTCTCTTCTTCTGCTGGGTTTGGGGTGTCTTTGCTGTTCTGCTTCTAGTTCCTTTAGGTGTGCTGTTAGATTTTGTATTTGGGATTTTTCTTGTTTCTTGAGATAGGCCTGGATTTCAATGTATTTTCCTCTCAGGACTGCCTTCGCTGCATACCAAAGCGTTTGGATTGTTGTATTTTCATTTTCATTTGTTTCCATATATTTTTTTAATTTCTTCTCTAATTGCCTGTTTAGCCCATTCATTCTTTAGTAGGATGTTCTTTAGCTTACATTATTTGGAGGTTTTCCAGCCTTTTTCTTGTGGTTGATTTCAAGTTTCAAAGCACTGTGATCTGAAAGTGTGCATGGTATATCAATTCTTTTATATTTCAAAGGGCTGTTTTGTGACACAGTATGTGATCTATTTTGGTGAATGTTCCATGTGCACTCAAGAAGAAAGTATATTCTGTTGCTTTGGGATGCAGAGTTCTAAATATATCTCTCCAGTCCATCTGCCCCAATGTATCATTCTGGCCCATTGTTTCTTTACTGATTCTCTCAGATGATCTATCATATATGATCTATCCTTTTAATAAGTGGATTATTTAAGTACTCTGCAATTACCACATTCTTATAAGGTTGCTTATGTTTGTGAGTAATTGTTTTATACATTTGGGGGATCCTGTATTTGGCACATAGACATTTATAATTGTTAGCTCTTCCTGATAGATAGACCCTGTAATTATTATATAACGCCCTTCTTCATCTTTTGTTACAGCTTTTAATTTAAAGTCTAGTGTGTTTGATATAAGTATGGCTACTCCAGCTTTCTTTTGATTTCCAGTAGCATGATAGACAGTTCTCCATTCCCTCTCTTTCAGTATGAAGGTGACCTCGGGTCTAAAAGGAGTCTCTTGTAGAGAGAAACTAGATAGGTCTTTTTTTATTATTTTTTATATTTTTTATCCATTCTGATATGCTACATCTTTTGATTGGAACATTTAGTCCATTTACATTCAGCATTATTATAAAAAGATATGGGTTTATAGTCATCATGATGTCTGTAGGTTTCATGCTTGTAGTGATGTCTCTGGTACATTGTGGTCCTTGCAACATTTCACTCACAGAATCCCCCTTAGAATCTCTTGTAGGGCTGGTTTAGTGGTGATGAATTCCTTCAGTTTTTGATTGTTTCAGAAAACCTTTATGTCTCCTTCTGTTCTGAATGACAACTTGCTGCATAAAGATTCTTGGCTGAATATTTTTTTCTTGTTCATCACATTGAAGATTTCCTGCCATTCCTTTCTGGCCTGCCAAGTTTCAGTAGAGAGGTCTGCTACTATCCTTATGTGTCTCCCTTTGTATGTTAAGGCCTGTTTATCCCTGGATGCTTTCAGAATTCTTTCTTTATAAGGGAAGTTCTCAGCTATGATTTGTTCAAGTACACCTTCAACCCCTTTCTCTGTCTCTCTTCATTCCTATGATATGGATATTGTTCCATTTGATTGCATCACTTAGTTCCATAATTCCCCCTTCATACTCCTGGATTTTTTTATCTCTCTTTTTCTCAGCTTCCTCTTTTTCCATATTTTTATCCTCTAATTCACCTATTCTCCCCTCTGCCTCTTTAATTCACACTGTGGCCACCTCCATTTTATTTTGTACCTCATTTATAGCATTTATAATATATCATGACTGGTTTTTAGTCCCTTGATCTCTGTAGCAATAGATTCTCTGCTGTCCTCTATGCTTTCTTCAAGCCTAGAAATTAATTTTATAACTATTATTCTAAATTCTTGTCAGTTATATTGCTTAAGTTGGTTTTGATCAATTTGTTAACTGTTGCTACTTCATAGAATTTCTTTTGAGGAGAATTCTTCAGTTTTGTCATCTGCTCAGTTTTCTGTCCCTTATGTATTTTAAAAGCTTGTTGTGTGCTCTGCACCTGAGAGCACTGCTATATCATGGGGGTTGGGGTGGGAGGGGGTCATACACTGTCCAGGGCCTGGCCCTTCAGGAGGTGTTCTTTGTAGATTGTTACTTGCTTCTCTGTTGTTATGACTTTGGTTATTTTATTACCTTACTTGTAGTGATATTTTGGACCCTCCACCAGATGCACTTTGATTTGTTCCTTGGAGTAGCCCTGTAAATGAAAACAAACAGACAGACAAACAGGAGTCAAAAACACATAAACAAACAAATAACACAAATAAACAAAAACGAAAAAAACTAAAAACAAAAAATCCTAAAACACCAACTACAAGTAAAGAACAGGGTGGTGGCAAGGCTGATGGAAGAGCACATACAAAGAGACAAATACAGGATCTTGGGGAAAAGAAAAAATAAAAACTGACTAGGCTGAGAGACTAAAAAGCTTAACCCAGAGAGTGAGAAAGAAAAACAAAGAAGGAGGCAGGGGAAAAGAAAGGAAGATAAAGTTACCCAGAGAAACTATATGGCTTGATTATTCCAGAGAGAGAGAAAGGAGTGTAAAGAAGGATGTGTAGAACATGTATCAAGACAATGGATTAAATATGTCTGTTTAGACAAGCCAATAACCAGAGTAACCAGTCTAGGGTAAGGAAAAGATAAGAAGGAGAAATGGTGGTGGTGGGTGAATATATTTATATATCCAGAATTGACCTAGAGTTAATCCAGGCAATGCTGTAATGCTGGGCTGGGGAGCTGTCAGCAGGGTCTGTCCAGCTCAGGTATATATGCAGTTACCCAGTTCCAAGGGGAGTGGTTTGGAGCAGTCTGGACCCACCTCCACTATGGGCCCCAGGAGTGATCCCTGAGGCCCTGCCTTGGTGGTGGTGGTGGGGAAATGGTTATCCCCCAGTGTAATCTCCGTGGAACTGGACCTGGTGACTCTGAGTCGTCCTCACTGTGCCCTGGGAGCAGGTGGGGCAGTCCTTCTAGCTCTTCCAACTTCCCTGACCCTGCACTTGCCCAGGATTCAACGTCTCATTCCATGTGTTCTGGCACTGGGGAAGCACCTCTCAGTGTGTCCCGATATGTGGCCCCGACTGGCTTTGTCTGTGCTGCCACACTTCAGGGAGGACCACCTTCACCTACTGCAGACTGTGCCACAGAACACGCTACTGAACCCCAGGGGTGGTGGACACAGGCAGACACAGGCAGGCTTTGTCTTTTCGCACAGCACTTCAGGGAGGGAGCCCCTTTCTCCTACTGCAGACTATGCCCAGCCACTGAACCCCGGGGTGGCAGGCACAGGCAGGCTTTGTACTATCGTGCAGACCTCCAGGGAGGGGACTGCTTTCTCCAACTGTGGACTCACAACCTACCACCTAACCCAGGACTGGTTCCCCTCCTCCCCAGGTGCAGGAACAGGGATCCGGCCTCGGTGGGAAGAAAGCCCCACAGTTAGAGATAGGATCCCTCTCACTCCCAGTCCGAGGTCTTTCTCCTGTCCACATATGGTCGTACACTTCCCTAGCGGCTCTTTCTCTTCCCTGTGTCTCTCTGCAGAAATGGGTCCCTCCCCTCCATGCCTAAATTGCCTGTATTATCTCCCCCAGTTTGCAATCCCCCACCTATCTTTTCTCCAATTGATCCATTATATTCCTGGTAGATTCAGACTCTTTTGCTCCCAGACTCTGAGGTTCAAAGTCCTTTGGCCTCGTCACTTCTTTGTGAGATGCGGGAGGTATGGATCCTCCTACTTCTCCGCCATGTTGGCTTCCTCCACCAACCCATTCATTCTTTAGTAGTGTGTTCTTTAACCTCCATGCATTGGAGAGCTTTCTTATTTTTTTTTTTCTTGGAGTTGATTTCAAGTTTCATAGTGTTGTCCTCTGAAAATATGCATATGATCTTTATCTTTTTGTACTTGTTGAAGGCTGATTTATGATCCACCATGTGATCCCGTCTGGAGAATGTCCCATGTATAATTGAAAACAATGTATATTCTGTCACTTTAGGCTATGTTCTGAATATATCTATTAAGTCCATCTGGTCCTGTATGTCATTCAGGCCCATTGTTTCCTTGTTGATCTTCTGCTTAGATGATCTGTCCATTGGTACAAGTGGAGTATTAAAATCCCCTACTATTATGGGATTATTATCAATGAGTTTATTTTTGGCTATTAATTGATTTATATATTTTGGTGTTTTAAAGTTGGGAGCATAAATATTTACAACTGTGAGATCGTGAAAGACAGACTCCTTAATTATGATATAAAACCCTTCTCTTGTTACATTTTTTAAAATCTAGCCTGTTATAAGTTGGACTACTCTGGCGGTTTTTGACATGCTTTAGCATAAAAGATGGTTCTCAACCATCTCATTTTCAATCTGAAGTTCTTTTCACACTGAAAGTTAATTTCTTGTTGGCATGATACAGATGGACCTTTTTTTCCATTCTGATACCCTATGTCTTCTTATTGGAACATTTAATCTATTTACATTCAGAGTGATTACTTAAAGATATGAATTTGGCATCATTGTGTTACCTGTAGAGTTGGTTGTTTCTGGTGATATATCCTGGTCCTGTGTAGTCTTTTTTGCTTTGTTTATAAATTTTTTCTCCACTCAGAGAGAAATCTAATATTATGTGTATACCCTTGCAGGTTAAGTACATTTTGTCCCTAGCTGCTTTCAAGATTCTCTCTTTATCTTTGTATTTTGCAAGTTTCACTATGGTATTTCATGGTGTTGACCTACTTTTGTCGATTTTGAGGGAAGTTCTCTGTGCCTTTGCTCTTGAATGTCTGTTTACTTCCCCAGATTAGGTAAGTTTACAGCTATAAATTGCTCAAATAAAACTTCTGCTCCATTTCCCTAATCTTCTTCTGGGACTCCTATGATACAGATATGGTTTCATTTAATAGAATCACTTATTTCTCAAAGTTTCCCCTTATGATCTTGTATTTTCCTCTACCTCTTTCTTTTTCAGCTTAATTATTTTCCATAGTTTTATCTTCTATATCACATATTCTCTCCTCTGCTTCTTCAATCCTCGTTGTGACTGTATCCAATCAGTACTGAAAGTCAGTTATACCATTTCTTATTTCAGCCCAACTAGTTTTTAGGTCTTTGATCTATGCAGTCGTGTTTTCTCTGGCATCTTTTTCCAAGTCCAGCTATTAGTCTTATGACCCTTTCTTCAAAATTCTTATTCAGACATCTGTTTTGAGCAAGACCCTGGATGTGATTTCTTCTTGGGCTTTGATTTGGGGAAATTTCCTCTATCTTACTTAAATTTCTGTGTTTTGCATGTTTTAAAAGCCTGTTATATTTCCTGCACCTGAAAGTACTACTATATTCAAAAGGGACCATACACTGTCTAGGGCCTGTAATTTCAGAAAGTGTTTCTGGTGTACGCAGTATGCACTATATTGTTGTGTTTTAGCTGCTCTTTCCCATTGGTCCATCGTTTTCAGAATATCTCTTTGCTTGCATGGGTAGTGTTTGGAGCTTTACCTAGGTGTGCTTTGATTTTATGTTGAATTAAGCATCCCACCCTCTACACTGTCTACCTCCAACTGTGGAGATCCTTTTCCCACTCTGCAGATTGATTTCCAGGGTGTTCCAAGTGATCTGATCTCAATATAGCTGTGTTTTAGGTATGAAGAAAGCCCAGGGTCCCGTTACTTTATGACACCTTAGCTACTCCCAACAATTCCTTTAATTTTGAGTAATTTTAGTTATTTAAAATAGCATGAAAGGAGTTTTGGAAATTGCACACTTTTTAAAAATTAAAGCCACGAAATCCACATTGTACACATGAGGAAAATATATCAATATGTGTGTGTGTGTGTGTGTGTGTGTGTGTGTATAGGGGCAGACAACAGTATCTTATAAAATTTTATCTGTTATGAATTTCAAACATTTCTTTTATCTTCAAAGTTGCCATATCACAATATTGTTTGTAGAAAATGATTATTTGATCATATTTGAAAATACCTTCATTTTGTACAAATTTCTGGTGGGATGATCTGTGACTATTAATGAAGTCTGTGCATCACAATGCATTACTGTTTTTCTGGAAAATTGAGTTACTCTTGGTAGAGCTTAGTTTTGTGAATTCAAGTCCTTTCCTCCACCTGCTATGCTTTATTCTTACTTCCAAGTCTTTGTAGAAGTAATCTCAGTTTGGATTTTCTATGTCGTAATTATGCAAAATGTCTTAATTAAGATATGCATTTAGTTTGATACTAATTTTTGATTACATTTAAATTGACAGTATCTATCGTAATTTCACAGAGCCCAGAGAATATGACATGTGAGATTTCTGCTTTCATATATTTTATGATTTTTTAGGCCTTAAAATGTGCCAATTAAATTAATATTCTCTGGCATGTGTGTCTGTGACATCTTCTCTTAGTCATGAACAATACTTCAAATTTGTGACTTGAACTGTAAAAACTTTATAATACAGTTATTTGGCACTTAGAAAGTGTTTATTTGTTTGATATATATGTATATATATCACATTATTACTATGATAACTTTATCATCACTTAATATAATTTAAATGTCTTAGTGTCTGTTTTACATGAATTGTTTTTTATACATTAAATTCTGTGAAACTATGTCTATATGTGGATATCGTTTGAATATTGCCTAACTTTGGATATGTAATGTTAACGACTCTCTTTCATTAATATTTCATATCTCAATGCTATTCTATATGTCATTTAAATGTTCTTATAAAAACTTATTATGTCCTCCAATATTCATGCAAGAGAAAAATTAGGATTATTCCATGGTATTGATAAAGCCCAAAATCAAGTGGCACAGTTCCTTATTTGTTTGGATTATGTATTATATCTCTCCCATACAATAGAGATGAGTAGTAAGTCTAGGAGTGTAGTAACACTCTTTCCTACAACAGAGGGATCTATGAAATTGGTATTATAGTTGCCCCAAAAACTTATTTTTCTACTTCACTATTCCTTATTATTCCATCACAACTGGTAAAAATATAACAACATGAATGCTACCAACTAGAATTCAATTCCTATATAAATACACATTGTCTAACTAAAGTCAAGAAGGAATATAAATATGAATAGAACTATACTAAAGAGAGTTAAGAGATATTTTTCTGCACACAACCAAATGCCCAGACGCATGTGGATTTCCACTTCAATTTATGAAACATTTAATTAAAATAATTTAAAATACCAATACTTTACAAATACTTCCAAAACAGGGAAACCACTGGGAAATTGACAAATTCATTTACCAAGACATTTTTTGAGGCCAGTTATTACCCAGGAAACAGATCAAGAAAAAGAAATCACAAGTAAGCTACAGAGCATTGTCTGTTATGGATATAGACACATAAATTATTTTTAAAATGTGCAAGTTGAATCCAACAATATATCAAAATAATAACATACAATTAACAAGTGGCATTATCTGTCAAACACAAATTTGGTTTAACATCCCTGAATCAAAGTAATGCACCAGATTGATTATAAGACCATTTTTGACGCATGAGATTTGTCGGGCAGCTGGTGAGCAGGGAGATTGGAAGGTCGAACTATGAGTAAAACATAACAAATTGTTCTGTGGTCTTCTTCCAGCAAGATGCCAACCTTAATCTCTATTTCTCTGCATTTCCCAGGAAATTGCTGTGGAAATGAAGAAGAAGATGTGCCGCCCGGGACAACAACATCCATAAGGAAAAGAGACTGCATTTGTTTGTGCATCAGTGTGTACACTCTTCCTGAACCAGAGGAAGGTACTGTAGAAATTTACTCATTAAGTTGATTAAGAAAAATTCTTTTCATTCATTATCCTATACTACCAGAACAGTATAAAATGCTGAGGCAGGTTTTTCAGTGATTTCATGGCTACAAAGTTAAATTCATAAAGTCAATCATAGTACAATAACTATAGAAATTAAGAAGGATTTCTATGTTAACACAGGATCCATGTTGAATAGTACAAAAGTATGTAGTACTGTAATGTATGCCCATTAGCTACCTTTTGAACAAGATAAATATAAATCTCCCTGTGAAACACTGATTCCAGATTTTTTGAAATTAGTAGACATGACTGAGAACAGGATTTGATTAATATAAAATATGAGCTGATAATACAGCAAGTCCTAATATACCAGCCTCCACTTTCCCGCATTCAAAACATCTTACGTGAGCCTATTACATATGTCACAATTCATGAAAGGACATCGATACTTCTGAAATCAAGTTCACAGGCTTTATTGAAAGACCTTCTATGTGCCTTAGGATTTTATGCGATTGTCAAATGCAGAATGACATGTATCCGCATTATAGTAAGAGACAGAAATTGTGCACCAAATGTCCACGACAGCAGTATTCATGGTAGCCATGGAGAAACCACCCAAAAGTCCATCAAGTGAAGAGAAGATAAATAAAATTGACCCATGCACACAATGGAAAACTATTCAGACATAAAAGATCATAAATTTTACAAGGTGCTACAAAATGGATGCACCTTGAATAAGTAATATGCTTTTTGAAAGAAAACACAAACGAAAACGCATACACCTATATGCGGAAACTACAGTATGTGAACTCATAGACTCAAAACAGAAAGGATGGCTGGAACAGTGGGAAGAGAGTCATTTCTTCATGTGTACAGAGGTTATTTAAGATAGAATGGAAATATCTTGGATGTAGATGCTACTGCTGAGTACCAAGCATTATTCATGTAAAGAGTCCCACTGAGTGTGCATTTGCACAGTAATACAAGGATTAAATTGATGTGTATTTCAAACTGTACAAAACCTAACAATGCAAGTGAATAGATGACAAATTGGGGAGTGGCATATATGCAGGCCTGGAAGCTGAAATGGTCCTGTGGCAGGTGAATTAGTGGGAATGTGGCTATCCTTTCAAGGGGGCAGGACGAGTCAGGGGACCCCGTAATTGTAACAGAGTGTGCATTGAGTGTTTCGCTTTTTGAGACTGATGATTTCACACGAAGTAGATCCCTTTGCCTTGAAAGCAAAGGCTCTCTTTCTCATTTCCTCCCTGCTCCTCTCCCTTTGAAAATAAAGCCTTAACTTGTAATATTAAGTCATCCCTTAAAATTACCTTTGATAAAAGACAATTATATGAACCTTTAATTACAACTTTGAAAATTCAGCGCTACGGAGGATCTGAGGAATATTACTTATACATGATTCAGAGGCTCATATTTGATAAAGAAAGTCAGTATATTCCTAAACCCACCATGAACTAGTGTGATACATTATACATTAATACATTTTTTATTTACGGGTGAGAAGTTGAAAGATTGTGTAACAGAAACAGTTTTATTTAAAAGAAAATGTTCTAACCTTCCCCATAATTATAGTTCAGGCACTTTTTCCATAACAAAACAAAACAAAACAAAACAATACAAAAACCTGTCCATTGATGGAAACACTTGAAAACAACAAAAAGATCAACATGGCAAGTAGCAATTAAGAATATGTTTAACACAATGGGTTTTAGGGTAAAAAAACAAAAAAACAAAAACAAAACCCTACAGCCAAAGAGGAGAGAAGAATGGGTTCTATAAACAGTAACAATAGCCATAAACTGAATGAAGAGGTTTACATGTAAACCATTCAGAAAAGACTAATCAGACAGCTCCATCATTGTGTCTTATGAGGCTCTGCCTCAGAAAGGCAATAACACATACCATCTGAAACACAGGAAATTAATGATTATGAGGTTCGTGGTTTCTGCAATTCCAGGTTAGTATCATTATTTCAATTTTTAATAGCTCCATTCTTTGTAATGAGTTTTGCATTTTCTTCAATTTTCTTTGGGCAAATATAATTTCAATTCCACATAACTTAATAGGGAAATTGTGTTAGGATACTATAGGAATAAAAGGTGCCCTTCATTTTTTTTCTCCTTTTTTCTTTCCCTAGGGGAAAAACAAAGTATAAGAAATACTAAAATGAAACTTCACTAAAAAATATGGTACAAAGTTTTTACATTGGTATTATTGGGGGACAGGCCCCAATTCCACCATATAAATAAAGTTCCCTCTATCACTCAAAAATGCTGAGATTTCTGGGTGCATACTAGAAAGTTTCCTTTATCCTCCTAAGGTATTTTTGCCTTTAACTGGGATCAGCTGCCAGATTTTTAGGGCAGCTGAAGGACGGCAGATAGATTTACTTTGGGTATGGACTTTCTCTGTCTCTGCTTTGTCTCTGTGTCTGTCTCTGTCTTGCTCTCTCTCCATACATATAGACAGAAACTTTCAAAACTCAAACACTCTCATGCCTTTTTCCACAAACCAACACAATTTCCAAAATATCCCCACATTTCATGCTTCTAAGCAATCATGCAGAGTTCTAAATGATCTTTTAACCCTGCAATTGATGCAAACATCCATTAATACATCACATGCCCCCACTACATGCTTCTGAAAATGTGGTCATTTTCATGGCACATGTGTGATATTGTGCCTCCGCCTAGCCTCTTCATAACTCGGAAGTAGGGAAATGAGATTCCTCTCTGGGCACCGAAACAGCAAAATTAACACAGATCAGATCAGACCCCATCAGAGATATACAGCCACCTACATGCAACAGCCCAGCTTTGTGGTTAAGAGCACAGGCACCAGTGGTAGGCTGCCTGGTATGAGTTCAGGCCCCATTCCTTCTGGTTGTGTGCACCTGGGAAACTTAGTTAATCTACTTGTGCCTCTGTTTCCTCATCTCTAAAATGGAGATTAAAGTAATAGTACTTTATCATGTTGTTCTGAGGCTACATTAGTAGCAATAGATGTAAAGTGCTTTTTCTTCATTTAGTGTTATTATTGTTGCTACTATCATCATTGTCATCATCACTCCTGGCCAGGAAAACTAGCACATAACCAGAGCAAATATGGCAATACATCTAAAGAAATAATGTACATGAGTTTTGGGAGGTTAAAAATAAGTACTTCCCAGGAGAAGGAGCTATTCTAGGAACAAATCTAGGAAGTCTGCAAAGAAGGCCAGATCGTGACAGATTTACTGATTTATTGCGATTCCATGAGGTCTCTTGGGAAAGAACATATAGAAATTCCCCTGTGACCAACTCCCCAAAACTCCATTGAATGCTCTTTTATGTCTTACAAATGCTTTCTGCACAGACAACTGAGAAAAACAGATTGCCTCATTTACTATTATTCCTAGTTTGCTTTTATAAATGGAAACAGATTTGTTTTTAGGTAATAAAAAATATACAAATGTCACTTTCTTCCTATGAAATAGTGTAGAATACAGGGCTTAAAGAAACAAAAAATCTTACAGTTGCATTTTGAGTGCTGCCCTTTTAAAAACCAAGTCACTGTTCTCTCGCTTACTGGTGGTACCAGACCTTTGTCATTGGTTTTAATACCATTGTCTGGTTCAACTTATTCCAGTTATCAGAGCAGAGATGCTAAATACTTTATTAGTCCCTTAGTGTTACTGTGTTGAAAACACTTAGCACAGTGGAAAGTGTCAGGCAAAATCTTAAATGGGAATCTGCTCTTCTATCTGATAGGCTTTGAACAAGTTATTTAATCCCTTTGATGATCAGTTTTCAAGGCTTAAAGTAAGTCAGGACACATTTAATAAGTCTTCGAGTAGGGTTTCAAATTCCTGTTCTATGTGACCCCAAAGTTCATGATTTTTGCTGGAATTTCTCCATGAGTCCTGAACTGGCTTAAAGGTAAATGGCACTTTCTCTATTTAAATTACATTGAGTGATGTGCTTGCAGTGAAGGTGTTGTTTTAACTTTCTGGGATACAGCAGTGCATGAAGAGATGAGGGCCTTGCTGAAATGGGGCATATAAATGTTGTGAAGGGAGGAAGACCAGACAGTAAGAAAATCAATATGTGACATTTCTAGGAGTAGGAAGTGCTATGAAAAAAATAAAGCACAGTAATGGGTTAAACATCGATGGTGGGAAAGTGCTCTGTAGTCCAAAGACTCTTTAGTGAGGTGCCTTTTTAACAGGGATAAGAATAAAATGAAGGATGACAGCAACCATCTGGCAGAGAAGGTTTCCAGGCAGAACATGTGCAAAGGCCCTACAGCTGAACTATGGCTATCAGGTTTGAGGAACTGAAATGAGGCCAGCAGAGTTGAAGCAGATTGTCAAAAGTGGAGAGTGATAAGTGGTGAGGTCAGAATTACTCTTGTAATTCTGTGTAGGTCTGAATGTTAAGGATTTTGGATTTAGTTCAAATGAGCTGGGAAGTCATTGGAGAATCTGATGAGAGGAGTTACATGATCTGGCTTAATTTTCATGGTTTGACTGCGACTGATGAGAATAAAACAGATTGTGAAGGGGACAAGAACAAAAGCTTAGAAGACTAGTACATTAGTGTGGTACTTCAGGTGAGCTTATTTTCTACCACTCATGTTTAGATCATCATTCTTTCACTTTGTAATTCAACCAAATCTCACACTGCTCATTTCCTCTGATGCCTCCAACCCCTAAATATTGGGTACTTTATCAAATTATAAAGACGTATTATAAAGTCTGAAAATTAATAGAGTGTATCACTGGTGGAAACTTTTACATCTGGACCAATGTCATGTTAATTGCTCTAGCCACACTGGTCTCCTGGCTGATCCACAGGCATGCAAACAAACAAATGCATGCATACAAAATACACATGCATACAAAAATAACAAATGACTAAGGTAGCATTACATGTTAGTGGAGAGAAGATTGACACATCGATAAATAATCCAAGACCATTACTTGGATTATTGGGGGGGAAATGATCCCTACCTTACATCATTCATAAAAATAAATACCAAGTAATTTAAAGAACATAAAAGAATAATTTCCAACAAAACTGGAAAATTCTTAGAAAAATATAGAAGCATATCTTTAAGATTTCAGGGTGGGAAAAGATCTGCTTAAATAAGATGCCCAAAGTTATAAACCATGAAGGAAAAAAATAAATAATTTTTGCTCCTCCTCCTTCTACCACACTTCATTCTTTCAAACCTTATCTCCCAGATTAGTAAAGAGAGGTACTTGTCCTCAATCTGGAACATGGCAGATTTATCCATTGTACACAGAAACTGTATCAGTGAAATGTCTAGTCCTGGTACCTTATGCTCATTGTCAATATATATAACAATTCAGACTGCCTTTTATTAAGGAAAAAGAAATGTTTCCCAATGGTCTGGCAAATCGCTGAAGCATAGAACTAAATGCAGACTCTACACCTGACACTTAAAACACTTTCAATTTTATCTATAAAATGTAGATGATAATATACTTTCCACTAACTTTATAAAAATTAGAATCAAATTAGATTATGTAAGGTTAAATACTTTTAAATCTGTCAAGCATAACAAAAATACCAATTTTACTAACATTAAGTCAGATATAGTCCAACAAAGTAAAGACTGGGGGCAAACATTAGGCAAATGGTAATTTTTAAAACTCACTTCTACATAGATGTTCTGGGTAGTTTAGACAAAAATGGGAAATCTTGATTTATCAAATAAATTGTTTTTCTGCTGCATTTCATTCAACTACAGTAGACTTGGGGATTTAGTTTCTTGACAGATATATAATCTCTCTGGATAAAATGTAACCACAATGATTATTCACATTAAGCCTTAGATTTTACAGAAAAATGGAAAACATAGGAGAGGTTTCTAAAACTTTAGACTCCTGGGAACGAAAATTTTTCTGAACTGTATTTTCTTTTTTTTCCCTAAGGTATTCAAACTGCTTTGGAGGGGATATTTTTCTGTGCATTTGAGTGAGATAAATCACTCATGTAAGCAGATGATCCCAGAATGCAGTTAGATGAATGACCACAAAGTATCAGGGGAGAAAATATATTGACAAAAGAGAAAAATGTATATATATAATTAAGGAAAATATGTAACTGCCTATACACACACACACACACACACACACACACACATATCACGTGTGTATATGTATCTGGTCTCTATGTCTGAACAAACCAGCCAACACTATAAAGAGCTGAGACATTTACTAAGACGTACATTTAGTAAGATTACCAAAACACACTCCACTTTTGTTGATATCACTGATATATTTTAGATAGAATTGTCATGTGTGCTTGAATGATAATGTAGATATGAGAAAGTCAGAAAAGGAAGAAATCAGGGCATGCAGAAAAGGGCCACTGAACTACTTGTGGGTTGCGACAAACCTGGGTTGTAATATACCCAGGGCATATTAAACTCAAGTTTCTGAGTAGCTTCCATTGCCACCTAGGTAGATCCATTCTTGTGTGATGGTATCCAGCAATAGTATGGGGTCACTGATGGTATTGTCCTGTGACCCCGAATACCAACTGGTACAAATTTCTCTAAGTAGTAAGATGTATCAAGGATAATAATTTGTGATTCCAGGGAGAATAGTTTGGTATGGTTGTTGTCAGATACTGCTTTATCCCTTCATCTTTATTAGTAGTTCCCTAGCCTTGTTCAGAGAGAAAATGTGCAGAAAAAGACTTACTTGCCACAAAGCCCTTGTATTCTGACCAATGAGATGGAAATCACCTGAAGAATAAGCTATGAAATTTTTCATGTTAGAAAGGAAGGCTTGGCAGGCTGCTCTTTGCCCTTCACCTTTTACTTGTGTTTCTCTGTGGAGGCTTAGGTGGAGGAGCAGAGAGCTAGAAGGAAGCTGGGTCATGGACCACCTTCTCACGCACCTGCCCCATCCCTACACTCTATCTCCAGATTTCAACTGATGTGAGAACAAATAAAAACACCTATTTGATTAAGCCACAAGAGTTGAATAATGGCTACATGCAACTGAACACAATCCTATGTGAGGCAGCAGCCAGTGGGTCAGTATAAGTAAGTGTTTCTCATTATCTTATAGTGTGGCACTCTTACCAGTGGAGATAATTTTGGCTAATATTAAGTTACATGTTAGACAAGTATTTTCCAGTTATCATTTAGTCTTGATTACTCCAAGGAGGAAAGTCTCAGTTCACTGCCAGTGTGTCTTAAATAGCTCTCTAAAACTTGTTTTCTCCCTTGTAACACACTAAGGTGCACTTCAGGCTACAAGCCTTTGTTAAGCATCATTATCCAGCTAAAATTTAATAACATTGTTCTGTTTCCTTTAAGTTTAGCTTATAGTCACCTTCTCGTTATGGCACAGGGTTATCATGAATTTCCACTCATGAAAATGACATAAAGTACCCTTGCAAAACAAATTCAAATAAAAATATGAATTGATTTAAAAATATTAAGTAAATACAAACAGAAGTGATACAGAGGGGAAATTTTTGCGAAAAAAAGGAAGAGCAATAGTATATAAATGGTTATAGTTTGGTAAATTGAGTCCTCGATATATTCAAATCTGGTACTAGGCCCACAGGAATAGTTGCAGGCTCACTAACAAACTGGGGCCATATTTTCTTTGCCAGTTTAAACCAGCCTTGACAGAATTTGGCCCATTGGTCAAATATCCCCAGGACTGAAAGCTAATCAAGTTAGGAAAAACTGTATGCAAAATGTCTTCACATCCTGCTTCACTTGTAAATTCACTTGTAATTTTATTACAAAGGTGATTTGTTCTTATATAAACTATGTGCTTCTTCCTCTTGGTAATTCTAGCCAGTCCACCTTAAAAATAAGGATGCTTGGGCCTATGATGCATTCATCTACACTCAGTTACCAAAATCTCAATCCAAATTTCATCCTTTTCACCCTAAAAAATATTCCGGAATATTTTCTGTACAGATGATCAATGAATATTTATATAATTTCAGTTATTGCAGAGAAAGGTAGATATTTAGAAATACTCTGTTGAGCTAAACCTGCAGCCTCATCACCTCAGATCATTTCCTCAATAACCTGAAATTTATTAAAACTTGATAATGAATGCTGAATGTCAACATTCTTGGTGCCTCTCTATTCATTTGTGTGCAGCAGAAAGTTTGGCTGCTCATAAGTATTATTTGCTGATGCAAGTTCCCTTGTTTGAGAAATTGTAGGTTTCAGTGTTTGGGCATAATCTTATAGAAGACAAATAAGAACAAAGGTCAAATCCAAAGCTCTGCTATTGTGGAAAGGGAAAGCTCGGAATTATGAATAACAGATTCTTTGATTTTAGAGTTTTCCCAGATGTTCTCTCTATTCATTGCAATGTCCAAATAATGATGACAGTGAATTTCATCATAGAGGCCTTGAAAATCCTGGAAATTTGTCAGTGATTACAATATATACTTTTGTTAATTTTATTACAAAGGTGATTTGTTCTTATATAAACTATGTGCTTCTTCCTCTTGGTAATTCTAACCAGTCCACCTTAAAAATAAGTATATAGACATGCACAGTCAAGTTACAGGCATGGAGCGATCATGGTTGTTATATAAATAAGGAAAGAGTATAAGAAAGTAATTCAGAATTCATGGGAACAATGTTAAAAATGTGGCTTGGATCTGAGGCAGCCAGGTCGCCCACAAGATGGGGCCAGCACAGAGGATAGCTGGCAAATTAATGGGGCTAATGCAGGAGCTAAAGCCACAGGCAAGGCTGGGGAACATTTCCATAACTTCAGAGCTGTTGTGCAAAAGCACAAAACTAGATACATTCTCCATGGGGCTGGCTTATAGATTATATCCTAATTATAAACATATTGCTTTGAAATATCCAGTTTGGTAAGGAGTGTGCAATAAGCAAGGGAATATGGGTTGAATGGAGGATGAGATACTATGACCTGCCCACCCTGGGATGCCCAGCCCCAAGGATAGTACATTAAGTGTTAGGTCTCATGACTATCAGCAGGAAAGAACTCTCAAAGTGAACTCCACCATTTCAGACTGGGCCAAGATATTCCAGGCTACAGAGTATTCCTGGGCTATTCTGGATTAGTCCAACAAGCCAAAGCATAATCTCATCTTTTCTCCATTTATCTTCAAGCATTATGTAGCAGGATATATACAGAAATGGGGATTTGGGCACATGTATCTGAGAGATAGGTAGCTGGTACAGTGGTAAACAATAATCACTGTCTTGGGGGGAAAAACACAGCTTAGCACAAAGCATCACTAAAAACCAGTAAGGAAGAGATTTGGCTGAACATGTGCCACAGGGAGATCACAAATAGCAATAATAATGCCAAGTAGGTTTCTGCAATTCAAGACAGCTTTTCATGTTTCGCCTAAGCTTGCAGTGGCTCTTAATCTAGGGTGCCTTAAAAAAAAACCGAAACAGGTCAGAGCACTGCCTCTCGTACATAATGCTCAAAATGCCCTAATACACTTAAAACTATTATAAAGTAACAATATAATTCACACTCAGCCTGCTCCCAACTCCTCTCCCTGGAACCAACAGTTGGTTTCCTGTAACAATAAGTCTGTTTTTGTTTTGTTTGTTCATTTGTTTTGTTTTTTTGGATTGCACATATAAGTGAAATCATATGGTATGTATCTTACTCTGACTTATTTCACTTAACATAATACCCTCGAGGTAGCAATGTTGTTGCAAACGTAAGATTTCTTTTTTTTATGGCTGAGTATTATTTCATATTGTGTTTCTGTGTGTGTGTGTGTGTGTGTGTGTGTGTGTGTGTGACATCTTTATCCATTCACCTATGAATGGACACATATTGCTTCTATATCTTGGCTATTTTAAATAATGCTGCATTGAACATAGGGGTGCATATATCTCTTTCGATTGGTATTTTCATTTCCTTTGGATAAATACCCAGAAATGGAATTGCTGACTCATATGGTAGTTCTTTTTTTAATTTTTTGAGGAACTTTCATACTGTTTTCCACAGTGGTGACACCAATTTATGTCCTCACCTACAATGCACTAGGGTTCCCTTTCTCTACATCCTTGCCAACACTTGCTATTTTTTGCTTTTTTGATAATAGCCAATCTGACAGGTGTGAGGTGATAGCTCATTGTGGCTTTGTATCTTCCTGATGCTTCGTGATGTTGTGCATCTTTTCATGTGTCTGTTGGCCATTTGTATACCTTCTTTGGAAAAATGTCTATTCAGCTGCTCTGCCCATTTTTAATTGGGTAATTTGGCCTTTTGATATTAAATTGTGTAAGTTCTTTGTATCGTTTGGATATGAATGCGAGTTCTGAAAAAGATCTAATACATATGAATAGATGAGAACTGCCGTTTCTTTTTAAACCTTCACATTGCATAAAAGTGTCATTGCTGAGTAAATGTGCTGCTGCTGACTGTTGGAATGCAGAGCCAGTTTTGAATACTGAAGCAATAATTGACACTGTCTTCAAAGCAACGACTGGCTCCCATGTTGAGACCACATATTGCTATGTTTACTTAGAGGGTGAGTTGATGACAGGCTTTATGTTACATGCAGAAAAGAAATGCGGGTATCTGAAAGATGTTTCATACTAATATTATTGTCAACACTCAGACAGATGCTGGTTTCTGATGTGAACTTTACAGGTTTTGAGCTCTTTGTGAGGAAGTAGAGTTGTAAGTTTTAATCAAATAGATGATTAGCATTATTCAAATGTATTTGGGAATGGATTCATCAAATAGAAATTTGTTCAGATAAATGTTATAGGGAAGGAGGAAGTGAAAAAAAATTTATGTTTGAAAGGAGAATGTTCTGACACTCAGTAGTTTCTTCTACCATTCTTAAAAATGGTAGAATGGTCAGATTTTTACAATTTAAGTTTTAGGTAGTAAAAAATACATGACTAGATCAGTTCTAAGTGTTTTATTTCGGCCAGGAAGCATGGTCCAAGAGGAACCTAGGAAAGTTTTCACTGAGTGAAGTAGCTAGTGTTTCCCACATTTTAGGAGAAAGGACTGGACATTCTTATTTATCTTTTGGATAGCTTTCCAACTGCAACTCAGCCTATTCACTATATTTTGGTTTTATATCCACTGTGTAGTAGATTGGCTGTTAATATATACCAAATTCTTAAATTCACGAATGTTAGAATTAAAGTTTGGGCAATCTAAGATGATTCCCCAAGTGCATAGTAATTAATCAGTAAGTGAAAAATTAACAATACAAATGGAAAATTCTAAAGAAAGTCAGAGGAAAAGAGTGAGCCATAGACCCTCCAATGTAAAAAGGTGACCCCAGAGGCTGACTGGTTTCTCCATTTCATAGGCATGCATTATGAAAAAATGGTGGAGCAAAACTTGAGTTTCAACTTTAGATGTATCTAAATCTATGAGTGAGAATATAAGTATGAAAATGTGTGCTTGGAATGTTCTTAGGGAGCTCATGGACCCTCACGCTTTTTCTGAAGATGTAACTTATTGGGTGTTGTGAATTTAATCCATCTAAATCTCCTGAGTGTACCACCTATCTTTCTGTAACTCAATTTGGTCAGCTCACTCTCTCTGCTGAGACCATGAAGATCCTTTTAAGTCTCTTTATTCTCAGAACATGAAGGCATTTTCTATCTTCTTTAAAATGGCCATATCTATTTTAGGGGCATCTCCATCTTGATATGTAGAGCTTCCTGTAGGAAAATAGAAGTTAAGTGGGATTCTTTGGAACTGATTCCTTTTTGAAAGTTTTTATATCCATGACATTAACATGAAAATATAATCTCTATCTCAAACGCCCTACTATTGATCCTTAAATAAGATAAGAGAACATAGCTTTATATTTATTCCAAAGCTGTCAAATATCAAACTAGTGACAAAGAGCAGAATAGGGCTACTACATAAAATTTGATAATCTAATAAAAAAATATCTTGACCGAGAGCTACCCAACCAGAACAATTTTAATAACTGCCCATAAGTTATAATATTAAGCAAAGAGCTCCAGGAGGCAAGTTTTTGGTTCAGACTAGTTACCTCTCTCCCTTCCATTCCTTTCTCTCATGTTCCATGTTGAGTCATCCTTACCAAGTAGTTCTTCCATTTTCCTACTAAATTAGGAATGGTATTCTCCCCAAATACTGCTCGATCCTTGCACTTCTGATTCTATCACACATGCATTCCTACCTCCTCTCTCCTGATTCCCATCAGTTTCCTCCTATCTTCAAATTTCAAGTTGCCTTAACATGACAGCATAGTGTAGGGAAAGCCTTCCCCTAAATTTCCCCAAGAAGTTAGCAAATAAAATGGTCTAATAGGGACCAATTTGCTACATGTGACAGCTTATTTTGCTACTTCTATAGAATGTGCATGCCTGTAGGATTGCCTTCCATCGATTATCCTATAGGTACAGAAGCACCTCACAAAGACTGTAGCATGTATACAACAAGCCCAAGTTTCTTGATCTGAGAAAGCATTGTAGTTTCCCCTCAAATTTCCTCCTCTGGTTCCAAGGAATCAGTACCTGTGAATCACTTCTTCCAAACATTAATCATTCAATTTATTGCCACTCTTTCCTTTGTTTAATTTATCCCCCAGTAGGAGTTGTGAAGAAGAGGGATCTCCTGCTTCGTTGGCGTCCAGAAGAAAATAAAAGGAACAAGAATTTGCTTATTGTAGGGAGTCATTTGAAAACAACTCTAAATCAGTAATTTCCAAGTGAAGCCTTCACTCAACTAACCATTTTCCAGTGTAGCATTTCCTGGCCACCCTTGACTATAGACCCAATAATGCCTTTCCACAGCAGCACAGCCCTACTGTGCTGTAATGTGGCATATTGTCAAGTATTAAATTCATTTGCAGACCCTTGACATTTCTTTTGGTATAAGTTAAGTAAACATTAAAGTTAAAAAACATCATTTGTCAAAAAGGAAAATGTAAGTTATTCTGGGTGGTTTGTTTGTTTGTTTGTTTTTTTTTTTTTTTTTTTTTAGGATCCACATCAGCATCACTATCTAAAAACTGTGGTGTTTATGCTTAAATTGCATATTTGTTTCATTCCTTTGAGGCATTATTGGCTGGCAGCTTCTGCTTTGGAGAATGGATAAATTGGTTTTTGCTCCACTCTTGTGGTTAGATGTGAAACCTAGGCCAGATACTTATACTGATGTCTTTCATTATGTGGTCTTCAAAATTCTGTTTATGTCTTCAGATAAATTAATGTAATTATCATTTTAAGTTGGTTTCTTTCTTTTTTTTTTCCTTTTCTTTTTTTCTTTCTTTTCTTTCTTTCTTTCTTTCTTTCTTTCTTTCTTTCTTTCTTTTTGTTGTTGTTGTTGCTAGGGACACTTAAATCTATGCAAGGAAAGACATTCTGAGTGCTTAGCTTGGCTTTTGTTGAAAATGTGTCCTTGAACCTTTTAGCCCCCCAGACCAAGTTTGGTAGCCGCCATGTGGGTCGTGGCAGAAGAACCAGCTTTGGGTATGGGAGCCAAGTAGAATGTGGATCAGTTTCTTCCACCTGTAGGCTGGGAGATGGGGGACAAACATCTGGGCCAGTTGTGCTCAGTTTTCTCATTTGCCAACTGGACTTAAGTAATACCTTCCTGACAGGGTTGAAATAAAGTTTAAATGATCCGTATGTGACAGTTCCTCTTATGTAGGAAATGGCTAATGAACCTCATTTTCTTTCTGTGTTGGGGGCAGAAGGGACAAAAAGCATTCTTTTGCATTTCATTTTCTACTGGATGTCTGTGAATATATATCTGTATCCCCACCTCATTATTACTGTTCAACACTATAAAGAAGATTAGCGCATCATTTATTTCTTGCACGAACCGACTACAAGTATGAACTTCTGTTTTATGAATACGCTTTACGTCTGAACCCCTCTGAGAGCTCTGATGTAGTTAGTTTGGAGTTGATGGGAAAGGGGGAGGACTTTGCCCTCACTGCTGCTATCATAGAAGAGGTGTTTCTGCTTTTTTAAAGTTCTGTCCTAGAATATTAAAAAGCCAGACTTTCATGAACTGGCCTACCAAATTAATAACCATTTACAATGTTATTTCCATGGAAAAGTGTTCTAAGTTTCCATTTAGTAATATAGGACAAACTTTTGTTCAAAACCACTCAGATGGAAGGCCCTTAATTTTGCATACTGGGTACATACATTTTTCAAACAATATATATCCAGCAGTGCATTGATGCTATAAAAAAAAACTGACAGGAAAGGCCTGGGAATTATGAAAGGGAAATTAAAGCTACCTACTTAACAAAATGCAAGATCATTTTCTCAGAAAAAAAAAGGTAAGTTCTTTTGTTGCCACTGCCATGTTTTTTTGTTTGTTTCCTTAAATACATGCCACATTTCATAGATAAATGTTTCTATAGATTAGAAGCCTTTTGTCACTTAAGTAAAACATAGACCCTGCTCTTAACATTATGGAAATTATTTACAGTAGTATGTTTACAAAGACAGATGTTTTTTAAGTCACTTTTTTACATCTCTTCTTTGTTTTTCAAATGTATTATATCTCCAACACTTGACTTGAGTTAACTCAAAGTCTATAAAAGTTGAAGTAGTGCCTGAAAGCCTCTTTACTGCATGTTAATTAAATAGGGCAATGAGTAGGAGTGGCACAAGGAGAGAATGGAGAAATCGAGTGACCTCACAGAGTTCTACTTGAAAACTATAATGCCATATTCAGGCAGGGAGCATGTCAGAATGGGAAGCAGCCTGTACAGGAAGGCAGGCAACGAGCAGCCCGGGCATCTGTGCAGCTGTTCCTCAGTGCCACCATTCATGCCCAGAGAGATGAATTAGGCAACCCTGGCAGTTCTTCACCTCTATAAACTATATGAGCAGGCAAACCATTTAAAACCATATAAAATTGAGACCTTTGGTGTCTTTTCAGCCATTTTGGAATGAGTTCCCTGTGCCGTGATGATGAAGAGACATGTCACAGTGAACAAGTCTGCATACAGTATCATTTGTGATTACTTAGAATATGTATTTGCTATTGAGCTTAGGTCTCTGGGAAACAAAGTGGTTTGTTTGTAATCTCCGTAAGAGAGAGAAATGAATAAATGGGTTAGGTTGATTTTTTTTTTTCACTAAAATAGAAATTAGGCTTCACTCTAAAAATAAAAAAGCTCTCTCCATTTTTAGGTATATATTTTGCTAAAAGATGATTAGAGGACTTCACACTTAAGAATTTTAAAGCAACAAAGGCAAGCTTAGTGGATTGCATCATTAGCTGATTAAAGAAAATGTTAAGGAAAACATCACCATCAAGCATATGGACTGATCTAATTAGTTGATTACTAATTCAGATTTAGTGCTGAGTACCTTTACTTTGAACATCAATTTCAGCTTAATAGGAAGTTCTTCCTGCTTCTCTGTCATCACAGAAAGCAAGGCTTGGCAATTGGGCGATTAAAGAAATGAACAAATGAATATTAGATTAAAGCCTTTCCTGACATCCATTTCAGAGTGCCAAAAAATGTTGTTCACAGCAAATTCATTACAGAATAGGAAGTGGTTTCTCCTTTCCAAACAAATGGCATCTTTCAATCATATCAAAATCTCCCACCATCTAAATCCATATTGTAATTTTTTTTTTACCTGCCTGACCCTGTGTTCTACTCTGTGGATCTAGAGACAAATAAGATACAGCATCTGTCTTTAGGTATCACAGTGTAATGGATAAGAAAGTCATATTAACAATCTCCTGTGATTAATGATGGAAGGAGAGTAGACACTAGAGATTACATGGAGAACAGAGGAAACATGTATAACCTAGTCTGAGTTGGGTGGTACAGAATTAGTGAAGACAGGTTTATATTAGAACAAGGGGAAATGGAGGAACTTCTTGCTGTCTTTCTTACTCCCTTTATCTGGGTTTTTAAAGACATGTCATTACTTGGCTCCATTTCCAATCTCTCTCTCATTTCATGAAGGTTTCTTTCTCTCCCTCCTCAACCCTCCCATTCCTTTTCCTCTAGAAGCCAATAATCTTATCCTAGCAGTAACAATGGCCTGGAGGTCTACTGACTAATAATCTCATTAATTCTCATGATATTTTTTTAAAAAAATATATAAATGGCAATTATCACTTCAATTTTACATATGTAAAACTTGAACCAGAAAGAATGAAACGGATTTGCCCAGGGTTACACAGAAAATGGAGGAGCCAAGGTGGGAATGAAGGAAACATTTCCTATCAGAACACAGAATGAAACACTTTCTGCTCCAGAATAATGAAGTATAAATTTAAAAATCAACATTCTAAAGATTTGTACATATCATATTTTATGCATTTAGTTTTTGCTACATCCATTGTCATTCAGTAAAGTTATAATACTGTAAAACAAAAACACAATTCTTGGGTAAAACACATATCATATTTTATGCATTTAGTTTTTGCTACATCCATTGTCATTCAGTAAAGTTATAATACTGTAAAACAAAAACACAACTCAAAAAGCCTGTGAGTGTGTGTGTGCGTGTTTGCACGTGCGTGCACATGCACATGTAATGTTTAGTCTGATGATAATGGCAGTTTGAATGCTTGACTGGTCTATAGAGATTGGTAGTAATTAGCATGACAGACAATAGGAGCAAATGTAGTCCATTTATGCCTTGAGCTGAACTAATTTTAGTGTTAAGCATGAATCTAATATCCATAAATAGGGAATAGTTATTAGCAAATATTGAAGTCAGAATCACATTTGTAGTTTTGCAGCAAAAGTAAGAATTACCTAGCTTCAATAAGACCATGGGTTTTGCTGTTAAAGATAATGCTATAATATATATTGACTGGTTAAAACCCTGCTAAGAAAGTGAGTGTCTAACAATCCATAGACAAAGTTTGAGTTAGTTTATCCTTTCTAGTAAATGCCTATATATATATACATATGTATATATATATATGTAAAAGCATGCATTGAATCAGGAAACAATATAAGCTTTACAACACAGTGGAAAACAGGATCTTTATAAAATATACATATATGTTAGTAAACTATCTCTTTCTCTCCAAGCAGTAAATCAATTTGTTTCTGGCTTTAAATAAACAGACCGTCCCTCAGTCCAAAGGACATTGAAGCAATTCAATGGCATCAGGTGAATTGGAGATTTGGGAATTTGATACTAGTGACTTTTTATGATCTCTCTGTTATTGTCATGTTATCACACTATTGGAAGAGAAATTTTGTCATGTCACTTCTAGATTAGCAGAGAAGTGTAGGCAAAATTGCCTCTATCCCAACATATCCCAGTCCAAAATACAGCATTAAAAATAATATTAATAATGGACATGTGCTAACAAAAACTAACTCAAACTAAAGAAAAATTCTAGCAACATTGCAGGATGCAGGATTATACCCAAATCAACTGCATTGCAATGTACCAGCAATGAAAAGTGCAAAAATGAAATCAAGAAAAAAAACATTTTAATAACATAAAAAGCATAAAATATTTCAGAATATATTTAATTAAAAAGTGCATGACTCTTACATCAAAAAACACAAAACATTACTGAAGTAAATTAAGGAGGATCTAAAAAATTAAAAGGTGTTCTATGTTCATAGATTGGAGGGATTAATATGGTTAATATGGCAATATTCCCCTAGTTGATCTTCAGATTCAGAGTAATTTGTATCAGAATCTAAGCTTTGTTTTTCTTTAAAAAAAATTGACACACTGATCTTAAAAATCATAGGGGATATTTCAGAATAACATTTCATAAAGAACTGTTCAGAATAACCAGAACAATCTTTAAAAAGAAAAAGAAAGTTCAAGGACTCACACTTCCCAATTTCAGTACTTATTACAAAGCTACAGTAATCAAAACATTGTGGTACTAGCATAAGGAAAGAAACTGAGATTAACAGATTTGAAACCTCAAAAATAAACTTCTACATTCACGCCTAATTAATTTTTGCCAATAGTGTCAAGGCAAATTTTCAGTAGAGGAAAAAAAGTCTTTTCTATAAATGGTGCTGGACAATTTGATATTTACATATAAAAGAATAAAGTTGAACCTCAAACTATATACAAAATTTAAATCAAAATTAATCAAAAACATAAATCTAAAAGCCAAAATGACAAAAAATCTTAGTAGAAAACCTAGGCATAAATTTTCATTAACCTGGATAAGCAATGGTTGCTTATACACGAAAAGCACATGCCCAAAGACAAGACAAAGGATAAAGTTAATTGAACTTCATCAAAATTAAAAACTTTTGTGCCTTAAAGTTTACCATCCAGAAAGTGAAAAAAGACAGCCTACAGACATGGAAAAAATATTTGTAAATCATATATCTAGTAGAATCTAGAAAGCCGAATACGTAAGGAACTATTAGACCTTAAACATAAAAAGACAACTCAGTTTAAAGATGGTCATAGGATTTCAATCAATAATTCTACAAATAAAATATGTAAATGATCAATAAGCACATGAAAAACTACTCAACATCATTAGGTTAATGCAACTAAAGCCATAATGAGATATCACTTCACACTCATTATTGTGGCTAAAATTTAAAAAAATTAAAAGGATAATAAGACACATTGATGAGAAATGGATAAACTGTAACCATCATAATCTTTGGAAAACAGTCAGGCAGTTCTTTAAAAGTTAAACACAGAATTACTATATTATCCAGAAATTTCTCTCGTATGTATATACCCCTTAAAATTAAAAACGATGTTCACAGGGGCGCGTGGGTGGCTCAGTCGGTTGAGCGCCCGACTTCGGCTCAGGCATGATCTCACAGTCTGTGAGTTCAAGCCCCGCGTCGGGCTTTGTGCTGACGGCTCAGAGCCTGGAGCCTGCTTCGGATTCTGTGTCTCCCTCTCTCTCTGACCCTCTCCCGCTCATGCTCTGTTTCTCTCTCTCTGTCAAAAATAAATAAAACATTAAATAAATAAATAAATAAATAAATACGATGTTCACAAAACAACTGTACATAAATGTCCATTGCAGCATTATCCATAATAGCTAAAAGTTGGGAAAAACACAAATAACAAACCCACTACTGAACGGTGAAAGAAATATGATACACCTCCACAAAGGAATATTATTCAGTCATAAAAAAGAGTAAAGTACAGATACATGCTACAACACAGATAAATCTTGGAAACGTTATGCTTGCTAAGTAAAAGGAGCCAGACACAATAGGACATATAGTGTTATGATTGTATTTATGTGAAATGTCCAGAATAGGTAAACTCATTGAGACAGAAAGTAGGTTAGTAATTGTTAAGGGATGATGGGAGGGGGGAATAGAGAGAGAATGCTAATGGGTTTAGTTTATTTTTAAGGTGATTGAATGTTCCAGAATTAGATAGTGGTGATGGTTTTAAAACTTTGTGAATACACTAAAAATCATTGAAGTTTACACCTTAAAGCAATGAATTCTATGGTGTGTGAATTATATATCAAGAACACAATAATTCATAGGCACCTGAGTAACACCTTCACAGCAAGAAAGATGTCAACAATTTTCTATCATATCTGACATTCTCAGTATTAACTGGAGTTGAAAACAAATGTTAACATTAAACATCATTTGGAAGGGGTAATTTTTTTAATTAAATATTTAGTTTTCTGAGATGGAAAAACAATTTTGTGATTGGAAAAGACTAAAGATCTAGGGCTTGAACCAATGTCCATTACTGGGCACAAAAGTGAAAAGCTATGGGTCACCTATTATGGATAGCCTGAAGAAGTTGTCACCTTTTGACAGAGGAAGAGAGATTAATTAAAGAATATAGCATTCAGGAAAAAAAAATATTTGATTTTTTAATTTGTTTTAAAGTTTATCCATTTATTTTAAAAGAGAGAGAGAGAGAGAGTGGTCAGGGGCAGGGCAGACAGAGAGAGAGAGTGAATCCCAAGCAGGCTCTGCAGTGTCAGACCCTCAAGGGGCTCGAACTCACAAACTCGAACTCATGACCTGAGCCAAAACCAAGCGTCGGAGGATTAACTGACTGAACCACCCAGGGACCCTCTGAAAAAAAATATTTTAAAACGAATGGAAGAGAATACACTAGAAAGTAGTCTTCACCTTCACCAAAATATTGCCCAGACCTAGCACTGCTCAGGAACATTATCCTCACAACATCATTCATGTTTTAAGAAGCAATGATTTTAGGGGTACCTGTGTGGCTTAGTTGGTTAAGCATCCAACTTTGACTCAGGTCATGATCTCATGGTTCATGAGTTCAAGCCCCACATCAAGGTTCTGTGCTAACAGCTTGGAGCCTGGAGCCTGCTTCACATTCTGTGTCTCCCTCTCTCTCTGCCCCTTCCCCACTCGCACTCTGATCTCTCTGCCTCTCTCAAAAATAAATAAACATTAAGGAAAGGGTTTTTTTTGGTGGGGTGGTGCCTGGGTGGCTCAGTCAGTTAAGCATATGACTTTGGCTCAGGTCATGATCTCACAGCTATGGGTTTGAGTTCCGTGTCGGACTCTGTGCTGATAGCTCAGAGACTGGAGCCTATTTCAGATTCTGTGCCTCCTCCTCTCTCTGCCCCTCCCTGCTCTGTCTCTCACTGTCTCTCAATAATAAATAAATGCTAAAAAAAACTTTTTTAATAAAAAATTTAAAAAAATTTTTAAAGAAGCAATGATTTAAAAATATCTTTCTTATTATATTCTCTTTTGCATATTATAAACATCACACATCACATTTTGTTTGAGTCTCTTTAAGTTTATGTCCTCTAACCTTGTCTCAAATTCTGCAAACAGAACCTTAACCTTGGGTGTATTAAGACTGTGGAATAATTACACAGGTATAAAAGCTAAAATAAAGGAAATTTATCATAATGTCCAGTTCATAAAAAGTTGTTTGTTTTATACCTATGAGGCTCAGACTATGCTTATCAGGGAAGCTTGAAGGAAAAATTTCTCTGGGATGTTCATTCATCATGAATTACACAAAATCATATCATACTTCTGTGACTAATATGCAGTAGTAATATTATATTAGAGTTATACTCTTACAGAGAAATGTCCACTTAGAGAAATAAACTTTTAAGTAATGTCTATATGAACACAAGGAGTGTGAAAAACTGTATCGTATCTGTGGGCTATCTTAATTAACATTCTACAAGGAGTAATACCAAGTCACTGTCCTTGGAATAGTCACAAAGATGTAACACAGCAAGGAGAAAGTGCCATTTTTGTTTGTTTGTTTGTTTTCCCCAATAAGATGATGTTATAGTTATACAGCCATAGCCTAACAGACAAATTCAGTAGAACATTTAGTTATCCCAAAGGAGGATGCTGATTATTAGAGGAGGGAGTATTTTACTTGGATTCAAACAAACTTAGTGCCAGTGTTTGTCATTAAAATTTAATATGGCACTATATGTGAGAAAGGCGCTAATACATAGTTTCCTCCTTCTTTCCTCCCTTCCTCCTTCTCCCTCCCTCTTTCTTGTTGTCTTTTTTCTATTCAATTACTGTCTAAACCTTCCTCATCATAAGAATACTTTGTTGAAAGTGTCATTGCCATTATCTGTTTCTTAAAGGAGGCATGAACTACAGTCTAAAGATTCAGTACTGGGGTGCCTGGGTGGCTCAGTCAGTGGAGCATCCGACTTTGGCTGTGGTCATGATCTCATGGTTTTGGGTTTGAGCCCTGTGTCGGGCTCTGTGCTGACAGCTCAGAGCCTGGAGCCTGCTTTGGATTCTGTGTGTGTGTGTGTGTCTCTCTCTGCCCCCTCCCTGCTCGTTCTCTCTCTCTCTCTCTCTCTCTCTCTCTCTCTCTCTCTCACACACACACACACACACACACACACAAATAAACATTAATTTTTTTAATTTAAAGATTCAGTACTTCTTCAGTGCATCTTCAAGAGTCTAGAATAGAGCCATCTCTCTCTCTCTCTTTTTTAAATCGCCATCTAACAGAACTTTCTACAATGATAGAAATGTTCAAAATCTACACTTTCTGTGAATTCCACTACTGAGCATCTGAAGTGAGACTAGTACAATTTAGAACTCAAATTTTTAATGGAATTTAATTTACATAAGGCTTCCATATTGGACACTGCTAGGTTGGAATTTTCTTTTAATCTTAATATTTAAATATATATGGGGAGAGAAGCCAAGATGGCACAACACCATGGAAGTTTTTTTGCATCTCATATCCATGAAATAGAGCCAGATCAACACTAAACAATCCTGCACACCTAGACTACTTATTTGAGGATTAACATAACAATCTGCACAACCTGAACCACAGAACTCAGCAGGCAAAGGTGCCAGCAGACCCCAGAACACAACCACATTCACTGGTGCTGGAACAAGGTTGTTAAGGGTGAAGCCTGGTGCCAGATGTGTGTTGAGATTTTCCAAAATCCCTGAAACGTTGTTGCTACATGATCATGTGAACATTTTCTGGGGTGGGCTGGCACCCAGCCGCAGTCTCTGGGCATTGGCAGCAGCACAGTCCCCAGAATATTCCTGGGTGCATCAACCACCTGGCCATTGCTCGGTGAGACCCTCCTCCAGAAGGTCGGAGCAGGACAAAGCCACAGTCCCTCAGAAGTGAGGCATTGGGAAACACAGCCAAATCTGAGATAAAACTCAGGAGGTAGGTGCCACCTGGCCACTTCACAGCCTGGTCATGGACAATGTAAAAACAGAGACTGGATGGAAGCCAGAGAAAAAGGACAGGTGTGTGATTGCTAATATGGGAGAAGAGAGTTCCTATGCTAGAGACTGGGTAGCTGGGTGATGCCATTTTCATCCCTCAGGTGCAGGCACATACACACCTACAAGCGCCACAACAATCCACCCCAGTAAGTTAAGCAGAACCATCTAATGGAGAATGGAGCCACTACACTAAGCCCCTCCGAACTTGTCCAACCTCGCTCTTCAGGAAAACCACAAAACTCTCTACCTGCTTAGTTTATGGACTATAAATTGCTTCGTAGTTTGACTTCTAAGGGAAAATGATGTAATTTCAACCGTATTTCAGTCTGTTCGCTGGTCCATCTATATAATTTTCTTTTGTTTTTCTTGAATACAGAAAGAGAAACTGAGATTTTTCCCCCTAAAGTCAGGAACAAGACAGGAATGTCCACTCTCACTACTGTTATTCAACATAGTATTGGAAGTCTTAGCCTCAGCAATCAGACAACACAAAGAGATAAAAGGAATACAAATAGGCCAGGAGGAGATCAAACTTTCACTCTTCTCAGATGACATGATACTCTATATGGAAAACCCAAAAGATTCCACTAAAAAACCTGTTAGAACTGATCCATGAATTCAGCAAAGTCACAGGATATAAAATCAATGCACAGCAAGCAGGTACATTCCTATACACCAATAATGAAGCAACAGAAAGAGAAATCAAGGAATCAATCCCATTTAAATTTGCTCCAAAAACCGTAAAATACCTCAGAATAAATCTAACCAAACAGGTGAAAAATCTATACACTGAAAACTATAGGAAGCTTATGAAAGAAATTGAAGAAGGCACAAAAAAATGGAAAAAGATTCCATGCTCCTGGATAGGAAGAACAAATATTGTTAAAATGTCAATACTACCCAAAGCAATCTACATATTCAATGCATCCCTATAAAAATAACACCAGCATTCTTCACAGAGCTGGAACAAACAATCCTAAAATTTGTATGGAAACAGAAAAGATCCCAAATAGCCAGAGCAATCTTGACAAAGAAAACAAAAGCAAGAGGCAACACAATCCGGACTTCAAGCTGTATTACAAAGCTGTAATCATCAAGACAGTATGGTACTGGCACAAGAACACTCAGATCAATGAAATAGAATGGAGAACCAAAAATGGACCCAGAAATGTATGGCCAACTGATCTTTGACAAAGCAGGAAAGAATAGCCAATGGAATAAAGGCAGTGTCTTCAGCAAGTGGTGCTGGGAAAATTGGACAGCGACATGCAGAAAAATGAACCTGTACCACTTTCTTACACCATACACAAAAATAAACTCAAAATGGATGAAAGACCTAAATGTAAGACGGGAAGCCATCAAAATCCTTGAGGAGAAAGCAGACAAAAACCTCTTTGACCTTAGCCACAGCAACTTCTTACTCAACACGCCTCTGGAAGCAAGGGAAACAAAAGGAAAAATGAACTACTGGGACCTCACCAAAATAAAAAGCTTCTGCACAGAGAAGGAGACAATCAGCAAAACCAAAATGCACCCGACAGAATGGGAGAAGATATTTGCAAATGACATATCAGATAAAGGGTTAGTATCCAAAATCTATAAACCACTTATCAAACTCAACACCCAAAAAAACAAACAATCCAGTGAAAAAATGGGCAAAAGACATGAAGAGACACTTCTCCAAAGAAGACATCCAGATGGCTAACAGACACATGAAAAGATGCTCAGCATCACTCATCATCAGGGAAATACAAATCAAAACCACAATGAGATACCATCTTACACCTGTCAGAATGGCTAACATTAACAACTCGGGCAACAACAGATGTTGGCGAGGATGCAGAGAAAGAGGATCTCTTTTGCACTGCTGGTGAGAATGCACACTGGTGCAGCCACTCTGGAAAACAGTATGGAGGTTCCTCAAAAAATTAAAAATAGAACTACCTTACGACCCAGCAATTGCACTGCTAGGTATTTATCCAAGGGATACAGGTATGCTGTTTCAAAGGGACACACATACCCCAATGTTTATAGCAGCACTCTCAACAATAGCCAAAGTATGGAAAGAGTCCAAATGTCCATCGATGGATGAATGGATAAAGAAGATGTGGCATATATATACAATGGAGTATTACTCAGCAATCAAAAAAAATGAAATCTTTCCATTTGCAACTATGTGGATGGAACTAGATGGTATTTTGCTAAGCAAAATTAGTCTGAGAAAGGTAAATATCATATGACTTCACTCATATGAGGACTTTACGAGACCAAACAGATGAACATAAGGGAAGGAAGGCAAAAATAATATAAAACGGGGAGGGGGACCAAACATAACAGACTCTTTAAATATGGAGAACAAACAGAGGGTTACTGGAGGGTTTGTGGGAGGGGGGATGGGCTAAATGGGTAAGAGGTATTAATGAATCTACTTCTGAAATCACTGTTGAAGTATATGCTAACTAACTTGGATGTTAAATTTAAAAATACATTAAATAAAAGAATATTTAAATATCTGAATATATATCTATGAATACATATATATTTTATATACATTATAAATAAGTACATATGACATGTGATATATACTTAATATATTCAACACATATAAACATATATTTAATATGCATTATCATTCTTGGGACATCTAGATGTGATATGAAAAGAACAGAGGTGTAATTATTTAGAATATGAAAGAAGGGGCGCCTGGGTGGCTCAGCCAGTTGAGCATTGGACTCTTGATTTTGGCTCAGGTCATGATCCTGGGGTGTGGGATTGAGCCCTAAGTTGGGTTCTGTGCTGAGTGTGGAGCCTGCTTAAGATTCTCTCTCTCTCTCTCTCTCTCTCTCTCTCTCTCTCTCTCTCTCTCTCTCTCCCCCTCCCTATCACCTTCTTCCACCCTCACACCCTCTTTCTCTCATGTGATAATAAAATAAAATGAAATAAAATAAAATAAAATAAAATAAAAGTGAACCCATGCAGGAGATAGAAGATGTAAATTATTAAGGACAAAATAAACTGCAAAAATTCTGTCTAGACTATTTTTTTAAGTTTATTTATTTATTTTGAGAGAGAGAGAATGTGAACAGGGCAGGGGCAGAGAGTGAGAAAGATAGAGAATCCCAAGCAGGCTCTGTGCTGACAGCACACAGAGCTGGACACTGGGCTCAAGCTGAGGCACCATAAGATCATGAACTGTGCCGAGACCGAGAGTCTCATGTTTAACCGACTGAGCCACCCAGGCACCCCTTGACTTTTGATTCTCTTTTGGTTTTGTAGTTTAAAAATCTCCAATTTCAGGGATGTTCAGATTATATGAGCTGCAGATGGTTTTCATATTCTTGGTCCGTTGAAGTGGCAAGTTGAACCAAGTTGTTGGGGATAAGCTCAGGAAGTTTGCCATGAAACACGACAGAATACATATAGGACTAGTCCCAAATTCAGGGGGACCCAACAGGGCAGGCCTAGATTAGGCAGGTTTTCTCGCTTCAGTTTGGCCAAACCTAAATCCGTTGGAGCCTAACTTGAAATGAAAATGATGAGAATAACTCTAAGAAACTTGCAGATACAAAGATTGAGAAAGTACAGGCTTACATTTTTGGTAAGGTGTGCTGCAAAACAAAGGTGAGAACAAATTTAGAGACATTCTCTAGCAACAGTGAAGAACTACAGGTGAATATTGAATCTCCACAGCAGACTAAAGATTTTAATTATACAACTCCCTAAATCCTTAGACCATATCAGCCATGGACTTAGATAGATTTCAGCTCAGATCTGAACCTCTCTCTCTCCCTGCTTGCCTTTAATCAAACTACTATGTTTCAAAATGGAACATATTTTATTAGTGACTGTTTTCTATCATTTTGTAATATTCCTCCAAACATATGAAGCTACATTGAGAAAATTTTCTCTCAATCCTTGCAATTAATATGAATTTTTCTTCAAAATCCACATAGCACTCCAAATAGCAATTGGTTTAATAAGCAGAATTTGGCACCCCAGAGCATTGTGAAGGCATGACCAATCTTATTTCCCCCAAAAGCATTGTTTCAACATATTCAGAAAATATAAACCTACAGGCTGTTAACATATCCTCTGGAATTAAAAAAAATACTGTAAATTATTTTACTCAATGTGCAATCATTATAACTGAGATTTTATCAATCTAAAATCTTTAGAAAAAGGGGAAATAAAGAAACATTTTCTAACAACTTTCTTGCCATGCCAAAGGCTTTAAATATGTTGCATATTTAATCTTCTCAACGAACTGTTAGGTAGATATTATGAACCCATTTCATGAATGAAAAAAAAGGCTCAAAACAGTTAAAATGTGCTCTAACTCAAGCAGCTGGTTAATGCCTGAGTTAGAAGAAGAATGCAAGTAAAGCTCTAGGAATTTATAGCAATTTCAACCAGAAGAGAGCAAATTCAATTGCTGGTGACTTTGTTTTTGGACAAGCATGTCCAAAGCTATCTGGGTTAGTTTCCACACTGTACTTTTTAAGGGTGAATATATTATTATTTATTGCTATGTAACAAATAACTATCGAAATAGAGTGGTTTAGGGGTGCCTGGGTGGCTCAGTCGGTTAAGCATCTGACTCTCAGTTTCAGCTCAGGTCATGATCTCGCGGTTTTTGTGAGTTTGAGCCCCACATTGGGCTCTGCATGGACAGTGAGGTGCCTGCTTGGAATTCTCTATTTCTTTCTTTCTCTCTGCCCCTCCCCTGCTCACACCGTCTCTGTCTCTCTCAAAATAAATACATTTAAGAAATATAGTGGCTTAAAAAATAAGAACCATTTATAATCTCTCACAGTTCTATGGATGAGGATTCTGCACAGTTGGGGGCTATGTCTCTAGGTCTAGTATGAGGCTCTAGTTAGATACTGAGTGTGGCTATAGTTATCAGAGCACTTGACTGGAGCTAGAGTGTCCATTTCCAATCGGGCTTTTTCAAATGTGGCTTGGAAAATTGGTGCTGGCCATTTGATTGGAACTATAGTTCCTGTCTACATGCACCTTTCTACAGGGCTACTTGAATATTCTCATGGCATGCTAGCTGACTTCTCCTGGAGCATGTGATCCAAGAGACCAAGGCAGAAGTTGTAATGTCATTGAGCTTCAAAAATCATATATCATGACTTCCACTTTATTCTATTGGTTTACCCAGAGCAAACCCTGATTCAACAAGGGAGAGCAAGAATTCCAGGAGAAGTGGACCATTAGGCACCGTATTGGAGGTTAGTTACTGCAGTTCTTTTATATGAACCTTTTAATGGCAATCTTTCTAAAATGTGTTATTCATGTTCCTGCAATAGAAAATGGTATACTTCCAAAAAGTCACCTTTCTTTTTTACAAGGTTAGGACATCATGAACATCAGTGTAGTACTGTGTTGTAGATCAATGGAAATTTCAGACATAATTAAATTATGAAGGGACAAGTGGTCCTTCATGGAGCAGTCAAAAGAGATAGCTACTGAATTGACATTATTTTGTTATATGACCTTAATAACAGAAGGGTGTTTAAGTGTGCCCTTTCACTACATGTCCCCAAACTACATTTCTGTTTTTATTAATACGTTTTCTCCTCTTTTCCCCAATGACAATTTATGTACTTCAGTGTCACTTTATATGGCTATCAGTAGTTCCATATCTTGTACTTCAGTTGTTTCTATTTCTGTTTGCACTGTCAGCAATTACTTCTCTGTAGCCTTTATGTTCACTTCTTTCTCTTTTCCTGCCAATTAAACCATTTATTAGCTTTGGAAAATTCAGGAGTTAAAATACCAAACTCTAATTAAGGGTTACATTTTCTTAACTTTTCCATCACATGATAGCCTTTATCAATCTTTCAGTTGTCTGTTTTTTTCATGTGCATAAAACAATGAGAGTTGGGAACATACTATTAAACCATTATGTTGAAGAAGCATAACCTTCAAAGTTTAATAAGGAAACAGCTTAATTCTCCCACCTCCTTCCTCACTGACAGTACCTATTCCAATCTACTTTGTGGATTCAATTTGTTACCATCCTTACATGAGTCCTGGGCATGACTTGTCTGATCACTCATAGATCATCATCATCGTCATATCATCATCAGTATCATCCTCTGGTAATTCTGACTCACCAACTATAATGTTCATTTCACAATAATGATCAACTTTGAATTTATTCAAAGTAAAAGCCTCCCTTTTCCCTCAACTCAACGTGGCTCTAGGTGGGAATTTTAAAATAGGACAATAGGAGAAAATGATTCATTCTTCCCTGGTTCCCTAGCCTGTATTTCTCTCTTCCTTTCTAGCTTGCCATCAGGAATTTCTTATCCTTGGGGTCATGGAAAGAGAAATAGGGGAAGGAAGAGGCAGAAAATGTCTTCTTTGATTTTTACCCTTTTGAGCTGGTACCAATATTCTCTTAGCCTGGCACTGTTTAAATTTGATTCTTCCTCTAGTGGTACTTGGTGGGTTCTTGAGCCACCTTCCTTCACTGGTAAGGCACACAGAAGAATAGCATCCCTCCCCCCAAGATACCCATGTCCTAATCCCCAAAACCTGTGAATGTTTTTTCTATATGGTAAAAGGGACTTTGAAGAGGTGATTAAATTAATGATCTTGAGATAGGGAGATAATCCTGGATTATTCATGTGAGTCCCATGTCATCATAAGGGTCCTTATAAGAGGAGGAGACAGTAGGGTCCAACCCAGAAGGCAATATGCCAATGGAAAAAACGGGACAGAGAGAGAGATTTGGCCTTGGAAATGAAGGAAGGAGCCACAACACCACTCAGATGGCCTCTAGGAGCTAAAAAAGGCCAAGAAACAGATTATTCTCTGGAAGTCTCCAGAAGGAATAGTTTGATCACACCTTGATTTTAGGCTTCTGACCAGTATAACTGTAAGAGAATAACTTGGTATTTTTCTTAGATGCTAAATCTGTGGTAATTTGTTACAGCAACAATAAAAAACTAATACAGTTGAGGATCCCTGAACTGCCACTGCTCTGATGCAGATGAATGAATCTTCTCCAGAAGATTGTTTTAAGACTCCTGCCTCAGCCTTGGAGCAGTTAGTAATATGGCTATTAATTAGGCTATTTCTGCGGAGGCTTACTTACCTCTCTAGGTAGCCTTCTTGGCCGAGACACAAGACAATCCCAAGGTGCCTCTCTAGCATTATACACCTCTGAAATACACCTTTGTCCCATAGATGGAAGTGCAGTCACTACTTAGCTGTAATTTTCCACTTTGCGTAGCCTGATTAAGCCACCTTCATGTCTTTCACCATTTTCCAGTGTGACTCCCCAATACTCTATGGGCCTGGTATAAGAACACCTCTACCAGATCTAAAACAGGAATAAAGAAATTCTTTCCCTTCTTCACTGGCAACTTCCATTGAAGAAAATTCTCTCTTCAAATTATAACTTCTCCCTCAGTCTCTTCAGCTTAAAAAAAAAAGTTACAAAACTTGTTTTTAACATATGTAACCTAGCCCCTTACTATGGAATATCAAATTCCTTGCCACTTATGTTGTTGGTTATAAAACTGAGACTGAGATGTAAAGAGCCTTATCTTAACATCTTGTTATGATGATTACATAGTCAATCTGGATCAGCCAATAAGAAAAGCAACACACAGACAGAACTCCCTCAAATTAAAAGGCAGTCCTTGGTCTCTAACTTTATCCAGAGATAATTATTCTTTCACAATTCTGAAACAAGTCAATGATTTAATTTCCCCAAAACATATTATATCGAAGATAGCAAGCTATAGTATATCTCTGGCCATCAGAGATAAATGAAAGGATAAACCTGGGAAGTAACAGCTGACAGTTAAACTGCAGAGAGGAAGCCATTTTTATTTTTTATTTTTTCCAATTTTAATGAGATATAATTGACAATAACATTGTATAAACATAAGGTATACATACAATGACCTGGTATATGTACATAATGCAAAATGGTTACCACCACAAAGTTATATAACACATCCATCCCCTCACATAGTTACCTTGTGTGTATGTGTGTGTTTGTGTGTGTGTGTGTGTGTGTGTGTGTGTGTGTGTGTGTGTGTGTGTGTTGAGAACTTTTAAGATGTACTCTCAGGGCACCTGGGTGGCTCAGCCAGTTAAGCTTCCGACTTCAGCTCAGGTTACGATCTCACGGTTCGTGAGTTCAAGCCCGTGTTGGGCTCTGTGCTGACAGCTCAGCCTGGAGCCTACTTCAGATTCTATCTCCTCTCTCTCTGCCCCTCTCCCACTTGTGCTCTCTCAGTCTCTGTCTCTCTCTCAAAAATGAACAAATATTAAAAAAATTAAAATGTACTCTCTTAGCAACTTTCAAATAAACAATATAATATTAACCAGTGTCACCATGCTGTACATTATACCTCCCAAACTTATTCACGTTATCAGTGGAAGTTTGTACTCTTTGACTACCTCTTGCCCCTGGCAACCCCACCTAACCTCTTGCCCCTGGCAACCACCAGTCTGTTCTTGCTTTTATAAGTTTGGTTTTTTGTTTTTTGTTTTTTGGGTTTTTTTAGGTTCTACATATAAATGAGATCATACAGTATTTGTTTATCTATCTCCAACTTATTTCATTTAAAATAATGCCCTCAAGTTTCATCTATATTGTTGCAAATAGCAGGATTTCCTTCTTTTTTAAGGGTGAATGATATTCTATTGTATATATTGAACACAATGTATCCAATGCATTGTATGCACATTTTCTTTATCTCATCCATCAGTGGACACTTAGGATCATATAAGAATACTAGGAACAACACATTAGACAACCTAGAAGTGGATAAATTCCTAGAAACATATAAACTATCAAAAATGAATCACTGGGGCACATGGGTAGCTCAGTTGGTTAAATGTCTGACTTCGACTCAGGTCATGATCTCATGGTTCATGAGTTTGAACCCCACATGGGGCTTTCTGCTGTCAGTGCAGAGCTTGCTTCGGATCTTCTGTCTCCCTCTCTCTCTGCCCCTCCCCTGCTCTTGTGTGCTCTCTCTGTCTCTCAAAAATAAACATTAAAAAATCATGAAGAAATATAAAATCTAAAAGATGACTTACAAGAAAGAACTGTGAATCAGCAATCAAAAACCTCCCAAAACACAAGTCTAGGAGAAATGGCTTTACTGATGAATTCTACCAAACATTTAAAGATCTTTCTCAAATTTCAAAAAAATTGAAGAGGACAGTACACTTCTAAACTCATTTTATGAAGCCAGCATTACCCTGGTACCAAAGCCAGATAAGGACACCACAAGAAAAGAAAACTACAGGCCAATATCTCTAATGAATATAGACACAAAAATTCTGAACAAAATACTAGCAAACTGAATTCAACAGCACATTAAAAGGATCACATGCCATAATCAAGTGGGATTCATCTCTGAGATGAAAGGATGGTTTAAGATATGCAAATAAATATGATACATCACATTAATAGAACAAAACATAAACATTATGTGATCATCTCAATAGATGCATAAAAAACATTTGGCAGAATTCAACATCCATTCAAGCTAAAAACTTCCCTAAAACTCGATATGGGAGGAATGTAACTCAACATAAAGGTCATATATGGCAAGCCTACAGCTAATATCATACTCAATGGTGAAAGGTTGAAAGCTTTTCCTCTACAATGAGGAATGAGATAAGGATGCCCACTCTCTCCATTTCTGTTCAACATAGTACTAGAGGTCCTAGCCAGAGCAACCAGGCAAGAAAAAGAAATAAAAGACATCCAAGTCAGAAAAGAAGAAGTAACATAGTCTCTGCTTGCAGATGACATGATATTGTACATAGAAAGTCCTAAAGACTCAACCAAAAAGCTCTTAGAAGTAATATATTCAGTAAAGTTGTAGGATACATAATCAACATACAAATATTGGTTACATTTCTATACCCTAACAATGAATTATCTGAAAATCAGAGGGAAAAAAATCCCATTTAAAATAGCATCAAAAACAATAAAATTCTCAGGAATAAATTTACTCAAGGAGGTATAAGATCTGAATGCTAAAAACTATATACATTGATTAAAAAGTTGAAGAAGACACAAACAAATGGAAAGATATCTTGTGTGCATGAATTGAAAGAATTATTACTGTTAAAATGTCCACCCTACTCAAAATAATCTACAGATTCAATGCAATTCTATCAAGAATCCAATGGGCTTTTTTTAACAAAAATAGAAAAAAAAAAACACCTTAAAATTCATGTGGAATCACAAAAGACCCCAAATAGCCAACTCAATGCTGATAAAGAACAGCAAAGCTGTAGGTATCACCCTTCCTGATTTCAAACTATATTACAAAGCTAAAGTAATAAAAATAGTATGGAACTGGCATAAAAACAGATACATAGACCAGTGGAACAGAATAAAGAGCCCAGTAATATACCCACACATATATGGTCAACTCATATTTAACAAGGGAGCTAAAAATACTCAGTGTAGAAAGATAGTCTTTTTAACAAATGGTGTTGGGAAAGCTGGATGTTCAAATGCAAAAGAATGAAAATAGACCTTTACCTTGTACCACCCCCCCCCACACACACACTGAACCCAAAATGGACCAAAGACTTAAATGTAAGACCTGAAACCATAAAACTCCAGGAGGAAACATAGGGAAAAAAGCTCCTTGACATTGGTTTTGGCAATGATTTTATGGATATGACACCCAAAGCACAAACAACAAAAGCAAAAATAAATTGTATCAAACCAAAAAGCTTCTCAACAAAATGAAAAGACAACTTACAGAAGGGGAGAAAATATTTGCAAGCCACATATATGATAAGGGGTTAATATCCAAAATAAATAAGGAACTCATAAATCTAAAAAAAAAAAAAAAAAAAAAAAAAAGCCCTAAGGAATCCAATTGAAAATGGGCAAAGGTCTGGAATGAACAGACATTTTCCCAAAGAAGATATTTAAGTGACCAACAGGTACATGAAGAGGTACTCAACATTACTAATCACCAGAGAAATTCAAATCAAAACCACAATGAAATATCACCTCATACATGTGAGAATGGCTATTACCAAAAAGACAAGAGATAACAAGTGTTGATGAGGATGTGTAGAAAAGGAAACCCTTGTACACTGTTGGCAGGAATGCAAATTGTTGCAGCCACTATAGAAAACAGTATAAAGGTTTCCCCAAAATTTGAAAATAGAATTACCATATGATCCAGAAATTCAATTTCTGGGTATTTATTGAAAGGAAATGAAATCACTATTTTGAAAAGATATCTGCACCCCTCTGTTCATTGAAGTATTGTTTCCAACAGCCAAGCATTAGAAAGCATTTTTAGAAAGTAAGCTGACTCAAAAATAATCAGTATGGGTTAACATCCTGTGGCAATATGTGCTCATAATAACACGGAATCACTTTCAAGGGAAAAATGGCTAAGTTTACAAACACAGGCTCATGTATAAGTGATTTTAGAGCAAAACCTACCAAAATATCTAAAATATGATTATATGGAATCTCATTAATGTACATCACATTTTTGTGTGTGTGAACCCATTTACTACTTGGAGTAAGGCAGTAAGAACAATAATAGTTAATTATTGAATGACTTCTTTATGTGTCAGGGATATCTATAAATACTATATATAATCATATGTATATAAATACTATATACTAATCATACATATAAATATGCATGAACATTTGGTCCTAAATACAACTCGCTTGAAGAAACTAGGGTTTAGGAAAATTGCATAATTTGTCAAATCTCACAGTTAAAAAAGATAGAGGCTATATTCAAAACTAGCTAGACTGACTTTGAATTCCTGTAGCCACAATATAATACCACCTCCCAGGTCACAGGCATGATTCATAATTATTATACACATTTGTTAAGAAGATTCTAGAGTTTATAGACATTGAATATTTTGCCCCAGAACTTGTGACCAGAGTGCTAGAATAAAAATCAAAACCTCTTCATTTCTCATTCATTTTTAATCTCACTATACATGTTTCTTTTGGTTTTTATAAGAATTGCCCAAATCCTTAACACATGGATACATGAGAGGCGACTGGGTGGCTCAGTCTGTTGAGCGTCCAACTTCGGCTCCGGGCATGATCTCAGTTTATGGGTTTTATCTCCTCATCGGGCTCTGTGCTGACAGCTCAGAGTCTGAAGCCTGCTTCGGATTTGGTGTCTCCCTCTCTCTCTCTGCCCCTTCCCCACTTGCACTCTGTCTCTGTATCTCTCTCAAAACTAAATAAACATTAAAAAATAAATAAAAATAAAAACACATGGATACATGAAATTCTTCACTACAACTGTAGTATAATAACATTTACTGATTAACCAGTGTTATTTTCCCCTTTACTTTCTACTACACCGCCACACTCCCCTTTTTAAATTTTTTTAATGTTTATTTATTTTTGAGAGAGAGAGAGACAGAGACAGAGACAGAGAGTAAGCAGGGGAGCGTCAGAGAGAGAGGGAGACACAGAATCTGAAGCAGACCCCAGGCTCTGAGTTGTCAGCACAGAGCCTGATGCAGGGCTCGAACTCTGGACTGTGAGATCATGACTTGAGCTGAAGTAGGATGCTTAACCGGCTGAGCCATCCAGGCACCCCCACACTCCCCTTTTTAAGGTTAGGAGACATATCATTGTTTCAGAAGAGGATTTATTTACGAAAGAAGCAGAGAATAAAAGAGTCTGGTTCTTGGTTTTGTTTTCAAGAGCAATCGTCCAGTTATGAAACAATAATAATGAAAAATATTTAAATTTTTGATCACCAAGAGTTAGTTTTCCTTGACCCATGGAAACTGATAAATGTATCAGGGTCTGGATAATATTGGAGAATATTGGAGAAGCATGAGCAGGTAGAGGGGTAGGAGTCCTGGAACTATGGAACCCCACCTGGATGGACCAACTGCACAGGAAGACTTGCTCAAGCAATTGCCTGGCCCCAAACAGAAAACTTTCTCTGTCAATACCACCAGGGAGCCAGACCAGTACTTTGAGGTGCAGTCTCCATGTAAGTAGCCCAGTAAAATGCCGGTACCAAAGAGCTTTAACAGTTGTCCTTCTCATTGTGGTCCGGAAGCCACCCACCCTAAGAATAGCCAACACACCTCTGGTTGATCAAAAGGAGTGATACCTACGTAATGGGACTGTGCCCAGGTGACATCCAGATACCCCTCATGCCCAACCCCACCTAAAATGAACTATGATACTGAGTGCCCTTTCCCCAGTGCAAATCCTCACCCAAGGCAAAGAATATGCTGTGGACCCCAGAGATGGAGTGGCCGTGTGGAACAGATATCCAGTTCCACTCCCGATCAACCCCACATCCACACACACTAATGCACTAGACCACGTGAGACTGCAGTCAGTCTGAGCTTTTCTTCCAAAGCCCATAATTTTTTGTGTGTGAAACACACAAAAGAATACATTCACTGAGCTAGTTTCTTTGGAACGTTTTATGTGTACTCTCCTTGTTAGACTATTACATATTTAAAGGTAAGGACCACACCTTTGCGTTTTTCATTTTTCTCCCAATATTTATAATATGAGCTCAGGGGAAATTAGCTCACTGAATGTCTGATTGGCAGCTTAATTGGAGGACCCCAGAACCCATATAATGTATGCTGATTATAAAGTAGATCTCCCTATTGTCTCTCTGACCACAGCACTAAAAGAAATGGGAAATCTAGAACAGTGTAACAAAAATTTCTAAGAAAGGCATTTTGGCTGAGTTGCTAATACTCAGGAATGAGGTTTACCCTCTGTGCCCTTAATTACTAAAGAACAAGGCACTCCACTAGAGGAAATGATCAATTATTCCCAAAAGGTAGTATTTACCAACTGTCATCTTCAGCAGAATATGAGTATCTCTATTGTCTATTTCTCCTCTCTTGGTCTTACTTCCAGTTATTCATAGTTCACCAATTCCCAACCATTTTTTTTTTAAGTAGAGAAGTAAAGATACTTGTAAAATTATTGTTCTCAAGGCTCCTATTTCAGGGTTTTGTTTTGATTTGCAATCTGGTTAACTTTTACAAAGCAATTGGGATTATGTTTTGTAACAAGACTTGTCAAGAATGACGAGTGTTACTTTAACAGCAGGAAGCTGGAGGATATCACCTGACCTGCAAGAGGCTGGAGACATTTAATGTAAACAGCCATACCAGCTAATCTTGTGCAGCTTATAAATTCCAGTTTTATTCACTTTCTAAACACCCTTTCCACAAAATTCTAAGTCAGGCTCTATTCTTTGTATGTGACTTCTGACTCCAAAGTGCTCTGCTAGTTTCCAGACCTAAAGAGAAAGCAATCACAGGGCTTTCATGCTCTCAGAAGGCTGCTCTCACAAAGGACCTCAAATTCTCGAGTTTTAAAGACTCTTTGAAACTTTCAAAATGGATTAAATAATTGGTGAACAGGAAAACCAATTCAGATAGAAATTAAAATTCTAAATGGGATGCAAATAGCACAGCCATCTTACTAGTTCTGTCCTCCAGTTGTTTTTCAGCTCTCCTACAAAAGAGTTAAAATGTGTTAAAATCTCTGGTAACATTTTCTTCTGTGCATATATTGATGCTTTGGGTAGATGAAATTTGATTAAAAGACTGAGCCAATCCAATACTTTTGATAAAGCAGTTTGAAGCATGTGTGTTCATCCTGCTTCTTACAGGTCTATCTATACTTGGAAACATAACGATGGATAATACAATTATAAGACACTGACTGAAGTAGTTGTGGATGCCGTATCCCTCTGTGCTTCCCAAACTGATTTACAGTGAAATATTTGAGACAGGTTTGCAAGAGAAGTTGCTGTTTGTGTGACAGTGTCCAAGTTAGCTGTCTAAAGTTTCTTTTTATGCTTAAAATATGAGGGCAGAGGATACTGGTGTAAAGAAATGCAGTAAACTTTCACCAAAAAAAACAGAGAAGAACTAACTCTATATCGAAACAGGCTGGCCATTGTTTGAGTGTGTATCTTAAGTTCCTATTCCGAGTAGTTGCTAGATTCTATCAGCTATTTTTCATTCTTCAGATTTGTTTCCTCATCACCATTGTTTTCCTGATGGTTTGGTTCAGGCACCAGGCATCTTCCATACTCTGTTTGGAGGGAACTCTGGAGAGCTCTGGAGCCAATTACATCATCATACTCCCAGCAGTGTTTCAATATAAACTCCAATTTATGAATGAGACCAGAGTCACCAAGAGGTCAAATGACATATTCAGTCTTCATGAAGTGTCTCCACCACTTTAACATTTACCTTAGAAGTCCACATTATCACACTTGAGATTTACTCAAGCCCAAAACTCTGAAACCAAAAATTATCCATAGTTTACAAAAGATTTGGTGGACTTCTCTAGTGTTATTAATGGAAAACTTGCAAAGACTTCAGAATTTGTTTTGCTAAGCAAATACTGCAAATTCATATGGACATGGGGAGTTTATTAGTGTAACTAATTTTTTTCATCATTACCTCAGAATGAGGTATGACAGAAAGGTGACTTTTTAGCTCCAATACTTCACTTTTATTTCAATTTTTCTGATAATATCTTTTTATCTAATGAAAATCTTCACCTCTTAACCAGATGATATTAACATAATTGAATTGTATCTTCATAACTCAAGGTCATTATTATGAGAATCCTTATTGATTCTGTAAGGGGAAATAAGACTGGACTAAATATTTTTGTTAAGATTAGCCAGTGTTTGTTGTGAAATTATTTTGGTTAATATTGTAGACAAATGTGGATTCTAGTATATTACTGGAAAGTTAAAGAAAACTATCATTAGAATTCAAAAATAGATTATGTCTTCTAAATCACTAGGGGAAAATTTATATAGAACTTTAAAAAGGAAACACACCAGGAAAGCATAAAAATTCAATTAAAAACAAGATTTTTCTATCAGTTGTTTACCTTGTCACCATTTTCCAACTCTGTTCTTTTAAAGTCTCTGATGATTCAGCTCCAAACTGTTGTTGACCCTGGAACAACATGGGGACTTGGGACGCCAGCTCCCCATGCAGTTGAACATTTGCATGTAACTTTTGACTACCCCGAACTTATCTACTAATAGCCTACTGTTGACTGAAGTCTTACTGATAACATGTGGATTAACAGGTATTATATTTTGTATACTGTATGCATTATATACTGTATCATTGCAATAAAGTAGGCTAGAGGAAAGAAAATGTTACTAAGAAATTCATAAAGAAGAGAAAATACATTTATAATACTGTATGTATTGAAAAAAGTCTATGTACAAGCAGACCTGTTCAGTTCAAACCCATGTTGTATTAGCAACTGTCCATATATCAGTGCGATTTCTAAGTATCTATCATTCGAGCCAAAGTACAAAGTCAAATGTGCTGCTTAAAGTTCTATCCATTTGAGGAATTTCTCATCACCAACATTCTTCAGGGCTAAAACCAAGAGAGGCCGAAATTCTACAACCATCCACTTCAAGTGAGTGCCAGAAAATCATACAAAACCATCTGTGAATCAGGTTCAAGGTTTTGCTCATCAGTTAGGTGGTCATAAGGAACCAGCATGAAAATATAGGTGAAGATTAGGAGAGAAGAGACAGTGCAAAGTTGTCAAAGAAATCTGGATTTTCTGCTGATGCAAATTACTTGTGCTTCTTGGACTTCCTGGAGTCCGATTTCCTACACACCATTTTTTTCTTTTTCTTTTTCAATATATGAAATTTATTGTCAAATTGGTTTCCATACAACACCCAGTGCTCATCCCAAAAGGTGCCCTCCTCAATACCCATCACCCACCCACCCCTCCCTCCCACCCCCCTACAACCCTCAGTTTGTTTTCAGTTTTTAACAGTCTCTTATGCTTTGGCTCTCTCCCACTCTAACCTCTTTTTTTTTTTCTTCTCCTCCCCCATGGGCTTCTGTTAAGTTTCTCAGGATCCACATAAGAGTGAAAACATATGGTATCTGTCTTTCTCTGTATGGCTTATTTCACTTAGCATAACACTCTCCAGTTGCATCCATGTTGCTACAAAGGGCCATATTTCATTCTTTCTCATTGCTACGTAGTACTCCATTGTGTATATAAACCACAATTTCTTTATCCATTCATCAGTTGATGGACATTTAGGCTCTTTCCATAATTTGGCTATTGTTGAGAGTGCTGCTATAAACATTGGGGTACAAGTGCCCCTAGGCATCAGTACTCCTGTATCCCTTGGGTAAATTTCTAGCAGTGCTATTGCTGGGTCATAGGGCAGGTCTATTTTTAATTTTTTGAGGAACCTCCACACTGTTTTCCAGACTGGCTGCACCAATTTGCATTCCCACCAACAGTGCAAGAGGGTTCCCGTTTCTCCACATCCTCTCCAGCATCTATAGTCTCCTGATTTGTTCATTTTGGCCACTCTGACTGGCGTGAGGTGATATCTGAGTGTGGTTTTGATTTGTATTTCCCTGATGAGGAGCGACGTTGAACATCTTTTCATGTGCCTGTTGGCCATCTGGATGTCTTCTTTAGAAAAGTGTCTATTCATGTTTTCTGCCCATTTCTTCACTGGGTTATTTGTTTTTCGGGTGTGGAGTTTGGTGAGCTCTTTATAGATTTTGGATACTAGCCCTTTGTCCAATATGTCATTTGCAAATATCTTTTCCCATTACGTTGGTTGCCTTTTAGTTTTGTTGGTTGTTTCCTTTGCTCTGCAGAAGCCTTTATCTTCATAAGGTCCCAGTAGTTCATTTTTGCTTTTAATTCCCTTGCCTTTGGGGACGTGTCAAGTAAGAGATTGCTACGGCTGAGGGCAGAGAGGTCTTTTCCTTCTTTCTCCTCTAGGGTTTTGATGGTTTCCTGTCTCACATTCAGGTCCTTTATCCATTTTGAGTTTATTTTTGGGAATGGTGTGAGAAAGTGGTCTAGTTTCAGTCTTCTGCATGTTGTTGTCCAGTTCTCCCAGCACCAATTGTTAAAGAGACTGTCTTGTTTCCATTGGATGTTATTTCTTGCTTTGTCAAAGATTAGTTGGCCATACGTTTGTGGGTCTAGTTCTGGGGTTTCTATTCTATTCCATTGGTCTATGTGTCTGTTTTTGTGCCAATACGATGCTGTCTTGGTGAATACAGCTTTTCTAGTAGAGGCTAGTCTGGGATTGTGATGCCTCCTGCTTTGGTCTTCTTCAAAATTACTTTGGCTATTCGGGGCCTTTTGTGGTTCCATATGAATTTTAGGATTGCTTGTTCTAGTTTTGAGAGAATGCTGGTGCAGTTTTCATTGGGATTGCATTGAATGTGTAGATAGCTTTGGGTAGTATTGACATTTTGACAATATTTATTCTTCCAATCCATGAGCAGGGAATGCTTTTCCATTTCTTTATATCTTCTTCAATTTCCTTCATAAGCTTTCTATAGTTTTCAGCATACAGATCTTTTACATCTTTGGTTAGATTTATCCCTAGGTATTTTATGCTTCTTGGTGCAATTGTGAATGGGATCAATTTCTCCATTTGTCTTTCTGTTGCCTCATTATTAGTGTATAAGACTGCAACTGATTTCTGTACATTGATTTTGTATCCTGCAACTTTGCTGAATTCATGTATCAGTTCTAGCAGACTTTTGGTGGAGTCTATCGGATTTTCCATGTATAGTATCATGTCATCTGCAAAAAGCGAAAGCTTGACTTTATCTTTGCCAATTTTGATGCTTTGATTTCCTTTTGTTGTCTGATTGCTGATGCTAGAACTTCCAACACTATGTTAAACAACAGCGGTGAGAGCAGACATCCCTGTCGTGTTCCTGATCTCAGGGAAAAAGCTCTCAGTATTTCCCCATCAAGGATGATGTTAGCTGTGGGCTTTTCATAAATGGCTTTTATGATCTTTAAGTACGTTCCTTCTATCCTGACTTTCTCAAGGGTTTTTTATTAAGAAAGGTGCTGAATTTTGTCAAAGGCCTTTTCTGTATCGATTGACAGGATCATATGGTTCTTATTTTTTCTCTTATTAATGTGATGTATCACGTTGATCGATTTGCGAATGTTGAACCAGCCCTGCATCCCAGGAATGAATCCCACTTGATCATGGTGAATAATTCTTTTTATATGCCGTTGAATTCGATTTGCTAGTATCTTATTGAGAATTTTTGCATCCATATTCATCAGGGATATTGGCCTGTAGTTCTCTTTTTTTTTACTGGGTCTCTGTCTGGTTTAGGAATCAAAGTAATACTGGCTTCATAGAATGAGTCTGGAAGTTTTCCTTCCCTTTCTATTTCTTGGAATAGCTTGAGAAGGATAGGTATTATCTCTGCTTTAAACGTCTGGTAGAACTCCCCTGGGAAGCCATCTGGTCCTGGACTCTTATTTCTTGGGAGAGTTTTGATCACTAATTCCATTTCTTCGCTGGTTATGGGTCTGTTCAAGCTTTCTATTTCCTCCTGGTTGAGTTTTGGAAGAGTGTGGGTGTTTAGGAATTTGTCCATTTCTTCCAGGTTGTCCAGTTTGTTGGCATATAATTTTTCATAGTATTCCCTGATAATTGTTTGTATCTCTGAGGGATTGGTTGTAATAATTCCATTTTTGTTCATGATTTTATCTATTTGGGTCATCTCCCTTTTCTTTTTGAGAAGTCTGGCTAGAGGTTTGTCAATTTTGTTTATTTTTTCAAAAAACCAACTCTTGGTTTCGTTGATCTGCTCTACAGTTTTTTAGATTCTATATTGTTTATTTCTGCTCTGATCTTTATTATTTCTCTTCCTCTGCTGGGTTTATTAGGCTCCCTTTGCTGTTCTGCTTCTATTTCCTTTAGGTGTGCTGTTAGATTTTGTATTTGGGATTTTTCTTGTTTCTTGAGATAGGCCTGGATTGCAATGTATTTTCCTCTCAGGACTGCCTTCGCTGCATCCCAAAGCGTTTGGATTGTTGTATTTTCATTTTCGTTTGTTTCCATATATTTTTTAATTTCTTCTCTAATTGCCTGGTTGACCCACTCATTCGTTAGTAGGGTGTTCTTTAACCTCCATGCTTTTGGAGGTTTTCCAGACTTTTTCCTGTGGTTGATTTCAAGCTTCATAGTATTGTGGTCTGAAAGTATGCATGGTATAATTTCAATTCTTGTATACTTATGAAGGGCTGTTTTGTGACCCAGTATATGATCTATCTTGGAGAATGTTCCATGTGCACTCGAGAAGAAAGTATATTCTGTTGCTTTGGGATGCAGAGTTCTAAATATATCTGTCAAGTCCATCTGATCCAATGTGTCATTCAGGGCCCTTGTTTCTTTATTGACCGTGTGTCTAGATGATCTATCCATTTCTGTTCTCGGCTGCATTTTTTTTCTGTTCATCACACTGAAGATCTCCTGCCATTCCTTTCTGGCCTGCCAGGTTTCAGTAGAGAGATTGGTCACGAGTCTTATAGGTCTCCCTTTATATGTTAGAGCATGTTTATCTCTAGCTGCTTTCAGAATTTTCTCTTTATCCTTGTATTTTGCCAGTTTCACTATGTTATGTCGTGCAGAAGATTGATTCAAGTTACGTCTGAAGGGAGTTCTCTGTGCCTCTTGGATTTCAATGCTTTTTTCCTTCCCCAGTTCAGGGAAGTTCTCAGCTTTGATTTCTTCAAGTACACCTTCAGCACCTTTCCCTCTCTCTTCCTTCTCTGGAATACCAATTATGCGTATATTATTTCTCTTTAGTTCATCACTTAGTTCTCTAATTTTCCCCTCATACTCCTGGATTTTTTATCTCTCTTTTTCTCAGCTTCCTCTTTTTCCATAACTTTATCTTCTAGTTCACCTATTCTCTCCTCTGCCTCTTCAATCCGAGCCATGGTCGTTTCCATTTTATTTTTCAGTTCGTTTATAGCATTTTTTTAGCTCCTCCTGACTGTTCCTTAGTCCCTTGATCTGTGTAGCAATAGATTCTCTGCTGTCCTCTATACTGTTTTCAAGCCCAGTGATTAATTTTATGACTATTATTCTAAATTCTCTTTCTGTTATATTGTTTAAATCCTTTTTCATCAGTTCGTTAGCTGTTGTTATTTCCCGGAGATTCTTTTGAGGGGAATTCCTCCATTTCGTCATTTTGGATAGTCCCTGGAGTGGTGAGGACCTGCAGGGCACTTCCCCTGTGCTGTCTCGAATAACTGGAGTTGGTGGGCGGGGCTGCAGTCAGACCTGATGTCTGCCCCCCAGCCCACCACTGGGGCCACAGTCAGACTGGTGTGTACCTTCTCCTCCCCTGTCCTAGGGGCAGGGTTCACTGTGGGGTGGTGTGGCCCATCTGGGCTACTTGCACACTGCCAGGCTTGTGGTGCTGGGGATCTGGCATATTAGCTGGGGTGGATAGGCAAGGTGCACAGGGGTGGGAGGGCAGGCTTAGCTCGCTTCTCCTTTGGTGATCTGCTTCAGGAGGGGCCCTGTGGCAGCGGGAGGGAGTCAGTCCAGCCGCTGGAGGTGTGGCTCCACATAAGCACAGGGTTGGGTGTTAGTGGTGCAAGCAAGTTCCCTGGCAGGAACTGGTTCCCTTTGGGATTTTGGCTGGGGGATGGCGAGGGAGATGGTGGTGGTGAGCGTCTTTGTTCCCCGCCAAACTGAGCTCTGTCGTCCCGGGGCTCAGCAACTCTCCCTCCCATTGTCCTCCAGCCTTCCCACTCTCCGAGCAGAGATGTTAACTTATAACCTCCCAGATGTTAAATCTCGCTTGCTGTCGGAACACACTCCGTCTGGCCCCTCTGCTTTTGCAAGCTAGACTCGGGGCCTCTATTTTGCTCGTGGGCTGCCCCTCCACCCCGTCTCCCTCCCACCAGTCCGTGTAGCATGCACCGCCTCTCCACCCTTCCTACCCTCTTCCGTGGGCCTCTCGTCTGCGCTTGGCTCTGGAGACTTCTTTTTGCTAGTCTTCTGGCGGTTTTCTCTCCTATACACCATTTCAACTTCATGATAAATTGTTAGTCTGAGTATCCAACCTTATTCCTTAGAGATTCAGATAACATTGTTCCTGATGAGCAGCTCAAATTTCAGTCACTTGATGTTTTCTGATTAGCCATTTTTTCGCTATGATGTTCCCCTAGCAAACCAGGAGCTTTTCTCAAAAAGAGATAGATACCCCCAGAAGGGGACATAGATTTAGTCTAAAGTCCTAGATGTCTGTGCTATGATTCTCCTACTGGGGCTTGTGAGAGACTTAATGTAACACAGGTATTTCTCACAGGTCTTTCCTGTATTGTTGGATCTACTGGATCATGAAATCTTAAATATAAGTACATACACTAATTTCCAAATTCCCAATATTCACTCCTATCTACTACCCTGAACTCAAATTCACATGTCCAGCTGCTGCCTTGACAACTGTGGTTGGATGCGAGAAATCTCAAATCCTACATATTTGAAACAAATTCTTAATTCTCACCTCCAGCCCCAACTAAATTAAAACATGGTCCTCACCCAGTTTTTCTCAAATTTTAAAACTATCCAGTTTTTCAAGACCACCGTAAAGAATACAGATAGACCTTATCATATAGCTCTTTATTAGACAACTGTTTCCATTCTGCCATCCCTCTTCCTTTCTCCACTATATTTTATTTAAGGTTTATTTATTTTTGGGAGAGAGAGAAAGAGAGACAAAGCACAAGTTGGGGGGGGGGGAAGGGCAGAGAGAGAGAGAGACACAGAATCTGAAGTAGGGTCCAGGCTCAGAGCTGTCAGCATAGAGCCCAGTGCATGGCTTGAACCCACGAAGTGTGTGATCATGACCTGAGCCCAAGTCGGATGCTCAACCAACTGAGCCACCCAGGCAACCCTCCACTATATTTTATTTAAAGAGTCAGAGTGAGTTTTTAAGACATAAGTCAGATTATGTCTAAGAGTTCAACATTTCTTAATGGAATTCCCTCAATATTGGGCATTTAAAACTATTCTCAGAAATTAGGACAATTTGATACATAGGAGACCCTGGTACACAGAATAATGCCCTTCCCAAAGATGTCCATATCACAAACCCAAGAACCTCTTTACATAGTAAAGGAGACTTTGAAGATGTGGCTAAATTAATAATATTGATGGGGAGATTATCCTGGATTATCTCTATAGGTCCAGTATGATGACAAGGGTCTTATAAGAGGGAGATAAGAGGTTTAAAATCAAGAAAGATGTGACAAAAGAAACAGGAGTCCTAGTCAGAAAGAGATCTGAAGACACTATGTTGCTGGCTTGAAGATGGAGAAGAAGCCATAAACCAAAGAACACAAGTGGTCTCTAGAAGCCGGAAAAGTCTAGAAAACAGTCTCCATTAGATTTTCCAGAAGGAATGCAGATGTGCTGACACCTGGATTGACCTTAGCCCAATGAGACTCATATTAGACATTTGATCTCCAGAACTGTAAAGAGAATAAATATGTGTTGTTTTAGGCCATGAAGTTTGTGGCAATTTATTATATCAGCAATCAGAAACAAACCCAGAGCTTCCTAAAAAATACTGCAAAATGATGAAACTAAATAAATTCTAGTAGAACAATAGCACTTGAAGGGGACTTGAAGTCATAAAATCTGGATTCTATTCCCAGCTCTGCCATATTAACTGCAGAGTCAGGAAAAAACCATGATATTCTTATAAAGTGGAGATGATGCCTCACCTTCTCAAATCTCAGAATCATTAATAGGTGTATTAGTTTCCTATTGCTGCTGTTATAAATTACTACAATCTTCGTGTATTAAAACAACACAATTTTCCTACATTTCTAAAGGTCAGATATCCAAAATTGGTCTCACTAACTAAAATCAAGGTGCTGGCAAGACTGTGTGTTTTTTGGAGGCTCTGAGGGAGAATCCATTTCCTTGCCTTTTCCAACTTTAAAAAAGGCCACTTGAATTCCTGGGCTCAGTGTCCCTTCCTCCATCTTCAAAGGCAGCAGAGCATTTTTAAATCTCTCTCTTCTTCCTTTGACATATTGCCTTCCTGACTCTGATTTTTCTTGCCTCTGTCAGATAAGGACTGTTGTGATTGCATTGGGCTCATTCAAATCATCCCTGGTAGTTTTCCCAGCTCAAGCTCCTTAACTTCATCACACATGGAAAGTCCGTTGTGCCACATAAGGTTATATATTCACCAGTTTTGGGGAAGTAGGATGTGGATGTCTTGGGTGAAGAACATTATTCTGTCTACCCTACAAGGTCTAATAAAATAATCTCTGGACAAATGCCCTGGGGCCTTCAAGCATGAAGCAAATATAGGATAAATTCCAGTTAAAGAAAAACTTCAATTTGGTTTAAAGAGGAGACCTTGAAAAGTCAAGTTTTAGAACTATACTCTTACTTTTCTGTTTATCTTTAGAGTATAATTTTTTTTTAATTATCAGGTGCCTTCTTCATTTCACTGAGTGAGCCTTTTTTAATCACACATTCACCTTTACCACATAATGCAAAGGGAGATTATGTGCTTCTCTGAACAAAATAATGATCTAATTAAAAATGAAAATCTAAAACCCACATCATACTCTCTAGGAAGCCAATATCACTTACTATTATTGCTGATAGACACTGAAACCATCTTATTCTCTGACAAACAATCACTTCAATTTTCAGGGAAAAAAAATGAACTATACCATAATATCCATATTTAAGGTATTTTTAAAATATTTTCCAGGGGCATCTCATCTCAGTACTATGCTTTATTCTGTACTATTTTCCAATAGGTATGTAGCAAAATATTGGTGAGATCAAACTTCTTGGGCTGTACCTATGTATTATTGTTTGGGTAAGTAGATTGCCAAAATTCATTCATCTGTGAAAAAAGTAGGTGATCCTGTGTAGGTTTTCATCAAACTTCACTGGTCAAAAACAGAGCACCTTTTCATATATAATTATATGGTCTCCGTGCTGGAAAGATACCACAGTCCAATGCTTGCTGAATTTCTGAGTCTCCTTTCTCTTCACCAAAACTCACAAACAGCTTTAGGTCAGTTAGGAGAATGATAAACATTTCTGTAGCATGTGGAAATTTTCTGGGTTCAGTGAGTGGAAGAATACCTTTTTTGAGAATCTGGCTTTTGACCTCCAACTCCAACACAACCCCGAGGTCAAATGCCCTTCAGACCTGTTGAGATGAGCACAGGGTGTTGTATGGAAACCAATTTGACAATAAATTATATTTAAATTTTTTAAAATGTTTAATTAAAAAAAAAATTCAGGATCCTGGGAGGGAAGATGGCGGCGTAGGAGGACGCTGGGCTCACCGCGCGTCCTGCTGATCACTTAGATTCCACCTACACCTGCCTAAAGAACCCAGAAAACCACCAGAGGATTAGCAGAACGGAGTCTCCAGAGCCAAGCGCAGACGAGAGGCCCACGGAAGAGGGTAGGAAGGGCGGCGAGGCGGTGCGCGCTCCACGGACTGGCGGGAGGGAGCCGGGGCCGAGGGGCAGCCTGCCAGCCAAGCAGAGCCCCTGAGTCTGGCTGGCAAAAGCGGAGGGGCCGGACGGACTGTGTTCCGACAGCAAGCGCGACTTAGCATCTGGGAGGTCATAAGTTAACAGCTCTGCTCAGAAAGCGGGAAGGCTGGAGGACAAAGAGAGGGAGAGCTGCTGAGCCCCCGGAGGGCAGAGCTCAGCTTGGCGGGGAACAAAGGCGCTCGCCAGTGCCATCTCCCCCACCCATCCCCCAGCCAAAATCCCAAAGAGAACCAGTTCCTGCCAGGGAACTTGCTCGTTCAGCGCAAACACCCAACTCTCTGCTTCTGCGGAGCCAAACCTCCGGCAGCGGATCTGACTCCCTCCCGCTGCCACAGGGCCCCTCCTGAAGTGGATCACCTAAGGAGAAGTGAGCTAAGCCTGCCCCTCCTGCCCCCGTGCACCTTGCCTACCCACCCCAGCTAATACGCCAGATCCCCAGCAACACAAGCCTGGCAGTGTGCAAGTAGCCCAGATGGGCCACACCACTCCACAGTGAATCCTGCCCCTAGGAGAGGGGAAGAGAAGGCACACACCAGTCTGACTGTGGCCCCAGCGGTGGGCTGGGGGCAGACATCAGGTCGGACTGCGGCCCCACCCACCAACTCCAGTTATACACCACAGCACAGGGGAAGTGCCCTGCAGGTCCTCACCACTCCAGGGACTATCCAAAATGACCAAACGGAAGAATTCCCCTCAGAAGAATCTCCAGGAAATAACAACAGCCAATGAACTGATCAAAAGGATTTAAATAATATAACAGAAAGTGAATTTAGAATAATAGTCATAAAATTAATCGCTGGGCTTGAAAACAGTATAGAGGACAGCAGAGAATCTCTTGCTACAGAGATCAAGGGACTAAGGAACCATCACGAGGAGCTGACAAACGCTTTAAACGAAATGCAAAACAAAATGGAAACCACGACGGCTCGGATTGAAGAGGCAGAGGAGAGAATAGGTGAACTAGAAGATAAAGTTATGGAAAAAGAGGAAGCTGAGAGAAAGAGAGATAAAAAAATCCAGGAGTATGAGGGGAAAATTAGAGAACTAAGTGATACACTAAAAAAAAATAATATACGCATAATTGGTATCCCAGAGGAGGAAGACAGAGGGAAAGGTGCTGAAGGGGTACTTGAAGAAATTATAGCTGAGAACTTCCCTGAACTGGGGAAGGAAAAAGGCATTGAAATCCAAGAGGCACAGAGAACTCCCTTCAGACGTAACTTGAATCGATCTTCTGCAAGACATATCATAGTGAAACTGGCAAAATACAAGGATAAAGAGAAAATTCTGAAAGCAGCAAGGGATAAACGTGCCCTCACATATAAAGGGAGACCTATAAGACTCGTGACTGATCTCTCCTTTGAAACTTGGCAGGCCAGAAAGGCTTGGCATGATATCTTCAGTGTGCTAAACAGAAAAAAATATGCAGCCGAGAATCCTTTATCCAGCAAGTCTGTCATTTAGAATAGAAGGAGAGATAAAGGTCTTCCCAAACAAAAAAAACTGAAGGAATTTGTCACCACGAAACCAGCCCTACAAGAGATCCTAAGGGGGATCCTGTGAGACAAAGTACCAGAGACATCACTACAAGCATAAAACATACAGACATCACAATGACTCTAAACTCGTATCTTTCTATAATAACACTGAATGTAAATGGATTAAATGCGCCAACCAAAAGACATAGGGTATCAGAATGGATAAAAAAACAAGACCCATCTATTTGCTGTCTACAAGAGACTCATTTTAGATCTGAGGACACCTTTAGATTGAGAGTGAGGGGATGGAGAACTATTTATCATGCTACTGGAAGCCAAAAGAAAGCTGGAGTAGCCGTACTTATATCAGACAAACTAGACTTTAAATTAAAGGCTATAACAAGAGATGAAGAAGGGCATTATATAATAATTACAGGGTCTATCCATCAGGAAGAGGTAACAATTATAAATGTCTATGCGCCGAATACCGGAGCCCCCAGATATATAAAACAATTACTCATAAACATAAGCAACCTTATTGATAAGAATGTGGTCATTGCAGGGGACTTTAACACCCCACTTACAGAAATGGATAGATCATCTAGACACACAGTCAATAAAGAAACAAGGGCCCTGAATGACACATTGGATCAGATGGACTTGACAGATATATTTAGAACTCTGCATCCCAAAGCAACAGAATATACTTTCTTCTCGAGTGCACATGGAACATTCTCCAAGATAGATCATATACTGGGTCACAAAACAGCCCTTCATAAGTTTACAAGAATTGAAATTATACCATGCATACTTTCAGACCACAATGCTATGAAGCTTGAAATCAACCACAGGAAAAAGTCTGGAAAATCTCCAAAAGCATGGAGGTTAAAGAACACCCTACTAACGAATGAGTGGGTCAACCAGGCAATTAGAGAAGAAATTAAAAAATATATGGAAACAAACAAAAATGAAAATATAACAATCCAAACGCTTTGGGATGCAGCGAAGGCAGTCCTGAGAGGAAAATACATTGCAATCCAGGCCTATCTCAAGAAACAAGAAAAATCCCAAATACAAAATCTAACAGCACACCTAAAGGAAATAGAAGCAGAACAGCAAAGGCAGCCTAAACCCAGGAGAAGAAGAGAAATAATAAAGATCAGAGCAGAAATAAACAATATAGAATCTAAAAAAACTGTAGAGCAGATCAACGAAACCAAGAGTTGGTTTTTTGAAAAAATAAACAAAATTGACAAACCTCTAGCCAGACTTCTCAAAAAGAAAAGGGAGATGACCCAAATAGATAAAATCATGAACAAAAATGGAATTATTACAACCAATCCCTCAGAGATACAAACAATTATCAGGGAATACTATGAAAACTTATGTGCCAACAAACTGGACAACCTGGAAGAAATGGAAAAATTCCTAAACACCCACACTCTTCCAAAACTCAACCAGGAGGAAATAGAAAGCTTGAACAGACCCATAACCAGCGAAGAAATGGAATCGGTTATCAAAACTCTCCCAAGAAATAAGAGTCCAGGACCAGATGGCTTCCCAGGGGAGTTCTACCAGACGTTTAAAGCAGAGATAATACCTATCCTTCTCAAGCTATTCCAAGAAATAGAAAGGGAAGGAAAACTTCCAGACTCATTCTATGAAGCCAGTATTACTTTGATTCCTAAACCAGACAGAGACCCAGTAAAAAAAAAGAGAACTACAGGCCAATATCCCTGATGAATATGGATGCAAAAATTCTCAATAAGATACTAGCAAATCGAATTCAACGGCATATAAAAAGAATTATTCACCATGATCAAGTGGGATTCATTCCTGGGATGCAGGGCTGGTTCAACATTCGCAAATCGATCAACGTGATACATCACATTAACAAAAAAAAAAGAGAAGAACCATATGATCCTGTCAATCGATGCAGAAAAGGCCTTTGACAAAATCCAGCACCGTTTCTTAATAAAAACCCTTGAGAAAGTCAGGATAGAAGGAACATACTTAAAGATCCTACAAGCCATTTATGAAAAGCCCACAGCTAACATCATCCTCAATGGGGAAAAACTGAGAGCTTTTTCCCTGAGATCAGGAACACGACAAGGATGCCCACTCTCACCGCTGTTGTTTAACATAGTGTTGGAAGTTCTAGCATCAGCAATCAGACAACAAAAGGAAATCAAAGGCATCAAAATTGGCAAAGATGAAGTCAAGCTTTCACTTTTTGCAGATGACATGATATTATACATGGAAAATCCGTTAGACTCCACCAAAAGTCTGCTAGAACTGATACATGAATTCAGCAAAGTTGCAGGATACAAAATCAATGTACAGAAATCAGTTGCATTCTTATACACTAACAATGAAGCAACAGAAAGACAAATAAAGAAACTGATCCCATTCACAATTACACCAAGAAGCATAAAATACCTAGGAATAAATCTAACCAAAGATGTAAAAGATCTGTATGCTGAAAACGATAGAAAGCTTATGAAGGAAATTGAACAAGATATAAAGAAATGGAAAACCATTCCGTGCTCATGGATTGGAAGAATAAATATTGTCAAAATGTCAATACTACCCAAAGCTATCTACACATTCAATGCAATCCCAATCAAAATTGCACCAGCATTCTTCTCGAAGCTAGAACAAGCAATTCTAAAATTCATGTGGAAACACAAAAGGCCCCGAATAGCCAAAGTAATTTTGAAGAAGAAGACCAAAGCAGGAGGCATCACAATCCCAGACTTTAGCCTCTACTACAAAGCTGTCATCATCAAGACAGCATGGTATTGGCACAAAAACAGACACATAGACCAATGGAATAGAATAGAAACCCCAGAACTAGACCCACAAACGTATGGCCAACTCATCTTTGACAAAGCAGGAAAGAATATCCAATGGAAAAAAAGACAGTCTCTTTAACAAATGGTGCTGAAGGTTGAAACTAGACCACTTTCTCACACCATTCACAAAAATAAACTCAAAATGGATAAAGGACCTGAATGTGAGACAGGAAACCATCAAAACCTTAGAGAAGAAAGCAGGAAAAGACCTCTCTGACCTCAGCCGTAGCAATCTGTTACTCGGCACATCCCCAAAGGCAAGGGAATTAAAAGGAAAAGTGAATTACTGGGACCTTATGAAGATAAAAAGCTTCTGCACAGCAAAGGAAACAACCAACAAAACTAAAAGGCAACCAACCTAATGGGAAAAAATATTTGCAAATGACATATCGGACAAGGGGCTAGTATCCAAAATCTATAAAGAGCTCATCAAACTCCACACCCGAAAAACAAATAACCCAGTGAAGAAATGGGCAGAAAACATGAATAGACACTTCTCTAAAGAAGACATCCGGATGGCCAACAGGCACATGAAAAGATGTTCAACGTCGCTCCTCATCAGGGAAATACAAATCAAAACCACACTCAGATATCACCTCACGCCAGTCAGAGTGGCCAAAATGAACAAATCAGGAGACTATAGATGCTGGAGAGGATGTGGAGAAACAGGAACCCTCTTGCACTGTTGGTGGGAATGCAAATTGGTGCAGCCGCTCTGGAAAGCAGTGTGGAGGTTCCTCAGAAAATTAAAAATAGACCTACCCTATGACCCAGCAATAGCACTGCTAGGAATTTACCCAAGGGATACAGGAGTACTGATGCATAGGGGCACTTGTACCCCAATGTTTATAGCAGCACTCTCAACAATAGCCAAATTATGGAAAGAGCCTAAATGTCCATCAACTGATGAATGGATAAAGAAATTGTGGTTTATATACATAATGGAATACTACGTGTCAATGAGAAAAAATGAATTATGGCCTTTTGTAGCAACGTGGATGGAACTGGAGAGTGTGATGCTAAGTGAAATAAGCCATACAGAGAAAGACAGATACCATATAGTTTCACTCTTATGTGGATCCTGAGAAACGTAACAGAAACCCATGGGGGAGGGGAAGGAAAAAAAAAAAAAGAGGTTAGAGTGGGAGAGAGCCAAAGCATAAGAGACTGTTAAAAACTGAGAACAAACTGAGGGTTGATGGGGGGTGGGAGGGAGGGCAGGGTGGGTGATGGGTATTGAGGAGGGCACCTTTTGGGATGAGCACTGGGTGTTGTATGGAAACCAATATGACAGTAAATTTCATATATTAAAAAAAAAAAGAATTATCCTAATATAGGATGTAAAAGACCTTCACAGAGAAAATTGTAAACTGTTTTAAGAATAAAAAAATGAGCAGAAGTAAATAAATATACAATAAAATATATCATAAAGATTAAAAAAAAAAAAAGGAAGAATACCTTTTTTGATTCAAAAGCACCAAGCCAGATGCAATTACATATTTTGAATGTTTTCCAGTGGATAATTATTTTTGGTGCTGGTTGGAATAATTACTGAGCAAAGAGTTGCCCTCTTATTTCAGTAGGGGAAATCAAGAAGTTTCTGACTCATCAATAAAACATTACAAAAGACTTTAAAATTGTTATCAAGGATTACTTTCAAAATTTATACTTAGTCATTAACAAATTCTGCTTTTATCTAAACATGGTATTGTTTATGCACAGGAAATTTACCCTGTCCAGAAGAAGAATCTTTAGAGAAGAACACTGAAAAATCGGCAAGAAGCTACACCCTGTACCCTAAATCCTCAATTCCTGCAAAACACTTCATAAAAATGAGAAGAAGAAAAAAAAACTAGCATGGTATACAATTCATATTTATAAATTACTGTCCCCTTGAAGAAGGTTAAAAAGTATTTTGATGTGGTTTTCTTTCATGTCTAGGGGTGTCTCCATTAGAATAAATAAAATTAAAGTATTATTTAGCCCCACAAGGTGTCTTTACGTTTGACAAGTCTTATTTGGAATGAATCCATATAAGGAAAATCTTTACATATGCATACAAAAAGGCAGATAGACTAAACTTCTTTTCTAAAGACTGAGATAAATGAGACTAGCATTTTAATTTGCACAGGAAGAGAGGGATGGGGGGAAAGAAAGTCAAATATGAAAATATCCTCGAGATGCTTCAACTGGATTATTGTCCCTATCCTTAACAAAGAGAAAAAAATCACGTATTTAGAACAGATACCCTCTTGGAAATGATAGTTATGTTGCAATATTGGTGGTATCAGGATGGCATGCTGGTTTCCAACGAGTCCTGCTCTTATTATGTAGGTATCAGAACCCATTTCTGACACAGCTCTCTCTGGGAAATAAAAGAAGGCATCTCTTAAAAGTGATTTTATAGCAGAGAGTGCTCAGAAGAACTCACATTCTGAGGGAAAAGTTTCAAGAGTTGTACATAAGTAAGAACTTAGTAGAAAAGATCTCAAAGGCTTGAAACTAAATTGTTTGGTCCTGAACTCACTCTTTCTTTCCCTTTATTTGTTCATTTTTTCCTTCCCTCCCTTCAGAGAAATAAACTATTAGAAACCATATTTTCAAACATATCAAAAACTTCATCTTTTTGAGGAAATGAAATTCATCTTTACAATGTAAGAGATGCAAATAAATTTAAGCTATTCTTGAAAATAAAACATTTTCTGATGATTATGTATAAGAGGACTCTTCATGAAGATTTAATTTGAATGGGTACTGACTCACTTGTAACAGCAATCTTGAAACTACTTTGCAAAACAAAAGTAAGTGACTGACATTATTCTGCCATCTACATGCTAGAGAAGTAGAATCATTAAGTTCAGCAATCTTTACACTGTATGATACTGGGAACTCTGGAATTTCCACAAAGATATTTCTGGACACAGAAATGAGAGCGCCCTGAATTTCCCAAGTGACATTAAGCAAGCAGCTGGATTTTGTTTTTTACATACATCAGGGTTCCTCATAACATTTTATAGGAAGACATGACTCTCTATCTTTGGAAGAACACTAAGTGAATCTGTGTTTTAGAATAGAAAATCAGAAAATTCTAACACATTATTTTCCACCAATTTTGGGTTTTTTTTCCCCTTGTTGCAGAAACACTTAGATATTTTTAGGAGTTGTCAAATTTACAAGCTGCATCTCGTGTTCTTAATGATGCCAATACAACCACATTTTTCTTCACAAATATTTTCACCTCTACCGACCATGTCATCATTTATAAATGATTGCCATGTGAAGATAAACCACCTTGATGGAAATGCCTTATAAAGGCCAGACATGGCTGTTGTAAAAATAAACTCAATCAGTAGTTCTCGTCATTATTTTTCCTCCTCTGATATTAAAAGGATAGATTAAGGCTAAATGATCAAAGAGTAGTTCAGCATCATGGCCAAGTACCATAGATGGAGCAGAGGGGACTAGTCTTGGAAAAGTGTGTGAATTCTTTGAAAATCATTGGGTTTGGCTTTTAAATTGTGACAGTTGTACTTGCACACTGAAAATTAACAACACAGACAGCAACCATACACATATTTCAAATAATTTAGAGCAATTATGCTAGTAATTTAAGCAAATAACTCACTAGCTGAATTACTTGGATACTGCAAATATCTTTTTTTTAATGTGAAATGCTTATATATATTTTATATATAAATAATATATAATGTATATATTATATAATATATATTGTTCCTTTTTCATTCTGGGCAAGGATGTACTAGAAATTAAACTCCTTTAGGTAATGAAATCGCTAACCTATCAGAGTTCTTCAGTGATTCCTAACCCATTTGCAAGAATTCCCCCAACATCAAAGACTCTTCCATGTCCATACTTAGGAAGATTTTGCACCTCATGGGAGCTTTCCCTGGTGGAAATGTTCTAGTTTGAACCCAAAATGTTGTCTTCCCTGAAAGAGGCCATTTGTTAACAAGTCCTGAGGGTGCTGTTGATTATCTCAAGCTTTTGTCTGGAAAAGTTGTTTTTGATGTTTTTTTCAGACAAAACCTAAAGCCCAGCTGGAAAGACATAATTTAGAAATATATTGTTCTTTATTTTTTTTGAGCATCTTTTCTTTTCCCTTACCCATAGAGATAAACACACACACGCACACACATACACACACACACACACGTGTTTGCAGAAATATTTTGTTCAAGATATTTTTCTCTGAATGTTTGAACTTTTGTGTGTACACACACACAAACACACACACCCTGTAATTTAGATACTGCTGTTATTTCAGACACTGCTGTTTCAGAAAGAGCTGGTACTGGAGTTGGTCTTATCTTACATACTTTTACTTTTCCTCTTTCCATTTTAGATTACAGCATATGTAACATATATTTATACGCATATCAAGACTTAACTAATTTTCCCATTAAATTATAGAGGTGGTATGAGAGAAAGAGCAGGGAGGGGCAGAGAAAGAGAGAATCAGAATCCGAAGAGAGAATCCAGAGAGACACAGAATCCGAAGCAGGCTCCAGGCTCTGAGCTGTCAGCACAGAGCCAGATGCAGGGCTTGAACTCACAGACCTTGAGATCATGACCTGAGCTGAAGTTGGACAGTTAACCGACTGAGCCACCCAGATGCCTCAATATTTATTAACGTTGTTACAACCATAGCAAGAATGCAACATTATACTCTGTCTTTGTTTTCTGTTTTGTGATTATTTGAATTTTCCACATCTCCTATAATTATGGCCTTGATTTCTACATAATATTTTTATGAATGTGTTTACTATAATTTGCTTATTTATTTCTTTATTAGCCACTTAGAAAGAGAGGGAAAGCTATCCTCTTCTTCATTTAAATTTTAATTTACCATAAATTCTCAACTACGAAGTTTCCTAAGCCAAATAACATAACATTTCTATTCTTACTACTGTTAAATTGAAATACAAAATAATTACATAAATTCAACTTACACCAACAAATTGAGAGGGATCTGATTTCACCATAACATTTCTTGTATTTCTACTATAATTTAAATATATATAATATATATAAACATAATACTTCATAGATATATAATGAGATATTCTTATTTACTATTTAAAAATTTTTTTTAAAAAGATGTGTCTTATTTTTTAAATGATTGATGAAATTGAAATAAAGGGAATAATTACCTTCTTTCTTTAAGCTTTTCTTAAATTAGGCTTAAATGACAAATAATTTTTATCTACTGTCTTAAAGTTATTCTGCAACAAGTAAACTGAAAACAATGCCAACTTCATTTTTATCTACTATTTGAATGATATTCTGTAAAAATCAACCAGAAATTTTGGTTTCCACTATCTATGAAATGGGAAAAAGCCAGAACACGGGGATTTTGGCAATGTCTTCTGGTTGTGAGAAACAGACAAGTTCAAGTTGCCTGTTGACAACTTGACAACCGTAATTAAAGTTGACTACAAGTATATAAAGACTAAGAAGTCTCAACTGTAACCCCACAATTAATTTTCATAGAATGGTAACATCCTATATGACTGTGCAATAAGGAAAAACAGCTCGAAAGCCCAAGCAGCCACTCTCCTAGTGATGCCTCTGAAATGCTCATCTTGACAAATCAGCATCCATATGACTTCGCTTCAGTTTGGCTTACATTTTATTTCCTCATACTGCTGACGGTAACTATATCTTTTGCTGTATGTTGTTTCTCTACCTGTGTTTATTCAAGGCTTCCACTGGCTAATTGCTTGTATTTAGTGTGTTTTTAAAAACATCTTTATTGGGGTAAAAATTCTCCCATTTAAAACCTAAAATTCAGTGGGTTCAGTATATTCATGGAGTGGGTACAAAAAGAAACTTTGTATCCATTAGCATTTCCTTCATATATGTACCTATAAGTGGCATCATTGGATCACATGGTAGTTATATTTTTCATTTTTTGAGGAAATTCCATACTGATTTCTATAATGGCTTTATCAACTTACTTTACCACCAACAGTGCACAAGAACTCCCTTTTCCCCACATCTTTGCCAACCCTTGTTATCTCTTGTCTTTTTGATAATACCTACTCTAATAGGTATGAAGTGATATCTCACTGTGGTTTTGATTTTCAATCCTCTGATGATTAGTGATGTTGAATAGTTTTCATACACCTGTTGGTCATCTGTTGAAAGATGTCTATTCAGGTCTCTTACCCATTTTTTAAATCGTGTTATTTGTTTTCTTGCTATGGTGTTGAGTTCCTTATACGATTTGGGTATTAACCTTTTATCAGATGTATGGTTTGCAAATAATTTCTCCCATTCATTAACTTGTCACCTCACTCTGTTGATTGTTTCCTTTGCTGTACAAAAGACTTGCAACTGTAAAACTACTAGAAGAAAACATAGGGGAAAAGCTTCATGACATTTGTCTGGGCAATAATTTTTAAAATATGACTTCCAAAGCACAGGCTACAAAATCAAAAATAGACAAATGAGATTGTATCAAAGTAAAAAGTTTCTTACCGACTCTTCTCTTAGATTCAATCTCCTGGCAATCCCATACATTTAACATTTCATCTCAGACACTATATTTTTTTCAGCTTTAGTTTTCCTATTTGGTTTTTTTCATAGTTTCTATCTTTCTAATGAGATTTCCTGTCTCTTCAATTATTATCTGCATATTTTCCTTTATGTCCATGAGCACAATTAATAAGCTATTTTAAGTAAATCTTGGTCAGCTTATTGCCGCATGTGCAGTATTGTATACTTTCTTTAGTACTGGTGACATTTTAATGTTTCTTCATGTGTGTATTAATTTTTGACATGGTCAATAATATACCGTCAATAATATGTAGATTCTGGATTCTGTTATGCTCCTGTGAAGAGATTTCTATTTTTTTTAGAATGTTATTAACTTGGTTTCAAACAGAAAACCTTTTTTTTTAAGTTTATTTACTTCCAGAGAGAGACTGTGAGCAGGAGAGGGGCAGAGAGACGGGGGGAGAGAGAATCCCAAGAAGGCTCCATGCTCGCAGTTCGAAGCTTGACATGGGGCTTGAACTCATGAATTGTGAGATCATGACCTGAGCCAAAACCAAGAGTCAGACACTTAACTGACTAACCCACCCAGGTACTCCTCAAACAGAAAACTTTTATGTCCCCTGCATTAGACATCTGCTGAAATCTCAATTTAATTTTTCTTCTTTACTTATCTGAGCCACTTGGAATCTACCATGCATAGTTCAGACATCAAACTTTTTTGCAAGAGTTTATGCAGATAATTCAGGGCTCCCCTTCCCTGACTGCTTCTCTTTTAAGACCCTCTCCCCTCATTTTTCAGCTCTTGTGTTTGCCTTGAACTCTGTTCTATGCTTTTTCAAGCCAGTAAGATGACTTTAGCCACTATCCAAGTTCTAGCAATCTCATAGGATAGGGTAAAGCTGTGAAATAATAAACTTTCTCAGGGACAGTTACTTCTTTCAATTGTCAATTCCCTTCTCTGCTCTCTTCAGTCAATCTCCAGTGTTTTCTTATTATATTTTATTTTATCTAGAATTTATAGTTCTTATCTGTGGGATGACTAGGCTAATAGGAGATACTTAGTCATTACTGGTAGGCAGCTTCCTCCATCATCACACATAAAAGCTTCTAAAAGCTTCCTACATGATTCTAATGTGCAAATTTGAACACCACTGATTTTAACCCTAATTTCTTCTTTTCTGAACTGCAACTAAATATATTGCCTTTAAGTTCCAGTTTAGCTCTAGCCTGTGTTCTCATTATTATGCATTACCTTGTTTGTCCTGTCCACTATTAGTAAAAGGTACTGAAACACGGTATGAAGTGTATCCTTATTTAGTATGCCTTCGTGTTTTTAGCATACTTTAGGCTCCTGGTTGATAATTGATGAGTACTGCAAAAATTGATTGATATCTTACATCTTCCTTCTTTAACTTAGACAAAAGAGTAATATTACAAAATACTAGTTTCACAAAGAAACAATGTATCCTTTCAAGTAAAAAGCGTAAGTTTTTCCATATAAAAAGCAGTTAAAGACAACATGCCACTAAATAAATCACTAATTATATAATTATTTAAACAATCTGGATATTCCAACATGGTAAGAGCATAGGGCAAAAAGAAGCAAATGATTTCTATTCTAGAGATCAGTTAATTTATAGTATTTCAGCAGTTGGAATCTATATTTTACATAAAATTTTAAGAGCTGGTATAATAATTCCTGATCAAAAATAACAATTTCTTAATGGAAAATTGCTGATCTTCCAGGATTTAAATGTTTTCGTTTTGTTTTGTTTTTCTAGAACGGTTTCTGAAATTGAGTGTTAGAAAAGGAGTAACAGTGATAAAAAAGGAAAGAATAAAGACTAAAATCTTTTGAAGAACATTTTTGTATCCTTTGGGGAATTATAGAGGCATGTCAGATATACAATTTTATGAGTATTTTTTAAAATTAGATTTTAAAATTGTATTTTCCTTCCTTACTAGCACATGGGTAACTTTTCCACTGGTCAATTGCTCCCCAGTTAGCTGGAAACTCTGATGTTTTATTCAGTGCTGTGGGAAAAAATTTTAAATATAATTTCTTTATTGAAGAGTAATGTATAAAAAGAAAAGTAGAAAAATCATAAAAGTAGGACTCAATGATTTTTTACAAACTGAATCCAGCCGTGTAACCAGAAACTAGATAAAAAAAGCAGACATTAATTACCAGAACTTCAAGACCCTTCATTTTGTTCTTTTCCAGTCAACACCTAGCACAAAACACACATAAATAATCATTATGTCTAGTATCATAAACCACTGTATCTTCTTCACTTTGTATTTTATGCAAATAGAATCATACAGCATGTACTTTTGGAGAGGTTACATTCAGATTATTCAACATTCTGTTTGAAATTCATTCATATTTTACATGTAATTATATTTTACATGTAATTATATCATTCATTCTTATTGTTTTCTATATTTTAGTCTGTGAAAATACCCCAGTTCTACTTTTGATTGGTACTTGAGTAGTTGTCTGTTTGGGATTATTACAAATAAGACTGTGATGAACATTCAGGAATATATCTGTTGGTAAATAAATGTATACATTTCTGTTGGATAACAGCTAGGGGTGGAATCAGGAATGAGTATATTCAGCTTTACAGATATTGCCAAGTATTTTTCCAAAGTTGTTGCCCAATGGTAGGTACACTGCTATCAGCAACTGTATAAGAATTCTGGTGTTCCATAACTTCGTTTGCAATATCATTTCATCAATTCTCATGGGTGTGTAGTGTTATTATATCTTGGCTTTTATGTGCTTTTCCTGGATGACTAATGAAGTTGGCATCAGTTCATATATTTATATGTTTATCATCATTTAGAAAGAACCTGTTTATGTATTTTGCCTAGTGTTCTACTGATGTGTCAGCTTTTATATAGCTATCTGTAAAGTACCTTTAAATATACTGACAACTTTATCAGATATATTCATTGTATCTACTCTTACCTTGTATATCGCCTTTATATTTTCTGAATCATGTTTCTTGATGAACAGTACTTAATTTTAATATGTTCCCATTCATCCATTTATCTTTCATTATTAATGCTTTTGTGCAATATTAAAATTTTTTTTTCCGACTACAAGGTAACAATTTTTTTCATTTCTCTTTAAGAGCTATAATGTTTATCTTTCACAAATCTGACCTGCAACCCATCTGGAATTAATTTTTGTGTACGGTGTGCAGTAGGATTCAAGATGTATATTTCTTCTAAATGAATATTCAACTGAAGGAGCCCCATTTATTCAAAACACCATTCTTTCTTCCAGTTCATTATAATTTGAGGAAGATAACAATCATTTAATAAGTGGAATCTTGGTGGCCAAAATATGCTTTCAGGATTGTTTATATTAAAGGAAATCAAATATTGTGGTAATAGAAATGATCTAGAGTAAAAAGATTATCAAATAACAGAAACATCTTTATAATTTGAGCCAAAATTTGTTGAGCTCTTAAATAAGCTAGACTTCCATGCATCATTTTTAAAGTAAACATTTTATATTAAAATACCTTTAAAAGGGCATCTGGGTGGCTCCGTCGGTTAAGTGTCCGAATTTGGCTCAGGTCATGATCCCATGGTTCGTGGGTTTGAGCCCCTCATTGGGCTCTGTACTGATAGCTCAGAGCCTGGAGCCTGCTTCAGATTCTGTGTCTCCTTCTGTCTCTGCCCCTCGCCCACTCGCACTCTGTCTCTCTCTCAAAAATAACTAAACATTAAAAAATATTTTAAAAAATACCTTTAAGTTTATAGGAAAGTTGTAAAGATAATGCAGAGAGTTCTCATATATGCCACACCCAGTATCTTCTATTGTTAACATTTTATGTTATTATGGTATATCATCATAATTAATAAAGTAATATTTAGTAAGTTGTTATGTACTAAAGTCCATGCTTTATTCAGATTTCCTTCAGTACAGTATTGACATAAAGACAGACACATAAATCAATGGAAGAGAATCCAGAGCCTAGAAATAATCCCTTCCAAAAATGATTATATAAATATATATGATTTTTGACAAGGATGCTCAGACCATACAGTGGGGATAGGACAATATTTTCAACAAAAGGTACTGGGAAAATTGTATGCAAAGAATGATGTTGGACCCTCACCTTACATTGTATATAAAAATTAACTGAAAGTGGATCAAAGACCTAAACATAAGTGCTGAAACTATAAAACTCTCAGAAGAAACCACAGGGTAAAATATTTGTGACACTGGATTTAGCAATAATTTCTTGTATATAACACCGAAAGTACAAGCAACAAATGTAAAAAAAAATAGACAAATTTGACTACATCAAAATTAAACATTTTATACATAAAAGGACACTATCAACAGGGTTTAATTCTGCCTTGTTTTAATGTTTATTTATTTTTGAGAGAGAAAGACACAGAGTTTGAGCAGGAGAAGGGCAGAGAGAGAGGGAAACCCAGAATCTGAAGCAGGCTCCAGGCTCCGTGTTGCCAGCACAGAAGCTGATGGGGTTCAAACCCACAAACCATTGGATCATGACCTGAGCTGAAGTCGGATGCTTAACCAAGTGAACAACCCAGGTGCCCGACTCTGTCTTTTAAAGACAACGCAAAGAATAGGAGAAAATATTTGCAAATCATGTAGCTCAAGTGGTTAATATCAAGAATATATAAATAACTAATACAACTAAAGAACAGAAAAACAAACAACCCAATTTAAAAATGGACAAAGGACTGAGTAAATTTCTGAGTAAATGAAGATATACTAATGACCAATAAGGACTTAAAAAAATGGTCAATGTCGCTAATCATTAGAGAAGTGCACATCAAAATCACAAGGAGATACCACTTCATACACACGAAAATAGCTATTATGAAAAGAAAATAGAAAATAGCAAGTGCTGGCAAGGATGTGGAGAAATTGGAACCCTGTGCACTATTGGTAGAAATGTGAAATGGTGTAGCACTATGGAAAAAGTATAGTGGGTCCTCAAAAAACACTGAAAACAGAATTACCATATAACTGAGCAATTCCACTTCTTGGTGTACATTCAGAAGAATTGAAAGCCAAACTTGGGCAGATGTTTGTACATCCAGGTGCAAAGCAGCATTAGATACAATAGTCAAAAGGTGAAAGCAACTTGACAGATGAATGGTATCTTAGTGGGTTTGAGCTTCTCTAACAAAAATACCATAGACTGGGTGGCTTATATACAACCTAAATTCATTTCGCAAGGCTCTGAAGGCTGGGAAGTCTAAGATCAAGGCACTGGCAGATTCAGTGTCTGGTGAGAACCTGTTTCCTGGTTCATAGATGTGGGGCTCTCTGGGGCCTCTTTTAAAAAGAGCACTAATCCCATCCGTAAAATTTCCACCATCATGACCCCATTCACTTCCCAAAGCCCCCACTTCTAAATACCATCTTATTGGACACTAGGTTTCAACATATGAATTTGGAAGCAGGGGGACACAAACATTGATTTTATAGCAAATGGATAAACATAATATGGTATATATGGTCAACTATTATTCAGCTTCAGAGAGGAAGGAGATTCTGACACATGATATCACATGGGTAAATCTTAAGATAGTATGCTTAGTGGGAGGCCTGGGTGGGCTCAGTTGGTTAAGAGACCAACTCTTGATTTTGGCTTCAGTCGTGATCTCACGGTTTGTGGGTTTGGGCTCCTGATGAGGCTCTGCCCTGACAGTGCAGAGCCTGCTTGGGATTCTCTCTCTCTCTCTGCCCCTCCTGTCTCTCTGTCTCTTTGGCAAAACAAATGAATAAAATTAAAAAAAAGAAGATTCAGACTACATTTTAAAAAAAGGATATTATGCTTAGTAAAATAAGCTAATTACAAAAGGACAAATATCATATGATTCCACTTATTTAAAGTACCAATGGTGGTCAAATTAATAGGGACAGAAAGTAGAATGTGGTTGGCAGGGGTTAGGGGGATGGAAGTACGGGGAATTACTGTTGAATAGGTACAGTTTCAGTTTTGGAAAATGAGAAATATTCTGGAGGTGGATCGTGGTGCACACCACCGTGCACACAAGTGTGAATGTACTTAATGCCACTGAACTGTACACTGAAAAATGGTGAAAGTGGTAAAGTGAATGTGTAATTTACCCCAGGTTTAAAACTTAAAAAATAAAGCTGGAAAAAAACCAATTATGTGGTGTCTCTGTATAATTATTCATAAATTTTTAAATTTTTTAAACGTTTATTTATTTTTGAGACACAGAGAGAGAGAGAGAGAGAGAACCAGAGCATGAGCAGAGGTGGGACAGAGAGAGAGAAAGACACAGAATCCGAAGCAGGCTCCAGGCTCTGTGCTAAGGGGCTCGAACTCAAGAAATGTGAGATCGTGACCTGAACCAAAGTCGGATGCTTAACTGACTGAGCCACCCAAGTGCCCCATGTTTTAATATTAATTTTGAAAAATTCATCTCAGAGATGGGAAGTAGTTTGTCCAAGACCCTCAGCTAATACTTGCCTAAGCAGGTTTTAGCTAACTCCAAGGTAACATATTTTTAACTATAGATAGATAGATGGTAGGTAGATGATGATGATGAAAGATAGATTTATAGATAGATAAACAGACAGGACTTGCTACTTCATATCATAAAAAATTGTTTTATTTTTTCTGTTTATCAGTAAAAATATGATCTTAGTCCTAAAAGTTTTATAAATAATTGATAATTTTATATTTAAATCACCTTCCATGCATGTGCTCAAACCAAAATTCTGGGAATTATTCTTGATTTCTCTCTTAATTTTACCCACACGTAAACCATTAGCAAGTATCTTTAGCTCTGGTTCCTTAACATCTCCTACATCTTTCCATCTCCCCACTTCCATCATTTCTAGCCTGGTCTAAAACACAATCACGTTTCACCTAGACTATATTAATAGCCTCCTAACTTCTTTTTATATCCCCCTACAGTTTTTCTCTACAGATTTCATGGCCCAAAATAAACAAAAGCTATGACTCCTCAAGGATGGGTATACGTTTTTGTGAAGGATCAGAGAGTAAATATTTTAGGCCATGTGGATCATATAGTCTTCACTGCAAATACCTAACTCGGCCATGTAGCATGAAAATAGCCACAGATAGGGGCACCAAGGTGGCTCAGTTGGTTGAGCCACCGACTTTGGCTCAGGTCAAGATCTTACAGTTTGTGAGTTTGAGTCCCGTGTTGGGCTCTGTGCTGACAGCTGAGAGACTGCAGCCTGCTTTAGATTCTGTGTCTCCCGCTCTCTCTGCCCCTCCCCTGCTCACAGTTTGTCCCTCTTTGTCTGTGAATAATAAATAAACATTAATTTTTTTTAATGAAAAAATAGCCGCAGATAATACACGAAGGTAAACAAAAGTGTGTGGTGGCATTTCAATAAAACCTGTTTACAAAAATTAAGATGCTGCTGAATTTGACCCACCCCTTCCCTAACTGAGGACTAACCAAACACTTCCCCTTGCCTTAGAATAAAGTACAAGTTCTTTAACTGACCCATGAGACTTTACATGATCTCGCCACTGTCTTATCTTCCCAAACTTTTCCACCATTTGTCCTACTCTGTATTCTGTATACTCCTTCTTTCCCTCACAATTGTTTGAACCTGAAAGTTTATTGTCAGCATATAACTTATACATCAACTTTTTATTCTGCCTGCAGTGCTCTTCTCCCAGACTTTTTGCACAGCTGGTGACTGATAATTTGCAACTCTTCTTCAACCCAGCACCTTGTAAGGAAAGGCCTTCCCATGCCACACAATCCAAGTGCTCTGGCTCTATGATGGGCAGTATAAATGACTCTGCTTTATTTCCTTTAAGACATTTGCATTTATCTGAAATGATTCTGTTGGCTTGTTATCCAGAGTGCATATTCACCTCTACCCTACCTCCCCAAAATACATTGTAAGCCTCAGGAGTAAGGGCCTATACCTTTCCTATTGCCTGTTCCATCCTCCACCCCTACAATGGTTCCAGGCATATAGCAGGTGCTTGCTAAATTATTCATAACAGAAAACATGAAAGAAGTGTTTATGAGAGATTTTTATATATATCTACTGGATCTTCAGTTGAATGTAGAATAACTCATTAATGCCATAATTCAACACTTCAGCAAAATTGCCAAAGATCATCCCCACTGACAATAACCCCAATAAGCATATTTAATTATAAACACAAAACTAGTCTGTTTTATACCCCCAAAAGTACATAAGTATGAAATTAAAGTTTAGTGATGTCATCACTCATCTTATAAAATCTTTCAATAGTTCCTAAAATATAGGATTTTTTAGCTTAAAAATATTGTGCTCTTGTGATGTTATAAACAAGCAAATGATGAGAAATTACATTAAATACACAAATATATTTGTATGATAAAACACTATTCCTGTTTTATTTCCTAAAGGTCGATGCATAGGTTAACTGTTTATTTTTAGTTTAATGTATTCGTTTACACATCACACAATTGTCCTTTCTTTATATTTACATTTAAGCTAATTTCAAAGTAGGGACTTTTCCATTGAAACGGCGCTTGCATAATATAAACACATGATTTCCATTCACAGATTTTAATGTATCATTATTAAAATAACCACTAAATATTATTTGTCTGCTCATAAATTCTAACTTCAGAATAAACAAATGCTCTTGAATCTGTTTTACTTCTGTGTTTTTACCAATAGGTGGCAATGAACATTCCTCCCTACATTTGCTTTACCATAATTGGAGACAACGTAAATCCTGTGTCCTAACAGTACAGGATTTTACTAAAGAGTAGTTACAGGAAAGAAATGTAATCTAAAAGGCAACCCATTCTTATTATCCACCACCTCCAATTTTTAAACTTTTCTTTAGATGTTAAGCTAAAATCATCAAGCAACGTTTCTGTAGTAATCCCCGGTCTGTCTGGTGAGACCATGCAATGTAATTCTCTAACCATTCTATATGGCAGTTCTGAAGCTATTAGAGAAGTTATCTTTTCTGATGTAGCATTACAAATTTTATCAACCTTTTTTCCTGAGACACGGTATGGCTTCAGATGCTCCATGCTGCTTAACCTTTTTTTTGTTGTTGTTTATTTATTTAGAAAGAGAGAGCAAGTGGGGGTGGTGGGTAGGCAGAAAGAGAGGGTGGAGAGAGAATCCCAAGCAGGCTTTGCACTGTCAGTGTAGAGCCCAGTGCGGGGCTCGAACTCACAAATTGTGAGATCATGACCTTGTGGAACCCAAGGAATTTAACAAAAATCCCCTACCCCTGGACAAGCAGAGCAAGACTAACTCCATTTTGTGCTACACCCACCATCTCATGTATAACCCCCACCCAAGTCAAGCCACTGAGCACACCCTTACTGGAAACCGGCTCATATAGGAATGCGGAACCCCTAACCACAAAAGAATGTAAACCCTGCCTTTCGCCCGCCAAACTTGCGCCCCAATTCTGACAAGAGTGATAGGCTAGTTCAAACAGTTACTATAGGGTAAATTGTGATTCAATTGGCCACCTGCGTGTGGACGGACATGATTATGCAACTTTCTGTGTGTGTTACAATCTCATTGGCCACTGGCCCCTATAAAACTGCTATACCACTTAACCTAGTGGTCCAAGTCCCTGCTCCACTGTGTTGGGTATACTTGGGCCCAAGCTTGAGCTTACAAATAAACCTTCATGTGTTTGCATCGGTATCGGCTCCTTGGTGGTCTCTCGGATTCGAAATCGGGGGCATTACAACCTGAGCCAAAATCAAGAGTCAGATGCTGAACTTACCGAGCCACCCACGCACCCCAACTGCTTAAATTTCTTTGACATCTTCCAACTAGTTTGTGTCCATTTTAAAATACAACATCCAAGTGGAATCGTAGTGTACAACATAGGCAATGCAAAATTCAGTGGGACTATTATTCACTTTCCTTACGGAAACTATATTTCTATTAATCCACCTCAAAACTTCACTGTCTTCCATCCGGTATGTCACACTAAGATTTTTTACTAGGATCATATATTTAAAAATTTTTTTTTTAACGTTTACTTATTTTTGAGACAGAGAGAGACAAAGCATGAACGGGGGAGGGGCAGAGAGAGAGGGAGACACAGAATTGGAAGCAGGCTCCAGGCTCTGAGCCATCAGCCCAGAGCCCGACGCGGGGCTTGAACCCACTGACGGCGAGATCGTGACCTGAGCCGAAGTCGGCCACTCAACCGACTGAGCCACCCAGGTGCCCCAGGATCATATATTTTTAAAAAGATCCTCAGATCTTATTCACATCTTGCATTTTGAAATAAGTTCAAGCTTGTTTTATCTTTGGTGTCTTAATTTTTTATCTCAGCCAGTTGATATCACTTTGAATATTGATTGGTCTTCTGTTGTGTTTGATCATCTCTCCCAGATTTAATATCCACAATATAACAAATTTCTCTTTTTCTTTTTACCCAAATTATTGTTTTCATTTCTCAAGAATTCTTAACTGAGTTAAAAACTTCTGAAGTTCCAGAGTCTCCACCAGACATTTTATTGCTTGATGTTTTTACACTGGAAATTGTGATCCACAACAGAAGACACCCACCTATATACTTAACCATGTGAATGGCATAAATCAAATTTTTGGTAATCAGGGATGTCAGTTCTGACTGAGGCATTTCTGAAATAGAGTGCACCTGAGTTGTATTTTAGACTTTCATCGTAGACTTGATGTATTACATGTCATTCTCACTATATACCACAAATATCATCAAAAGCTACTTTACCATCAGCATAATCCTTAGATCATAATTTTGACCATTCTCCCCAGTCATACTCATTCATATCTGTGTCAACTTCATTGCTCAAATCACATGAGGAACTAAAACTTTGTGAAAAGTCTTTCAATGTAACTTTTCAACCATCACTTCAATGGCCCACAAAGAGTCAATATCTGTTGCAATCTTTATTTACTTATTTTACCTCTACCTCTATTATAGTTCTTCTTCATCTTATGTATAGCTTAAATCATGAAGGAGATATCTCACAGCAAAACAAACTCCTGTCAGATTTTGTGCCACATGTTTACAAAGGCATCATTGCCTAATTACAGCTGTGTTGGTCCACAAGCCACAGCTCAGAATTATTCAGTATGAAGCAGCAAGGGAGGCTTTGATGTAGAGCCCTTAACGCAAGACAATGCAAATGACATTTTCTAACAATTTTTCCCCCATTAATGAATAGTACTTCAGGGAGTATAAAGGCAAGAGGCATGCAATTTCTGAACTATTTAAATTGCTAATTACATCTGTACAGCAGGTGTATTCCTAATGCAGACAATTACAATGGCTCCTAAGTGTTTGTCTTACAGTTGCTAATTACTGCAGAAGCCAATTAGTTACCACCACACCCCCCACAGTCCCCAGGCAGTGGCCCTGCTGCTTGTATACCACAGCCACAGGCAGCAGGAAATCTATACACCAGCAACTAGCTGCTGGCAGGAAGTCCCAGACTCTGGAGGCTAAGGGGCGGGGCTTTGGGGTCTCGCCCTTTGCCCTTTGCTGTGGTCACTTGCCATGCTCCACATGCGCGCCCCTGTTTGTGCCATGTTCCAGGGAGGCGTCACAAGGGCCCGGCTCAGTCACTCAGGCTCAGTGCCTGCTTAACTATGAAAGGAGTCAGAAGCTCAGGAGGCGCTCTCCAGCTTTTTTACTCCCATCTCACAATCATTTGAGGCACAACCAGCCCAATATGGGCAACCTGCTTTGTAAGTTTCGTTTCCCACCCCGTCGCCTTCCGATGTCTGGCCATGGTCGGCCCTTTCCCCCACCTTCTCCAGTGATGCTGTTCCACAACCTTGCGGGGACCACCCCGCTGCTCCTTCACTTGCCCTGGGCTCTGGGCACAGGCTATTCCACCGGGATCATAGGCCTTACCAGCTAGTTTATTTATTTATTTTTTATTTTTTAAAAAAATTTTTTTTTCAACGTTTTTTATTTATTTTTGGGACAGAGAGAGACAGAGCATGAACGGGGGAGGGGCAGAGAGAGAGGGAGGCACAGAATCGGAAACAGGCTCCAGGCTCCGAGCCATCAGCCCAGAGCCTGACGCGGGGCTCAAACTCACGGACCGCGAGATCGTGACCTGGCTGAAGTCGGACGCTTAACCGACTGCGCCACCCAGGCGCCCCCTTACCAGCTAGTTTATACATCCAGCCAAAGAGGCCGTACCCCATCCTGCAGGCCGCATGTACCCCTCTGGGGATCCTTCCCTTGGTGAACTGGAGTAACTCTCCGAAAAAACCTGTGCTGTCTGCTCATAATTCCATGATGTTTGGACACTCCAGAGCCAAAAGGATCCCTCCTCTGGGGCGCAAATTCACTCTCCCACATTCACTATCTGAGAAGGTAGAGGAAGCTGTGGAGCCGGTACCATCCAGGCACCTCCCACTTTCTTGCCCATATGGGGTGGAGGAGAAGGTCCAAGAAGATCCTAGAAAAAACATGGAGGATCTTGTAGAGACCAAAGGGCAGAATGGTGGGAACAGGGTCCCCCATAACGTTGGGGACATACCATTAAAATCTAGTCCCCTGGAGACCGGTGGGCTTCTCAGTTCCTCACAGTGCAGCCCCACACCTTTGGACCTCCATCCTAATCCTCCAGGAGACAGTTTGAGGGAGAACACCCAGAAGTCTCTGATGAACTGCTGCCCTGAAGGCCACGTAGTCACCTCCTCACATGGCCCAGCCGGAAATGTCATGCCTGACACAGATGCTGCAGTGCTCCGCGACCCAACCCCATGCTGCCCCTTACTGCAGGAGACATCAACAAAGGAAGTGTCCGGTGAAAACCATCAGCCTATAGGGGACACATCATACCTATCTAGGAAGGAGATACAGGCTAATGAGCCTTCAGGCATCTCATCAAGGAGCTCTTTTTCCCCCGTATCTGCCAGCAGTAGGCCCTGCAAATGGAAAACATCCACATCACATTCTCGGCCACTGCCACCGCCCCAGTTGTGAGGCCACGGCGAGTTGCCCCCACTTCCTAAGTTTCCTTGCATAGCTATTGACAAAAACCTGGACACCTTGAAGAATACCAAACGTCAGAGGAAAAAGATCTTGGAAGACAAAAGAGAGATCAAAGAAGACTGCTCAGATGCTCAGCCTGCCACTTCTTTATCCCTACTTGCCTCAGAGACTGCTAACTCTCTGCTTTTGGAGAGTCACACTTTGCAAGTCCCTGTTCCTACTGATGACTTGGCTGACCAATCTGCCAAGTCCCCAATTCCCTCTGTCCCTCCATCTTTAACACCAAACATTGGTCAGGAGACAGCACAGATAGTTTCTAAATCTTCTCCAGCTGTTCCTGCTGGTTTTGTTCCTCATCTTAGTTCCAATCTCATTTGTGGAATTCCTGTGAAGAAAGAAGGCCCTCTTCAGCCAGTCACTACTGTAACATATCTTATTTCTGACATCACCACACTTCCTAACACCTCAACCCCCTCCTTACAGCCACCCTCCTGCAACACAGAATCCCCAGTGCCTATGTGTGTAGATTCCCTCCCTCCTATCCTACCCGCCCCTCTTCCAAATCCTTCCACACATAGCCCTGTTTCAATTGTCCAGCCCATCAGTTCTAAGACATTTGCTTCTACCATCGTAGCCAATGCATCTACATCTACCTCCAAGCTTACTTCAGGTCCTGGTGTATTCCACATGGACACCACTCCCCTTTCAAAGGCTGTTATTTTCAGATCTCCCCAAGAATCCAGAATGGGAGCTCCTTCATTTCCCCAGGGCCATTGCAGTTTGAAGCAGAGGTGCCCTGCAAAATCTCCAGTTTTCACCAGCCCACCTGGAGATCAGAAGACAGCCCTTCTCGCTAGTGTTGCTGTTTCCACTAGCTTGTCCCTTACGGATTCTGAGCCACCTCCACTCCAGTAGGCAAGCCCTCTGCAAACTGCAACTCGGCCTGTAACTGTGAAGCCATGGACACTACATCACCATCTCAGGCTTCCATCTTCTGTTCGTCCCCTGAGTCCAGGGACAACCATTTCCCACTTAACACGGTGCTTTATGGTTCTGATAACACACCACCCATGGCAGCACTCTGGTGGCCCATGACTCTATCCATTTACCTAAAAAGTCATCCATTGGACAGACCTCAATTTGCAACCACTCTGACCCAGGAATCACCTCTCAGCCCACAATTGGGCATCATAATGGACAGCAGCCTGACAATTCTCACCTGTTAGGAACACCAGTAGCTTCAACACAAGCTATGGGCCCAACTGCTCTTGTAGCCTAGCCCCCCAGAGACAACACAGTGAAGGCAGGTTTGGCAGGTTCTGCATCTATTACTACACTCAGGATCCAGCTGGCCTCGAGTGACAAGCCAGGCATTCTGCCCATTGGCGTATCTACCACAACAGGCTTTGGAGTTGCCACGGGGATGCCCAGCACCGGGGATGGTGGCTCACCGTTAGCTGACAGTACTTCAGGCCAACATGTGTTTTCGGGACCTGCAGCCCCTATGGGCAGTGGTGTGTACATCCCAGGCCCCACTCATTCACAGGCATCTGGAGCATTCAACCTTGGGGCAGGACTGAATGGGGTACCAAGAACCATTTCTGCTCCAACTTTAGGTCAGACAACCTGGAATCGCTGTGGTGATGGCATGGCTGCTGCTGTAGAGGAAAAAATACTGTCACAGTATTTGGACAAAATGCTAGTTCCACCTTGAATCCAGGCACTTGGGGCCCACCCATCCAAAACCCAGGTAGTGGAGCAGTGGGGCAGGGCTGCACTGTTCCCACAGGTGGAGACTCTACAGTCCCCACTACTCATAAGTGCCCCGGGGGCTCATCCCGACAGAGAAAACTTTCCTCAGGTAGAGGAGATGCCACCATGGAGAAGAGGACTAAGAGACCAGGCAGCTTCCCCCTTAAATCTGAGCAGCAGGGAGCCAACCGTCAAAAACCCAGGTGATGGAGTAGTGGGAGAGGGCCATACAGTTCCCGCAGGTGGAGGCCGTCTTGTTATTGTTAGCCAGAAGTGCACCTGGAAGCCATGTATACAAGAACTAATTGCTTCGCGTGGAAGAGCCACTACCAAGCAGAAGACACATGTATCAAGAGGCGTGCGTGTTTACCCCCTACAGAGCCCCTCGGACTTGCCTAGCCACACTGCCTCTGCTGCAGTTGCAAGTGGCAGCACCAGCTCTATGCTTGGACCCACTTGTAGTTCCACCGTCCTTCCACGCAAATGCGGTCCTCCCACCCAGCATACAGATGGTATGCATGGAGGGGACAACGTGATTCCCATGAATCCCATTCTGTGTGAATGTAGAACCTAGTAGTTCTTCACATCAGAATAATTGTGGCCGACCCAATACAAATGCAGCAAGTGCCACAGCAGATGCAGACAGTATCACATCTGTGATGGCAGGCCTCTATGTCGGCACCCCCCATAATAACACTGGGAGCTCACTTACCCCTAACACAGGTGGTGCTCTGGGGAACAGCTCCATGCCTGCTATGACTGGATACACTTATGGTCCCTCAGCCACACAGAGCACATGTACCCCCCATCAGCACAGCGCTGGTGGTGCAATGGGGGGTAGCACCAGGAAATTTTAAACAGAACTTGGACTTGCCCTAGTCAGGTACTCCTCTGACTTTGGAAGATCAAACACAGTGTGTTTCCTGGTCAACTGGGCCTGTGCTCTGGGCATGACTGGAGCACCTTCATAACCTGACTAGGACTTCACCTACAAATTCCTTTCTTTTGTCATGAAGAAGGACCTAATATTCCTCTGCAAATTGGATATAACCAGAAATCGACTTCTTTGCACAAGAAAGGAGCCCAACCCCTTTAAGTGAAACTTACACTGATCTCTTCACACAGAAAGTGTGTACATTGTGTGCATACATGTATTTATGTGTATCTCTCTGCATGTGCATGTATTGGAGGGCAAGGGGCACATGAGCCCCGTTTAGAACTACACCAGAAAGACACCAGATTCAAGAAGTTCTAGTGGAGAATGGAAGAAAGCTACATAAATCATCAACCGTGCCATCCCTGGCATGACTGTGAACTTGGCTGACCCAAGCTCTGGACCAGTTTTCTCTGGTCTTGGAATGGGCAGGATACCACTGCTGCCTGTAGGGGCTCCCTTTACCCCTTCCTATTTGCCTCCATGGGCCTTTATCCTTCCCACATTGTGTACTTAACGTACATAAAACTTTGTTATTAATCTGTCTTCGCTCATGTGTCTTTTTGACTCAGCAGTAGAGAAAGAATTAAGCTGTGTGAGTGGTGATGGGTTGAGCCAGACTTCACTATGCTGAATTTTCCACCTTGCAGTGACTGGGATTTAGAAGTGGCCACATGCTCTACCTGCACACACTGACTCCTACAATCTTCATTTTGAATGTAAGGGATGACAATCCAAGAGGAAGTAAGGTCCAAAGGAGGGAGAGATGAGGTGACTCACCCTTGCCTCTTCCCTCTGTGTTTCGCTCTTCTTTCACCCCACTCTGACCTTACTAGGGCTAGATAACCTCTGATGTGTCAAAGGAAACCACTCAATGATTTTTTTTTTTAGAAATGTTTAAATGTTTTCTTTTGTGTCTTCTTATGTAATTTAGACTTAGGCCAGTCATTCTTACACATTCCTATATCACCCAGAGAGGATAGATTTGAGCCTGGAGGAACAAAGGGAGAAAGGGCACATACCCGCTTTGAATTGTTGGAAATTTCAGTTTCTTTGAATGTATCGTGCTGCTTAAATGCAGTAGAAGAGATGCTCTTCAGTAAGTGACCCAGCTCTGTTCTAAATCACTAAAATATCAAATCACACAAGTTACAACTGTGCCCAGTTCTGGCTGACACTAGACTTTTTTGCTGGATCTCCACTAGACTTAAAAAGCAAAATTTGTGACTGTGTGGAGCCTACATTCTAGGTGGATGGGAGTAAAAATACAAACATGCAAATTATCTGATAGATTAGCCAGTAACTAATGTTACGGAGTATAAAGTAGCATAGGGAGCATTGAGATTTAGGCAGAATCACAGCTTTCAATTTAAACCGTGTACAGGATAAGCCTCACAAGGAAGGTGGGGTAAGAGAGGAGGACTAGGGAGGTAAGAGAGGAGGACAGAGAAGATGTGGGTTGAATTCCCTGCACCATTTATTGGTTGCACAATGACAAACGGTAGAGCCATCCTTCAAGTGTCTCAGTGAATTCAATGCTTTTACATGGCCTATTTACCTTGCAAGATTTTTGGAAGGCTAAACTAAAATAAGGTAAGGAAGTAACTTAAATTATTATTGTTGTTTTGTTCTATAAATAAGGATAGATGAATGATAGATAGATAGATAGATAGATACATACATACATACATACATATATAATACATGGATGGAAATGGGAGATATAATATATCTACACTTAATGAGTTCCTTAGGCAATAATGTTGCCTTCACCAGGCAATTCGAATAGGAGATCCCATTTTAACAGGAGCGTAAAAGTCCCTACTTTTATGAAGTAAACACATAGAAAAAATACTATAACCGAGCCTAAAAATGTGCAGCATTGAGCCTAGTGCAACATTTATGAGATTAGCCCTGTACGAAGAAAGAACGCCAGCACATAGAGGCTGCCGGATCCCTCCAGGCACTCTCTGCCTTTTTCATTTACTCTGAGTTGTTTATTACAGTTCCAGAGGATCAAAGTTCCTTCTTTGTGCTCTGTGACTGCAGAGAATCATCTGCCCTTTGTAGTCAGAACTGACTCTCAGAAGCAGTATTGAAATCCAGTTTGCTTCTAATAGTCTTGCACCCTCTGTCAGGCATGCCTGGTAATATTTCCAGGGACAACTTTTAAACATTTATACTTCCCGATTTTTTTAAAGCCTTCAAGCTAAAAGTAATATCCTGATAAGACAAACAGCTAACAAATATGTGATAGATGTAAAGATTTTGAATTTTATTTATTTATTTATTTATTTATTTATTTATTTATTTATTTATATTTTTAATATTTTGGAGAGAGAGCACAAGTTGGGAGGGGCAAAGAGCCAGGGACACAGAAGATCTGAAGCGGGCTCTGAGCTGACAGCTGAGAGCCTGATGCAGATCTTGAACTCAAACCATGAGATCATGACCTGAGCTGTAGTTGGATGCTCACCCAACTGAACCACCCAGCTGCCACTTGAATTTCATGTTTTGATGCACTTACACAGTAGAAGCAATTTCTTTTTTTAAATCTGTTTTAATGTCTATTTCTGAGAGAGAGAGAGAGAGAGAGAGAGAAGCAGAGAGAGGGGGACACAGAACCTGAAGCAGGCTCTAGGCTCTGAACCATCAGCATAGAGCCCGACATGGGTCTTGAACCCACGAACCACAAGATCATGACCTTAGTTGAAGTTGGACGCTTAACCGACTTAGCCACCCAGGCGCCCCATAGAAGCAATTTCTAAATAAACAGAAATATTTTGTTTTTATGAAAATAATACATAAGCATAATAGCAACTTGAATCATACTGAAATGTACCCCTTTTCTCCTGAGTTCCCCTCTCCAGAGACAGGTTTTTGCTACTTTGATGTCATCCCCTTAATTCTAAACATTATGCTTATCTTGCTGTATCATGACATACTCACTTTAGACAATATTTTTACCACTCTAACATTAGCAGGAAGATAAAACTCCACTACCACTGTTTTCCCTCCCTCTTCCTTTCCAATATGTCATATTCAATTAATTTTGCTGCTTCTCTCTGGTAACTTCATGTAATTTTGCTGGCTTTCTTGGTGAGGAAAGTAGTAGCAGAAGGCTAAAAGCACTGGTTCTGGAGATGGACCCCTGGAGTTAGAATCCTTGTTCTTCTGTTTTTATTAGCTCTGTATCCCTGCGAAATTTACACATCCTACCTGTACCCATTGTTTTCTCATCCATAAACCAGAGAAAAGGATACCTCTCTACCTTATGGGATTGTTTGTGATAATGCAAATAATAATGCATTTGTATCCTAGCAAGTCTAGCACACAGAAGAACTCAAGAAACTTTAGCTATTATTCTTTATATCTTGTGTTATTAATTTTCACCCTAATCTCATGATTTTCTTTATGCACGAGGCTGTGCCCTGCAGCCCCTCTACCTTTCCTTTCCCCTTGTACGAATCACCATCTGTGAATACGTGCTTGCTTTTGTTTGTCTGTATTGTTAGCATTGACATTTTGCCATACAGTTGTAGCAGAGTGTTCTGTGTTTTATCCACAGGTTGGCTCTAAGGGTTGAAAACCAACAAACTGTGTTGACGAAGTATTGCTTCGTTCTGGGGAAAATAGTGTGAGAGGATTGTATTTTCTGCTCTGTCAGTATAGTGCTCTGTCTTTTCTTTAACATCAGTTGTTCAAAATCATGCTACATTTTAGTTTGGTTTATACTTTTCATGTATCTTAAATTATTTTTCCTAAAATTTGTACTATTTCTCTCTTTTAATCCTTGCACTATTTGCACATTTAAAAAAAATTTTTTTTTTCTAACTTGATATTATTTTCTTTACTTGGCTGGGTCTCTTCCTTCCTTTTCTTCCTTTTCTTTCTTCCTTTTCTATGCACCTCCCTTACACAGTTTGGAAGCTACAACACCAAAGGATATGATTCCAGAAGAAAGGGGGCCAAAGGGACTACTCAGACTGCCTTTAGACTAGGCCAGAAATGCTCACTAATCACTAATTATGAGAAATGCATCATTCTAGCCCCATCATCCTAATTTTGTAGCTTTGTAGGAGAAACAGCACTATGGGTTTCAGCTAGCACTCCAGGTAGTCCACATTTCATATTGTACCACACTAGGCCATCAGTGAGAGCTCACCAAAGATCCCATATGTTTCATAAGATTAGAAATTTTGTATAGCATTTTGGGCTAAAACTCTTAGTGATAAGCAGGACTTTTTCCCTGCATCTATTTCTCAAGAACTAAAAGGTAGCTTGTGAAAATTTTCAGTAGTTCAGACTCCTGGATACATGTCTTTCTTGTCCTAAATGCATTCATTTTAGAGACCTTGAAACTACCTGTGATGAGCCTGTTCAGGCCCTTCCTGAGCCAATCACTGCTAGGATCCTGGGGTGATGTGATATAACCAGGCTTCCTGGCAACAGTTCATACCTGAACTGGAAATGTTCAACAGTCCCAAAGACAGAGCATTGCCCTCAGATACCCCTTCCAGGTAGGAGAACTGAGCTTGCATAATCAAACAGGGGCTAAGAATTAGAGCCACGACGTGGATCTTTGGATTTTTGTCCGAGGCTGCCGGTGGGAGGAGGGCAACCAAACAGCAAGACAAAACAACTCCTGAAAGCTAGTCTCTTTCGTGCAAACAGTGCCTTTGTTTTAATTTTTTTTTGGTAATCTTTATTTATTTTTGAGAGAGAGAGAGAGAGACAGACAGACAGACAGAGTGTGAGCAGGGGAGGAACAGAGAGAGAAGGAGACACAGAATCCGAAGCAGGCTCCAGGCTCTGAGCTGTCAGCATGGAGCCTGATGTGGGGCTCCAACCCATGAACTGCGAGATCATGACCTGAGCTGAGGTCAGATGCTTAACCGACTGAGCCACCCAGGTTCCCCAACAGTGCCTTTGTTTTAAATCCATGCTAGGCTGGACATCAGAGACTTTCTTAGGAGTAGTTTTCATAGCATGGAGGACAAATGAAAGTTGATGGGCAAAGAGATGAGGGTGGGAGGCCTTAAGGTAAAGGGTTTAAAACAGAAGCTCAAGTTTCTAATTTTTCACTGGACTAAACCCAGGCTGTCATATAGAAATTTGGAAACACTGGTGAAACACCCAAACTAGCCACATGGACAATCATTCACAACGATTTTTCTGGATAGAAATATCTCGTGCGTCCCTTGAAAAGGCTTATATTGATTTCACCAAATACATATCTCAAAGTTATGACTGAAAGTTGAGAAAAGTGTATGCTCAGACTTTGCATTTATCTTTGCTCGCAAATATATTTGTGGTGCTTACACTGTGACTATAGTGCTATGGTAAGGACTTGGCAAATATTAACTCACTTATCTTCATAATAGCAGTAGGTATTACTCATAATAGCCATTTCTGGGGGGAAAGCAGAGAGGTTAAATAGCTTGTCCAGAATCACACAGTAAGTAGGTGACAAAACCCAACATTTGAAACAAGGCCATTTAGACTTTTACCACTTTGCTGTGTTACCTTATTAAAAACTGTGTTTAGGGAAAGGACTAAGTTGTCAAGAATGAACTAAAAGCAGAGGGGAGAAATGAGAAAATGAATGACAGCAGAAACTGAGGAGGAGCTAAGTTCAGAAATTTCTGGTGATGAGGACTAGAAATAATAAGATGCTTGTTGGTTAATTAAGATAGCACCTGAATCCACTGATAAATGACTTTGTTTAAAGTTCGGAAAGACTGGTTGAATGAAGAGTAACAATAATAAAAAAAAAGTAGAAAGGAAAATAATAATATGACTTAAGTGAGGAGAAGGAATCTTTCCCCTCTACTAGGAGAAGTGGGGGATTGTGGGGGAGTATAAAGATCTTTCTAGCAGGTGTCTAGCATTTTACCAGGATGAACATGGACAAAAATGCTGACCATTCAGGGCTCCTGGGTGGCTCAATCGGTCACGTGTCCAACTTCAGCTCAGGTCATGGTCTCACAGTTTGTGGGTTTGAGCCCTGCCACGGGCAATGTGCTGACAGCTCGGAGCCCGGAGCCTGCTTCTGATTCTGTGTCTGCCTCACTTCCCTCCCCTGCTCGCACTCTGTGTCTCTCTGTCTCACAAAAATAAATAAAATGTTAATAAATACATATTAAAACAATGGTGACCATTGTACTGGTTTCAATGATCCCTCAAACCAAGCTTCAGTTTCCAAGAAAGACATACAGTTACAGCATCCCTACTGTGTGTTAGACACATTACTAAGTGTATTTCCAGTTACACATTTTTTAAAGCTTGTTTATTTTGAGAGTGGGGTGGGGCAAACAGGGAGAGAGAGAATCCCAAGCAGACCCTGTGCTGTCAGCACAGAGCTCAATGTAGGGCTTGAACCCACGAACTACCAGTCACACATTTTATCTGGAGTAACAATTCCTGTGAGGTATGGGTTCCCTATGGCTGCCATAACAATTCACCACAAACTTGGTGGCTTAAAACACATTTCTTCTCTTACTGTTCTCAAAGTCGGAGGTCCAAAACCTTTTTTGCTAGGCTGAAATCAGGAGTTGGCAAGGCTGTGCTCCCTCTAGAAGCTCCATGCCCTTACCTTTTCCAGCTTCTGGTGGCTGCTACCATTCCTTGTCTTTTGACCACATTAATCTAATCCCTGTTTCATCAACACATTCTCTTTAATTGTGGTAAAATCTCCCTCTGCCTTTCTCTTAGAACACTTGGGGTTATTTTAGGGCCCATCAGATAATCTGAAATAATATCTCCATCTTAAGATCCTTAACAATCCCATCTACAAGATCCCTTTTGCCCTTTAAGGTGACATTCTCAGGTTCTGGGGATTCGGACATGGACATTTTGTGGCAAGGGTATTATTTTTCTGAGATGCAGGAAAAAAGTTTAGAGAAGTAATTTGTCCCAAGGTCTTATGATGTTTCAGAGTGGCGATTTAAATTCTGTCATGCTTGGGCACCTGGGTGGCTCAGTCAGTTAAGCCACTGACTTTGGATCAGGTCATGATCTTGCACTTGGAGGATTCAAACCCCATGTTGGGCTCTTTGCTGACAGCTCAGAGCCTGGAGCCTGCTTTGGATTTGTGTCTCCCTTGTCTCCCTCTCTCTCTGCTCCTCCCCCACTCATGCTCTCTCTCCAAAATAAATATTAAAACAAACAAATAATTAATTAATTAATTAATTAATTAATTAATTCTGGCATGCTGACTATAGGACCCACTCCAAGCCAATATTACCCTGTTTTTAGCCACTGCGTATCCTTGGTTGAGTCACATTGCATTAGATAAAAGGCTAGGTACAGTCTCCTTTTTCTCACTTTGTTCTCCTGGTGTATTTATGAACATTTCCCAGAATAAAAGAGCTCAGAAATCTGCTATTCAGTCTTCCTAAGAGAGAGCATTTACTGTTTGGTTTGCACTTGGTAAAGAAGGGTTTTTTATTTATTTTTAATGTTTATTTATTTTTGAGACAGAGAGAGATGGAGCATGAACAGGGGAGGGCCAGAGAGAGAGGGAGACACAGAATCCGAGGCAGGCTCCTGGCTCTGAGCTGTCAGCACAGAGCCTGATGCGGGGCTTGAAATTACGGATGGTGAGATCATGACCTGAGCCGAAGTCGGACGCACAACCAACTGAGCCACCCAGGTGCCCCATGACAATGGAGGTTTTTTAAAATTGAATATGCCACCAAGTAGTGTTATCATTACTTAATATATTTAAATAACAAAACAACAATAACAGATACTATAGATGCAAAACAAAAAGTGTGAGGGATTTGTCTGAAGCCATCCTAGAGGACAGAGAAAGAGCTAGTACCAGATGCCAGATGCCCAACCTGAATGCATCCTATCCAGTCTTGATTAAGCACCTGTTCAAAGGGATTGTGACTGATCACCTAGCACTTGAGACCTTATACCCCAACTTCAAGATGGAAATTAGCTGAGGGATCACAGATGCTTGTACTCATCACTAACCCATAATTGGCTATCCCCGTCCTTTGTGGGAGAGAACTTGGCACTTAGAAAACCCTTCTCTGCTTGAGAAAGAGCAGACCAGCCTTTGCTCCTCTGGCCGTGACCTACTGTGCTTTGCAAAGGTGATTTGGCAAGTGCAGCTGCAAACCGGTCTCCAATATCACACACCTATGGAAAATTCCAGTCAGGTTTTAGACCTAGTCACAGTACATTTTTTTGAGAATCAGTAATGATTTGCTGAGGATCAGTAATGCTCTCCGTATGCTGGCTGACAAGGGCATGATGTCTGTGCTTACTATACTCCATTTGTCAGCTGCACTCTGACACAGTTGTCCGCGGGATTCCTTAGGGATATTTGAGGTATTCAGGCACAATTTCAGGAGCTGCTCCTGCCTGTAGCCTCTCATTTCTTAGTCAACATTTCCCCATTGAGACTATGAATAAATCAACCTCCATAGGTTATCAGAGGCTTTCTTTCCTCTCTGCTGCATTTGAATCTGTATGCCCTATAAGGTCCCATACATGGGCATCTATTTCTCATCATCCTTATTTTCAGGAGTCAGGGCTATAAGGGTAATTGGCAAGTTCATTAGCTTTTTCATTTCTTCCCCTCTTGATTGTTTTAGAGTGATTTGCTAGAGACTGTGGGTTTCGATGTTTCTCAAGGCTCAGTGGTGCAGAGACAATAGTGGAATTCTGCCCTGGGGAGAAACAGCCATTCTGTTAATTGTTCTTTTCTTATAGAACAGATAACAAATTCATCTAACACACAGTTACTCAATGATTCTCTAAGTGCATTGCACAGGACCTCAATTAGACTGGAAATACTCTGCCTTTTCTGTTGGAAAGTTCTTTGCATTCTATAAAATCAAGTCTGCACCATGAGAAATTGAGTTTAACCTCTCAGCTATTGGTTGATCCATGAAGTTTGACTCCTTGAAATTTCCCCATCTTTATACTGTTGTGGAGGAAGGAATGGCTGGCCAAATTCTTGGTCAGATGCTCATATTATATTTCCTAATCAGTCACTTGTCTTTTAACTCTGTTTAGATTATCTTTGGCCATGTAGAATTTTTTTTAACTTTTACAAAGTCAAATCTGTGGTCTTTTTCTTTATGATCTCTCACTTTTGTGTTCTGCTTAGGGAAAGATTTCATCGTGGCAAGGATAGTACTCTTCATCCTACCTTACAATCTTGTACATATTTTCTTACAATAAACTACCATCAAATGCATGCTATACAGGCAGTCCTTGCTCTGCATAGGACACCTATGCATGAATTTCAGCTACCATGATTTAGTTAAAGAATCCCAGTCCTGGAACAACACCATATATTAACAGTTAGAAAATCTGCAAAAGTACAAACTTCACAGCCAGTCCTTCAGCACTCAAATTACTATGCAGATCACAGATGTGTGTCATGATCAGTGGTGACTTCTGTCTTGATCTGTAAGTGCTGGGTCACCATGCATGGCATTCAGTTCACCCAGAGACAGCAAAATGTATTGTTGGGCTGCTTCCTTGTCATCCTAGTGAATGTCCATATTACAGTTCACAAAACTGGATAATCGCAAGCAGGGGTGAGGGGCAACAAGGAGAGTAAATGACATCAGCCAAAAGGTTCACATTCAAGGAACTCTCAGATATATTTCCCCACAATGAAGGCACAAAGGATAAAATGTCAGAAGCTGATAACAAACTCAAAATGGAGCGGGAGAATTTGCAAAAGCATGGAAGGGATTCCTGCTCTTTATGGTAAGCTATGCAACAAGAGGAGGGCAATCACTGTGCAGACTAGTCTGAGGAAGTCTTTTCTCCTTTAAAATAGACTTGATTTTTTAGAGCAGTTTTAGGTTCACAGCAAAATTGAGCAGAAAGTAGGGAATTCATGTATACCTTCCATCCCTGAATAGACACAGCCTCCCTATGATCAACTTCCCACAATGGAGTGGCATATTTGTTACAATCAATGAACCTACATCGAAACATTATGACTCAAAGATGACAGTCACCTTAGCATTCGTTCTTAGCGTCCAGTATTCTATGGGTCTGGACAAATATATAATGACATATATCTACCTCTGTAGTATCATATAGAGTAGTTTCACTGCCCTAAAAATTCCCTTTGCTCTGCACATTCGTCCCTTCCTTGACCCTAATCCCTGGAATGCTACTGACCTTTTTACCATCTCCGTATTTTTGCCTATTCCAGTGTGTCATAGAGTTGGAATCATACATGGAGTCTTTCAGATGGGCCTCTTTCACCTAGCAATATGCACTTAAGTTTCTTTCGTGTTTTTTCATGGCTTGATAGCTCATTTTATTTTAACACTGAACAGTATTCCGGTGTCTGAATGTACCACAGATATTCATCCATTCACCCACTGTGCTGGCAATTAAAGCTGCTATATACATCCTCAGACAGGTTTTTATGTGGACTTCACTTTTCAACTCCTTTGGGTAAAGAGCAAGGAGAGTAAATTGCTAGGTCGTATGGCAAGAGTGTGTTGAGTTTTTTGTTTTCTTTTTAATTTTCTTGTTTGAGTATAGTTGACACACAATGTTACGTTGGTTTCAAGTATACAACATAGTGGTTCAACAGCCCTACAGGTTATGCTGTGTTCACCATAAGTGTGGCTACCATTTGTCACCATGCAACAGTATTACAAAATCATTGACTATATTCCCTATTCTGTGCCTTTCATTTCCTTAACTTGATGCATCTCATAGCTAGAAGCCTGTATGTCCTATTCACCGTCACCCGTTTTGTCCATCTACCCACCATCTTTTCCTCTGGCAACCCCCAGTTGTTCTCTGTATTTATGGATTTGATTCTGTTTTCTGTTTGTTTATTCATTTTATTTAATAGTATGTTATTATTATTATTATTTTAAAGTTTATTTTTGAGAGAGCAACAGGGAGAGACAGAGCATGAACAGGGGAGGGGCAGAGAAAGAGGAAGACACAGAATCCAAAGCAGGCTCCAGGCTATGGGCTCACAGCTCAGAGCCTCATGCAGGGCTTGAACTCACGAACTGTGAGATCATGACCTGAACTGAAGTCGGACGCTTAACCGACTGAGCCACCTCAGAGCCCCATGTTTAGTTTTTATGTAAAACTACCAAACTATTTTCCAAAGTGGCTGTACCATTTTGCACTCACTCACAAACTCACACTCAGAGTGTGTTGCTCCACATACTTGTTGGTAGCCATCATTTGGTGTTGTCTGTGTTCTGGAGTCTGGCCTTTCTCACAGGTGTGGAAGGTGTGGAAGGAGCAACCTTACTATAATCATTTATTGGTTTTGGCAGTTTTCCGATATTTTTCTCATTTTTTTTTATGTGGATGGTCGTGCCATGTGCAAAAACAAAGAATTTTATTTTCTCCTTTTCAATCTAGATACAGTTTATTTCCTTTTTTTATCTCATTGCATTAGTAGAATTTCCAGTATAATGTCAAAAGGGAGTGTTGAGAGGAAACTTCCTTGCCTTGTTCCTAATCTTAGCAGAAAAGATTTTAGTTTTTCACCATTCAATATGATGTTAAGGTAATGCTGGCCTCATAGAATGAGTTAGGAAGTATTCCCTCTGCTTTTATTCTCTGTTAGATATTGTGGAGAATTGGTATAATTTCTCCCTTAAATGGTAGAGTTAATCAGTGAACACATCTGGGCCTCATGTTCTTTTTTTTTTTTTTTGAAAGTTATTGTTGATTCAATTTAAAAAATAAATATAGGTTTATTTAGATTGTCTATTTCTCATTGTGTGAGTTTTCAGATTGTGTTATTCAAGGAATTAGTCTGTTTCATCTAGGTTCTCAATTGTGTGGGCACAGAGTGGCTCATAGTGTTCCTTTATTATCTTTTTAAGGTTCATGGGATATGTATTGATATCTTTTCCTCCATTTTTTAATTTTTTTTAATGTTCCTTTATTTTTCAGAGAGAGACAGAGCACGAGCAGGGGAGGAGCAGAGAGAGAGGGAGACACAGAAGCTAAAGTAGGTTCCAGGCTCTAAGCGGTCAGCACAGAGCTGGACACGGAGCTTGAACTCACAAACTGTGAGATCATGACCAGATCTGAAGTCAGACACTTAACCAGCTGAGCCACCCAGGCGCCCTTCCTTTCCTCCATTTCTGATACTAATGATGTGTCTTCTCTCTCATTAACCTGGACCTTTTTTATTTTATTTATCTTTTCAAAAAATCAGATTTTGGTTTTATCAATTTGTCAATATCCTCTTTTCAGTTTCTTTTCTTTTTGCTCTAATCTTTACTGTTCTTTTCTTCTGCTTACTTTGAAATGTACTTGATCTTCTTTTCCTAGTTTCCTAGGGTAGAAGCTTAGGTGATTGATTTTGAGATCTTTCTTATTTTCTAATCACGCATTCAATGCTATAAATTTCCCCCTATACACTGTTTTGCTGCATCCCGCAAGTTTTGATGTGTTCTCATTTTCATGTTGTTCAAAATATTTAAAACTTTCCCTTGAGATTTTTTTTTTGGCCATGTATTATTTAGAAGTTTGTTGTTTAATCTCTAAGTATTTGGGGATTTTCTAGCTATCTGTTGGTCTTGATTCCTAGTTTAGTTTCAGTGTGGTCTAGGAACAGACATTTTCTGATAGGATCTCCTTCCTAAGGAATGTGGAAGAAAAAAAAAAAAAGAACACCTCAAGATAAAGGAAGGCAACCTTCCTATATGTATACATGACATCCCTCATGACTCTGTAACATAAGACCACCTAATCAGACCTCATGTTTGTGAGACAAAGAAGTAGAAAAAATGTATAAAAAAACTATGCCACGTGGCCTTCAGGACTCGGTTCTTTGGGTATGAACCCAACTGAGCCAGTGCCAGCATGAATAAAGTTGCTTCCTGAAAAGAAAAACCTCGGTGTCACTCTCTGTGTGAGAATCCTGCTACACTACGATTTCTGTTGTTTTAAATTTGTCATGGTATGTTTTAGGGCCCAGAATGAGGCCTGTCTCGGTGTATTTTCCACATGAGCTTGAGACATGTGTATTCTGCTATTGTTAAATGAAGTAATCTGTAAATGTTACATACATTTGGTTTATGGTGTTGTTGAATTCAGCTATGTTCTTACTGATTTTCTGCCTGCTGGACCTGTCCATTTATAATGAATGGATGTAGAAATCTCCAGTTATAATAATAGATTCATCTCTTTCGCCCAAAGAAAGAGATGTTTGTTTTGATTAGTCTTAGCATGTTATATTTTGTTCGTTTTGATTAGTTTTAGCATGGTATATTTTTCTCCATCCATTTACATTTAATCTATATGTGTCTTTATATGTAAAGTAGACTTCTTATGGCTGGATCTTGTTTTTTGATCCCCTCTGACAACCTCCCTCTTTTAATTGGTATATTTAGACCATGGGCATTTAAAGTGATTATTGATGGGGCACCTGGATGGCTCAGGTGGTTAAAGGACCAACTTGGGCTCAGGTCATGATCTCATGCTTTGTGGCTTTGAGCCCCGTGTTGGGCTCTGTACTACAGCTCAGAGTCTGGAGCCTGCATTGGATTCTGTTTCCCTCTTTCTCTGCCCCTCCCCTACTCACGTGCTGTCTCTCTCTCAAAAATAAGTAAACATTAAAATTTTTTAAAAATAATTTAAGGTGCTTATTAATATAGGTGGATTAATATCTACCATATTTGTTACTGTTTTGCATTTGTTGCCCTTGTTCTCTATACCTATTTTTGTCTGCCACTCTTTTTCTGCCATTAGTGGTGTTAATGAAGCATTTTATATGATTCCATTTTCTGTCCTTTAAAAATCCAGACCTAATGCACTGGATGAAATTAACTGCAGAAAATAAGCCTTTAGTGATGTGATGTTATAGTGTGGGAGAGAAGAAGATTTCTGGAGTCCTACAATTAGACTTCAGTCTTGTAGTGAGCCTGTGCCCCTCAGCTATGTGTCTGATTCACAAGTGTCTCTCTGTTTTACCTCCACCTATTGGCATGGACAGAATGGCTAAATAGGGCTGGAGTTAGGTACTTCCCTTTCTCCAGGTCAGGTAGACTTTGACAAAACCCCAAGAAGTTAGGCCTCTGGCAAAAGAGCTGGTCTTGAGGAGAGACCTTAAGAATGATGGAATGCTCTGATGTATTTCAAAATTGTGCCTTTTCCCCTCCCCCTGCCAGAACCCCTAAGGGGATTTTTCTCTGATCTTCAAAATGACAATCTGGTAGAGCTCCAAGACAGAAACTCACAAAAGTATGGGAGCTTCCCCGGAGTTTTTAACTCATAGCTTTTTTTGTTTACAGTGAGCCTCTACCAATTCACCAATTAAAGTTCAGTGTTTCCTACCTCTGTACTGGTTTCTATATAGATTTCTGGTCTTGGAGTTTCTACTCCAGTAAGTTGTCATTCTCCATATCTGCCTATTTGCTTCTCCAATTTTGTAGACAGTGATTGGCCCTGTGATCTCACTCTTGTAATGAATCTAAGAAGAATTGTTGATTTTTTAGTTTGTTCAGGTTTTTACCTATTAGGATGGAGTTGTGACTTCTAAGCTCCTTACATGTTGCACTGGAAACTGGAAGTATCATGAGGTTTTTACAATGAAATAAACTATGTTAATTCCAAGTATGTATAATGTTTTAATTACAGTATATTCACTAAATATAAGGTTTGCTATTTTTTAAATTTATCTGTAACTTTATAACCAACAGAAAGAGAGTTTCTGGTTTTTTTGAAAAAAATTTTTAATGTTTATTTATTTTTAGAGAGAGAGAGAGAGAGAGAGAGAGAGAATGAGTAGTGGAGGAGCAGAGAGAAAGGGAAACACAGAATCTGAAGCAGATCCAGGCTCAGAGCTATAAGCACAGAGCCTGATGCCAGGCTTGAACCCAGGAACTGAGAGATCATGACCTGAGCCAAAGTCAGACACTTAACCAACTGGGCCACCCAGGCATCCCAGGAAGAGAGTTTCTCATGTTTTGTCAGAAAATGTTTAAGGTAATGGAACAATCATATTTTTCTCATTGATCATTAAGATCACTTCAAACAGATACACTTACATGATCATTTCAGCAGTTCCACAAATGAGGACAGCCTATAATTTATTTCTTCTATATTTTATTTCCCATGTATACATGAGTTCCTCTTCTGATTCAATGCTATACTGATGTATTGTTGCAGCTTATTAGATTTTTAAAACTACTGAAACGTGGGAGTATATTTTGATATTGGATATGGACATTCCTTTCCTCATTCCAACTATTACTTTACTTTTACAAATCTGCTTTATAGTGAAAAATCATACTTGGTCATAATGACATATTTTTTCAATATGTTGCTGGAATCCATTTGCTAATAGTAATTGTTTTTTTAAGGTCTATTTATTTCTTTTGAGACAGAGAGAGAGTACACACGAGCAGGGGAAGGGCAGAGAAAGAGGGAGAGAGAGAATCCCATGCAGGCTCCATACTCCCTGAGCAGAACCTGAAGTGGGGCTCAATCTCACAAACCATGAGATTGCAATCTGAGCTGAGATCGAGAGTCAGATGCTCGACCAGCTGAGCCACCCATGCACCCTAACATTAATTAGAACCTAAGAGCTTAAAAGAAATGTACTCTGGCAACCTCTGTTTGCATTTTTTTGATATATTTTCCATGTCTGATGTCTGTATTAGGGGTCTCTAGCTTTTTAAAAGAATTGGAAAGCAACCAATGTTTCTCTAAGTTCTGGATCTTTAATTATGATTTTTAATTTCATAAAACTATTTGTATTTTCTGCTCAACATGTAAGTCAATATTGACTACATATAATTTATTCAATACTCATCCACCTTGTCTAGATTTTCAAATGTGTTGGTATAGAGTTAATGTGGTATTCTTTGTAATTAAAAAAAAATCTTTCTGCTTTATGGCTAAGCACATCTGTCATACTTTTCAAATACTGCTTACTTTAATGGTCTTTTTAAAGAACAAGATTTTGCTTTTATTTGTCAAGGTTACAGATTTTCTTCCCTGTTTTGGCTTTTCTGTTTATTTTTTTCTTTTACTCTTTGGATTTACCTTTTTGTTGTTCTATGTCCACTGTCCAATTCCTTCGAGAGCCATTTTCAACAACATACCAACTCTGCCAGCTGTGTCATAGCCACTTCATGATATGCCATTAAAACTTAATCTCATACACTGGGTGAAGCCTTGGCAGCCTTATTTTGCTTTCAAAATTGTTCTATGGCCTTAGACCCTTTTCCTGAATTAGCACTATCATCAGGGAAAATTATACTGGGCCTTCATGATGCTTATAAGGCTTCCTTTTCCTCTAGTGTCATAATAAGAGAAAAATATTTCTTTTTTTGGTGTTGATCAAAAACTTAGCAAGACTCCTTTGCAGTCTATTCAAATCCAGAAAAATAAGCAAGTCTTCATACACAGGCTTACTGAAATGTCATAACTTAAACTATATATAACCTTGAACAATGGTCCTTTCAAACACTCCATAGTCCTTCTTTCTAGGTGTCCAGAGTTTTTCATTCCTACAACATCTTTTATGCATGGTCAATTTGTGTCATAAAGTCTTCCTCCCACTTCTGGCTATACAGTCGACCCTTGAAAACCACAGGTTTGAACTGTGCAGGTCTACTTATATGTGGATATTTTAGAGTACAGCATTGTAAGTGTGTTTTCTCTTCTTGCTATTTTCTTAACATTTTCTTTTCTCTAGCCTACTTTATTGTAAAAATACTGTATATAATACATATAACCTAAAAAGTATGTGTTGATTGACTGTTTATGTTATCAGTAAGGCTTCCAGTCAACAGTAGGCTAGTAACAGTTAAGTTTTGGTGGAGTTGAAAGTTATATGCAGATTTTTGACTGCACAAGGCATTGGTGTCCCCTAACTGCTATATTGTTCAAGGGTCACCTGCATATCCAAAGGAAACATAATCACTATTTGAAGAGTTATCTGCACTCCCACGTTCATTGCAACATTATTCACAATAGCCAAAGTATGAAAACAACCTGGGTGTCCATGGATAGATGAAAAGATAAAGAAAATGCAATATATAGATATATAATGGAATATTATTCAACCTGAGAAGAGCAGGAAATCCTATCATTTTCAACAACATGGATGCAACTGGAGGGCGTTATGTTAAGCGAAATAAGCCAGATAAAGAAAGACAAATGCTACGTGGTATCATTTATATATGGACTCCAAAACATTAAATAAAGTCTTTCCTGCCCAGACATTTTTCTTTAACAATGTCAAGTTCCCTATATCATGTGTCACATCATTTTCTTATTGTTTGCACAAGGTTACAATCCCAGGGAGCCTAATGCATTTACTAGTCTATCTAGATTACAGTTTACCATTGTTTTTTTTTTTTTTCTTTGTAATTTATTCCTTCCACTTCTGGCACCAGAACCTAATTTTTCCCTTGGTGGAGTCCCTGTGATTCAAGTAGGTTGCATGTCCTTTTCCTACCCCTATAACTTGGGAGTGATTAAGTCAAAGTACTTTATACATACTCCATATGTCTTATATGCTTAGTTCTCTATTTTATATAATTTTTCTTCCAAATTTTAGTCTGGTTATCTTTTTAATTGAATTTGTTAATCCTTTCTTATGTTTGACTAATGTAATATTAAATCAATCAACTGAGTACTTAATTTCAGCTATTCCTTTTTTAATTCCAGAATTTTCCTTTGGTTGCTTTTCAAAGATAATTTTGCTAAAATTGTATATGTTGTCCATGGATTTTCTTGAATACAGGAATCATAGTTTTTAAATAATACCTTCATAGGATGCCTGAAGCTGACTGAGCCAGTTGACCATCCAACTTCAGCTCAGGTTATGATCTCACAGTTTGTGAGCTTGAGCCCCACATAGGGCTCTGTGCTGACAGCTGAGCCTGGAGCCTGCTTTGGATTCTGTATCTCCCTCTCTCTCTTTCCCTCCTCTGCTCACACTTGCCTCTCTTTCTCTCAATAAATAAATAAATATTAAAAAGTTTTTTGAAAATAATAACTTCATTGAGATACAATTTACTTTCCATACAATTTAAAATGTACAATTTAAATTGTGTTGTGCATCTATTTCCACAGTCAAATTTACCACATTTTTATTCCCTTCCTCCTCCAAAAGAAAATGAAATTTATTAGTAGTCACTCACTCCCCATTTTCCCCAATTCTAGACAACCACTAATATACTGTCTGTCTCTACAGATTTACCTCTTTTGTACATTCCATACAGATGGAATCATACAATATTTAGTTTTTTGTAACTAGCTTCTTTTATAGCATGTTTTCAAGGTTCATCCACATTGTAGCATATATCAGCACTTCATTTCTTTTTATGGCTGCATATTATTCCATAGTATGTATATATCATATCTTATTTATCCATTCATCAATTAATGGACATTTGCATTATTTCCACTTTTTGGCTATTAGAAATACTCCTGCTATGGCTATATTTGGGCGCAAAGTTTTGTGTGCAAGTCTAGCAAATTTTTAAATTAATAGGCTTTTTTTAATTGATTTTTGGTTTACAGAAAAAATTAAGCAGAAGTACAGAGGCTTCACAAAACCCCTCATCTCTCTGCCTAGTTTAACCTATTATTAACATCTTACATAAGTATAAAACATTTGTTACAGTTAATGAATCAGTATTAATACATTATTATTAACTAAAGTCCATAATTTACTTTAGAGTTCACTTGTTTTGTACATTACACAGTTTCAGACCAATGTGTAATGACACATATCCACACTTACAGTAGATTTACTGCTCTAGAGGGCCCCCTGTGCTCCACTTATTAATCTCTCCCTCCCCCAACCTCTGGCAACCACTGATCTTTTAACTATCTCTATAGTTTTACCTTTTCTTGAACTTCATATTGTTGGAATCATGCAAATGTAGCCTTTGAAAATGGCAATTTTCACTTAGCAATATGCATTGAAGTTTCTTCCATCTCTTTTCACAGCTTGATAGCTTTTCTTTTTATTGCTGAATACTATTCCTTTGTATGGATATACCACTGTTTATCCATTCACCTACTAAAAAAACATCTTGGTTGATTCCAAGCTTTGGTAATTATGAAAAAAAGCTGTTGTAAAACATTAATATGCAGATTTTTATATGGACATTACTTTTCAACTTCTTTGGGTAAATTCTAAGAAACACGATTACTAGATCATATGGTGAGATCATTTAGTTTGGTAAAAACAAAAAACAAAACAAAACAAACAAAAAAACCCAAAAACCAAAACTGCTTAAAATCTTGCAAAGCAGCAGTAACATTTTGCATTCCCACCAGCCATGAACGTGAATACCTGTTGTTCTGCACCTTCACCAAGTCCTGCCACCACAAGTTCCGCCAATACTGCTTTTCTCAAGCAAGTGTGCCTAAGGACCAGCACAGGCAGGTCCCTTCCCCAGAAGACCAGCAGAAACCCACATTCATAACCACAACTCCAGGCCAGAGAGTTCTGCAAGGCTTCAGTTCTAGTGGAAGTAGCATCTGGTCTCATGTAACAAGCAGACAAGAGCACACCTAGTAAAACCTCACCACACTGGCCAAGGACCAAACCCTGTCCACTGCAGGCAAGAGCTTCTAAAGACAACTGGCCTGAAGGATAGAGCAGCCAAAACATAGCAGTAGAGCTCATGCGGCACACATGAGAGACACTCCCTGAAGCACTAGGCCCTGGGCACTATATGACCTCTTCTTCATAAAACCATTACTCTCAGGAGCAGGAAATAAAACAGCCTTTTCTAAAACACAGAAGAAGACAGTGACTTGGACAAAATGCCAGGACAAAGGAATTCATCCCAAAAGAAAGAACAAGATAAGGTCATGGCCAGAGATCTAACCAAAACAGGTATAAGTAATATGCCTGATGGAGAATTTAAAGCAACAATCATAAGTATACTTTCTTGGCTTGAGAAAAGCAGGGAAGACTTCAGGGAGGCCCCTAGTGCAGAAATAAAAGAGTTAAAAAACAATCAGAAATGAAAAATGCAATAACTGAGATTCAAAACTAACTGAATGTAATGCCCACAAGGATGGGAGAAGCAAAGGAATGAATAAGAAATATAGAAGATAAAATAATGGAAAATAATGAAGCTGAAAAAAAGAGAGAGAGAAGAATTATGGATCACAAGAATAGACTTAGAGATCTCCATCACATTTGACTCCATCTAATGTAATAATATTTGTATCATAGAAGTCCCAGAAGAAGAAGAGAGAAAAGGGACCAGAATATTTATTACAGGAAATCATAGCTGAAAACTTCTGTGATCTGGAGAAGGAAACAGATATCAGATCCAGGAGGCACAGAGCAACTCCATCAAAATCAACAAAAGCAGGCAACACCAAGACATATTATAATTAAATTTGTAAAATATAACAATAAAGAAAAAATTCTAAAAGTAGCAAGACAAAAGAAGTCCTTAACTTACAAAGGGAGGCTCACTAGGCTAGCTGCAGATCTCTCAACAGAAACTTGGCAAGCCACAAGGGAGTGGCCTAATATATTCAATATGCTAAGGGAGAAATATGCAGCTAAGAATACTCTATCCAGAAAGGCTATCATTCAGAATAGAAAGAGAGATAAAGAATTTCCCAGGCAAACAAAAACTAAAGGAGTTTGTGACCACTAAAGCAACTCTGCAAGAAATATTAAAGGGACTCTCTGAGTGGACAGGAAAGACCAAAAGTGACAAAACTAGAAAGGAACAGAGAGGATCTCCAGAAACAGTGAGAAAGCAAATAATAAAATGGTACTGAATACATATCTATCAATAGTTACTCTGAATGTAAATGGACTGAATGCTCCAATCAAAAGACATAGGGTGTCAGAAGGAATAAATAAATAAGACCCATCTATATGATACTGATAACCGACTCATTTTAGACATAAGACACCTGCAAATTCAAAGTGAGAGGATAGAGAACAATCTATCATGCTAATGAACATCAAAAGAAAGCCAGGGCAGCAAAACTTATATCAGACAAACTAGATTTGAAACCAAAGGGTGTGGTAAGAGATTAAGAAGAGCACTGTATCATAATAAAGGGGTCTATCCAACAAGAATATCTAACAATTGTAAGTAAACATTTATGTCCCAACATGGGAGCACTCAAATATATAAAACAAATTATAACAAACATAAAGGAATTCATTGTTAATAATAAAATAATAAAAGGGAACTATAACTCCCCACTGGTAGCAATGGACAGATCATCTAAGCAGAAAATCAACAAGGAAAGGCTTTGAATGACACACTGAACCAGATGGACTTAACAGATACATTAGAAATATTTCATTCTAAAGCAGCAGAATACACACTCTTTTCAGGGGCACACGAGTCATTCTCCAGAATAGATGACATACTACATCACAAATCAGGCCTCAACAAGTACACAAAGATTGAGATTATACCATGCATATTTTCTGATCACAATGCTATGAAACTTGAAATCAACTAAAGAAAATTTGGAAACACCACAAATACATGGAGGTTAAACAACATACTACTAAACAATGAATGGGCCAACCAGAAAATCAAAGAGGAAATTCAAAAATACAAGGAAACAAATGAAAACGAAAACATGACATTCCAAAACCTTTGGGATGCAGCAAAAGTAGTCATAAGAGGGAAGTATATAGCAATAGAGGCCTACCTCAAGAAGGAAGAAAAATCTCAAAGAAACAACCTAACCACCTAATCTTACACTTGAAGGAACTAGAAAGAGAACAACAAATGAAGCCTAATTCCAACAGAATAAAGGAAATAATAAAGATTACAGCAGAAATAAATGATACAGAAACTAAAATAATAATCACAATAATCATAAAATAGAACAGATCAATGAAACCGGGAGTTGCTTCTTAGAAAAAATTAATAAAATTTATAGACTCATCACCAGACTTATCAAAAAGAAAAGAGAAAGGACCCAAATAAATAAAATCACAAATGGGAGAGGGGAAATAACAATTAACACCACAGAAATACAAACAATTATTAGATAATATCATGAGAAAGTATATGCCAGCAAAATGGACAGACTGGAAAAAATGGCTAAATTTCTAGAAACATACAAACTACCAAAACTGAAACAGGAAGAAATAGAATACTTGAACATACTGATACCCAGCAAAGAAGTTGAATCAGTAATCCAAAATCTCCCAAGAAACCAAAGTTCAGGACCATATGGCTTCATGGGGGATTTCTACCAAACATTTAAAGAAGAGTTAATATATATTCTTTTTGAACTATTCCAAAAAATAAAAGAAAGAAAACTTCCAAATTCATTCTACAAGGCCAGTATCACTCTGTTAACAAAACCAGACAAAGCACTAAAAAAGAGAACTACAGGCCAATATACTTGATGAACATGGATAAAAAAATTCTCAATAAAATACTAGCAAACTGAATCCAACAATCCATTGAAAGAGTCATTCATCATGATCAAGTGGGATATATTCTTGGACTGCAAGAGCAGTTCAATATTTGCAAGTCAATCAATGTGATCTATCACATTAATAAAAGAAAGGATAAGAACTATATTATCCTTTCAATAGATGCAGAAAAAGCACTTGACAAAGTACAACACCTATCCATGATATTAAAAAAAACAAAACAAAACAAAACAAAAATTAACAAAATAAGCAATAAGGCTAGAGGGGAAAAAAAACTTACTAAAGTCCATAAGTGGAAAAACCCACAGATAATAATATTAATGGAGAAAAAACTGAGAGCTTTTCCCTAAAGTTCAGGAATGTGACAAGAGGTCCATTCTTACCACTGTTATTTAACATAGTACTGGAAGTCCTAGCCACAGCAATCAGACAACAAAAAGAAATAAAATCATCCAAATTGGCAAAGAAAAAGTTAAACTTTCACTATTTTCAGATGACACAATACTCTATATAGCAAGCCCAAAAGAATCCACCAAATATTGCTAGAACAGATACACGAATTCAGTAAAGTTGTAGAATACAAAATCAATGTACAGAATCTGTTGCATTTCTATAGACCAATAATGAAGCAGCAGAAAGAGAAATCAAGGAAATAGTACCATTGACAATTACACCAAAACCCATAAGATATTTAGGAATATATCTAACCAAAGAAGTAAAAGATCTATACACTGAAAACTATATGACACTGATAGAAGAAATTGAAGATGACACAAAGAAATGGAAAAATATTTCATGCCTGTGGTTTAGAAGAACACACATTGTTAAAATGTCTATATTACCCAAAGCTATCTATACATTTAATGCAATCCTTATCAAAATACTACCACTATTTTTTCACAGAGATAGAGCAAACAATCCTAAAATTTGTATGGAACCACAAATGACTAGCCAAAGCAATCTTGAAAAAGCAAAGCAAAGCTGGAGGCATCACAATCCCAGACTTCAAGCTATATTACAAAACTGTAGTGATCAAGATAGTATGGTACTAGCACAAAAACAGACACATAGGTCAATGGAACAGAATAGATAACCCAGAAATGAACCCACAACTAGACGGTCAGTTAATCTTTCACAAAGCAGGAAAGAATATCCAATGGAGAAAAGACAGTCTTCTCAACAAATGGTGTTGGGAAAACTGCACAGCAACATGAAAAAGAATGAAACTGGATGACTTTCTTATACCATACACAAAAATCAATTCGAACAGATTAAAGACATGAAAAGATGCTCAACATCATTTATCATCAGGGAAATACAAATCAAAACTTTAGTGAGATAACACCTGACAACAGTCAGGATGGCTAAAACACAGGACGCAACAGGTGTTGGTGACGATATGGAGAAAGGGGAATCATCTTACACTGTTGGCGGGAATGCAAACTGGTGTAGCCACTCTGGAGAACAATATGGAGGTTCCTCAGAAAGTTAAAAATAGAACTATCCTGGGGCGCCTGAGTGGCTCTGTGGGTTCGTCGTGGGACTTTGGCTCAGGTCATGATCTCACAGCTCGTGTGTTAGAGCCCCGCGTCAGGCTTTGTGCTGACAGCTCGGAGCCTGGAACCTGCTTCCGGTTCTGTGTCTCCCTCTCTATCTGCCCCTCCCCTGTTCATGCTCTGTCTCTCAATAATAAATAAACGTTAAAAACATTTAAAAAATAATAGACCTACCCTACCATCCAGCAATTGCACTACCAGATATTTACCCAAAGGATACAAAGTTACTAACGCGAATGGATACATATACCCCAGTGTTTATAGCAGTAGCATTATCAGCAGTAGCCAAATTACAGAAAGAGCTCAATTGTCCATCAACTGATGAATGGATAAAGAATGTGTAGTATTTATGTATATACATATAATGGAATATTAGTCATAAAAATGAAACCTTATATTTGCAATGTAAGTATTATGTCAAGCAAAATAAGTCAGTCAGAGAAAGACAAATACCATATGTTTTCACACATATGTGAAATTTAAGAAAATAAAAGAACATAGCAGGGGGACAAAAGAGAAGCAAACTGAGAAACAGAATCTTAACTACAGAGAACAAACTGGTGGTTACTGGAAGGGAGGTGGATGGGGGGATGGGTTAAATAAGTGATGTGTATTAAGGAGGCCACTTGTGATGAGCACAAGGTGTTGTATGGAAGTGATGAATCACTATATTCTACACCTGAAACCAATACTATACTGTTTGTTAACTGAATTTAAATAAAAACTTAAAAAATATCAAATGTATCCAATACCTCCTGTGCCTGTTGTTTTTTTCCTTAGTTTTTGATCATTTAGCTTTTTTTCCTCGTATGGCAAGTTATTTTATTTTATTTTTTTTTTGAATACCAGGCTTAATTTTATTTGTTTGTTTATTTATTATTTTTTTAATGTTTATTTATTTTTGAGACACAGAGAGAGACACAGCATGACCATGGGAGAGGCAGAGAGAGAGACAGACAGACAGAAAGAATCTGAAGCAGACTCCAGGCTCTGAGCTGTCAGCACAGAGCCCGATGTGTGGTTTGAACACATGAACCATGAGATCATGACCTGAGCTGAAGTTGGACGCTCAACAGACTGAGCCACCCAGGCACCCCAGTTTGACCTCATTTAAAGCTGGTCTTCTTTCTTTGTGAAGGCTGATCTAGAGTATGGCCCTTGGGATTACCACTTTTTTTAAAGTCTGATATCCCCCTGCTCCCAAGTACCTTTTACTTGTTGAGCTTTAAACTTCATTGTTTCCCCAACCCTATAAGATTACCTGAGATATGCTCTGCTTGTCAGTTTCTTACATGTTGCTTTTTGCTGGAACTCTTGTCACTTGGCTTCTGTGCTTACTGTCTTTTGAAGTTCTTGGCTTCTCAGGCCAAGGAATGAATTATTTTTGAAAAAAATTCAAAAGTTTTGAATCAGCAAATGCCCCAGGAGAAAAGCTGTGCCAAATTTCAAGCTTGTGCCTATGTTTTCCCTTCTCTTCAGAATTTGGCCCATATATCTTTGCTTTTTTCTAACATTCTGGTGCCTACAAACAGATGTTCTCTTTCCCTATCCAGTTTTTCTAAAATTTCTCAGCCCTCACTAGATCTTATTTTTATTATTGAACTATCACCTCAACTTTTCAAATTTATGAGTTTTGTGTTTAAAGTTATTTTTTATTTTCTCTTTTAATTAAGTTTCTATAGGGACTTGTTTACCTTATTGCTCAATCTAGTTCATCTGTTATCAGTAGCATGTAGGTAAGATGTTATCATGGAGGCTAAGTACATTGGGGAAAATTACAGATGAGGGATGTGTTCTTTTTTTATGTTTCTTCTCTTTATTTACTCTGGCAACCTAAGTTGGCTTTTTTTGATTTGACCTAATTGCCCAAAGAAGAATTCCACACAGCAAAGATCTGACTTTAATAAATGTATGCATATCAGGAGGAGCTAGATGAGTGACAAGTTTTTCTGTGTGAGGGTTTTGCAGCATTTCTCAAGGCCTTTAAGTTGGCCTCTGCCAACACTGCTCAGGTTGTGGAGATTTTCTAGATTCTGTAGGGCAAGAGTCCCTACTTGCAAACCAGATGAGTTCTTTTCTCTTTTTCAGAGCTCATTTGTGGGCTGGTGGCCCTTATTTCTTCCATTTCCCCATCTAATCATATGTGTTCATAAATTCCACAAAGCTCTCAAAATACCTTATCCCTCCCTTCCTCTCTCTTTTTCTTTTTATCAACACTGTTAAATATTAATAATATATTTGCATATTCCTTTCTTAATTACAATGGAAAATTGGAAGAGCAAATCACTAAGTATGAGCCCCATTGACCTATGACTCACATAACATCTCTCCCTTGGACCTAAGCTTATGATATCCATTTGGTTTTCTTATAAGATCTTCTTATAAGATGTATTTCTTTTTTTTTTTTTTTTTTTTCAACGTTTTTTATTTATTTTTGGGACAGAGAGAGACACAGCATGAGCGGGGGAGGGGCAGAGAGAGAGGGAGACACAGAATCGGAAACAGGCTCCAGGCTCCGAGCCATCAGCCCAGAGCCTGACGCGGGGCTCGAACTCACGGACTCACGGACCGCAAGATCGTGACCTGGCTGAAGTCGGACGCTTAACCGACTGCGCCACCCAGGCGCCCCTAAGATGTATCTCTAAGTTCATAATGATTTAGCTAATTCCTGAGTTGCATGACAATTAGAAAGTAGTCATTAGTACTTTAGAGGTACAGCTTAGACCTAGGAACCAGAACCAAGGGCTGGAAAACCTATTAACCAGCAAGTGTCATTTGTGCTTTTATGTCAGACAAGTGCTAAGGGTGAATGAGAAGTGAGGGAAAAGCAGATTAATTTAATTTAGTATCACAGATCCTTGCACTAAAAAAGAAAATGGCATTGTTTTTTGGTTCAAGGCATTAAAATCTGCTTTTGTAAACAATAATAACACAAATGGAAAGCCAACACTAATTGATGGGAACTGTGGGTAATCAATTACCAGATCAGCAGACACAGATTACACTTGCTAGGGAGTTTATTAAAATAGAATTCCAAAAAATCAGTGAGATCTTCTGAGAAGGCTTCTGATAAGAGGTAGGGTCCTGGTTGAGTCTTAAACAGTTATGTAAGGAGAAGAACAAAGGGCTGTCAAGGCAGGGAACTAGCAGTGTCAGGAATGAGCATAGATGGTGTATGAAATAAGGAGCAAACCCGATGACCACAGCAGTGGAGTGTTGGGGAATAGTGGCAGCAAGGCTGGCTGAGATTGGTTAAGTAAAATAGAATTTAGACCAAAGAGGAAGTAGGTGGAAAGACAGAGGCTGTGGTGTGTCCCTGAAGGTGTAGATCAGTGTAATAATATTTAGAAAGCAGTGGTGCTTTGACACAGTATGTTTGGTTTTAAATAATTAGGGGCACACAATAAAAGAAATAAACTACTGATGTACTTGATATGTTGCCAAGTTACCAGACTTTAGAGAGTACATGCTATTTCCTACTATATGGTGTACGGTGATACAGGTCAGTATAGGGATTACTTCTGAGGGATATGGGGTTGGAGGAAGTGACAGAGGGCATATCAGGGCACTAGAAGTGTTTTATAATACCTTGACCTGCTGTCAAATGCATGGGCATATAAAGATGTAAAAATTCATTTATGATCAGTGCAACTGATGTTTATTGTTTCCACTTATACCTTTAACAAATCCATTAGGATAGTGAGGGTGTCAGTTGAGTGAGGAGAACTTTACCTTAGTCAAGGAATAGCCAAGGTATTAATGCAGTAATAACTTATAATGTACTCACCATGGAATAGAATGTCACTATTGGAAATAAAGGGCCATGCACATAAGAAAAAAGATCAACTTTAGATGGTTGGATGAGCTGGATAAATTAGATGACTCTACTTTATTTTAAGAACTTTGGCAGTGTTTGGATACCTTTGAACAAAGGAAGGAAATACAATTTTATCAAGAATATGCTACGTGTCAATTCCTGAGCTATGTTTATACACGTCACCTTATTTAATACTGTGTCTTATGACCATAAGACAGTGAACATGAGAGGTAGCTCATTTTGACACTAGAAGTTAAGAAAAAAATTAGCTCATATTCATGACAAGTTTGAAGTCAGAGGAAAGGAATCTGGCAGAAATGAGTGGTAAATGCCCAGTGCCATGAAACATACTTCAGAACTCTCAGGGACTGCGTGGAGATGAAGACGCCAGAATTCTTGAGTTTTTTAAGGGGCATAATGAGACAAATAAAAGCAGAAGGCTAAAAACCAATTCTTGCAAAGTGACAAATGTCAGGTCATTAAACAGTGAAGTATTATGAGAAAAGAAATTATATGCTTGTCCCAACCCTGAAATACCCTAAGTTCTATATCAGCATTTCTCAAACTGGCCTTCCACAAAATATAGTTCCATTAAGCTGATTGGGGGTTTGCTCTGAAAAAAGGGTTCAGTTGTCAAGTAACTTTGACTAAGACGGAATTAAACAAGTTAATTAAATTAATTCTTTCCTTCAAAACTTCTCAGAGTCTATAGTGCAACAATATGTAAGTTGAATATCACGAGGGGATGTGGTACACTTTTTTTTCCCCCAGATGCTGTTGCCTCAGAACTACATCAATATCATTTAAAACCAGTGTTCTGCGGGACAGAGATTGTGAAATGTTTCTCTCGGGTCGCCTGGGTGGCTCAGTTGGTTAAACATCCAACTTGGGAGACTGGCTCAGGTCATGATCTCACGATTCATGAGCTCAAGCCCCATGTCAGGCTGTATGCTGACAGCGCCAAGCCTGCTTGGGATTCTTTCTCTCCCTCTCTCTCTGCTCCTCCCTCACTTGTTCTCTCTTTCTCTCTCTTCTCTCAAGGTAAATACATGTTAAAATAAAAATAAGATTTAAAAAAAGAAGAAATGCTTCTCTCCCCATGTAAAAATCACATGCCATTCTCAAAAGCCATTCTTCCCTCTGCCTTAGCTCACATTGTCCCTGTCACATGAAACAGCCCACATAAGGTCCACATGCCAAAATCCTACCTATCTCTTAAAGTTCAAGATATTAGGAAAGACCTTTACTACTAAAAAGGCAGAGAAAGAAATCCATTGATCTACAGTCCCTGTCTAAGACAAGAGAAAACCTAAAACCATGCCATAGTGACCTTAATTATGTGTGAAGGTATTGTGTTACTTTGTACTGCAAAAGTCAGTGTGCTGCAATATATATGGATATGAATGTTTGATCTTTGACAGGACCAGATTAATTATTAAACAAGCCATTGTGTTTGGCTTAGCTCTCAACTATTGGAATAGTCCCAGATGTTAGTCAGGCTATCCACATCATATCCCAGATGAGGCAACTGAGACCTTCATAGATTGGATAATTTATATTGACAAAAGGAAATAAGATATTGGCAGATTTATCTTCTAGATTAAGAATTCTGAGAATTCCACTGGCACTGGAAAAACGTGTTGTTTATTCATCCTTTACTATTGTACCTATTAAGAGAGGTGGTAATCAGGAGTTATTTCAAGGAAAAAAACTTTAGAGACTCCCAATTTATATACAAAGGGAAATCCACCATTCATATTATTTAAGTGAATTGAATGCAATTTATCAGCTACATTGGGAAATGGTGAAGCTAGGTTTCTTTAGGATTAACATGTCAGTTTGTTCCAAGGGCTCCCCTTCATTCATGTTCAAGTGAGTTGATGGTTACTGAGCACCCAACCCAACTGAAGTTGGACTAAATCTCTATTTGTCACATCTCTATTCTTTGGTGACCTTGGCCAGAATTATTTCTCTTACATTTTGACAAATATAAGTATTCAAAGAGGACTAAGTTTTTGCAAGTTCTTTTGCCTGGATATGGGGGTAAGGAGGATTAGTGGATTAGAGCACTTCTAGATTTAAGCATGGTCAGACTGAAGAAGAAACATCTTATGCCTGCAGTGAAAGGAAACTAAAATAATATTTAAAAATTACCTTTCAAATGTTCTGAAATGATGATAGGAAAATATAGGATTCAGTAGGCAGAGAGGCAAAGGTTAGGACCTGAGGTCCCTGTGTGCAGGAAAAACACATATTTTGGATCAATACTGGGAGTGTCTGAGAACAGCAGAAGTCCCTCCAGCGTAAGGTTCCTCTTAAGAATGTGATAGACACTACCTATTCTTCCTCAGGTTTCCCTCAGGAATTTGACAAAAGACCCAACTAAAAATAAAACATATTTTATTATAAGAAGTGATATGGCCAGGGGTGCCTGGGTGGCTCAGTCGATTAAATGTCCAACTTCAGCTCAGGTCACGATCTCACGGTTTGTGGGTTCAAGCTCCGCATTGAGCTCTGTGCTGACAGCTCACAGCCTGGAGCCTGCTTCGGATTCCGTGTTTCCCTCTCTCTGCCCCTCCCCTACTCATGCTCTGTCTCTCTGTCTCTCAAAAATAAATAAATGTAAACAATAAAGAAGTGAGAGGGCCATAGGCCACCCCTCATACAATGCAAGTGAGACAATCAGGATGGACAACCCAGCACCTAGAGCTATCAAGCCAATAAGGGTAGGACCTGAGAGGGAAACAGTGGAGAGGGCTGATGAGAACTTTATAAAACAAGGACCCTTGCCTATAGCCCCAGATAGTCACCTTCAAATGCCCCCTCTCTGTAAAGAGAGCTTTCATACTATTCTTCCTTTCTGATCTTATACTCTAGTCAACTTTTGCCTGATGCTCATTTTGTGTCCACCTCTTCATTCTTCAAAACAGTGAGACAATGAATTCCTCGTTTTGAGGTAAAGAATCCTGCAACAAAATGATCACAAAGTAAATGGGTACCCTAGGAAGTGAGGAAAACAACCAAAAATATTTTCTAAGAACTTGTGGATAGCAGTGAAAAGGACAAGGAAAGTGGAGACCACAGGAGTACTGAAGATCTTTTTGCTTGGCCATAATAATGGAGTCAGAAAGAGAATAAAACAAGAGTGACAGATCCAATGGGAAAGAGAAAGCAAGGATACAAAAACAAAAAGTAGAAAAATGAGACAATGTAGGTAGAGGGAAGAAAAGAAGAGGAGAGGGGGGGAAGGTAGGCCAGATGACACTCAAGAATTAACATGAGAGACTTTGAAGATCCACCAACAATGGCCATGGTCATTACCTCAATTAGTTTGCAGTGTGTGTTTCAAAAACGTGTATAAATAGAAATTTTCATTAAAATGAGATAAGTGCCAAGATAAAGGTATTTACAGATCAAGTGGGACATTCAGATTAAATCTTGCCTATAGAATCAAGAAAGTCTTCAAAGAGGAGATCTTCAAAGCAGATGACTCAGGGCAGGGGTTGGGGGAAGAAAAAATGGTACAATAAAAGATAGGAAGAGAGAGGTAAAGAATAGGGAAAGGAGTTTAAAGAAGAAAAGTGGGGAGCACAGAGAAAATACCACAGAATTGTCCTGAGTTCACTGAATGATTGCGGAACATTGATATTTTGAGCATTGCAAATTTGTGGTTAAAGACAATAGCTATCTTTCTTATGATATGCCAATATGTCACATGTATTATTAAATATTTACTATTCTATATTTCAAATATAAATGTTGAATACCTGCTGGCCAGTGGCAGGGCAAGGATTTGAATGAATCCATTCTGGTATCTAAACCCACACTTTATTTAGCAAGCTCTAGAGAATAAAAAACAAAACAGAACAAATGAAACAAAATAAAACAAAAACCAAAAATGAAAGAAAGAGGACAACCACGAAAAAAAGAGAGAATAAAGAGATGAAAAATAAAAAAAATAAAGGTAAACAGAGTTATACATTTAAGATAGGTTAATTAAGGGGTGGGTGCCTTGATGGCTCAGTTGGTTAAGTGTTCCACTCTAGGTTTCAGCTCAGGTCATGATCTCATGGTTTGTGGGTTCAAGCCTCCTGTTGGGCTCTGCCTTGACAGCGCAGAACTTGCTTGGGATTCTCTCTCTCCCTCTCTCTGTCTGCCCCTCCCCCACTTGGTCTGTCTCTGTCTGTCTCAAAATAAATAAACTTAAAAAAAATAAAATAGGTTAATTAATGCTAGCTGGAGATAAGGCATCCACACCAGAGTTACACCAGCATTGCCAGACTCTCAATCCACATCCTCCCAATGCACAACAAATTCCATCCAAGGCAGATTGTTCTGGAGGACAATTTTCTTGTGGCTCATCCCTGCTTCCAGCCAAATTTTCTTCCTCTTATCCCAAAGCAGAATTATGGAAAAAATAAGAGTTAATCAGCTGAAAATTGATTTTGTTTGTTATCTACGGACCCTATCATTCCACAGAGGTGTCAGTTTGATTGATTATATATTTTTAAGACCATACTAAAGGACCGAGAACAAGATGCTGTTTCCATTATTAAATGCTTACCAGAGTCACTGCACTTACACCTCACCTAATTCTTATAGTAGTATTATACACGTTGGTACTCACTTCCTGACTTTGCAGATGAGGAAGCTAAGGCTGGGAGAAGTTTCACCACTTACTCAAGGTCACACAGTTGATAAGTGATAGAATAGCTTTAAATATCCAGAACCATATGACATTCGGTAGTCCAACACTTTGGAGTTTCCAGGAGCTGAAAGCCCAGGAAGATATAGTACATGGGACAAGCTTTCAAAGAGCTACAACTCCAAGTTTAAACTACAATTATTTTCAGGTATTTTAAGTAAGAGAGGTCAGTAAGGTCAAAGAGTTGTGAAATAAATTGAAATAATTGGAAAAATTTTGTAAGAGCTACATCTTGACCTCCAGTTTAGAGAAAACACTAGCAACTGTTTTGCCAAGTGAGACAAGTAAAGCTATCTTAGGCAACTTCCAGAAAAAAAAAAAACATAAATCATTAGAGTGTCATCCACAATGTTTAGGAACAAAAGGTCTTCTCTGGCCATCCATCCAAATTTCTAAGGTCCCTTCCAAATGCATGCATCTAGGATTCTGAAATTAAAGCTCCAAATCATGACTGAAAATTCCTGTGGCTATTGTCCTTCGCCCTCAGGAACATTCCAGGAGCAATGCATTGTCTTATTATCTACCATATGGAGTCCTGGCCCCTAGGTTTCAGAGATTTCATGGATTTTCTAAACATGACATCATATGCAATGAGAAAAAGCATAATTTGATCCTTTCTATAACACTGAACCACAAAACCTGAGGCTACTAATGCAGAAACTAGAACACCATAATTGTTCTGCCATGCAAACTCATTCCAAATTATTGCAAATGGATACCTGGAGACCAAAAATATTGTCTTACAGGTTTTTAACTTTGTAGAGCAGGACATATGGTTAATTAAAACCAGTTAGTCCAATATTCTTATTTTAGAAAGTGAAAAACTTCTAATGTGAAGGGTGATGGTGAGGGTTGTGTAATTCTCTTGATTCTTAGGCCTCTTTCCCTTAAATGTAAGGGGATTTATATTACTGCACAATCAAGGAACTCTCTATAGGATATTGGCTTTGGTCTGTGAAGGAAAGATGATTACTACCTGGGTTAGTACATGGCAGTGACAAGCAGATATCTCCCAAGGACGTGAAAAAGAGAGATAATTAAGAGTGAAACTATGGGATCAATACATTTTTTAAAACGGAGTCGAGAAAGACAAAGTCACCTAAATGTGAAAGAATGACTCCCAAGGCCGTACATTTTGCCTGTAATCTGATTAATCAGTGGAGTTATTTTATTAATATATATGAAGAAAAAAGATGTCATTAAAATTTAAGTAAGAATTAGTCTCCTATAAAAATGTAGAAAAAGTAGAGTACCAGAGGTAAAAGTTGGCAGTGCACATCAAAGTGCTAGCCAGGTGAGAGTTAAATTAGTCAGTGGATTCGAAATTTCTTCTGTCTTTGGCCACATCATTTTGACTATCATAGCATAAAAGATGAGTGTTGGCAATCCTGAATAATACAGTCTTCGGGAACTGTACTAAAAGTGTAAGATTATTCTGTGATTATCTGGTTTAATAAGGACAATGGATCTAGACCACATCTCTGTAGAATAGACACTACAGATGGTTTCTGCTACTAACCATCCTGATACGAAATTAATCCTATGATAGAGAATTAAGACTTATGGAATTCAGCCTGAGGTTATGACTGGGGACACCATTTGTTCCCTCTGGAGCTTGGAGTGAATTTGGCTTGAACCTCAACACTTTAGAAGGTTCTATTGCGGATCTGGTATGGAGTGGTAAATTGTCCCTTGACAAACATTGATAGGCTGGGATCCAGGCCAATCATTGTCTTATAAGAGGCCCTGGGGTGATCGAAAGTTATGCGATAGTTTGGAATCTCTTCCATTATCCCTGAGCTTCAGGAGAGCCACATTCAAATGGATTAATCTGGTCTCAGCTGCACTGAGGTGGAACCAAGGCACGGAGCCAAGCAGGGTAGGGGAGAACAACATCCCCTCCCTGGTGGCCATGACCTGAAGTTACAACTGTTGTCACTGGAGAGAGCTTGCCAACCCCAGTGGAGAGATCTCACAAGTTTTTCTCTGATCCGTGGCTGCGGTGTAGTGGCAATGCTAAGCAGTTGGGTGAAAGGAAGTCAACAGAATTGTCCCCGGGGAACATGTAAGGAGGTATTGGAGACTGTCATGGAAAGAAGTGGGGGACATTTGAATGGGCTCATTTCTGTGATTGGGAGGTAGGGTGGAGGGGCCATAGATTTATAAAAAGGATGTGAAATTCACTTTAAATCACAGACCACACTCTTGCTTACACAAACATATTCCAGCCACACAGAACCTCTTCAGGTTTGCTTCCCGGCCTAGAATGATTATATTTTCCTTTTCACATGGCTTGCTGCTTTACATCCTTTTTGCCCTCACTGGGTGCTATCTCCTCACTGAAAATTTCACTGAGCCCATGAGCACATGCCCAAATGGACACTGCCTTCCATCTTTTCACCCAATTTGTTTTGCTTTAATTCTTTGAAAATATATTTTTTCATTGTCGATTTTGCTTCTACTTTGTCTTCCTGAAAGATGATGTCCATTTAGCTTCTATAGCTTACTCCGGGGCCCAGCACAGAGCCTGGCACCTAATATCCATATGCAAGAAAAATATTCATTGAGTTAATGAATGACTAGGTTACAGTTTATATGAGTGTGATGTCATTAAACACCAGATTTACTATTTTATATTTTTTGTAATGTTTATTTTTTAGAGAGAGACAGAGCATGAGCAGGGGAGGGGCAGAGAGAGAGGGAGACACAGAATCTGAAGCAGGCTCCAGGCTCTGAGTTGTCAGCACAGAGCCCAACGCGGGACTCAAACCCACCAAACGTGAGATCATGACCTGAGCCAAAGTCAGAGGCCTAACCAACTGAGCCACCCAGGCGCCCCCCAGATTTGCTATTTTCTGATTTCATGCTCATCTTTTTACTGTGTTTTTGTAAATTTTATTGAGGTATAATATACATACAGAAAAGTTCATGAATCCTGATTACTTTTGACATCCAGATAAGCTCAGCCTAAAGGGAGAGAAAGTACAGTTTAAAGAGATACAGAATGTTGTAATTTCTTTTTTAAAATGTTTTTTACTTATTTTTGAGAGAGAGCATGTGAGACTCGTGCAGGGACTGATAGAGAGAGAAGAGAGGGAGACAGAGGATCTTATGTGGGCTCTATGTTGACAGCTGTGAGCCTAATGTGGGGCTCGGACTCATGAACCGTGAGATCATGACCTGAGCCAAAGTCAGACACTCAACTGACTGAGCCACCAGTCAGTTTGTAATTTCTTTATTTTTAATTTATCTTTACATTCATAACTTGACATTCTATTCTCATACATTATTTGTGTTTGCTAGTTTAATGTGAGTCCTTCCCTGAGAATAGAAATTGTATTCAACATCCTAAAAATTTCATGTTTCCAAGTTTCAGAACTGAAGGAAAGACCCTGAGCTTTGGTAAATTCATTCTGATGACAGAATACAGCCTCAGATGTGAGAAGGCCTTCTTTTATTCATATGTTTCTACCCAACTCATCTTGCATTGATTTCTTATTTTTAACTTCTAAAGAAAAGACCAAGTATTTATCACAATTAACATGGGACAACTCTCTAATAAATATATATTTCATCCACATTAAATATATTACATATTCAATTAATAGAAATGTATGATGAATAGGGCTGCAATCTTTATTCCATCGGAAAACTATCTTTAAAAACGTTTGAGGGGCACCTGAGTGGCTTAGTCGGTAAAGCATCTAACTTGGGCTCAGGTCATGATCTCACAGGTCATGCATTTGAGCCCCAAGTCAGACTCTGTGCTGATAGCTCAGAGCCTGGAGCCTGCTTCAGATCCTGTCTCTCCCTCTCTCTCTCTCTCTCTCTCTGCCCCTCCCCCACTTGTGCTCTGTCTCTCTCTCAAAAATAAATAAACATTAAAAAAAGCTGGAGATCATAAATCATATTTCACTCTTCAATATGAAGATTTCATACAAACAAATGATCACAAAATACTTTCATAACTCCACCACCTTTTTTATCCTCTGGTTCTTATAATTATTGAGAACAATTTTGACATCTTTAATCAAAGGGATGGTACCTTCATTATGGAAACTGTAACAATAATATCCATAAGCCTGCTTTTCAAATTTGTATATATATATTTTTTATTCTTATTTCATTCTCCATAGAGATTAGAACTGATGCATCAGTAGTCATCAACTACACAGGGTAGAAATAAAAACTAAAAGCTGAGAAAATGCAACATTCCTCACATTGTAATTAGGAAGTAATCACAGCAATTACTGTAATTGGAAGTCAGTATTTCCAAACCTTATAATGTTATACATCATAAGAGACACCTAAAGTCAGTTGAAGTCAAACCACTGTCTTTCATCCATAGATAATTAAAATGGCCCCACGTTTCAAGACATAAGTCAAGGATTTTCAGGAGTACAGTAATCTTTAATGGCTAACCTTCAGGAAATTTTCTTTGCAACCTGGGAAAGGTACTGAAAAGAACCTATGGACCAAGAAGATAATTTAATGGGCTCTTAATCCCTTTCAGTTGAGGTGCAAGATGTGGGATTAGGAAATGGAGCAACAATTTAAGTCTCTCCATTCTATTTTTCACTCAGCTCAGAAAGAGTCCAGCTAACAAAGCACAGTCACTTGAAATTGTACGTGCATCCTTATTCCCTTGAGTATCAAACTTTCACATTTATGAGAGTCTTATAGAGATATTTCTAGAAGCTAAAATCTCATCTTCCTACCTATAAACTAGCATGTTGCGATAATATCAAAAAGACTGATTTTTAATGTTATAACAGTATGAGAATACTACATTGAAATATATGAATTTCTGCTGTGCTGAGAGTGCTATAAAATTAAAATGCCAACTTTAAATTGTCAAAGAGTTAATTTCCTGACCTTGACTCTGTTTGTTACTAATGTGTGTTATACTAAACATGCCTCCTCAATAATTATATGAAGAAGCTGCAAAGCTTTTAAGATTTCTGCTAATCCAGCACCCTCTGCTTGCTTGTTTCTAATTTGTTCATTTTAACATACCAATTATGCGAATTAGAGCAAATAAACATGTGAAAAATCTCTCTTCTGAGACGCTGACCTCAAAATGTTTTGAATCAGATGGAACAATCCCCGTTCTGGCTTAATTATTCAATTTCTAGAGTAGATTAAAGGATTAAAAGGCTGATTTATTTAATTGTGAATAAGCAGATATAGCTTGAGGTTTCGAAATTTTTATTGTGAATTCTCAAGCACTAAGTATTGTTGTCCTGCTCAATCCAAAGAGGACTGAACTCAAGTTAATGTGCAATGAATCAATAAAGAAAAAAAGAGCAAGACTGTTTAACACATACAGTCTGTTTATGGCAAGCATTAACAACTCCCCTAAATATATCTTTTTAAAGAACTTTTTAACACATAGTCCTTTTATTTTCTGTTGTCTGATAATATTGGGTGTATATATCGCTCTGTTTAGTTCTAATTTTTTTTTTCAGGGCTGATTTCCCCACTGAGATGGAGATGAATTTCTTTTAAAGTTTGTGAAGTAGAATACATCCAGAATTGCTAGATCTCCTGCCTTTCCAGGTCACCTAGCAGATAATGATCATTATCTCCACTTAGTGGATTTAATGGTGCACTCTCCTGCCCAGAGACCCTACACAAAAAGGGTGGCACACTTTTTTCTCCTATAGACTGATAAACAGTGGAAAAATTAAAGCTTCCCAGGTAGTAAAACTTCTCTTAGCCCAATAACTGAGTCAATATTTATGGGAAGCTGATTCAATAGTTTTTATTGTGCTTCACCTTTTTGATTATAAAAATATAGCATGTACAATGACAGATTTGGAAACTCCAAAAAGTAATAGTCACACAACTCTACCATCCTGAGGATCCATGATACATAGTTTAATATTGCTTCTACTCCCCCTAGCTTCTTTTTTATTTTTTAACATGTTCAAGATCATAATATATGTACTTTGGCAGCTGGTTTGCTTCCTGTAATATTATAACGGCATTCTCTGATGCCATGAATAACGTATGAACAACATAATAACATTTATGGTTTTAGGGCTATACACCAATCCACAACATATGATAATGCATAAATTTTTGTTAATTCCTCTACTGTTGTGCAGTGAGATTGTTTCCAGTTTCTTGTGGTTATATGTAACATTACTGTGGATACTGCTATATATAAATTTTTGCTAGCAAACACTGTATTTTGATTTTTTAAGTTTATTTATTTATTTTGAGAGAGAGAGAGAGAGGCAGAAAGAGAGAGAGAGGTGTAAAATTCCAAGCAGGTTCCATGCTGTCAGTGCAGAGCTCAAAGTGGCGCTTGATCTCATGAATAATACCATGACCTGAGCTGAGATCAAGAGTTGGACACAAGTGACTGAGCCACCCAGGTGCCCCAGTATTCTGTTATTTTTGAATAGGGAATGCGTATATATTTATATTTACTGGCCATATGGTGAGTTTTCAGTAGCTGCCCTAGGCATCATCTTCCTGGAAGCAGACATATATGACTGAATAAAAAGTGTCATTAAACGTTTCCTACACATCAGTGTGGTTGGCCTAAGTGAGATACTAGTAGCCATCCCTATGGTTTTCTTCTAGGAAGGGGCAGTGATTTCCGAAGATATTGGCTAGAATTCCTAAATCTCTCTCTTTAATTATGAATTCCTATCTATGTCCTTATTTCTTGTAAATCACCCCTATTGAATTCTAAAATATATATTGAGCCCCTCAGAATATATCTTTTCCTCTTCTTCACCTGTATGTTCTAGTAATATATATTATGTTCCATAACGTCACAAAGAAATCAATTCCTCCTTAAGGAGTGTCATAGTGAAGCATATATCCCTATAGTAATGAAAAGTTTGATAATGCTAATAGTTGAGGTAAGCTGAAAAGTGGTCCCCAAATATATCTGTATTCTGTACTAATCCCAGAAAACTGTGAATGCTACTTTATTTGACAAAAGAAACTTTGCAAGTCTCATTGAACTAAGGATCTTCAGCTAGGAGGATTATCCTGGGTCATCCCCGGGACTGGATAATCCAGAACGATGTGATTGCCCTTACACCATCCCTATAGGAGGGTCAGAGTCTGAGAAGTTGATGTGTTGGCGGAAGCAGAGTGATCTTTACAGATGGAAAAATATAAATGGCCACAAGCAAAGGAATATAGGTGGTAATAGAAGTTTTAAAAAGGCAAGGGAACAGATTTTCCCTCAGCACTTCCAAAAGGAACTACTGACACCTTGGTTTTAGCCAATGAAACCGATTCTGGACTTTGGACCTCCATTGTAAGAAAATAAATTGGTGTCATTTACATTTTTTTAATGTTTATTTATTTTTGAGAGAGAGAGACAGACAGACAGAACACAAGTGAGGGAGGGGCAGACAGAGAGGGAAACACAGAATCTGAAGCAGGTTCCAGGCTCCAAGCTGTCAGCACAGAGCCTGACGCGGGGCCTGAACCCATGAATTATGAGATCGTGACCTGAGCCGAAGTCAGACATTTAACCAACTGAGCCGCCCAGGCACCTCAGATTGGTGTTATTTTAAGCCACCAAGTTGGTGATAATTTAAACAGTAATAGGAAAGTAATCCAATAGTTATCTATGTTCATTCATGTTAGAAAATCTGGTAAAGAAGAAAGAAATAGAAATAAACCATGAGCAAATCATAGTTAACATGTTGGTGCGTTTTCTTCTGTATATATCTTTTATCAAGATATAGATCCAGCTGCATACACACAAATACATAATGCACGTATGTACATATACACCCAGAATCATATATTCTAGGGGCACCTGGCTGGCTCAGTCTGTGGAGCATAAGACTCTTGATCTTGGGGTTGTAAATTCAAACTCTATGTTGGATATAGTAGAGATTACTTAAAAATAGAATCTAAAAAAAATCATATTTTATTGATCATCTTATATTGTACTTTCTTCATGTAATAAAATAATTTTGATTCTCAAGTTATTAATTGTATTACTTAATATTGTATCTATTTATATAGCATGATTTACTTAACCAATTCCTTATTTTATTGTTTTTAAAGTTTGTTTTATTCATTTATTTTGAGAGAGAGAAAGCAGGGGAGAGGTAGAGAGAGGGAGAGAGAGAATACCAAGCAGGCTCCGCGCTGTCAGCACAGAACCTGATTTTGACCTGAGCCAAAGTCAAGAGTCTGGAGCTGAACCAACTGAGCCAATGAGGCACCCCTTAACCAACTCCTTATTTTAGGCCAAAGGCTATTTTTTTCAATTCTTATATTAAATATGTGTATATATTGATATATCATAGTACATATTATTTTTCCCATATTAAATAATATTGAAATCAACACCATCATAAATCTTTGTCCACCTCTGATTATTTGCTAAGGTTAATTCCTAGAAGTAGAGTACTAGTTCAAAGGTTATATATATTTTTCATATACTTGATACAAGTTTTTCCTTCAAAAATTCTTTCTCAATTTACATGTTGTCAAGCAGGGAATTAGACTATCTATATTTGCCAACCATTCTAATTATTTTCATCTCAATATGTCATTTTGAAAGGAAAAATGGTTTATTACTTCTATTATTTTTTAAGTTTTTTTTCTAGAGAGGTTGAACATTTCTTTCATCATTACTGGTAGTTTGTGTTTTTTCATGTGTGAATTTCCATTCATAACCTATGCCTGTTTTACCATTGAGATGTTTTTTTTTTATTATTTTGTAAGAGTGCTTTAGATGATTATAATACTAATAATTTTATCCATTATATGTTATAACATATTATTTATGATATACTCTTTTTTTTAATTAACCATGATTTTGAACGTATGCTGTTTGCTTTTACAACCTAAAAACCCTAATGTAAGGAAAATGTTTATATATATATATATATATATACAATATATTTATATATATATATTTATATTTATATATATTATTTTAAATCATGGCTTTTCTTTAACATTTAGCTCTTAAAACCATTGAAAAGTATGAGGAAGTGTTCTTTTTTCATTTATTTAATTCTCTTCTTTCTAAAAGAAAATGGTGACATCTTTCTCTTCCTTTCCCTGCCCTGTTTTTTTTTTTTTTAAGTTTATTTATTTTGAAAGAGAGAGGGAGAGCATCTCAAGCAAGATCCATTTTGAAAGCTCAGAGCCATGCATGGGGCTCAATCTCAAACTGTGAGATCATGACCTGAGGCGAAATCAAGAGTCGGACACTCAACCAACTGAGCCACCCAGTCGCCCCGTACACCCGCCCTTTTTGAACAATACAATTTTAGAGATATTGATGGACTCAAGAAAGGCAGGCATCTACGTGAGGTGGAAGCACCAGCGGCCCAAGCAGGGAGGGTATCCAAGCCCAAGAAGAATGAGAAGGGCAAATGTGTAAAAGGGTTATCCAGAGCAGTGTGGCAGAATGTAAGCAGGGTAAGGAAGCTAGCTGTTAAGGACAGCCTGCTATAGTCAAGCAGACTGCCACTGGGATGAGGAGGAGAAGAAAAATCGTGTCGGTTGATTGCCTGCCATGAGGTGTTGAAACCCAGGCTTGGTAAAGAAGGATCTTGCAGCGTAGCATATCCCTGTGTGGGGCATCAGAGTACAGGTGCTGACCAGGTGTAGAGCGTTAGAGCGCTAGTGGGATGAAGAGGGATCTCCAGGGGAGGGAATGGCAGCAGCAGTGGGAGATTTGTTCCATACTGGGAGATTAATCACATCAGTAAATTAAGGGTGATGGGGGTCAGTTATCTCATTATTAGAGAAGAGAACTACAAATTCAGAAAGGGAGAAACTAGTATGAATTCTTCAGTGGTGGAATGCTAACAGGTGTCAGTATGTGCTCATTGTTTTTAGATAGATAGAATAGATGATAGGTAAAAAGATAGATAGATAGATAGATAGATAGATAGATAGATAGATAGATATGTAGTAATGTGTGTGTGAATACACACCTAAAAATCTCTGCAGCCCTTTCCACAGAAAGAAAGAATCTGGGAACAGCAATAGCCTAACAGTAAGGAGGGCACCTAGCACGCAGGTCTTGATTCTACTAAAAGGAATCTGAACACCTTAGTTGAGGTAAGCTGAAAAGTGGCCCCCAAATATATCTGTATTCTGTTTTGATCCCACAGCTGGAGGAGAGAAATCATAAGATGGGATCAGAATATACTCTCATGTCAGAATGTAAAAGTGCTTAAAGAATGATAGGGACACATCAAAGGGACACAGGAGCCAGATCAAAGGGGCTCCTACCTCTCAATCTGGGACAATTTGAGCTTTTAAATAAATATAGAGGGGCGCCTGGGTGGCTCAGTTGGTTAAGTGTGCAACTTCTGTTCAGGTCATGATCTGATAGTTCACGAGTTCCAGTCCGGCGTCAGGCTCTCTGCTGTCAGCACAGAACCTTCTTGGAATTCTCTGTCTTTCTGCCCCTTCCCCATTTGTGCATGCATGTGTGTGAGCACCTGCCCCCTCAAAAATAAATACAAACATTAAAAAAACAAATAAATATAGAAACAAATTATAACCATTGAACAAAATAGAGTACCATGAATCTATACCAATATAAATAAATAAATGAATAAGTAGAAAGTTTGATGGAGAACAGAATATTTTTATTGTTCCAAAGTACCTTCCCGACAATATTTATAAATTACAAAAGGAAAAGTGATAACTTTAGAATGGAATAACCCGACCAACACCACTTTAATCAACTTATCAAAGGTATATATTATTAGTAAGGCAAAGGAAAAATGTGTGTATCTGATACGATGAGATAAAATGAGAACACGTTATTTCTAAAATAGTCTCTCCAGAGATGTGAAACTTGACTCTAATATGAGGAAACACCAGACACATCCAAATTAAGAGACATTCTACAAAATAAGTAATATATAATTTTCAAAAGTGTCAAGATATAAAATACAAATAAAAAATGAGGTACTGGGATGCCTGGGTGGCTCAGCTGGTTGAGCGTCCATCTTTGGCTCAGGTCATGATCTCGTGGTTCATGAGTTCCAACCCCGCATGGGGCTAGTTGCTGTCAGTGTGGAGTCTAAATCAGATCCTCTGTCCCCCTCTCCCCCACTTGCACTCTATCTCTCTCAAAATTAATTAATTAATTAATTAATTAAACATTAAAATAAAAGAATGAGGTACTATTCCAGATTGAAGAAAAATGAAGAGACACAATAAGTAAATGCAACATGTAACACTGAATTGGAGCCTTTTGCTGATTGAAGAAATTTGACTGGGGTCCAAAGATCAGATCATAATAATATATTAATGTTAATTTCCTGATTTAGTTTGTTTTCAAGAAATATACTCATGTAATCTGAAAATAATAATTTTATATTTTCCTTTAAAAATTTTTCATGTCCTATTCCATTGACTAGAGCTTTTACAAACCTTTTTCTTTAAATACTCATTACAATAATAGGCATTTTTACATTACATATGACTTTCATGAAATTATCTCTGATGTTTTCAGCTGTGAAAAAATACTGGATGTTGGCATCATACTAAGAATTTCCCTTCCTATTTCTTCCTATTTCTCTATCATAAAAAAGACCAACTGTTTTTCTGTATCTATTGAGATTAGTATATTCTTTCTTGTTTTGACTTGTATGATGTGATTAGGTATAAAAACATATTTACTTATGATAAATAATTTATATATCCCTGGAGTATATCTTAACTTGCTGAAGTTTACTAATAGTTCAGTATACTGCCGAGTTAGATTTACTAATGTTTTCTTAGAATTTTTCACCTGTAGCTGGGCTGCCTGGGTGGCTTTGTCAGTTAAATGTCTGACTCTTGATTTCGCCTCAGGTCAGGATCTCATGGTTGTGAGATCCATGCTGGACATGGACCCTGCTTAAGATTCTCTCTCCCACTCCCTCTGTCCCTCCCCTGTTTGCACTATCTCTCTCTCTCTCTCTCTCTCTCTCTCTCAAAAAAGAAAAAAATTTTCCACCCATATGTAAAAAAAAAAAAAATGTGTATATTTTTAAAATTTTTTTAATGTTTATTTATTTTTGAGACAGAGAGAAATAGAGCATGAGTTGGGGAGGGGCTGAGAGAGGGGGAGACACAGAATCTGAAGCAGGCTCCAGGCTCTGAGCTGTCAGCACAGAACCTGACATGGGACTCAAACCCATTGAACCGTGAGATCATGACCTGAGCCAAAGTTGGATGCTTAACCTACTGAGCCTCCCAGGTGCCCTTCTATATTTTTTAAATTATGCTTTTTACCCAATGATTTTTTTTTGAGAAAATGCTAACAAAATAAGATTTATAACATCGCTCAGTTTTCTATGTGCTTAAACAATAATTGATATATCTCTCAATTTTATAGTCTTTTCTGCTACCCACATTATTAGTTTTTCATTTCATTTTTAATAATCCCTTTCTCTGCATACTTCAGATTAAGAACCAGTAAGCTTTTTCTGTAAAGGGCATATAGTAAAGGGCTGTGTGACTTTGCAAGCCAAATGGCCTCTGTCACAGCTACTCAGCTCTGTACTTGAAGCACAAAAAGAAACATAGACAACTCAGAAATGAATGAGCATGGTTATGTTCCAGTAACCAGCTTATTTACCAAAACAGATGGTGGGCTGAAATTGGCCACTAGACTGAAGTTTGCCAATCCCCGCTTTATTTTAGATATTCTTTTTGTAACTTTTTAAATGAAATTTATAATTTAAAATGTTTACCTTTTTTTCTGTAATCTTTAAAATATATAGAGACATTTATTTTGCTCTGAGTATAGTCTTGGAAATCTCTCATAAATTTTGATACGTGAAGTTCGCACTGCTGATATTTCCCTGCATGTTATATAATTTACATTTATATTTTCTTGTGGTCTAAGAATTATTTAGAAAAGTTGTCCGTTTAACTTTTAAATGCTAGGAAATGAAAAAGGCTTTGAAAATAGGGTCATGCATAAAAATAAATAAGCACAACTAAGTGGCATTTTAGGAAGGGCAATGGCACATGTCATTCAGGGCAAATGTGACAAGCTCTGGGATTTAACTCCTTGTCTTGTGCTGCAGGAGCTAGAGCTATTTGGATACATAGAGGCCCAAAAGAATTCCAGTGTTATTAACTACCTAAAAAAGTACTGGATGATGCCAGTGGGGTGGCCACAGAGAATGGTTTTAGATTAAGAAATTCTCTGCAAGAATATGCAAAGAAATGCTCCTGGAAATAGAGAGTCATAACATAATCCTGCAAAACTCAGAAGACAGTCAGGTTATTGCATCTTGTTCATTTTATGTTGCTATTATTTTCTTGTATTATGGTCAGAGAATGTATCCACTACAATGGCAGCATTTTGCAAGGTTTTGGACTCTCCAAAACCCTTAGCTTAATACACAACCAGTTCTTTGCAAGTGTTTTATGAGTGTTGGGAAAGAAATGCTAAATCTCTGTAGGACATTGATGTATTAATTAATTAATTTATGTGTTAGGGCTACCTCTAGGATGATACAAAATGCATTTCTCTTGCATTATATTCTTTTCAACTTCTTTTGGATTTCTACCATCTGAACATTTTGACTATTTTACCTATTTTGATATTGGTTACTTTTATGCAAAGAACACAGCTTTTAAAATTTTCTTTGAATATTGTGCCTTTCATCAATAATACAGTGTTGCGGGTGCATTTAATATGTTTGGCATTGAATTTCATCTTGCTTAGCATTAATGTTGCCACCTTTACTTTCTTTTCATTTCAATGAGTGTTGTATATTTTTGCCCATCTTTTGCTTTTAACTTTTGTGAAGATTTTTTAAGTGTATAATCTTACTTTTCTTTTAAACATTTTTTTTAATGTTTATTTATTTTTTGAGACAGAGACAGAGCATGAACAGGGGAGGGTCAGAGAGAGAGGGAGACAGAGAATCCGAAGCAGGCTCCAGGCTCTGAGCACAGGCTCTGAGCCTCAGCACAGAGCCCGACGCGGGGCTAGAACCCACAGACTGTGAGATCATGACCTGAGCCGAAGTCGGACACTCAACCGACTGAGCCACCCAGGCGCCCCATTTTTAAAAAAAAATTTTTTTAATGTTTATTTATTTTTTGAGACAGAGAGAGACAGAGCACGAACGGGGGGAGGGTCAGAGTGAGAGGGAGACACAGAATCTGAAGCAGGCTCCAGGCTCTGAGCACAGGCTCTGAGCCTCAGCACAGAGCCCGAAGTTACTTTTCTTTTAGATGGCGCAGTTTTATACTCTTTTCTTTCAGTAAAAAAATGTTGATGTGAGTTTTTCCCTTTAATTAAACTAATTTCCTACTGTTAAACTTATTTGGTCATTTTAATCAAGAATTGAGGAGAGAAATAGACACGAGCACTCATGTGAACATGTTACCTTGAATTTAACTGATAATCTCTTTTTCTACCATAAACACATGCAGGTTTTATGGGTTCAATCTTTTATTTTAACTTCTGATTGGAAATTCTCAAAAATCTCATCATTGGTTTTTGATGAATCACTCACAGCAAGATATACATACAGAAGCCTAATAATGGCTGGTTGTCAGTGAATCAGGTTTATGCATTGTGTGGTCTTTAACATCTCTGAGTAGGTTAATAATAAACAGTTATGGGGGTGGAAATAAAAGCACTGGATATCTTACAATTTTTCCCCAAATCTTGAAAATGCTGGCCTCCATCAAATATACTCCATCAAGTTACATATGTTTCTGCTACCAAGAGCGTACAATGGGACAAGAGAGCAAATCAGAGGTGTGAAGGAAAGCAAGTGGTTTTCTTTAAAAACATGAAATATCAAGACCCCCAGGAAACACTAGGATAGATAAGAGAAAATAAATCCAGCTTTTTTTTTTTTGTTCTCATTCAAATCAAACGTAAAGGAAATTGTTGGCTTCTCCCTCTTCCATGGTATATATTTTCACTTAATTATTTTCTATAACAGTGATCCAGACTCAGCCACGCTCTGGGAACTGTCCATCTGCTTGGAAATTCACAAAGCAAGCCCCATGAAGGTTAGCTGTTAAAAGCTTTATGGATAAGAAATGAGATGGTTTCTGGTTGTAAATTCTATGGCTGCATCATCGATTTAGTGGCTCTATTCTTGAATTCCATGCTAGTTGAATTATGGAGACTGAACTCATTCTGCCTCTGCCAGACCATATTCCTCTAACCTTTCTGAATATGATGATGTCTAGTTCCCACATTACAATCTGAGGAGACTGTGTTTTTTCCTAAGTGTGTACCTAATTCTTATAGGAGCTCAAAAGATTTTAAAAAAATGTGAGCAGAAAAAGAGTAATTCAGAGCTATACCCACAATTCAAAATAGAGAAAATTTGTAGATTTGCTGTGGTCTTTTATGACTTTCTGCTATCAGGCTATTTCCATCATAAAAAAAAAGAAAAGAAAAGAAAGCTCCCAGATGCATAAAGTGAAGGTCACTAAGGCACACTATCTCAAGGTACTATAGTGCTGAAGAGCTCTGGAATTCCTGAAGAGGTAGGCATTCAACAAAGGAATTGCATTAGGGGAGGCAGCAAGCTATAAAACCCTGTTTTCTCTTTTGGAAAGGTCATTGTGGCAAACTTTTCCTCCTTTATGATAGGAAGATGCAATCAAAGGCAGATTCCTAGACGCTAACACTGCGTTCCTATTGCCATCATTAACCCTCCCCATCTGAGGGTCTAGTGGGGGAGGGGGAGGGGATGATAACCCACAAGTCCAATAAATGTTGCACATAAACAGTAATGCAGTGATAGTGTCAAATTTTTTGGTCAGGCAATTAAACTTTATGCCAAACTAATTCAATTTTGCTCCTGTTTTATTAAGTCTTACAGAAAAAAAAAAAAAAGAAACCTGTTCTCTCTGGTAAATCACAAGTTTCACAACACATTTCTTAATACAAGCTCCTTGTTCTGCTATTTTGATATATTAAATATCCAGCAACAAATTTCTGGGGTCATAAATCTACAGTGATAAAATTAATCCTATCGCTGAAGACAAATAAATATTTTATTGCAGTTTTATGAGCTTTTGTTCCCTCTTCACTTGCAAGTAGATGTTGTTTAGTGGTACGAAGACATTTTGCTTTTGTAAAATGTGCTAGAAACAATATAGTAATAACAGAATTCATATCTACAAAACTTGTGCTCCCTTAAGATTGAAATTCAGGCACATCAGTCCCCCCCCCACCAGATTTATAAAGAATAGTTTGCCAATGGAAAATATCCCGTCACTATGTTCAACTTGATTTATATTCTGAAATCTTTTCATCTCAAGTGTGGGCACTAATTCTTTTACATGACACTTTTGTTATTGTTGTTATTAGCAAAAAAATTTGAATTGTAGAAGGGGAGAAAGTGCAACAAAGCAAATACTCACCAAGATGTAATTCTTCTAATTTTTCAGATTGTGCACACCCTGGAGGTTACAATGAAAGTTTTATATGCAGAACTGAGTGTAAGCAAGAATTGTAAGGATTAGGAAAGGGGAAAGCTCCAGGATAAACTGGCTCTCTGACATCTGTAGAAACTTCAATAGGGTTGCCTACTTTCAGAAAGCCTCCCACAAAAACATAGAAATTTAGTATGGAAAAAATCAAGTAGTTTATTCCTTCCCATCTACAATCTTTACAAGGAAACAGGTTTAGAAATGGTAGATTACCTACCCTGAAAATATTTTATGCCAGAACTAGGACCAGACTTGAGTAATCTGCCTGCAAATCGCTTAAATTTAGTAGTTTAAAAAAATAATAATGCATTAATTGCTAAACATTTTATGAGACATTTTGCAAATTTCGATTAGGCAAAAAGTCCACAAGAGTATGAGTACTCCGATCTAACCTGTTCATCATGCACTTTGGCCTTTCTAAAACGACCTTTGCTGTTTCTTTTCTTTTCTTTTTTTAATATGAAACTTATTGTCAAATTGGTTTCCATGTAACACCCAGTGCTCATCCCAACAGGTGCCCTCCTCAATACCCATCACCTTTGCTGTCTCTATAACACAGTCTTGCTTGAGATATTGCTTACCGCTTTCCTAGGTTCATAATCTTTCACTTCAGATACATTTTCTTGTTTTATATTAAAATTTTTTAAATGTTTTATGTATTTTGACAGAGGGTCAGAGCATAAGTGGAGGAAGGGGAGGGAGAGGGAGACACAGAATTGAAAGCAGGCTTCAGGCTCTGAGCTGTCAGCACAGAGCCCTGACATGGGGCTGGAACCCTCAAACCATGAGATCATGATCTGAGCTGAAGTCAGCCACTTAATTGACTGCGCCACCCAGGTGCCCCCAGATACATCCTCTTCTTGAACCAATCCCCATCTCTCCAGGCTCAAGTTGTGCAGGCAGAGAGACATAATTAGAAATGAGACTATTCAAAAGCACTTTATCTCTGGCAAGAAGTAATGTGTATATGCCAACTTCACTTTATAGTCTAGCAAACTTCAAAGAATACCAAAATAATTTGCAAAGTACCGTGTAGACGAAAGAGATGGGATATAATAATAAATAGTGTGGGTGAGGGGAGTGAATAGGGTAGGGAACTTTCACTTCTAGCCAAGACAAAATACCAGAGACCTGATTAACCTTTCCCACCAGAAACACACAAACAATAAAAGGAAATAAAACATATGAAACAAACGGTTTTGAGATCCTGGATATCAGGCAATGAAGGAAAGCGATCCTTCAAAATGAGAAACAAAAAAGGTGAGCCCTAAAATTTCCCCAGCCCACTGACTTGAGAAAGAGTCCAGGTTGTTATGCGTGAGGTCAAACCCAGGTTGCACCCAGGAAATTCCTTGAGTTGAAAAGTTGGTATTGAGAGTCTGGAGGAAGATCGCTAGAGGTCCCAGCAAAGAGTATCAGAGAAAAGAGAGGTGCACAGAAAGAGAACTCTTTAATAAGAACCGGCCAAACACTGTATTCCCTAGTCTCTTTGTTTTTCACCTGCTTTGGCCAATGAGATATAAGGAAATGCTATATGTAGAACTTAACAGATAAAGAAGACATTTTCCTACTGGCTAGAAATTTAGTGTGATAGTTCGTTAGAGCAATCTTCTTCGACAATGAAGCCAATCTACAAAACCACAAACATCTAAACCTTTGTGTCTTTAACCCATAGTGATAATCTGCAGAGACATCCACCATCCTATTTGGGGCTCGGCTCTTCGTCCACATAGGTTCCCAAGGTCACATAAGTCAATTTCACACACATCATCTGTTCACATCTGAGAGCTCTCTTTCTTGCTACCCACCTTCCTTACCTGCACATTGGGCACACTGGAGAGAGAGTATTCTGTTGCTTCTACAACATAACGTTAAGGTATGGGAAACTCAGTGGAGAGGTAGAAGACTTTACACAACAGAGAATTTTTATTCTTGTAACATGCTGTCTCTGCAAGATCTACCTGGGAATTGAGACATAAACCTACTTGGGGATTTTCTACCCTTCCCTCAACCTTTCTGGTAAACAACCCATGCAGGGTGGCACAGCGATCTTACCTAGGGGACCCACTACTGTTGATTTCTTTTCTGTTTCTCGTTTTTCTTAGTGGACAGCAAGAATGTTTTGCTCTTACTAAAGTATTATCCAAAAATACTTTTTCTATGCCTGGAGCCATTTCTATTTCAACAAGGATCCAGGTTTTTGAAAATCAGAAGTCAAGAGGAGACAATCCATTTGACCCTGATTTCCATTGTTAAATCCTTTCCTTGATTCGCTGAACAGAGAAAAAAAATGGCTAAGATAAAAAAAGAAAGTTGGAAATTTCAGGAGAAATGAATCAGGGAAGATATGAAAAGATTATCCTCCCACACTAGATTTCATGACCCTCAAGCTTTCCCCCTGGTTTTTGGACACATGTGTGCTCTGATCTGGAGAAGGGATGATTAACAATTTTGGCAGCTTTCTCATTTTATTTTATCTTCTTAGAAAATGTTCCCTTTTGTTTTCTAATAAGTAAAAATAGTTTATAATGAGCGCTTAGCTTCCTTACAGTGAAAAGTTGCCCTTTCTGCTCTGGTGGTGCAGACTTCCAGACATACTAAAAAATGAGGCATGAAATAACCAAGTGGAACTCACTTAAAAAAGCAGGGAATGAATGCTCAACGAAAGCCCATGCAGACGGGATGAAGAAACCACAGCCTCTACAAATGCATAGAAGATGAACATGGCATGGCCAAGACATTGAGGGAACTCTGGACCCGTCATCCAGGAATGGAAACTCTGAAAAGAGCTAAGGAAAAACAGGTTGCACAAATCACTACTTTAAAAGAAAACATACGAAAGCAAAGTAACTCATTCCTTTATTCTTCTCTCTCTTCTCAATTACATTTGGTTTTTACAGAAAAAAGGAACCAAGCAAGCTTTCACTAGCAGCCACCCTCTCCCCATCCTACCATCCCACAGTCGCCCTCGCCAATAAAAAGATCATGTGATTTGCTGAGCAATTCTAAAGTCATAGCAGGGTAATATTTTGAAATGTTACTTGACATGTCTTTGTCCAAGTTTTGTTGTGTTCATTGACTGCCCTACTGTCAACGGTTGGGCCATTCTGGCAGCTTTCGTTATGCCTTGCCCTTCAGGGTAGGCAGGAATAAGCAGCCACATTCTTTGTTGGGTTATTGAAAACTTACTGAAAAGGCAATTTATTGAAAATAAAAACCTTTGTGATTTCTAACACTTGTGAATTTTGAGAGAGCAAGTCATTTTGGGTTTAAGAGGTTTAAGCAAGTGTTTGTGGATTTAATACAGCTTTTATTTAAAAACAGAACAAAACCAAAACAGAGTATGGAAGATATGGGTTGATGAAATGAGAGCTGTTTTCACACCATACAGCAAAGAGAGAGATAGAAACAGTTCCTGGACTAGAGCAATGATCTTGAAGAGGAGAGAAACTAGGGCTAGAAAAATTAAGCGTCTGGCTTGGGTATCTATTCTCTGTTTATGCCCATATTTAGTACCTGTCAACACTGTGGTTGAAACTTTAATTAAGGATGGAAATAAGAAAGCAGAAAAAACTTATGTCTCGATGCCCAACTGGAAGTCTTGGAAGAGACGGTCTCCCAACATGAATGATGATCATAATAGATTACAAATGATGACATACGCTCTGTCATGATAAAAGCTTTTAGAACAATAATCAGAGATAGAAAAAGTATTTCAATGTAACAATGTGTAAATAGTGATAACATCTATACAAAATAATACCAGGTCAGAAGCACTTGTAGAATAGTCATGTGAGGAGCTCTGTAGATCCTCTTCCCAGTAAACTAAAGTAACATGAAAAGCTAAAAACAAAACAAAACAAACCAAAACAAAAAAAAAACAAACAAACTTTTAAATCCCCCGAAAGTCATTCAGTAAGTGGAGAAATATTTATTCAACAAAAGCTAAATCTTGGCAGCAAGAACAGAAATAGTCAGTAAATTTGAGCCATGACTTTCTCCCTTTATCTCCCCAGGTCAGAATGATGGAAGCTCTACTCTAAGCATGTGAAGCTAAGAGAATGGGGAGCTCTTTCACTACAGCTCCAAGTGTAGTGTTAGGGCATCTCCCCAAGAGGGGCAGGCTACCAGTATTTCTCATCCCCGCCTCTCCCAGCTCCATGTTGCAGAAGCTCTATTCCAGCCAAAACTGACACAGAAGTTATGGGTCCTCTTTCTCCCCCAGTCCCTTGTCATAGGAAGTTCTCTACTAGGCATGAGAGGCTGTGAATACTGGGTCCTAATCATTCTTGACCCATTTCATGTGCATAGCAAAAATTACATGATAAGAGAAGAAAGCCAAGAAGACCAGAGGCTTTCTTTGCCTACAACTCTGTTCATAGAACATGGATGTCCCTGTAAGTGAAATGGGTTACTGTCCTCATCCCACCTCTGGAGCACTAGCATCCATGTTCTTCCCAGGGGGAAAAGGAAGGTCATACGGACAAACTCTCCATAGTTCTCCCTAAAAGACGCACTTCATATGGGACAGAGTGTGGAGAAGTTCAAGTGTAAGAGCATGATAGAAAACAGTGGAGATTTTGACAGTGGGCAATTAGTAGGGGGCTTGTGACTCTGTAACAGCAGTAAGAGAAAAGAAAACAGCTAGAAGGTTAACAGAAATAACTGAAGAAAGAAGCAGCAAAGAAGGGCTCTCCTGGGATTGAAGGAAGCCTTAAGGTTTAGCCTCAAAGTCTCTTCCTACAAACAGGAGTCAGACCATTTTTGTTCAGATAGGATTGGGTCAGACTTCAGAGTCATTTATTTATCAGCGGGTTGCCAAAAACAATAGCGCAATCAGCTAGAAATGAGCGTAGACTAACTGCTGGGTCTGATACCAATATAGGCAGACAGAGCCAGTAGCTTAAGAGGGCATTCATGGAAAGAGACAGTCAAAGTAAAACTATTGTCAAGCCAGTGGAGTAGAAGTTAGGGTACCTGTGTACATGGCCACAGTTGCACTCTCTGAGAAGCAACGTCAGAGGTGGCACATTTTGGGAAAAATAGTTTTCACTCAACTAGTTCAGTCATGTACCCCCAAAAATAAACAAGTAAGCGAACAACGACAGCCCTGGAGGTAGGGTGACAGTATCAGAGTTTCTACAATATATTACCAAAATATCTAGTTTTGAACAAAAAAAAGGTGAATTATGAGACAAGCAAATAAACAAGAAGGTGTAACCTACACTCAGGATTTAAAAGGGTAAGCAACAGAAACCGCCTTTAGTGGAGCCTTAATGTTGTGCTTAGCAGACAGTAGCTATTATAAATATGTTCAAAGAACTAAAGGAATCCAGGCTTAAAGAATTAGAGGAAGGTATGATGCTAACGTCTCATCTATTAGAGAATATTAATGAAAAATAAAAGTTATAAAATGAACCAAAAGGAAATTCTGGAGTTCGGAAGTCTAATGACCAAATTACAAAATGTGCTTGAGGGGCTCAAGAGTATACAGGAGTGGAGAGAAGAACAAATCAGTAACCATGAAGCTAGATTAGTAAGGATCATCCAATCTGAGAGCAGAAAGAAAAAAAGAATGAGGAAAAAGTAACAAGAGCCCTGGAAAAATGGAGCATCCAACTAAACACACTAACATACAGTTCATCCTCATTATTCATGGATTCTGTATTTGTGAAATTGGCTACTCGCTAAAATTTATTTGTAATCCCCCAAATTAATATCCATGGCAATATTCAGTCATTCACCAACATGTGCCGAGCAATGACAGATTTGAGGCACCCGACGTACACGTTCTCACACACAGTCTTTTTTGTTTTTAATGTTTATTTAATATTGAGAGACAGAGACAGAGCATGAGTGGGGGAGGGGCAGAGAGAGAGGGAGACTCAGAACTTGAAGCAGGCACCAGGCTCTGAGCCATCAGCACAGACCCTGAAGCAGGGCTCGAACCACCAACCGCGAGATCATGACCTGAGCGCAAGTTGGATGCTTAACCGACTTAGCCACCCAAGTGCCCCTCACACACATTCTTAAACACATTCCGAAGTCGCTGAAGGCAACATGCTGCCTTATTGTTTAAGTGTTCATACCGTAAACAGTGCCCTTTTTGATGTATATTTAATGCCAAGCCTTTTGCAGTTTTGTGTTTTTGTTGTGATTTTGCCATTTTAAACTCTCTTCAAGTGTAGTTCTAGAGTTCTGTTTAGTATCCCTTAGCACAAGAAGGCCGTGATGTGCCTTATTAGAAAATATGTGTTAGATAGGCTTCACTCAGGTTTAGTTACAGTGGTGTTTACCATGTGTTCGATGTTAATGATTCCACAGTGCATTACATTCAGGAAAAAGAAGAGGAAATCTGCTATTTTGTACATGGGACTGCTCCAGAGAGTGCTAAAGTAATATGTATAGTACATAATGAAGCTACAGAAAAGGTAGAAAAGCAGCTAAATTTGAGGATTCAAGAATTGATGATCAAGAAAAAGATCTTCTTTTAATTTTTTAATGTTTATTTATTTTTGAGAGAGAGAGAGACAGAGTGAGACAGAGCGTGTGTGGGAGAGGGGCAGAGAGAGAAGGAGACACAGAATCTCAAACAGGCTCCAGGCTCTGAGCTGTCAGCACAGAGCCCAACACTGGGGCTTGAACCCATGAACTGCAAGATCATGACCTGAGCTGAAGTCAGACACTTGACACTTAACCAAATGAGCCATCCAGCCCCCCAAGAAAAAGATCTCTCTTGTATCTTTAATATTTGAGGAATATCTGTCTTGCATCTAAGAACATTTAAGGAATAAAGGATTCATAAATGTAGCTAACAACCCCTTGTATGGTTTTGTGCACCATTTAGATGTGGGATTTGATCTATTCTCAAGATTTCATTTGAGGACTCTTTATGGCTGGCCTAGAAGTGGCCTACAGTCCTGATAATAATCATTGAGATTAGTATTTGTGTCACAGCACCCAGATGTATAATAATCTCCAGTCTTAAATGTTGTTTCACAGCTATAGTTCTAGCAAACAATACGATAAATTATCTTCCAACAAATATAGAAGAAAGTCTGAAACTTAAGTTGAAATGATTATTGACAGAAACATTATACACAACCATGACCATAAAAAATATACAGATACAGATTTATCCTGTGTTCAGATGATAATAGAGTCTTTCTCAGCTAACACTGATGAATCAAGAAAGGGCTGAAACGTGATAACAAAATGATTTTCTCTTCCTGTGTGGTTTTTAAAAAACGTTTATTTATTTATTTTGAAAGAGAGAGAGAGAGAGAGAGAGAGAGAGAGAGAGTTGGTGCCCATGAGTTGGGAGGAGGGCAAAGAGAAAGGGAGAGAGAATCCCAAGCAGGTTCCATGATGACAGCACAGAGCCCCACATGGCACTTGATCCCACAAATCATGAGATCGTGACCTGAGTCAAAATCAAGAGTTGGTCACTTAACCAACTGAGCCACCCAGGCATCGCATCTATTCCTGTGTTAAACAATACTGGGGCTAGGCATACTTCCTCTGACTCCATTAAATAATATCGAGAATAAGCAAAGTAAACTTAGGTACTTGCTCCAGGAAATACTTGCTCCTGGGAGATAGGACTATAAACAAACAAGAATAGCTTACTTACAGAGACTAACAGCTTACTCATCATACCCACTTCAAGACCCTCACTTCTCTGTGCATGCCAATCGAAAATAGTCATTTCATAAACTCTGCCCAGTCCCAACCAGTTCCCCTGCTGGTAAGACCCAACTTAAAATTCCCCCTTTCATAACCTAAAAGTATACAAATATTACCCACCTCCCAGATTTTCCCCTTCTGAAGTGCCACAAAGACTCTGTCAAAGTTGTAGTTTCCTTTATTACAGTAATAAACTTAGCTTTGTTGGATTAACAGAATTTTCTCCTGGTCTTTTGGAGAGTTGACAGTTGTCATACTGATTTTTATATCCTATGAGACAAAGATAGGCTCTTAAGCTCTATTCTCTCGGTATATGTCAGGAAGTGCCAAAAAACAATTGCCGCGTTTACCAGACAGTCAGAGAAACTTATTGAACTGAAACATAGTCTTATATTTTTACCAATAGCTATAGTGCAAAAATAAAAGCGTTATATGCTCATGCTTTTGAGACTATAAATATTTTGTTTCATTGCTTTTTAATTAATTTGGAAACTATCTAACATGGAAAAATGAAACTCAGAGAATCATATCAGCCCAGAGAGAAGAAATAAAAATTGCTAGGTTTTAGGAAGATACAGTTTAAAAAGAAAAAGAGAGACCATGTAGAAGGACTTTGAACTAAACCATGATGTGATTAGTAATCTGTTCCTAAGAGGGGCATAAAGATATCTGAAGGCATGGGAATGTATTTATTCGTTCAATAAATATGTTTTAATAGCCACTACAGGCTGAATACAATTTTTGGAATTGTATGGCAGTGTAAGGCGGTGAATAAAACAAACATGATCCCTAACTACATGGTACTTGTGTTTTAGTGGTGAAAAGGCAATCTTTAAAAGGAAATATACACACATATATAGAATTACGATTTTTGGTTAGTACTAGGAGGTAAAAGAGACTCAAAATAGACTCAAAGGGTACTGGGAAATTAAGTAAACTTTGTGGAAGGCATGGCATAAGATTAAGTTCGGATGTAGATTTTTTTTCTACTTTCACTAGAAGGATTAGGGCTAAATTTCCTAGCAGTTGGAAACGTGCAAATCTCCCAAAAACTGAGAATGGAAATTCAATTGTCTTACATAATGGGAAGTAACAGATAACAGGAATGAGACCTCTTTTATCAGTCTTGTATCCAATGATGTACTAAGTTTGGAGAGAAAGGACTGAGAGTGTGTAAAACTGCCACCACTAGAAATTCTATTCTCGTGTACCATTTTCAAACACTTAGGCAAAGTTATTGCGAAAGAAGTTGGAATTAGGACCTATTATGAAACCCTAAAGGAAACCAAGTTTACTGGCATAACAATCTAACTTACTGATTTAATTACACATTATCAGTAAATGCATTTCACATTGCTTATCTAAAATGTCCAGGGCATAACTTGTTCTGTATTAATGAATTTAGATATCTTACCTCCAAAAGAATGCACAAATAGGATAAAAAGCATTTTAGCATGAAATGACACACAAATATACACACACATTCACCCAATCACAATTTAATACTTTTAAAAACATTTAAATTTTTAAAAATTGGACCTTATATGCATGATAAATGACAGGTGCTTTATAAGATTTTCAGTAAATCCCACGATTCAATAATGCCACTTACAAAGGAGGAAATTATAGCTGAAAAATGAAATAAATTCCTAAAGGTCCACGGCTAAGTAATTGGGTAAATGAGTTTTGATGTCAGGCTTGTTTGGATACAAGAGTGCATGCTTTCTTTCCTTGGCTACTTGTTCTCACGGAGTAATGCTGAACTTAACATTTGTCAAAAATTCCTAGGTATGATCCACCAGGATATAAAAGTGGGAGAAAGTAAGACCCAACTTATGATACCTTTAGACAGACAAACAGGGTACCACAACATACAGAGTTTTCACTGCCACATCAGGAAAACTCAAAAAGTTTGAGAACACACCTGTGATTTGCAAATTGTTGATAGAAGTGTGAATTTGTGAAATTCCCAAGGAGGTAAAGTTGGCAGAATCTATTAAAATGACAAATACAGAAACCTTGGAACCAAGGATTATAAATTTGAGCTTGTCGTGTCCCTGGCCTTCTGGGAAAGGAATCCTCTTCTGATCCTCTGTCCTGCTCTTTCTTACAAGCCTGCTCAGTATTTTCACCAGCTTCTCAGTAACTGGATTGGTTCTCTTCTGAAGGCACTTGTCACCTAGAACCATATTCCTAGTAGTCTTGACCTTGAATATTTCCTAGAATCTCTGGCCACCCTGCCCAATTCACTTGATAAGACTCCTTAGAGACACTTGCCCCCAAAAAAGTGTGAACCCATAATAACCTTTTCATGATATGCAGTGGCTGTGGGTTACTGCGCCCCAGTAGCCAGATTTATAACCCTCCCTCCATCTCTGTTCCCTTTGTGCAGTGCGATGGACAGATTGGAGCATACTCTGCAACTGGGTTTGCTCAGTAAAAATACTGACTCTACTGCACCCCATCAGGCACGACACTAACTCACTGAAGTCAAGAAAGGAATGTTTTTGAAATATTTTCTATAAGGTTAAGTCCTCTGCTAGCAAACTTCTACGTATATTATCTGATTCAGTCTCCATTGCAGACCTGTAGTGTAGCTATTATTACCTTCATTTTCTGTTGAATAAACCAAGACCTAGAGACAGTACCTTTTTAAGGTCATATGTTAAAGATTGAGCTGGGATTAGAGCCATGATCTTCACTTTCAATCCAGTGCCATTTTTTAATTAAACCGCATGGCCTCTAAACCACCTTCCTTTTAATCAGAAAGGGATAGTCAATCAAAAGTCAAGTTTCCATTTCAGCAGCTTTAATGAATATAGAAGATGTTTTCTCTATACAACTTCATGACTCCTCGGATACTATATAAATTCATTGTCCAATGGATTTTAATATCTTTTGTATATTCCTTTGTGTTGTGTTACATTGGCCTTTTGTTTTTGTTTTTTGTTTTCCACCACATCAAATCTAGGCCTAAGTCAAAACATGATTAATTTCTTCATTTATGAAATATCCTAGAGTATTTTTCTTTGCAAATCAATCATATGCTATGCCTTTTCTAGGTCTGAAACACAGGCAATCTCTGTATTTTGGCAGTAGGTGACTTATGAAGCCCTACAAATGGAACTTGCCAACTGTTTGATAGCTAAGGATTTCAGGCTTGATTTGTCAAAAAGATATTTAATCTGTATTGATAAGTATAGGCTTATATAGTCATTTTTAATTTTTATGAGTTTAGAGGATATCTCTGTACATGACTTTGCTCTTCATGTTGTTTTTGTTTGAATTTAGAATGCTCCTGGCTCTTAACACAAGTCCAGTTGGTGTGGTCTACTCCATCTAGTCTATCTACCTTGAGACACTTCGATTTGAACTGCTCCATTTCCACTTTAGATTTTCTCATTAGTGTTAAAGTTACCTTTCAGATAACTGAACTTTTTTTATTTTATTCTTCAGTCTTTCATTCAATAGAAATGTGGGCAGAGATTTCCATTCACAGTGTTAGGGGATTTAGCTTCATCTTATGTATTCTTTTTCACAATGAGATGTTTTAAATATTTTATTCCCATTTTAGATATGAGAACATGAAAGCTTAACCTACTGATGGCATTTTCATGGGATACATGTTGTTGCAAACTTCCTGGACTTTATTCCAATGTTGTATCTTCCGTATTGGATACACAGTGACATGATGTGCTATCAGAAGGCAGAGGATAAATGCCACATTACCTGAATCATCAATTTAAAAAAAAAATTAACATTTATTCATTTTTGAAAGAGACAGTGTGAGTGGTGGAGGGGCAGAGAGGGAGGCATAGAATCCGAAGCAGATGCCAGGCTTTGAGATGTCAACACAGAGCCTGACATGGGGCTCAACTTGAGGACCACAAGATCATGACCTGAGCTGAAGTCAGATGCTTAACTGACTGAGCCACCCAGGCGCCTTCCCCCCCCCCCCCCCAGGTCATCGATTTTACTTTAGGTATATTATGGTATAAAAAATAAAATGTTTGAATTTTTCAAAATAAAATAAGAAACTGAAGAAATTTAAAGTTTGCTGTTCATTATGTCAATTGCTCATATATATATATATATATATATATATATTTTTTTTTTTTTTTTTTTTTTTTTTTTGCTATAGGGTGTACGTACCAGATAAGAACTTAGGTCAGCCTCATTAAAGAGATATCTGAAATATCAGTGGCTTGTATGAGGTAGAGGTGTTATTTATCAGGTAATGAGAAGTCAAGAGTGAGTTAGGGAGTCCAGTGTTGGCACAGGCTGTCGGGAAGCACCTTCTGCCATGGTGCTCAGCCAGCCCACATGGGTCACAAGATGGTTCCTACTCTGTATCATCATTGAATCTATATTCCAGAAATAAAGGAGCGTGGAAAAGATGAAAGGATAACAGACAAGCCAGCCAAGTTTGTCCCATTTTAAATGTCTCATTGGAAGCACCCAACAAAATTTTCTTTCAAATTCGTGGGTCAGAACTGTTTCACATGGGAAATGTTAGCTACAAGGAAGGTTGGGAAAAGGGTTTTTAGCTGGACAATCACCACACCCAATAAAATTGGTACTGTGTTAGTAAGGAAGTAAATGAGAAATAGGTATTGAGTTGGTAACAGTTGCCCACCCAAATAATTGAATGTGATGGATAGAGAAGTTTCCATTATACCTTGGAGACATGTCTGTTGGTCACCACAGAGGGCCCACCCTAAGAACTGGGCCTCACAGAAATGAAATGAGTTTTAGTTTCAAGTTTTGGGAAGGACTGATTTACAAATATATGCCATCTGGGTGGCCCTTTGCCTTGCAAAATCTATTGACTGCTACTCGAACTCGCAAGCAAATGATTGATTTAACCCCCTATAAATTAAGCTTAGACTACTCATGTCTGAAATTGCTAGAGATGTTCAAGCTACGAATTCTCCATTTTCTGCTGACCTTGTGAGTGTTCTGTGTCTGCTTCTTGTTGGAGCATTTACACTAAAATTGTTCTCTTAATTTCTGAGAATTTGAATGAAAGAATTCAACTGTTGAGTGGCCTTACCCGGACCATGAAAATACCAAATACATTTTAGTTAGGAGAACTCTGCTGTGGACAAATGGACTCAGAAGAACCTAAATTGGCTCAGTTATGGTGCTCTGAGGTCGGAGCAGCAGTGCCTCAGAAACTATTTTTGTTTCCCTTAGAAAATTAAAATCTCCAAATCAAGAGTCCCCCAGGTGCTTATGAATATTCTTATTATTTAACTGCATTGTGGTCGGTGAACCCAGGCCCTGCTGATGATAGAGAGGATAGCATCTTGCTTTCAAAAATCTATTATGTTTATATCAGAATAGAAGGAATACTTTTCAGTATACAAGTCCCAAGATTCAGATGTTCAACACCAAACTCTGTGATGTGCTTAGACCTGGCGACTTTAGAGGAAAACAAATGTCACTTTTCTTTTTCTTTCCTTTTCTTTCTTTTTTTTTTTTTTGTTTACTTATTTTTGAGACCAAGAAAGAGAGAGAGAAACAGAGCATGAGCAGGGGAGGGCCAGAGAGAGAGGGAGGCACAGAATCTGAAGCAGGTTCCAGGCTGTGACCTGTCAGCACAGAACCCAACACGGGGCTGGAACACACCAACCGTGAGAACATAACCTGGGCTGAAGTTGGACGCTTAACCTACTGAGACACTCAGGCACCCCGAATGTCACTCTTCATAGTGGAGGCGGGATTCGGTTACATTTCCCAGATGAAGCCCCACTATAATTTAGTGTTTTCAATTTACCCAAATCCCACCAGAAAACATAGATTTTGAAGGGCACAGGAAATACCTGGAGTCAAAGTAGTTAGACAAAAACCATTATGAGGCTGAAAACTCCATAATTAACAATGTAATACTTCATGTCTCACAGAAACACAGATAATTAAAATGGACCAACCACTAACAACTCAAAGGAACAAACAAGGTGAAGATGGCCTCACAGTGCCCCCTAGCAAACATCGCAAAATTCCTCTTTGTTATCGTAAATCTGGGATAAGCTATTTTGAAGCCACAGTCCAGACATTTGTTGTTCCTAATTACTATTGAAACAGTTTGAAAATTATGAAGATATATGCTGATGGGCACTTAATACTAAACAAACAAAACATAATAATATTCTTTGATTGTAATCTGCAACTACATACTTATGACTGCTGTCCTTCTTCCTTCCATCTGTCCTTTCCATTCTTCCTTCCTTTCTTCAGTTTAAAAAATTTTTTTCCTTAGCCTGTAATCTTGAGTGTGAAGCATAACGAAAGTAAAAGCAAAGCTAATAAGATTTCAAAGCTGTTTTTCTCTTTTCCACAAATTCACATGTGTTAACTTGGATCATCATTCAGTTCTGCTAAGCCAACACTTTTTATATGGGACTAGCTGAATTTTACAGCCTATTCATCTTACACCTTTTAATTAAATGGCCTCTACCTGGGGCCAGGTCTTTAGTCCACTGTCTTACATAATGTATCTGCTTGCATTTTTCCTTCTGATTAAGAGTAAGAAATGGTTATAGGGAGTGGAGTAGAAATATGTGAGGATTGCAACAAGGCAAAGCAATTTCATTTTTCACCTGGATGTGTCCTGAGCTTTTCATTCAGGCCAGCTGAGCTGCTAAATGCTGTGATTGATTGCTAATTCCACTTGGTTTCCCCAGCAAAGCTGAAGGTAATGAGAGGAAGAGATTTTGTGACAACCACAAGGTGGATAGAAGCATAAAACAATAGTGTTCAATTTGGAGAAAGTCAACAGAAATGTTAAAAATTAGCCAACTCTTCTGGGTGTTATGGAAACTTGGAGAGTGGAAATAATAGGTAGATGACATGTGATTAAATATTTAATTAAGCTAAATACACGCCTCTTAATTCTGAATGTGTTCTGTAGAATTGTATTCCACCAAAGTGAAGTAGAGAAACATTTTTAAACAACTCTCTCTTTTGATTATATTTAATTGCTGACTTGATCAGGCTATGACACATCATCCAACATTACTCTCAAATCAAGTCACGTTTCATATCGCTATTCCATGTATCAGACCCAGTTTTGCAGACGGGATGATGCTCAGGGTACGAATTTCCCCTGCTTAGTCACCATATTGACATATTAACATTTCACCTTCTTGATTAATTTAACTGGCTTTGGAGAGGTTTACCCTGTGGCACTCAGGGACCAACATAATTGCATCATAGGCCACTCTTGTCAATGCTGATGTTCAAGAAGATAGAAATGTGATGATGCTTTTCTGGACAAGGACAACTCTGGAAGAATGGGGGAATATCCTGGATTAGATTTTGAAGCTCAGTGCTTTTTAGTTAATGGAAACTCCTGAGTGGAGATCTAGCACCTTGTCCCATCAAGTTTTACTCCAGAAGATATTCACACAAATGCACCAATACTCCTGTTTCCAGAAGAGTATTCAAAATCACTGGAGGAATTCAAAATCACTAGATAGTGGTTAAAGAGAGATGCATGAGTAGAAAAAGTATTTAAAAATGTTTCAAAATTAAGAAGTGCTTTAAACTTTTGTGTATACATTTGTGAGCGCATTAACTCCAGATATAGAAAGTTGCCACTATGGTCGTCGTGGTGTTTTCTTTCCTACTGGTATGCTTAATTAATCATATGTTTATTTCTCCTACTAGACTGTGACTCTTCCAGGACAGGAACTGAGTCGTAGGAAAACTGTATTGCAAGTAGTGTACTTGCACAATGTAATTGGTACACGATTACTGATTGAATTGGATGGAATTGAATTAACTTATTACTGGTAATTGTCACTATCCCATCAGTCAGCAAGCACTGGAGGCTTGTACTAGGGAAACAAAACACTGGCTGGCCCTTGGACTAGGTATTCTGTAAAAAGAAGGTTGGTTATATGATTTTGATTAAAGCTAATACTGCTTTTTTCTAAGCATAGTAATGAGTAGTTAACTGATTCTGCATTTCCCCTCGATCCCAAAGGAAACTGGGTACCTGTTATGCAATCTTCAACATTCTAGTACCTTCCCTTTTCCATAGCATAAAATAAGCTATCCCTACAGAGACCATTTATGAGTGTACTTTGTTTTAAAGCACATCTGTCTTGCAAACCAGGATTACAGGTGCTGTATTTTAGAGGGCCATTGACCTCTAAATAGTTCCAGAACACTTGACACTCAGCAACCATTTTCTTCGTGCCATAGCATGTGGTGCACTAAGAGAAAAAAAATCATAATTGCAAGGTTACAGCATAATCAAACAAACGCGAATGCTAACACAATCAAAATAACTAAATAAAGGCACTTAACAAAAGAATTAAGAAGAAATCTTGCGAGACAGATGAAGTGGTCCGTGTTGTGATGAAGAAGTGGGTTCAAAGCTGAACTCTGAATCATGAGAGAGGATTTAAATTAGGCTCTTTGTCTACTGATGTGGGGGGGGCCTCACCCCTGTGGCTGCTGCTCTGAGCAATAAGCAGAGAAATAGGCTGGAGGGGAACTGAACAAACCATGTACCACTGAGGCTGAGAACAAAGGGAAAGAAACTAGAAACAATGCAGAAATGCTGTCAGTGTAACTGGTAAAACCTCAAAAGACAGAGACACTGGACCGATTTAATGGCACAAAGAGAGAGTTTCCTCTGATAACGTGTTACCCAAAAGTAAAGAATGCCTTGGAGTGGAACACAGTTCATCTGTAAGCCCTCGGGATCAGAAGCATCAATAGTAATCCTTGGGGTACAGGAAAGTTATGTGATTCTTGTCATCGTGTCTGCCCCTCCACCACGTACACACACACACAGAGTTTATCTCAGGGCTGGTTTGATATTATGAATTACAATACATCAATGAATGTTTGGATTTTAATCACCTTAGTTAGGATTATTCATCAATTTAATTAATATCTCTCAAAAATTCATCAAAATCTGAATAATACGCAACCTCTGGGCAGATGTCATACATGCAAATCCTGTAAATCCTTTACCCAATTCCTTGTGATAGAACAAACTTCTACCTTGTTTTGTTTTTTTTTTTTAAACTCATTTACAGGAAATCAAGGTGTAAATCAGGATCATTTTCTTTTTTTATATTTTTTTAAATGTTAGTTTTGTTTATTTTTGAGAGAGAGAGAGGGCAAGTTGGGGAGGGGCAGAGAGAGAGAGGGACAGAGGATCCAAAGCGGGCTCTGCGCTGACAGCAGAAAGCCCATTTCGGGGCTCAAACTCATGAACAGTGAGATCATGACCTGAGCTGAAGATGAATGCTTAACCAACTGAGCCACCCAAGTGCCCTGTAGGATCATTTTCTTAAGCCCATACACCATGTTTTGTCTCACAATCTTGAGTGGTATTGATAGCATAAAAAAAAAAAAAACACCCTACATTCATGTTAGTAGATTAAAACATTACAACTGGTGTAGTTTATGTTTATTTCTTTTAAAAATTATTTTTATTTTAAAGTAATGAATTAAATGCTTTCAAGTCATGTATTTCCTTTTTAAAATTTTTAAAGATACTTTTATTTATTTTTGAGAAAGAGAGAGACATAGCACAGTGGTAAAGGGGGAGAGGGAGACACTGAATCTGAAGCAGGCTCCAGGCTCTGAGCTGCCAGCACAGAGCCCGATGTAGGGCTCGAAACCATGAACAACAAGATCGTGAGCTGAAGTCAAATGCTTAACTGGAGGCATCCAGGCACCCCTCACGTCACATATTTTCTAAAAGTTTTTTTAATATAAATTGCAGTCCCCTCCACTTTTTCTATGTCCCAACCTTGTCCCTAAAATGTTTTAATTCTTCTGGCTGTTCCTTCTACTTATCTCAATATTCTAAAATAATTGACTTGCATTACTATTTCTTCAATCTTCAATTTCAGATATTATCACTTTATTTTTGTTATGGCAATTAAGTCCACCTTGCCTCAGTCACACACATAAATAAGCATGTAGACACACACACACACACACACACACACACACACACACACACACACACATTCTTCCCTTTCCCTCATTCTCCCAATATAGTTTAACATTGTTTTTAGGGGCGCCTGGGTGGCTCAGGTTGATGAGTTCAAGCCCTGGATTAGGCTTCATGCTGATAGTGGGAAGCCTGCTTGGGATTCTCTCTCTCCCTCTCTTTCTGCCCCTCCCCACTTACTCTCTCTGTCTCTCTCAAAAAAAAATTAAACATTACTTTTTTAACAGGAAGACAGGGATTACATTATCTAGTGTGTGTGTGTGTGTGTGTGTGTGTGTGTGTGTGTGTGTGTGTGTATATGATAGCATTTTTTTCTCTTACATTTTTCCTGTGGAATTAATTAATCATTGCCTTTCCTCCCCCTATTTTCCCAGTTTCATTTGGAATCATTACTACATTTTCCAAATATTCCAACAGATCTTTCAAATGCCTATTGGTAAATTTTTCAGTTGACTGAGCAGAATTCCTTTTTTTTATTTGGCCTTGATTGTTTTCTGGAACACCTTCACTCTGCAGGTGTCTGTCCCCTGCTCTGGTTTTCTTAGGTCTCCTGTGCTGTTCAGATTCTTCCTTAGCTAGATTTCATGTCCTTCTCATTTTTCATTTTCTCTCTTGTTTTTCTGATACACATCCCACAGTAGCTTCCTAAGAGGAGGATCTAAAGAGATAAATTTAAAGAACTTGTACACCTGAAAATTAATTTATTTTCACTTCCCATTCTATTGATAATTTCCCTGAGTATAGAATTCTGGATTGAAAATACTTTCCTTCAGAGGTTAAAGGCATTACTTCCCTATTTTATAACATCCCGCATTTTTATTAAGAAATCTGATGGCAGGTGAATTCTATTTTGTTATGTTTGATAATGTTTTCCTCACGCCAAAAGCTTCTAGGACTTCCTCCTTTTCTTTACCGTTTTTAGATTTTCTGATAGGTTTAAGTAGTTCTTAGTTTTATTTTATTCATTTGCTTGATACCTGTGAGCTTTTCTAATCTGATGATGTGTGCCTTTCGGTTCTGGAGATTTTCTTGTCGAATTTATTTGGAATTGTTTTCCCTTTTATATATTTTGTTGGCCTTTCTCTAAGCACTAATGGTGAAACTCCTGGGATCACCCTTTTTCTTTTCTCATATATTCTATTCTTTTCATGTCTTTTTTTCAATTTTCTGGGCAATTCCTCCAGCTTTATTTTTTAAGAAATTAATATACATGCATTAGTTTGTCTGCTTTGTGTCTATTTATTGTAAGCCCTTTTATTTCTGTTTGTTTGTTTCCCTCATTGATATTGCTTCTCCTCTCAGAGGACCTGCACCATGGCACATTTATATTTAGGTATAAATTTACATTTGGTACTCTTCTCACCTTCATGTTTGAATGACATCAACGTCAGAGCTGATAGAAGGAGGGAAAAATAAAACACAAATGTGAAGTGCTAAAAAAGAGCAAGTCAGAGCAGTGTACGTGTTGCTGAGTTATGAGTGTTCAAACTTCCCTCTTTTATGTAGTTATCACTTCTTCACACTCATAAAAATGGATTTTCCTGACAGTTTAAAAGTTAAAACATAAGAATTCATACATAATTCAAAATACATAGGAGTTTGTTACAGAATTCAGTTGCTGAAATAAGAAAAATAAAAAGAACCTAGCTGTCCCACTAATTCTATGACTAAATCATACCAAAACAAATCAAAACAAAAACATCTCCCAATGGCGGGGAAGGCTATTTTCCACGATCTTCTTGGGGACTTGAAAACACTTACGCCCTTGCCATTTCATTCCAATTCTGAGTCTTTTTTTTTTTCCCCAGAACACTAATCAACAAGCAGTTACAAAACACTTAAGAGAAGGAGGACAAGGTATGATACGGGAACATCAAGCTTAGACTGGAAATTGAAGTGATGGCCGTGTCTTTCTATATGTGTTGGTTTCAAGGTTCATAGCAAAAGGGTTGCCCCTGAGGTAAAGCCCAGCCATTGACTCCACCTTGTACTCGAGGAGCCACCTAGCCATAAATGCGGAGACTCCAAATGCCACACATTTATTTACTGCAGAGTGAGACCTGTGTTGCAAACCCTGTTTGGAAGTCAGCCAAACCCTGTTGTGAAATTGCCCCAGCACCAGACGTACAGATCCGAGAACTCTGCCATTTCTGATGGCCACCGTAGGGACTCCACTTGGAGTAAGGTCTCACACATGCTCCTGGTGAAGAGCAGTGAAGGAAGTGGGTTCAGTAATCACTTTTCCAAAGACAGAGGTAGTATTTTAAACTACTCTAAAGGGCATAACCAGATTGAAATTGAGGGGAGGAAAACAAACAAACAAATACAAAAAAAAATCCATTACTCTAATAATTCAGAACCAACTAGGCCACTTCCATTGTTCCCCTTCTCATTTTGGGATGAATATTCTATCTCTCATCTCTTGTTCTATTATTTTATACCCCCATCTTTTCTTCTTCTCTCCTTTTTTTATACTTTTTTTCTTTAAGCTTTTCCTCCTCTTGTTTTCTGTTTATGTCTCCCCATCTGCTCTGCCTCTCTCTCCTTGATTGATTTCCTTTATGTTTCATTCCATCGCTGCCATAACATTGATATAAAGATCCAATATAAGGATCCTCTATCACTCTTTCCTATCTTGTTTGCTCCTGTCACTAAGGTAACAAAAGAGCTATGCAAACAAAACACAGCATGATCTGAACCTCATAGTGTTTTCTTTTCTGATCTTGGAGAGCACCCTTCTAGAATGTGAAAGCGGTATGTATTCTGGAGTCCCTCACTTGGTGAGGAGAAATCTGGAAGATGAAAAAGGTGGGGCTTTCTTGCAGGTTTCTTGTGCAGAGCCACTCTGATTCCAGCTCCTGCCGTAATAAGAATAAGACACATGGCAGTCCATAGAGGTTTTCCCGGAAAAGACCTATAGTCACATTGTAGCATCCCTGGAAGCAGCGGTAGTGCCATCAGGTGATGGCAGTTTGTGTGCCGGGAAATAGCTGTCTACATGTGCAACCATGTGCCTGTAATTCTCAGTGCTTGTGTGTATGTGTGTGTTTGCATGTGTGTGCATATGCCTGTGTGTGTCAGTTTTGTATGCAGTTTCCCTAGATGTATATATAATCCCCTAAACCTTGCAATTAATGGTGTCGACTATCTCAATAAAAAATCCCATCACCGTTACATCATGAGTTTTTATGCAGGTAAAAGTGCATCAAACAGTACAACTGAAATGTGTTCATTATACGCCCAACACATGTCAATGTACCAGGAAAACAAATCTCTCATCACACAATATCTGTCACAGAGTCAGAGACAATAGGACCTCACCTCCTGGTAGGTCTCATGGCATGACTGGTCATAATATGTCACTCTTGCCATTTTCCTCACACAAAACACCCTTCATCTGAGGCTCCACAATGAGTCCTCCCAAGTCACTCTAGTCACATTGGGTACATTAAGGTGGAGAAAGAGAATCTCACCAGTGTGATGGGAGAATCCCCACTTACATTTGTGTCCATCTGCCAGTGGAAAGAGGGGCTTGATGTAGTGTGAAGAAGGCTTTTGCAAGTAAACAATTTAAGGTAGCTATCCTAAGACAGTATAAATATAAACAGTGCCAAATTATGATTTGAGTTCCCTTTAGAGGCTAAATCTTGTGAATTGTGAAGTACCCAACCGCTACTTTTCTCAAGGTTCCACTTGTAGTACATCACTTTTAGCCCCATCACAGAAACAAACGAACACAGCATAGTAACATATTCACATCTGAGAACAGGAAACTGAGGAATGGAGCCCTCTCCGGTCTCTCTCAAGTATGTGTAGATTCTTATTGTGATGTCAACCCTGGCCATCACATGTGGTGACTCTGCTTTCTGGCATTTATATTAGTGTCCCTGCTAAGTATCAGGACTGGCCCACCAAACCTGGCTGTGGGCCCTTTTCAGTGCAAACCAAAGCTCAACATCTTCCTAAGTCCATTTTGAATGCATGAGATTTGTTGGGCAGCTGGTGAGTAGGGAGAGCGGGAAGTTGATTATGGGTAAAGTATGATGAATTGTTCTATGGTCTTCTGCTAGCAAGATACCAACCTTACTCTCTGATTCTCTGCAGTTCCCAGAAAATTGCTGTAGCAATGAAGCACAAGATGTGCCACCCAGGACAACCACATCCATAAAGAAAGGAGACCTCTTCTGGTTGCACATCAGGATGCAACCTCTTACTGTACCAGAGGAAGGTACCATGGAAATTTACTAAGTTGATTAAGAATAATTTTTTTTCATTCATTGTCCTGTACTACCAGGACAGTATAAAATGTCGAGGCAGGTGTTTCAGTGATTTCAAGGCTACAAATTCAAATTCCTTAAGTCAATCATAGTACAATAACTATAGAAATTAAGAAGCATTTCTATATCAACACAGGATCCATGTTGAATAGTACACAAGTTTCTAGTACAGCGTTAGCTACCTTTTGAACAGAGCTCAATATCGATCTCCCCGTGAAAGAGTGTTTCCAGATTTTTTGACTATGGTAGACATGATTGACAAAGGTTCACTTAACATAAGATTAAGGGAAATGTTGAGGTTGTTTTTGGCTAACGTGTGTCCCTAGGAAAGTCATCTCAGTGACAGAATTGACACTGGATATGTGGATACTGTCAGTACTCTCTCCCTCTAGGTACCCAGCAGCCCAGATGCATGACAGGTACTCTACAAACAGGAGAGATCAGGGATTGTTTGAGTGGTGCCAGGAAATCACCTATCTTTCCTCATATTTGAGAACAGTATAATTGTGGAGGTTGTCAGAAGAATGGAAATGGAGTATATCTGGGAAGGGAGGAGGAAGGGGAACACGAAATGTGAGTTGCAAGGAGGGACCTAGGCAAAGTCCTGCACAGTCATGGGGACAGTGAGCACCTGGAGGATGGGCAGGATGACACAGGCTTCATTCCTGGTCATGGAGATAACCCGAGATGGTACAAATGAGTGTTAGATAGGAGACACACTCCTCCCCTGAAGTTTCAAGGGCTTGAGGTCTGGAGGACTCAGAACTGAAGACCCATCACCCTTTAGCCAGGATCCATCATTCCAAGAGCAGAGGGCCACAGGTTCTCACCTCCACTAACTCTTCCCTGCCCTTTTCAACAGCTACCCGAACATGGTTGATGCCCTGTCCAAAGGAAGGCAACTCCAAGGATGGCAAGGATTCAGAAGAAAGGAGCAACGTGCTGCCTGTAATTCATCTCCTCCTCCGTGTCTTGCACAAACTCTCTTCCGCCATCCATAAGCAACGCTTTGGAGCCCTCCCCATTCAATCCTTTTATAATCCCCATGCTGACATACCTGGCTTCATGCAGGCAGTGATGACTTGCATATGTAGCTTGTATGTAACCTCTCTGCAGAACCCCTCAGTCCCTTTCTTAGTGTCCCTCTGGACACTTAGTGTCAGCATGTTACTGCAGCACGAAGTCTGGAGAAAATGTCCCAAATGGCCGAGAAGGGAGGGGGTGAAGGAGTCAGCAGGGCTGAGCCCAACTTGTTGGACCTGTCTCAGGAAGTGGGGATCTACCTGGGTTCCGTCACTGTGTGTTTCCTGCCTGAATGGATCTTTTCATGCTAGATTCAGCTCTTCCCTCCATCTCTCAAGAAGCACCCCTTCGCTCAACTTATGATTAAAAGCAGGGTAAGCAGGTTTGCTGTCACCAGAGGAGCAAATGCAAATGTGGTGAGTTTGTCATGAAAAGGGTAAGGAAACCTGGGCACACATTCTCCATCTCTGCATAGCTTACATGGCAATTCAGGAAACCCAGCCAAAACCTGGGATGCTGCCAGGGCTTGTGACCACAAAGAGGAGACAAGATTAATGCCATAATCCCTGTAGACCCTGAAGGATATCCTGAGCACATTCCCCGAGGAACCTCAATCTAATCTATACAAGGCCATGAAATCCTGGGCTATCATTCCACCAGCAGCTGCTGAACTTCGAAGGAGTGCTGTGGTTGCCCATAAGGGACCTGGGGGGCAGGAATCCAGGAGACATATGCACTGTATTCTAGGAGAAGAGAGCCCCAGGAGTTGTGCTCCCTTAGAATTTTCCTGCCCTTAGAATTTTCCAATGTCCACCTTCCTCCCAGGCTGGACCACAGGTGAGCCTTGTTTCCATTTGAAATGCATCTCTACCACTGACCTCTGTGGCCCTGGAGCAAACTAGAGGCCCACAGCACAGCATGCTTGGAAGTGGGTGGTTTGAGGCTACTGTTCAATTTTTGTCGTTGGAGCCCTCAGCATAGTAGACAGAGAACCAGGTTCCCTTTTCTCACAGTCCTGGATCTGGAACTCTCCCGCGGCCTATATTGCACTCCTGCCCTCTGCCTGTGTTCTTCCCGGGACCCTCGTAACTTCTCCATATTTGTCATAAAGCCTGCCTCTTGTTCATCTGCAGAATTCTCCTGTGAGTGTGCTCTGTAGATCAAGTGTGGAAAATCATGAGGGGCAACATGAGAGAAAGACCTGATTCAAATTTCCTGAGACTCAACTAATGGATTAGAGAAAGTAGCAATCCTTGATGGTTAGGATGGACACCTGAGTTTTAAAAGTGTGGTTGGAGTCTAAGGAAAACACTTGGAATATACCAAAAGCGCAAGGGAGGAATAAACAAGGACAGTCATCCATGCTTGTTGAAATTGCTACCACTAAAACACTACTCTGACGGATCTCTTCTACCATTACTAGCTGTCACCAGGAGTCCACATTAAATTACCCAAGAGTCCAAGACTAAAAGCCTCCTCTATGTAACAGTTTCATTTTTTAAACATTGTTGCTTGAAAGTCCTAGGCATATCACCTATGTACACTTTTCATCTACATACTGTGGGCCTGGTGGGAAGCATTCTTGCCAGGGAAAAGAAGGAAAACGTTGATTCTAGCCTGCCACATATGCCCATGCGATTTGTGGCATCCTGATTTGAATATCAGGACTCTCTCTGTTCCTCTCCTCCTTTCTGCAACTTTAGGGATGAAAGGGAGCCATTCGAGCAGGAACCAAACTAAAATTAGTCAGGTTTTTAATAAAAAAGAAGAAATACTTCTAATTTGTGGTCTGATATGTATGTAGCTGAGACATCATCACTCCCGTGCTCACCACAAGAGAAATGCAGAACAACCTGAAAATAAATAATTCCTAAAATTTACAGAGAACTGATCTCACAGGGCAAACTATCATTGTAATAATTGGAGAATTATTGGAGAATAATTGGAGAATAGGTGAATACAGAAGAGTCAGAGATTCAGGAGCAGAGGCTTCTGCAGGAGCAGGGATCTGGGCTGCAACACTTCCACTCTGAATGATGAATTTCTGAAGGCTCAGTGTGCACAAGCTGCGAAGAGCAAATTTCCAGGGGCCCAGAGGGTGGGGCCTCCACACTTCCATGGTTTACCTCCAGTACCCCTCCACATTCTCAAGGTGAAAGTCAAAGAAAAATCCTTCAAACTTTGGACCAGGGAGAAGAGAATCAACCATTCCAAAACACACCCAGTGGCCTCTGTTCTCTTTAAGGAAGCCTTCATTCAAAGAAAGTGTCTCAGCAGAGCAATCACCTTGGGTGCGACAGGAGCATAAGTGGCCTGGGGAAAGGGAATGCCCAAATCTAGTCACTCCAGTTTCCATGCAGAAGAAGGGACTCAACTACCTCTTGAATTCTCTCACCCCATGGGAAGGAGGATTCTGAGAAGCACTGTCACTGTCAAGTCCCAAGGACACAGGCTCACTGAAAGACTGAGGTCTCATCATAGAACAATACGCCCCCTCCCCTATACATTTCTGCTGCATGAATAGGGATTTTAAAAATCCTGTATCAAAAGGGGATTTTACCTGAAGAACTCCAAGTCTCAGATGTTATTGAAGATGTATCAAAGGAAACCCAAAGCACACAGGAGAGACAAAATAAATAACAGCAAAAATCCTTCAAACAAACAAACAAACAAACAAACAAAAAACAAAGGAAATGGTAGCTTGGATATCTATCCTAGCAGTGAACTGAGAACATAGTTTAACTCCTAGAATATAAAAAACTCAATTAGAGACCAACTTATTTGAGTTGGTTTTGCCCAACACCTTATGTTCAGCTTTTAATAAAAAAAAAAAAAATTACAATGCTTATTAAAAGTCAAAAGGCAACAGTTTGAAGAGACAGAGCAAGCACCATAATCAGATTCAGATTATGACAGAGAGTAGGGAGTTATTAGGCTATGGATTTAACATATAATTAAAACCTTAATGGCTGCAATGGAAAAGGTGTAATTAGCCATGTGAGCAGAGAGATGGAAATTCTACCGAATGTAAAGTAAACGGTGGGAATAAACACTATATTAGAAATGAAGAATACTTTAGATATGCTCATGGATAGCTGGGGACAGGAATGAAGAAAGGATCTGTGAGTTGAAGCCATGCCACTGGAATCTTTACAAACTAAAGAAGAAAATAATGACAGAAGGAAATGTAAAGGAACATCCAGGAACTATAGGACATTGTAAAAATTGTAACATCTGTATAAAGAAAACAGGAAAGGAAGGATGGGAGGGAGTGAGGAATGTGGAAGGAAGGAAGGAAGGAAGGAAGGAAGGAAGGAAGGAAGGAAGGGGCACAGAAAATATTTCAAGCAATTAGCGCTGACAAATTCAACATGTATGAAACCACAGATCCAGGAATGTCAGAGCAAGAGAAATACCAAGTGATCAATACCTTTGTAAAGCATTTGCAAAGGGCAGTAAATCAAGACAAAAAGGAAAAAAAAAAAGCTTGAAAGGAGACAGAGGGGAAAAGTCCTATGTGTAGAAGAACCAGTATGAGTTATTCTGGATTTATCTTCAGCAACCATGCAAGCAGGAAGACAGTGGGATTAAAATGTAGAAAGAAAAAATTAATTAGATGAATTCTGAATCAAATACATTTCTCCTTCAATACCGCTGCAGACATAAAGTCTTTCTAATATAAATAGAAATTGGAATTGCCAACATTACATGTTCCTTACAAGGTATCTTAAAGAGGGTATTCAGAGGGAAGAATAACATATATGTCAGCAACTTGACTCCACACAAAGAAAGGGTTTTAGAGAAAGGAAGAAATGAAGGTAAAATTGTCCTTAGGGTCTTATTTTTCTTCTTTTAAGCTGATTTAAAGACTCATTTCTTAATATAATAATTGCAAAAATAATTTTGATGATAGTTTATAAATAATGAAAATATATAACAAATTTTGTTCAGTGATGGGATAGAGGAATTGAAAGAATTCTCTTTTAAAAGTACTTGTTGCCCTAACCATGAGGAAATAGTGTCGCTGGATGAAGAAGGAGGAGGGAGAGAAGGAGGAAAAAAAAGGAGAAGAAAAAGAAGCAGCAGCAGCGGGAAGAGAAATTTCAAACGTTTTCCTCTAAATGGAAATGAAAACATACAACTCCTGAAAGTGTGTGAAATGAAGTGAAAGCAGTTTTTAAGAAGAAATTCACTGCACTGAAGGTATGTATTAGAAAGAAGACTGATCTGCAACAATAATCTTAGGAAAAGAAGAACAACATAAACCCAAAGCAAACAGAAGAAAGAAGTAACAATTACTGTAGAAGTTCAATGAAGTTAAAAATGGGAAGACAATAGAAAAATCAAGAAAACAAAGCTAGGTCTTAGAAATGAAATGAGAACAAACAAAAATTAGTAATAACTAAAAATTTGGTCAGGGAAATGACATATTCCCTGATGAAATCTATCGGATCTATACCAAAGCTGAACATACTCGAAATTTCCCCCTTTCCCATGTGACCTTTAGTTTCTACAACCACAATGCAGACATGGATATGTGATAATGCTTAAATAACTTTTGAGTAGGACTCCAATATCTATACATTAGACCTCACTAAAAGGTAAAACTTTAGTGATTCAAAGGACACCCCACACTCTAGAGAAAACTTTACAGTTCATAGAGCTAATGAGAAACATTGTTAGTGTACATTACAGCTCATTTATAAGAAGACAAGGAACTCCATTTAAACATGGACCAATGAGTGCCAAAGATTATTCTCTGCAGAAGGTATTCAGAACACCATTAAGGACAGGAAAACGTGTCCAACAACCCTCGTCATCAAAAGCCCAGAAACCAAAACCACCATATATACTTTCATAGCCACAGTATAGCTATAACCAAAAAGACATGCTGAGACTGTCAGTGAAACGATGGAGAAATTGAAACCCTCTCACCTGGCTGGGTGGAATGGAAAATTGTAGTCACACTGGAAAACAGTCTTGCAGGTATTCAAATAGGGACATAGGGACTTAACTTTGGACCCAGCAACTGCACTTTTCTAAACAAATGAAAGATATGTCCACACAAAAACTTGTCTATGAATGTTCACAGAAGCTTTATTCACAATAACCCCAAAGTGCTAACAGCAGCAAATGTTCATCAACTGAGGCATGAATAAACTGTCCTGTATCTGCACAATGAAATATTATTCAGCAAAGAGGGAATGAAGTGCTGACCTATGTTACAACACAGGCAGACCTTTTCAAAGGTTCAGAATTTTATAAAACATTTTTAATAATAGTCTTTGTGAAAATATAGAGCCTCTCAAACTTCTAGAATCAACTTTATCTTATACAGTGCACATTTTTTCATTGTAGACTACCAGCAGATTACTTATGCAATACAGAAACACATGACTTGTTTGTTTTCATGTCAGAATTTTTTTCTTGCCTGCACCAGAATTTGGAGTTCTATGAAGACAAGATTGTATATTTGACACTGTCATGCTCATAAACAGTCCAGTTTCTGAAGTAGTGAAGGTACCATGAAACAGACATTACTCAGTGAAAATTTGATAAATGAGTGAATAACGTGATTTAGGTGCTCCTACTCCTGCATGGCACGTTCACACCATTGATTCCTCAGTCCGATTCTCCCTTGAGGATCAGAAAGATGTTATAGACTTTCTCCCTCATTCTCCCAGGTGCATATGTGTGTAGACAACCCAAAATGTTGCAGGCAACATCCTATGTTTTAGAGACCCCTTGAATACCATGTTTCACCCATTCAACTTAAACAGACCTCAGGGATATAATAAATGTTTTGACCAACGAGGAGAAAGGAATTGATCTGAAAACAGGCCAGAACTCATCTTAGAGTTCCTACATCCTCCCTACGTTAGCATTCTTGCAGGTGTAACTTACAAAACAGAAACTCTGTGTTAATCATTGTCCTAGCACTTTCTTTTAAAAGACCATTCATATAGAGCAAAGAGTAGATGTCTGCAGAGTCCAATTCCAAATGGATCTCTGAGTGGAAGTGCTTTGTCTTTGCAGGAATGACCATATGTACCCATTGCTGTTCTAAGATGGAACTGGAAATGGGACCCTTTCCAGTTCTGCAATGGTCTTTCACTTTCTCAGTCCTGGAGATATCTATCTTGGCGGGATGGGGTAGGATTTGCTAACACAGTCCAATATACGGAATGAACCACTGCTTGAGTCACAGAAATGTTAGGGATTTCCCGTCCAGGTACCCACAATTCTCCAGGACTGGCGCAATTATTGAAGATGATGTTAACTTACAATTCTCTTTGAAGTTGTGGTGAAAGTCCTAAATGAAAATTTCACAATCATAGAATTAACGAAGCATTGGAGTTTCATCACAGAGCATGTGTTCATTTTTATTCACATTATCATTCATTCTTGTCATGTATCTAGGTATCCGAACACTAATATCATAGTTAACACACATCATATCGGGTTCTACATTTTCAGTTAACATTCAAAGTTACCTCCTAATGGGGCACCTGGGGGGCTAGGTCGGTTAAGTGGCCGACTTCAGCACAGCTTGTGAGTTCGAGCCCCTCGTCAGACTCTGTGCTGACGGCTCAGGGCCTGTATAGAGCCTGCTTCAGATTCTGTGTCTCCCTCTGTCTCTGCCCCTCCCCCTGGTTATGCTCTGTCTCTTAGAAATAAATAAATGTTATTTTTTTAAAAAAATATGTCAATCTATAGTCTTCTGACTTTTATCATCCCTATTGAAAGGTCATATCTATTGTACCTTTGAAGATTATTGGTCTTTGGTCTATAGCTGTATTTAAAAATTTCTCTGCCTTAGTTCTCAGTTCTCCAAGGATAGATATGAATAGGGAGCCTAAAGATTAGAGAAGAGACATCTTTGGGAATCATTAGCATAAAGGGGAAAAGTAGGAGTGATGAGGGGTGAATGTTAGGGACAGTATGAAAAGGAGTAAAGAAAAGGGAAGCTAGGAGATGGAAAGGAAAGAGAAATATATTTAGAAGACAATAAATAAAAGATGGAACCCATAATTGACAAAATGATCAGAGAAGGAGGAAGAGGTTAAGGGTGTCTACTATCTGAGATGCAAGGGAAGAGAGTCACAAAGAAGGGGTCAACAATGTCATGAAAGATAGGGTTCAGTTACATGTCTATAGAGTGCATTGTTTACATGTGGAAAAACAGAAATCACTGGCAAAATTACCTGCTGTTAAATTTAATGTATCAGCTTCCTTTGCTTTGGTAACAAATTACCACAGACTTAGTGGCTTAAAACAATGCCAATTTGTTATGTTACAATTTTAGAGGTAAGAAGCTCGAATTTCAGGGGTGCCTGGGTGGCTCAGATGGTTAAGCATCCGGCTTTGGCTCAGATCATGACCTCACGGCTCCCGGGTTCAAGCCTTGCTTTGGCCTTTGTGCTGACAGTTCAGAGCCTGGAGCCTGCATCAGATTCTGTGTGTCCCTCTCTCTCTGCCCCTCCCGCTCATGTTCTCTCTCTCTCTCTCTCCCTCACTTGTTTGAAATAAACAAAAAAAATTAGGGGCACCTGGGTGACTCAGTCGATTAAGCTTCCAAATTTGGCTCAGGTCATGATTTCATAGTTCCTGAGTTCCATCCCCACATTGGGCTCTATGTGGACAGCTCAGAGCTTGGAGCCTGCTTCAGACTCTGTGTATCCCTCTCTCTCTGCCCCCCTCCCGCTCACTCTCTCTCTCTCTCTCTCTCTCAAAAATAAACACTAAAAAATTGTTAAAATTTTTGAGTTCTAATTTCAAAGTGTGGGCAGTGTGACATTCCTTCTGGTGGCTCTGGGGAGAATCTGTTCCCTTGTCTTTTCAGTTTCTAGAAGTCATCTGCATTCTTTGGCTTGTGGCTTCTTCCTCCATCTTCAAGGCCAGGAGCATGGCATCTTCAAACCTGTCTCTCTTTAACCTGTTTCCATCACCATGTCTCATCTGACTCTAACCCTTCAGATTTCCTCTTTTAAGGACCTCTGTGATTATGTTGGGCCCACTTAAATAATCCAGCATAATCTTTTCATCTCAAAATCCTTAACTATATAGGAGCAAAGTCACTTTTGCCATGTAAGGTAACATATTCACAGGTTCTAGGAAGTAGGGCATGAACATCTTTGGAGGATCCTTATTCTATCTACCATAATCATGTCACACGACCCGTTATCTGTGTCTCAGTTTCCTTATTTGTAAGACAGGTAAAATTATACTGATCACACTTTGCTACTGAAATAATTCATTTCCATTAAACTGAACCCTGATTCACAGTAGACAGGCACTAATAAACAGTGGTGAAAAGGGAGTTTTCATTTCTTTGCCACTGGTGGGAGAAGTTTAAAGGAGGCAGAGTATGAATTAGGAAGCATGTCAAGGCAAATCTCCTGGCAGAGGAAGTAGTGAGTATGTTCAGGACAGGGTTCCCCAGCAGCTGAGGAAAAGGGGAAATTACTGTTTTGAAAGATAAGCCACATATTCCCTAGCAATATTTCAAATGTCTTTCAGCAAACTGTCCTCCAAGAAAGAAAATTAGCAAAACAAAAACCAGAACACACACACACACACACACACACACACACACACACACACACACACACAACAACAACAAAACTTACAGGGAAAAAAATAAAAAACCAAGAGAGAAATAAACCCACGTGTAATCACACGGGAATGTGCAGTCCCCTGATCCCCAGAGGCCAGGCCTTCTAAGATGAACCTAAGAATTTCTGGGCAAAAGTGAGTAAAAGTAAGGAAGTCAATATTCTCTTCCTGTACATGATTTTGGTTTCCATTTCAAGTGTCAATTTCACATGAGCAGCTCTAGTCCTCTGTTGCAGAACACCTAAATTGGTTGAAATAAGTATTAGTGGAAGAAAGGGGGTTATGGGCTGGGACTGAAGAGACATGGACTCTGGTTCCACTGAATTAGTGAATAATTTTAATCAAGTTGTTTTCTTCTTTCTGGGCCTCAGTTTTTCCCATGTATACATCAAGAACTAGACTGAGCTAACAATGCCATAAACTCTTCATTAGTGGATCTTGATTTTATGCTCTTGTCCTCTCCATCCCTCAGAGATCTCCCTTTCATGACTTTGACATTACTTCCTTACTAATAACTCCCAAATCATGCTATCTTCTCATTAGCAATCAGAATTATAGCTTCAGCTATCCACTAGTCATTTCTACTTGGTCATTTTGACACACCTCACACTCAACATGACAAAACCTTCATTATTCCTTTCTTAAAATTTTAATTCTAGTATAGTTAACATACAGTGTTATATTAGTTTCAGGTGTACAATATAGTGATTCAACAATTCTATACATTACTCAGTGCTTATCATGATAAATGTACCCTTTAATTTTTTTTAATTGTTTAATTTTGAGGGAGGGGAACAGAGAGAGAAGGAGACACAGAATATGAAGCAGGCTCTAAACTATGAGCTGTCAGCACAGAGCCTGATGCAGGGCTCAAACCCATAAGCCATGAGATCCCGACCTGAGCCAAAGTCAGACTGAGCCACAAAGGCACCCCTTGAGAAGACTGATACCCCTTGATAAGCATTCACTTAATCCCTTTCATATATTTCACCCATCCCCCCATCCACCTTCCTCTGATAACTGTTAGTTTATTATGTACAGTTAAAAGTCTGCTTTTTCGTTCAGGAGTTTATATCTAGGCTTTCCATCCACTCCATTGATCTTTGTATCTATTTTTGTGCCAGTACCACAACTATTTTGATTACTATAGCTTTGTAGTACTATACCTTAATATTGGAGACTGTGGCACCTCCAGTTTTCCTTTTTCAAGACTGCTTTGGCTATTCAGAGTCTTATCTGGTTCCAAACAAATTTTGGATTGTTGGTTCTAGTTCTGTGAATAATACTGTTAGGTCTTTTCATAGAGATCATATTAAATCTGCAAATTGCCTTGGGTAGTGTAGACATTTTAACAATATTTGTTCTTCTAATCCATGAGCAGGAAATATCTTTTCATTTGTGTCATCTGTAAATTCTTTCATCAATGTTCTGTACTTTTCAGAGCACAGGTCTTTCCCTCTTTTGTTTATTCCTAAGGATTTTATTATTTTTAGTGCAAATGTGAAAGGCATTTCTTTCTTAATTTCTCTTTCTGGTACTTCATTATTAGTGTATAGGAATGCAACAGATTTCTGTACATTGATTTTTTATCCTGTGAACTTACCAAATCTATTGTTCAGTTCCCTGGTTTGTTTTGTTTTGTTTTGTTTTCCTGGAGTCGTTAGGGTTTTCTATATATAGTATCATGTCATCTGCAAACAATGCAAGTTTGACTTCCTTCTTACCAATCTGATTTTTATTTTTTTCTCTTTTCTGACTGCTGAGTGTGGGACTTCCAGCACTATGTTGAATAAAAATGGTGAGAGTAGATATCCTTGTCTTGTTCCTGACCTTGGGAGGAAAGCTCTCCGTTTTCGCCCACTGAGTATGATGTTAACTGAGTTTTTCATATAAGGCCTTATTATATTGAGTTATGTTCCCTTTAAACCTACTTCGTTGAGTGTTTTTATCATAAATGAATGTTGTACTTTGTGAAATGCTTTTTCTACATCTATTGAAATGATCATATGGTTTTTATCCTTTCTCCTACTGATGTGATGTATCACACTGATTGATTTACGAATAATGACCACCCTTACCTCCCAGGAATAAATGCCACTTGATCATGGTGAATGAGTTTTTAGTGTATTGTTGGATTCGATGTGCTAATCTTTTGTTCTGGATTTTTCATCTATGTTCACAGGAGATATTGGCCTCTAGTTCTCTCTTTTGGTACTGTCCTTTGCTGGTGTTGGTATCAGAATAATGCTGGCCTCATAGAAGGAATCTGGAATCTCCCTCCTCCTCTATTTCTCAGAATAGTTTGAGAAGAATAGGTCTTAAGTCATCTTTGAATGTTTGGCAAAATCGCCTGTGAAGGCTACTGGTCCTGGACTTTTGTTCGTTGGGAGTTTTTTGATTAATGATTCCATTTTATAGCTGGTAATCAGTCTGTTCAAATTTTCTATTTCTTCCTGATTCAGTCTGGGGAGGATATACATTTCTAAGACTTTCTCCATTTCTTCTAGGTTCCCCAACTTGTTGGCATATAGTTTTTCATAATATTCTCTTATAATCTGTACCACACATATTTCTGTGGTATCAGGTATTTCTCTTTCATTTCCTGTTTTGTTTATTTTTTTAATTTAATGTTTTCTTTATTTTTGAGATACAGAGAGAGACAGAGTGTGAGTTGGGGGGGGGGGATGCGAGAGAGAGGGAGACACAGATTGTGAAGCAGGCTCCAGGCTCTGAGCAGTCCACACAGAGACCGGTGCAGGGCTCAAACTCACGAAGTCAGAGATCACCACCTGAGTGAAGTCTGGCACTTACCCAACTGAGACAACTAGGCGTCCCTCCTGTTTTGTTTATTGAGTCCTCATTTTTCAGGGATGGGGATAAGTCCAGCTAAAGGCTTATCAATTTTGTTCTTTCCAAAGAAGCAGTTTCTGGTTTCATTGATGTTCTTTTTTTTTTTTTTTTTTTTTGTTTTGTTTTGTTTTATAGTTTCTATATCATTTATTTCTGCTCTAATCATTATTATTTCTTTCCTTCTGCTGGATTTGGGTTTTGTCTGGTCTTCTTCTACTAGATGCTTTAGGTATAAGGTTGGCTTGTTTATTTGAGATTTTTCTTGTTTCTTGAGGTAGGCCTGTATTGGTATAAAATTCCCTTAGAACCACTTCTGCTGCATTCCAAAGATTTTGGAGCACCGTCTTTTCATTTTCATTTGTCTCCATGTATTTTTTTTTTTGTTTGTTTCTTCTTGGATTTCTTGGTTAACCCATTTATTGTTTAGCAGCATGCTATTTAACCTCCATGTATTTGTGTTCTTTCAAGACTTTTTTATTTGCGATTGATTTCTAGTGTCACAGTGTTGTGATCGGAAAAGATGCACTGTATGATTTCGATCTTTTTGAATTTGTTGAGACTTGTTTTGTGGCCTAATATGTGACCTATTCTGGAGAATGTTCCACGTGCACATGAAAACTATGTGTATTCTGCTGTTTTTGGATGGCATGTTCTGAATATATCTGTTAGATCCATCTGGTCCAATGTGTCATTCAAAGCCACTGTTTCCTCTTTCATTTTCTATTTGGATGATCTATCCATTCATGTAAGTGGTGTATGAAAGTCTTTATTATTGTATTACTATTGATTACTTCTTTTATGTTTGTTATTACCTGCCTTATGTATTTGTGTGCTGCCATGATGGGTGCATACATATTTACAATGGTTCTATTTTCTCCTTAGATTGTTCCCATGATGATTATGTAGTGTCCTCCTTTGTCTTGTGTTACCGTCTTTGCTCTGACAGAAGTATTGCTACCTCAACTTTCTTTTCACTCCCATTTGTATGATCAATGCTTCTCCAATCCTCCACTTTCAATCTACATGTGTCTTTAGATCTAAAGTGAGTCTCTTATGGGCAGCATATGATGGGTCTTGCTTTTTTCTCCATTTCAGCACCCTATGTCTTTTGACTGGAGCATTTAGTCCATTTACACTCAAAGGAATTATACATAGGTATGTAACTTATTACCATTTTGTTATTTGTTCTGCATTTCTGTTTGTAGTCCTCTGTTTCTTTCTTCTCATGTTCTTTCATCCCAAAGTTTTGTGGTTTTCTTTAGTGATACACTGGGATTCCTTTCTCTTCATTCTTTGCATATCTATTACTAGACTTTGATTTGTGGTTACCATTATATATGTATGTAACATCTCCCACATATAGCAATCTACATTAAGTTGATAGTCGCTTACATAGGAACACATTCTTTACTCTTTTCCCCACTCATATTTTAGGTAGATGTCAGATACTTTACATCCTTTTATTTTGTGAATCCCTCAACTGATTTTTATAGCTAGGCTTCTTTTTATGCGTTTGAGCTTCCTACTTTTCTTACTCCTACATTCCAGTCCTTTCCTTTCCGTACCCCTGGTCTTTCTTTCCTTTCCACTCAAAGAGTCCTCTTTAACTTTTTTTTGTAGAAGTGGTTTAGTGGTGATGAATTTCTTTTCAATTTTGTTTGTCTAGGAAAATTTATCTCCCCTATTCAGAATTGTAGCCTTCCTAGATAGAGTATACTTCTCTACAGGTTTTTCTTTTTGTACTTGCCATGTCATGCCACTCCCTCCGGACCTGCAATGTTTCTGCCAAAAAAAAAAAAAAAAATTCAGGTGATACAAGATTTTCTTGTATATGATACTTTTCTTTTCTCTTAGTGTTTTTAAAATTTGGGATGCCTGGGTGGCTTGGTCGGTTAAGCGTCCAACTTCGGCTCAGGTCATGATCTCATGGTCCATGAGTTCGAGCCCCGCGTCGGGCTCTGTGCTGACCGCTCAGAGCCTGGAGCCTGTTTCAGATTCTGTGTCTCCCTCTCTCTCTGCCCCTCCCCTGTTCATGCTCTGTCTCTCTCTGTCTCAAAAATAAATAAACGTTAAAAAAAATTAAAAAAAATAAGATAAAATTCTCTCTTTATCAATACTTTTTGCCATTTTAATTATTAATGTGTCTCAACGTGGACATCCTTGGGCTGATTCTATTGGTAGCTCTCCGTGCCTCCTGGACCTGAATTTCTGTTTCCTTACCAGATTTGGGACATTTTCAGTTATAATTTCTTCAAATAAATGTTCTGCCTCATATCTCTCTTCTCATTTTGGGATTCCTATAATGCAAGTATTATTATGCTTGATGGTGTTACTGAGTTTCCAGAGTCTATTTTCATTGTTATTAATTTTTCTCTCTTGTGGAACTTGACTGCTTTCTGATACCTTGACCTCCAGGTTGCTGACCCGTTCTTCTACCTTCTCTAGTCTACTATTTACTCCATCTAGTCTTACTTTTAATTTCAGTTATTGAGCTCTGCATCTCTAATTGTTTTTTTTTTAATGTTTTCTATCTCTTTGTTAAGGGTCTCACTTAGCTCCTCCACTCTTCTCAAATCCAGTATCTTTATGACCATTAGTTTAATTTCTCTATCAGGCATATTACATATCTCCATTTGGTTTAGGTCTCTTGCTATGATTTTGTCCTATTCTTTCATTTGGGACATACTGCTCTGCCTCTTCATTTTGTCTAACTCTCTGTGTCTGTTTCTATGTCTTAGAAAAGTTAAGTCATGTCTCCTGTTCTTGAAAGTAGTGGTCTTATGAAGGGCATTACAGTGCCCTGCAATGCAATATCCCCTGTTCACTAGAATCTGGTGCTCAAGGTGGTCTCCTAGGTCTACTGCATGTGCCCAGCTGTTGTGGCTGAGCTGCATTTGCCTTTACTCCAGTCATCTGCATGGCTTTCTTTGCCTTTTGTAGCCAGTGTTTGGTCCTTGTGTTGTTAGTGAACCAATCTGGGGCCATCTTAGGCTTGAGTTGAATCAGACCAGGCATTTGCCAGAGATGCAATAGAACCAACTATAGGTCATTTTCCCTGTGTTATCCCCTGAGGAGCTTCACTGATGGGTGGGATCTGCACTCAGAACAAATGTCTGTCCCCAGCCCACTGCCGGGACCATAGTCAGACTGGTGTGTGTGTCCTCTCCCCAAGAAAAGAGTCAATGTCAAGGCTCTTATACACTGCCAGGCTTGTGGCACCATTCTGGATGGGCTCCAGCCAAGAGCGATTTGGAGGGAGCAGGTCTGCAGGAGAATAAAGCAGTGGGGCACCCTGTACCAGCAAGGACTCTAACACAGTCCACTGTGAGAGGGGACCTCCAGCAACCAGGGACCAAGGCAAGGTTGGAGGTGGTGGTGTATATGGCGTTTGCAAAGTTTGTATGGATTTTCTATGTGAGGAGGCCTGGAACCAAGGCCTGGCTCGAGGAGGTGTGACCACAGGAGAATTCAGAGGCAGGGCATTCCATTAACAAGTTAGGTAGAGAGTAATGGTATCATGCTGGTTCCTGCAGATGTCCCTGTGTCTCATCTGGGAGGCAAAGATGGAAAAGGCACCCACCAGCTCCTTTGTTCCTGGAGAAGTCTCCCAGGAATCCCTGCCCCTTCAGCATACATTCGGAGATTATTAAACGAATCTCTCTCCTATATACCTTAGGCATTTTTTTTTTTTTCAAAATGCTGCTTCTATGCTACGTCTGTAAGGAGCTGTTTATTCCCCTATCTTTTTTAAGGGCAGGGATTCAGTTTCCTCTAGCCCTCCTGTCTGTCCCAAAGCTGAGCACACTGATTTTTAAAGTTCCAGGTGTTAAGCCCCATTGATTGTAAGATCTCATAGATTCAGCCTCTCTGGTTTTCAAAGCCAAATGTTATGAGGATTCATCTTCCTCGTGTAGATACTCCACCCCTGGGATATGCTAGGAGAATCTGTTTCTTTCTCCTTCCTGCACCTGTAGCATCCTTCCCCTCCTGTAGATCCATTTGCCTCCCAATCACGTTTCTGTCTTTCCAACCTTCTTTGATATGGCCTCTTCTCTACACATAGCCCTGGGGAGCCTGTTCTGCCAGACTTCAGGTTGTTTTCTGGGTTATATACAGCCATGTGCATGTTATCTAGTTGTATCAATGGGACATGGTAAGCTTAACATCCTCCTACTCTGCCACCTTCCCCAGAAGTTTCCCAAATGAGATTGTAATGAGCTTCTTCCATCCACAGTATAGTAACTGTGTTTAAGCCCTATTCAACTAGGACATCGTTTGTGAAATGTAAAAATTTCTTCATTTTCCCCTTCATTTCTGTTAACATCCTCAGCTTCTAGTAGCCTAAGTTGTAACATTTAACCTAAAATTTATGGATAAAAAATGTTTCTATTCATTTGGCCTACAAATGTTAATTGAATGCCTACTAGGTAGCAAGCATATACTAATTGCTAGTTTAGTCTCTACTCTTTAGTCTTCTACTCTTCTCTATCTATATTCTATATAGATAGATATAGATATAGATCTCTCTCTCTCTCTCTCTATATATATATACACACACACATATGGAGTATTACTCAGCAATCAAAAAGAATGAAATCTTGCCATTTGCAACTATGTGGATGGAAATGGAGGGTATTATGCTAAGTGAAATATGTCAGAGAAAGACAAAAATCCTATGACTTCACTCATATGAGGACTTTAAGACACAAAACAGATGAACATAAGGGAAGGGAAACAAAAACAATACAAAAACAGGGAGGGGGACAAAACAGAAGACACTCATGGAGAACAAACTGAAGGTTACTGGAGGGGTTGTGGGAGGGAGGATGGGCTAAATAGGTAAGGGGCACTAAGGAATCTACTCCTGAAATCATTGTTGCACTAATGCTAACTAATGTGGATGTAAATTTTAAAAAACAAAAAATAAAATTTACAAAAAGATTTTTAAAAATTAACACTGAGCAATGATACTGAAACTGAAGCCAAATGAAACCTTATAACATCTCCAACATGATCAGTTGCTTAGAAGAAATAAGCCCAGGAGCATCATGGAAACCAAATGTGTTTTCTGATCATTAATAAAACTGTATACTTGCTAATGTTACAGAAAAATATATAGGTGACAAAAAGAATTTTAAGCTTTAGAAAATATTTCTTGTAAAAAGGGATAAAATTATGTAAATCCACATTCTCTTTTCCACAATTACAAAATCCATAAATCTCTAAAAACCGCATTTTTTTTTCATAAATTTGGTGCCAAAACTATTTTGTCAATGAAATGTAAGCTAAATTGACATGAAACTATTTATAACTTATTCATTTACTGTGAATGTGATATTAATGTGTTTGATTACAAGGTACTCTCCCATACCCCATGGGGATATTATGTAATCAGCCGTACATATGCTGTATTACTTTTCCAAATCAAAAAAAAAAAAAATCTAAATTCTGAAATATATTTGCATCCAAAGCTCCGAATAAGGGGTTCTAGATGTACATTTCCTCTTCTTTAAAAGACAATTTTACTAGTAAGCTTTAGGAAAAGACACACACCCATGCACACACACACACACACACACACACACACACACACACGCAGATACCAAATAAACTACCATTTCTTTGAGGGTAGGGTGTAACACATTATGCACTTTCCAAATCTATCTCTAACTCTCATCTGAGAAGTTGATCTTACTGTTCCCAATTACAACAGACTTAAGTATTTTGCCCAAGTACTAACAAAAGATGAGAACACTATTCTCATTTCTAAGGCTTTTAAAATTTCAACATTCTGTCTATAGATGATTTCGGGTATCATAAAATTACTTTTTTAAAATATATGCATTTATTTCACAAAGTGATCGAGGTACAGGCCCTTTTTTTAAGAGAGAGAGACACACACAGAGTAAGCAGGGGAGGGGGAGAGAGAGAGAGAGAATCCAAACCAGGCTCCGTGCTGCCAGGACAGAGGCAGACATGGGGCTCGAACTCATAAAACCATGAGATCATGACCTGAGCCAGAACCGAGAGTCAGACGCTTAACCAACCGAGTCACCCAGGCACCCCAAGGTACAGGCCATTCTTAACGGACTGCATCATTCTAGAATTTCTGGTTGGTATGGGCCTCCACAAAAATAACACACTTGGCAATACAGGAACAAAATGTGACCAGGGATTCACACAAAACTTTCTTTTATACAGTTGGCAAGGAAGAAGAATCTGAGAAACTGAAGCAAGTGCAATCTAGGGTGAGACTAATACTCCTACATGTAGTTAGCTATAAGGTTTCTGTTTTATTATTATTAATAGTCAAATTGTTGGAGAAGAAGAAAAATTCAAACATTCTTGTTCTCATTTTAAAGTACAATATTTTATGGGCACCAGGGTGGCTCAGTCAGTTAAGCTTCCCACTTCAGCTCAGGTCATGGTCTCGTGGTCTGTGAGTTCAAGCCCCACATCTGGCTGTCTGTTGTTACTACAGAGCCTGCTTCAGATCCTCTGTCCCTCTCTCTCTCTTTCTGCCCCTTCCCGGTTTGTTCTTTTTTTTTCCTCTCTCTCTTTCTCTCAAGAATAAATAAACAGTAATACATACATACATACATACACACATACATACATACATTTAAAAAATATATAATATTTTAAAGAAAATTCCTTTTGCAAATATGACCTTCTAACAGAGATATCTATATGCTTGGAAAAAAAAATTAACTATCCCTTCACTCCAAGAAATTCCTCAAAATCCATCTCATATACAGACCTATTCCATGACATTTAGTTCACGTAACAATTCCACATGCTCCTAAACTTGGTGTCTGCCTTTCTTGTAACAGTAAATACATTATACCAATGGAAAAAAAGGAGGTAAAAAAGAATGTCTTAAATTCATCACTGTATGCTTAGAGCTGGCTTTTATATGTATAGGTAATACATCTTAATTTTTTGACATTCAATCTTCAGGGGGTACTAAGAAAATATCATTTTTCGTGCACTTCAGATATATTATTTCTAGAATTCACAACTATCCTGAAGATATCACCCCCATTTTATAGATGAGGAAACTATAGATCAGAAAATGGAGTCCATGGTTCTCATCTAATAGCTTACAGGAACAGATTTTAAACAAAGATCTGAATTCCAGTTCTTTCCACATTACCTTGCTAACATATGCTTACCTTAGAATGACGTTTCCTGTAGGACAGGGATTTCATCATGGCTATTATTGCTTCATTATATAGAATATTGCAATATAAAGAGAAAGCCAAATAATGAATCTGGATAATGTTAAAATAAGCCCCAAACAGGGGTGCCTGGTTGGCTCAGTTGGTTAAGTGTCTGACTTTGGCTCAGGTCATGGTCCCCTGGTTCTCGGGTTCATGCCCCACAGAGATATGCACTGGTGGTGTGGAGCCTCCTTGGGATTCTCTCTCCCTCTCTGCTCTTTCCCCACATGTGTGCTATCTCAAAATAAATAAACTTAAAATAAGCCCCAAACATGTATAATCTTACACTTATTTGCAGATCTTGAGGAAGTTGCTTAACTTCTCTGTGCCAAAACTGCTTCAAACAGTAGTGATAATACCTTAGAAATTAGTTATGATGCTGACATACATTAAAATATATAAAGCTCTTAGCACAATATCTGGAACATAGTAAACACTCCAGAAATGTTAGCTATTGCTACTGAGATGAAAACTCACCAGATGGACATGTTTTAAACCAGGTGACTCCAGTCAGCAATAGCTGGACATCTAATCCAAAAACAGTCAATCCTACACTGGCTTGAAATCTATGATATGATCCGGTGAAAATATGATGCATGTCTACTAGTTTCTCTCTCTTGGGAATCTGAATTAAGAAACAAGGACTAAGCCCATCAATCGTAATTCAGAATTTATATGGTTTGGCTCCTACCTTCATCAATTTTTCTCTCATCATTGTAACCAACGATGCTAAGACTGTTGCTGAATCTAGTCTTTCAGTCTTCATTTTTATATCATTTGGCAGCATTCCATATGTTCAAGACCATTCTCCTCATTCTCTTTGGAAAGCACTGAAAAATTGCAGCTATTCAACACTTAATCCCAAGCCTCTAATCTCCACACCCCACTGTCCCTCTATGCAATTTCATCCACACTTTTGACTTCACTAATTATCTTCATGTTAGCTCAGACTTGTCTTACACATTCAACTGCCTTGTCCATCTCTCACTTCTCTGGATGGCTCAACGATAAATGATACCTCCGACACCATATGTCCCAAACCAAACTCATGATCTTCCCTCTCAAACATAGCCAAGATCCCTTCCAGTGCTCCTTACCTCCATAATGGCCCCAACAAGTAACCAGATCACGAATTAGAAAATTAGAAGCATGCCCGGATACCTCCTTTTCCTTTATCCCCATCTTTTACTAAAATCCTATTAATTTTATCTCTTAAATATTTCTCAATTCCTTCTCTCCATCTCCACTGCTACCTTTTAACAGGTATACCTATATCCATTCTAATATCTTGTGTACTTTCCATACTGTAACCAGTTATATTTTTTTATGATTCTAATCATGTCATGTTCCTGCTGAAGAGTCCACCAATGGCTTCCTACTATTCTTAAGATGTTTGGTGAAAATACATATCATAGTAGTCAAGACCTGCAAAGATATGTTTCAGCTTCTTTCCCTCTTCTGTTGCCCTACATGCAGCCATATTTGTCTTTTTTTCAGTTCCTTAAACATAATAGATTATATTTCCTGCTACCTTAGGATCTTTGCACATGGTTTCCCTCTGCCTGGACTACTCCTCGTCCTTCTCTTCACTTAATTAATCCTTATTATATCTCATCTCATAATATCACTTCCTCACAGAAAGTTTCTTGAACAACTGGACTTTATCAGATCATTTAGTTATTTATTCAACAAATATTTAATAAAAACCTACTATACACCATGTATAGCTCTAAACATATGGGATTGAGAAACACAAAAAACCCTTCCCTTCATGAAGCCTACATTCTAGTGGAAGTAAACAGGCAATAACCAATAAAATAATGCATAGAATGTATAATATATGTAAAGCCAGTAAGTCTGGGGACTGGGGGTAAGGGGGAAGAAAGAAAAAAAAAAGGGTAAGAAAATCACAAGCAGAGAGTTTCCAGTGCCTGAGTTGGTATGTGACATAGAGTTGGCCCTCAATAAATATTTGTTGAGCAGACGAATGAATAAAGGAAGGAGCATGTTCAAGTTATGAGAAAGTGTAAACTGTAAAAGACTAGAGGAACTACTTGATGGATGAAACAAAGAGAAACCAGGCAGGTCTTGAGAGATAACAGTCTCTTGAACCATTCATTCTCAATGGCTTCATTCAGCTCCAGTTCCAGTCATTATATGGTCTTAGTATAACCATATTTAGTATCCATACCCTTCCTTCCCCAGTGCCAAGGGCTGGATAATTTAAGTGGGTCATTCTTAAAACCAAAATACCTAATCAGGACACGGATACAAGATTGTGTATACCACTTCCATCACTCACCACCACACATATCCCTAAAGCCACTTCTTTACTACACACACACACACACACACACACACACAGATATCACTTGTGTTGAAGCTTCAGTTCTCCAGTCCACAGCCCCTTTCAGGTACAAACTCCCTCCCATATACACAAGACTGTGAAAGCCCTTGCTCTTTTCCCTGACGCTGTGAGACACTTAGGTCACTACTCTCCAAGTCCAGTCAAACCCACAACTGGGGGCCCCTCAGGAAAAGGAACCTGGGTCTCTCCTTCCCAGCAGTCTCCTGCACCTTAAAGACTATCTTCTACCCACATGTAGATGGACATGAACTCCTTTGTGATTCTGAATGACCTTCAAGATCACTGATCCCATATATACTCAAACTCAGGCTCCAGCATCAGATGGCAAGGTTCTGAAGGACTGGGGCTCTGAGTGCCCCCTCAAGCCTCTTGTCTTTATCAGAACCCACAGAAGGATTTGTATACTTTCTGGGTGGCCTGGGCGGAAACTAAGGCACTGTACTTCCCCAAAACACAAATATTCAGTGTATACCCCCTTTCCATGGCACTGCCTGATATTACAGTAACACTCGCCTCACAGATACCTGCCTCCTCACAATTAGAGACTCTATCAAACCATGTCCCTTTAGGGAGCCCTCCCATGTTCCCACAAGTCTGTGTACCCCGCTCCATGACTAAGCCCACTCCTATGATCAGCCCCATCACAAGCACCCCTCAGGATTGGAGTCCTGTATCTTCCCTGGAGCCCCAGCACTTTCTGGGCTCATGCTCACTCAGGAGTGGGCACACTCGCACATACATCCCTGCGCCTTCTCTGGGACTCTGAGGTCCCTTCCCACCATTCAGAGTTGTATGACTTCCCTTGACCCCTGACCCTGAGGTCCCAGCCCCACCACACAAACACACAGGGACGCCTCCTCAGGAGTAGGGCCATGCCCAAGTCCCCTCTCCCCACAGACCCAGGACTGCCCAGCTGCTTCAGCGCTTTCCCCTGAACGACCGCGCCCACAGACCTGCCTCAGGTGCCCTCTGGCTCTACTCCGCCATGTTTTGTTGTCCCTCCACTTCTAAGCCCACGCAAAAATCGTGGGGCAGTGGGGAGTGGGCAATAGGATCCTCGGGGTGACATACCTTCCTCAGGAAGACTGGGAACAATGGCTGATAGAGCAACTGGTGGTCCACGTGCTAGCTGCAGGCACGTGGAGGGCCTGGCGGGGAGGTGGTAGGTGGGCTGGGAGGGAGCAGTCGCCTGAGGCCCCGCCCCCCATGGCCCCAGTCCTCTTGGGTCCAGGTGCCCACAGGGCTAGGAGTCCCCAGCACTTCTCATTTTGCTCCTGGGCATTCGAGTCCTGGCAACTGAGCATGCTCAGCCACCTCTGGGGACCCATTGTGCTGGGATGGCGCTCTGCTGCACTGAGGGGTTCTTCCTGCCCACCCCAGACATGTAAGGACTGGCTTTACTGTGGTTGAAGCTCAATTTGGGACTTGAGACAGATTTCCTGATTTCCCAACACATCTCCTCCTGGCCTGCCTGGTTCTGGTCGAGGTGCTGGGTAACCTATTTCTTCAACTGAAATGCACCGAGGAATCAATAGTTCTGTGCCCACCGATACCAAACTCGAAGAGGCCCAAAGAGTTCTGGCTCCTTGCCCCTCTACAACTGCACCAGCCCTAACCCTAGACTTTACTGCTGTATTTCTCAGTATACTTAGGATGTATTTTCCCATCTCCCCCTGGTGAATCGACACTATCTTCTAAGACCAAGCTAAACATTACCCTTTTCTGAGCTGCTTTATCCTCCCACAGTCACCTGTGTGTCCCTGGCCTGATGCTGACAATGTTTTATGCATTATTTACTTCTCTCTTCCTCACTTAAGGGTGGAGTGAGCTCTTTGATGCCTGGGGTCTGACACTTCATCTAGGTATACTCCATACCACAGCATAGTGCTTGACACAAGGTAAGTGCTTCATAAAAGTAAATGTTTGTGGAATGAAAAATGAATCCTAAGTTCACTCCTGCACATCCTACCAGTTTTATTGAGCACTTAATTTTTTAACAACTACCATTCTAGGCCCCTTCTCTTCAAAGGTCTCACAGAGAAAGGAAGAGATTATGGCTTTATATACCTCATAGAGACACCACCTCCAGCCTGGACTTCAACTTATTCTAGGATGTTAGCCCACCAGAGAGTGGACACTCCATACATTTCTTTACTGAACAAAAAGATGTAGTCACAGAAACAAAAAGAGAGAGATGGAGAGAAAATGGCTTTGGTAGAGGTTAACTAGTGTTTGAAGTGCTGCCGAATCACAGAGAGAACTCTCAATTAGAGGTGGCAGGAGTAAAACAACGAAAATCCTAAAGAGGAGTGGATACCCTAGCTGAGTCTTGAAGAATGAATAGCTGTCAGCCAGGCAAAGGAAAGGAAGACTGTGCCAGGCAGAGGGAGCAGCATGAGCAAGGCAGAGTGTAGGGAACAGCAGTGACACTCAAAGAAGTCCAGGAGGCTAGAGCACAAAACTCCTAGGGCAAAACATTATCTCTAAAGAAACTCCTGTATAGCTAAGTAATGTCTTCAGTTGGGTTCCCCAAAAGCAAAATCTGAGGCCAGGACTTGGTTGCTGGTAATTTGTTTGGGAAGTAAGCTCCAAAAACAGATGGGAGGGAGACAGAATGAAAGAGGGGAAAGTGGAAAAGCCAAGAAAAGGGTGTGATATTGAGCTGATAGCTTTACTAGATAATTGGGCTTGATTTTACTGGAGACCCTCTGAAAACCATGTAGAAGGTGCCTCAGCTTTGCACCACCAAACAGCAAGGAGACTGGGTCATTTGCCTCTTAATTTCCATCCCCATTATTTGAAGGTTATCTCAATCCCCCAGCTGGAACTCATTAACATTTCCTGATTATGCTTGCCCAAGGCTAAGCATTCTACTAGGATTTGAAAGAAAGCCTTGAGGCAGAAAAGCAGATGGACCAGAAAGCATTTGAGCTAGTAACAGGCTTAGAGCTACACTGAAATCAGGAATAAGGTTTTGAAAGGGTGGGCCTAAGCCAGCCAACTCCCATCTTGTTCTCTGTCCTTCACCTTGACCACGCCTCCTCCCCTTGAGTAACCTCCCGCTCACCTGCCTAACAGGACTCCGACCCTTCCCCAGCCAATCGGATGAGGCCACAGCCATTACCTCACCAACTGCCCCTAGACCCCAATAAAACCTTTGTGCTTTTGAAACTCGCTCTCTCTTCCCGGTATCTCACCGCTGCGTCGGTGCAGGTAGGGGATTGAGCTCGAGCTAGCTTGAATAAGGGCTCTTTGCTTTTGCATCAGACTTGGCTCCCTGGTGGTCTTTGGGGATCACGAATTCTGGGCATAACATTTGGGGGCTCGTCCGGGATCCCCAAGACCCCCGAAGGACCCCGACGTGGAGAGCCTGACTGGCCACGGTGAGTGTCTGTTCGTTCCGTCTTTTCTGTGTGAGCTCATTTCTGAAATTCTGGTAGTGCCCAACATGGTCTAAGTGGACGCACTGGAGGACCACGGGCCGGGAGTTTCAGAAGACGTTCCGATCCTCCCTTTTGGAAAGATGTGGAACCCCCTCAAAGGTCTAAGCTAGCTGTCAGTTTTGCTTCCATGGAGTTGGAAGACTTTCTAGGGGCCCTGTTTGTTTTTGTGTTTCTCTGTTTGGTTCTGTGGACGTACTGGACTTACTGGACGGACGTTATGGGACAGACTCAGACTACTCCTCTAAGTATTATGATTAATCACTTTAAGGATGTGAGGGGAAGGGCTAACAACCTCAGTGTGGAAGTCCGAAAGGGTCGGTGGCAGGTTTTTTGTTCTAGCGAGTGGCCAACTTTCAATGTTGGATGGCCACCAGAGGGGACCTTCGAACTCCCTACCATCCACCGAGTCAGGAGTATCATCTCTCAGCCTAAGATGGGCCATCTTGATCAGCTCCCTTACATTATCACTTGGCAGGACCTTGTAGAAGACCCAGCCTCTTGGCGTAAGCCTTTCCTAGACCCACTCCCTCTGGAGCCAAAACCCATTCTTGCTTTGCAGGGGACAAAGAAGAAGAAAAGTCTTACCCAGCCTTCAGCACCCCTCTACCCTGTCCTACAAGGGGGGACTGAAGAAGAATTAATTTTTCCTCCCCTGTATAACCCCTCTAGGATGCCGGAAGAACACCATCCTCCCCCTCCGGGGGAGGCAGATGCTATTCCGAGAGCGGGAGGTGGAAAGGCTCCAGTGGGAAGCCCGCCCTTTACCAGACAAAGGGCTCAGAGGGAGCAATCCGCCTCCGCCGCCGCCGACTCCACTGTTCTGCCCCTGCGAGCCACCGGACCCCCAGACGCAGAGGGGAATCAGCCCCATCACTTTTGGCCTTTCGCCACTAGTGACCTCTACAATTGGAAAGCTCAGAATCCTAAGTTTTCCGAGAAACCGGCAGGGCTTATTGATTTATTAGACTCTGTTCTTTTTACCCATCAGCCCACGTGGGACGATTGCCAGAAGCTTTGCAGGTCCTGTTCACGACTGAAGAAAGAGAAAGAATCCTCAATGGGGCCCGAAAACTAGTTCCGGGCGCAGACGGGAATCCCACCACCAACCAGGCTCAGATAGATGCCTCCTTCCCCTTAACTCGGCCCCAGTGGGATTTCAACACGGCAGAAGGTAAGGAGAGGCTCCGGGTCTACCTCCAGACTCTAATGGGGGGGGTCTCCGAATGGCTGCTAGAAAGCCAACCAATTTGGCCAAAGTAGGAAATGTACAACAGGGAAAAGATGAATCTCCGGCTGCCTTTTTAGAATGGATCATGGAGGCATTCCGTACCTATACCCCCAGGGATCCAGAGGCTCCAGAAAGCAAGGCAGCTGTTATCATGGCCTTTGTAAACCAATCGGCCATAGACATTAGGAGAAAATTACAGAAAATAGGTAGACTAGGAGAAAAAAGTCTGCAGGACTTACCGGTGGTAGCCAAAAAGGTATATAATAACCGGGAGCCTCCTGAGGACAAGCAGGCTCGCGCCATGGCGGCTGCCAGCAGTAAGCAGACTCGAGACCTGGCCAGAATACTACAAGCTACCACTGCTGAGTTCCCCGAGGAACGAGACCACCATCTCCGGCAGCTGGCAGACGACGCAAGAAAAGGTAAAGGAACCACCAAGGGGGGGAAGCAGAGGCTGCAGAAAGATCAGTGTGCATACTGCAAGGAGATAGGGCATTGGGCCCGAGATTGTCCGAAAAGGGCCCGCGGGAAGGGAAGCAAGACTGATGGAATAAAAGTCCTAGAGCTAGATGAACTAAGTGATTAGGGGAGTCGGGGTTCGGACCCTCTCCCCAAACCCAGGGTAACTCTTAAAGTGGAGGGGACCCCTGTCGACTTCCTTGTCGACACCAGAGCACAACATTCGGTCCTCCACACCCCACAAGGAAAACTAGCCAGCAAGAAGTCCTGGGTACAAGGGCCAACTAGTATGAGCCAGTATTCATGGACTACCCGAAGAACGGTAGATTTGGGGACGGGACGGTTATCCTACTCCTTTATGGTAATACCAGAATGCCCCTACCCACTGTTAGGACAGGACTTACTGACCAAGATTGGAGCTCAGATAACTTTCAGACAAGGGGGGGCCTCAGGTCACCGATGGCAAGGGCCACCCCATCCAGGTCCTGACCATGAAACTGGAGGATGAATACCTCCTCCACCAGGAGGCGCTCCCGAGAGAGGATAATATAGACAGATGGCTACAAGAATTCCCCTCGGTTTGGGCAGAGACAGGGGGGATGGGACTAGCCGCTCACAGGACCCCGGTCCTGGTAGAGGTCAAGCCAGGACAGAGTCCGGTAAGGATCAAATAATACCCCATGTCTCAGGAGGCCCAGAAGGGGATCCAGACACACATCCGGAGACTACGAAGCCTAGGGGTACTAGTTCCTTGCCAGTCTGCCTGGAACACACCCCTACTGCCGGTCAAAAAGCCTCACACAAATGACTACTGACCGGTACAAGATCTCTGGGAAGTAAATAAGAGGGTCGCGGACATACACCCAACTGTTCCCAACCCATATACTCTCTTGAGCTCCTTGGCGCCCTCCAGGGTCTGGTATACTGTACTAGATTTAAAGGATGCCTTCTTCAGTCTGCCGCTGGCACCCCAGAGCCAACCCTTGTTCGCCTTCGAGTGGCATGATCCGGAGGAGGGCTACAGTGGGCAGCTCACCTGGACACGGCTACCTCAGGGATTCAAAAATTCACCCACCATCTTCGACGAGGCACTACACGAGGGCCTGGGTGAGTACAGAAGGGAGCACCCTGGCCTCACCCTTCTACAGTACGTAGATGACATCCTGATTGCTGCCGACACGGCCAAAGACTGCGAGCGAGGGACCCAGGACCTGCTGGCTACTCTGGGGGCCTTAGGGTACTGGGCATCCACGAAGAAGGCTCAGATATGCAGGGAGAGGGTAAGTTACCTGGGATATATCCTGGAGGGTGGACAGCGGCGGTTATCAGATGCCAGAAAAGAAACTGTCCTAAAGATCCCTACTCCCACCTCCCGAAGTGAAGCAATGGAATTTTTAGGATCAGCCGGCTACTGCCGCCTCTGGGTTCCAGGTTTTGCTGAGATCGCCAGGCCCCTATATGAAGCTACTAAAGACAAGAAAACATTTAAATGGGCTGAAAAAGAAGAAACTGCCTTTAATCAGTTAAAAAAGGCCCTCTTAAGTGCCTCAGCCCTGGGCCTACCAGACATTATGAAGCCCTTCCACCTCTTTGTAGACAAACATAAGGGAATAGCAAAAGGGGTTCTAACTCAAGCCTTAGGCCCCTGGAACCGCCCAGTGGCTTACCTGTCCAAGAAACTACACCCAGTGGCTGCCAGCTGGCCACCATGCCTAAGAATTATTGCGGCGACAGCACTCCTAGTCAAGGACGCAGACAAACTGACCCTAGGATAGGAGATCTGGATCACGACCCCACACGCCATTGAAGGGGTCCTAAAACAGCCTCTGGATAGATGGATGAGCAACACACATATGACTCATTACCAGAGCCACCTACTCACCTCCACGAGTGTGGTTCCACCCCAGTGCAGCCCTCAAGCCTGCAACCCTGCTGCCCGACCCTGACCTAGGTGCTCCACTACATGACTGTGGGAATCCTGGAACAAGTACATGGATTCCAGACGGACCTGACCAACTGACCCTCCCCGATGCCGAGGCTACTTGGTTCACTGATGGCAGCAGCTTTGTGCGAGACAGACACAGGTATGCAGGTGCAGCGGTGGTCACCGAAACGGACACTGTATGGGCGGAGGCTCTACCCTCCGGAACGTCAGGCCAGCAAGCAGAGCTCATAGCCCTCACCAAGGCGCTGACGCTAGGAGCTAGAAAACGGCTTAACAACTACCAGACTTGGGAGACCCAGTTTTACCAGACCAGCCCAAATACTCCCAGGAGGAGTTACAGTGGATCAAGAAACTCCCCATGGCCCAGGAGATAAAGGGATGGTGGTATACACCTAACAAGGAGCTCGTGCTGCCAGACCGGCTCGGAGTCTCAATATTAGAGCACATGCATCGGTCTACTCACATGGGGGCCCGAAAATTAAAAGACTTAATCCGACATGCCGGAATCAAGATTCACCAACAGGACACCAAAATACAGCAAGTTGTATCTGCCTGCAAGACCTGCCAACTCACCAACGCGAGAGCCACATCGAATAAAAAAGGAACCAGGCTCAGAGGCACCAGACCGGGAGCCCAATGGGAAGTCGACTTCACTGAAGTCAAACCAGGAAAGTATGGTTATAAATATCTTTTAGTATTTACAGACACCTTCTCTGGCTGGGTGGAGACATACCCAAGCAAGCATGAAACGGCTCAGACGGTGGCTAAGAAGCTACTAGAAGACATCTTACCCAGGTATGGTTTCCCTGCCATGGTAGGATCAGACAATGGACCAGCTTTTATCTTGCAGGTAACACAGGCAGTAGCCAAGGCGGTGGGGGCAAACTGGAAATTACATTGTGCTTACAGGCCCCAGAGCTCAGGACAAGCAGAAAGAATGAATAGAACCCTAAAAGAAACCCTTACCAAATTAACCATGGAGACTGGTGGGGACTGGGTGACTCTCCTACCGTATGCCCTTTACCGGGTTAGAAACACTCCTTACACTCTGGGTTTTGCTCCCTACGAGATCATGTTTGGCAGGCCACCCCCTGTTATTCCCAACCTTCGAGCTGAACTTCTTACTGAGTTTAAAGATCAAGAACTTTTTCTTTCCTTGAGAAAGAAAAAGCCCTTGAGAGGGCTCCAGAAGGCGCATGAGGACATTTGGCTGCGCCTCCGTGCCATCTACGAGGCCGGCCCAACCCTGACACCTCACCAGTACAGGCCGGGAGACTGGGTCTATGTTAAGAGGCACCACCAAGAGACCCTCGAGCCGCACTGGAAGGGACCCTACATCGTGGTGCTGACAACACCCACTGCTCTCAAAGTAGAAGGCATTGCAACCTGGGTCCATCACACCCACGTTTGGTCAGCGGACCCCTCCTCCATCCGGAAGGACTTCGTCATGTGATGGGCCATCAGTTGGGACCAACACAACCCGCTCAAGCTCAAGCTACAGTGCATTCAACCCACATAATATTGGTAACGCTGTTAACTCTGCTTGTCATTGCTCATGCTGCTGGGAGTCCCCATGCCCCTCAAAACATCACCTGGCAGATCATAGACACCAGCTCAGGGACAATACTTAATCAGTCCTCCCAGAGCCAACCCAGGGACACTTGGTTCCCAGAACTTTGAGTAAACCTGCAAACTCTGTTCCCCTTGTCACCATAAATGCAGCCGGTCCCACGATTGGGTCCGTAAGCTACATGACAAGGGGGGAATGAAAGGGCGGGCCTATGCCAGCCAACTCCATCTTGTTCTGTGTCCTTCACCTTGACCACGCCTCCTCCCCTTGAGTAACCTCCCGCTCACCTGCCTAACAGGACTCCGACCCTTCCCCAGCCAATCGGATGAGGCCACAGCCATTACCTCACCAACTGCCCCTAGGCCCCAATAAAACCTTTGTGCTTTTGAAACTCGCTCTCTCCCCGGTAACTCACCGCTGCGTAGGTGCAGGTAGGGGATTGAGCTCGAGCTAGCTAGAATAAAGGCTCTTTTGCTTTTACATCGGACTCGGCTCCCTGGTGGTCTTTGGGGATCACGAATTCTGGGCGTAACAGTTTGGGCACCAGAAGAACCTCTACAAAAAGTTACATGAAAATACTCATCAGAAATAGCCCTCCATAGCTGAGTAGTTTAAAAATTCACAAGCCTTGTCACTACAACTATCAAGATGAATATACACAAGCTTTTACACATCAATCCTAATGATTGGTAAAGGCTGTGGGGGCTATAGGAATTTCAGTGTGGGAGGGGTCACTGAAGGCTGAAGAGGACAAAGGAGCTTCATGAAGTATAACAAAATGGAAAAAAAGGCCTTTGAGAACCAAGGTTCTACTCAAACTCTTGGGCAAATCACTTAAAGAGACATTGAGCCTCAGATTCCTTTTCCAAGAAACCCAAACAACAGTGCTGCCTACCACAAAGAGTGCAGTAAGTCACAAATGAGACAGGTTAAAATGCATTTTATAACTATAATTATGGTAAATAAAGAACCTGGCATGTTTTTGAACAATTAACATAAACATACCTTGATTCCATTGCTGAGTAGGCTCTGTGCAGATGCTAGTGTTAAACTTAAAAAATAAAAATGACAGGGGTGCCGAGGGGCTCAGTGGGTTAAGCCTCTGACTTCAGCTCAGGTCATGATCTGGAGCTCTGCTTCCCTTAGAGCTCTGTGCTGACAGCTCAGAGTCTGGATCCTGCTTCAGATTCTGCGTCTCCCTCTCTCTGCCCCCCCCCCCCCCCGTTCATTCTCTCTCTTTCTCTCTCTCCCTCTCACACACACACACACTCACAAATAAACATTAAACATTTTTCTGAAAAAACAGATAAAACTTCCAGCTGTTTTACCAATAAAAACAGGTTTCTCTGGGAATAGAGATTTGCAACCTGAGACAAGCAAACTGTGGCAAAACCACAGACAAGGCCTCCTGGAAAGGAGAGATATGCTCTCTCAAAGAGAAAAGGGGGAAAGTTGGAAATGCTGTTATAAAGTCCATTGGACGAAACTAGGAGTTTAAAGTATACCAGATTTTCATTGAGTATGTTGTGACAGGTTTTCATTGAGTGTGTTGTGACTGTTTCTCATTTTTCCTCACTTCCAGTAGGTCTGCAGGAAACAAGGAGTACTCAACTTGACAGCTCCCTCTGCCCTCTGCCCACCTCCTGACTCCTTTCTAAATGAGGTTTCCTTTTATTACTTTTCACACCGAAGATAAAGAAAAAAATGAATATACCACTGTCCGTGGTTTCTAGAAGCTCGCAATCCAAAAAAGGAAGGAGAATTAATCCATAATTATAACCTAGCATGATTGATGTTCTGATTAGAGCAACCATGGGAGGCTGTGGGAGCCCAGAGGGAGGTATACAACCCAGCCTGGGGTAGAGAGGATAGGCTAAGGGATATTTAGGGGAAACTTCCTGGAGGAGAGTGTTTGATCTAACTCTTCAAGGGCAGGTAGGAATAAGCTTGGCAAAGAAAACAGTGGGACAAGGGGAAAAGGTGGTTGGGGCAATGGGAACAGCATGGACAAAGCAAAGGATAGTGTGTCTGGGGTGGACAGCAAGGACAGGAGTGGCTGCATCAATAGGTAAGTACAGATTCTGGAGAACTCAAATAGCAGGGGACTTGATCCTGAAAATGATAGAAACCCATTGAGGAATTTTTAAGCAGGTCAGGGACCTGGTCAGCTCCTCTGGTCGCTGTGTAGAGAGTAGATTTGAGACAGAAAAAAAAAAAAAAAATTGAACAGTGCAATTCTATACAAATGTGTTTGTTGACATTTCAAATTACCATGTGATGAGAACCTTTTATTTGCTATATACACTTGCCCTGTACAATTTAAATCTTAAGTGAATTTAAATATCAGTTATTTAGTCAGACTAGCCACATTTTAACTGCTCAATAGCTATCCTATATTGGAAAGCATATATAGAGAACACTCAAAGTTTTTTCCCACAGCATTGAAAGACAAATTACAACTGGGCAGAAGAAACAAAATGCCTAGAAACATTCAGGACTTAAAAAGGCCAGGTTCAGGATACCCGGATGGTTCAGTCAGTGAAGCGTCTGACTCTTGATTTCAGCTCAGGTCATGCATGATCTCACGGTTCAAGAAATCAAGCACCAGGTTGGGCTCTGAGCTGACAGCATGGAGCCTGCTTGGGATCCTCTCTCTTTCTCTCTCAAAATAAATAAATAAACAAACTTAAAAACAACAACAAAGTCCAGGTTCAGTTCTTTATGTCAGCTCCTCCTCAGGAAGCTGGGAAGGAAGGAGGATAGACTTCATACCTGCTGGAGTCCTCAGAGAATTCCTTCTGATATGACTAGCACAGCATGAGGACTGGGATAGAAATGTCGCCCTCATGGTCTCCTGGGAGTCGGTTTTCCCATGCTATCATTCAGAGTGTACCCAGGAGGTCTGCCTTCCCCAGGGATTTCCTGAGGTTTTTTATCTCCACAGATAGCCACTTCCCACCCACCATAGAGCCAGGGTGCCTTCCTTCTCACAAAATATTCCCTATAAGATTCACCCACTACCTCTGTAAACATTTATTAAAATGATGCCTTCCACATGCCTGTCACTGACTTAGATACAGTATGGAAAGAGAGATATTCAAGGTATAATCACATTTCTCACATGGGCTAACTCATTTACATCTCAAAGTAACATTGTAACATTACTATTAACATCATCATCCTGTACAGAAGATGAAATTGAGATTCAGAGAGTTTAAGTCACACAGTCAGATGGCAGCAGCGCTAAGGAAGGCTGAAATGGTGCTATGTGGTCTTAAGTAATTTCATATCAAAACTCTCATGCTTTTAATGTTTACAAACACGTTGGGAAGAAAAGATGAACACACACAAATACAATTTATAATTTCCAAGCAATGTAGTAAAAGCAGTGTTACAATCATGCTCAGAAAAATATTGAAGCATCAAAGAGGGATGCCTTTGGTGGACATCATGGAAGGTTTCCTGGAGGAAATGACCCTGGAGCTAGCTGGAAGCATTCCACCCACAGAGCTAGGGGCAAAGTTGTTATAGAGGAGAAAAAGAGGCAAAGCAATTATTTGACTGGTTATAGCTTAAGCAGTTGTCTGATTTGGGAAAGCCTAGGTGGCTGTTTGTGACTGGCTGCCTCAGGGTTCATTTTCTTGGATTCAAATGCACTGACTCTGGCTTAGTGTTTGGTTTGGTTAATGAGGCGTTAGAGCCACCCCTGTCTAGTGGCCTCCTCCTTTAAATATTTTCACACCAGCATATATTCTCCACAGGTTTAAGTTTAAATATAATGAGCAGGGACAGAAACAAACCTTGCTGAAGCAAAACTGTTAGGGATACTTCCTTTTCTTTTAAGTTTATTTATTTATTGAGAGAAAGAGAGAGACAAAGAGCTTGAGTGGGGGAGGGGCAGAGAGAGAGGGAATAGAGAGACCCAAGCAGGCTCTGTGCTGATAGCAGCACACGCTGAGAACAGCACGGAGTCTGACTTGGGGCTTGATCTCACGAACCGCGAGATCATGACCTGAGCCCAAATCAAGCGTTAGATGCTTAAATGACTGAGCCACCCTGGTATACCATTAGGGATGATTCTAACCTGACCTTTTCAACTTAGCTTTAATAGTAACAGAGACAAGGATGGTTCACACTGTACAAATATCTTTCTTATTCAATTATTAGATGGATTTTTTATGAATGAATTTTATCAGAACTGCTAATTGATTAGATAATTGCTCATCGTTTAGCAATAACAGAACTCCATAATATTTTATTTCATTTATGGGGTTATTTACTTAAAGCATAATTATATTTATTGTCATGATAAAAAGATTTCTGTTTTTTTTTTCTTTTTTCTTTGAGAGAGACAGAACACAAGTTGGGGAGACGGGCAGTTGGAGAGAGAAAGAATCTCAGGCAGCCTCCACATTCATCATGGAGCCTGATGCGGGGCTCAGTCCCACCAACCTGGGATCATAAACTGAGCCAAATCAAGAGTCTGACGATCAGTCACCTGAGCCACCCAGGAGCCCCAAAGTGGGTTTCTGATATGATTTCTCAGTACCTTAAGCATTGGAAATCTTCAAACTGGTCTTTCTAACGATTATTTTCAGGCTATCAGGCCAAATTTTCTCTCTATATCACCTACTTTATGCTATATGGTATACTGCTCTGGGTATTACAATCATAATTCAGGCCAGTGTGTGTTGAGATGTCACTTTTATGTATTTGGTCTTAATTATTAATTGCATAAATGCCTGTTTGCATGTATTTGTCAAAAATTGACTTTTAGGGAGAGTAGTATTGGTTTTTACATTTTTCTAATGCTTTCAAACACATTTCTGTCTCAGTTATCATCACCTAGGACGTTTTTCTTCTTAATTAGATTGCTGTGAATGTGCTAAGGTACTATCTCTCCACTTCAAGCCCCCATCTTCTCAGTTCTCTGATTACATGGCAACACGTTCTCTAACTCTTGCTTCAGTTGCTTCAGTTTTATGACATTATCTAAGTCACACCTCTTAACTGAAAGAACCTTTTCACCAGAAAATGCAGATCCAACTAAGAGTCAAAAACCCTCGATATTGAGTTACTTTCTATGAACTACATTAAGCATTTCCTCCACCTCAAAGTCACAAGTATTTTGTTGTTATTTAAATACCATATGATACGTGTTCACCAGAGCCTTGCAGTCAAGATACACTCAATGATTATGTTGAGTCATAAGAAAACCCATTGACTGACAGAGGTAATGGACACCATACATTTTTGCTTCTCAGTCTTTTCAATTGTGGCATTCGACATAAGTCTGTTAGCTGAAATAAGAATTTCTAGGCTGATCAGTAATTCAATAAATTATTAACTTCAGTTGAATACATGTGTCAACACGTAATTAAGAAGGTCATCAACTCAACAAGAATGATGCTACCATCTTCATTGTGTATTAACAACCTCTCAAAGAGTAGCTCTTCAGTCTTCGGGGTTTGCACTGAATTCATGTTTTGAATACAATTCTTAATCCAAGATTAATTCATTTAAACTTTACCTTTGTGTACAACCTATCTACTTCAAGCAGGCTTTAGTGGGACTATTGGAACTCAGGGACTCTATAATGCCAAAGTGTAAGACTAAAGGAGTTTAATATGAGAACATTTATATTTTATCAGAACATGTGAAAAGTCATCTTCTCCATTTGTATTTTGGTCTACCACATTATTTCATGAAACTATTTTCTCCTGAAAATCAATTTGCCACAAAGCTTTATTGTATAACCTGTTATATACAATGCATTAGGTAATAAGAATTTCAAGTTAGAATGGTTACTTCTTTTGAGAAATGTCCATTATTATTTACAAATATTTTAAAATCTCTAACAACATACAATGAGATATGATAATAACTGTATGTGGTCAACTCCCCTAATGGTACAATGGGAAGAATGTAGATACTGATGAAGGCTGAGAAAATGTTTCAAAAAGTAGAATTCGAAATTTTAGGATTGATAAACAGCACTTTTATAAAAGCGTGAAATTAAAGGAAATAAAAAGTGATCACAAGGATGAAGTATCAGCACTACATCATTACAGAGCAGTCAGGAAACTAACCTTAGTTTGTCAATGAGGTGGATGACATAAAACATTAAAATCCAGGGATGTCTGGGCGGCTCAGTCCGTTAAGTGTCTGACTTCAGCTCAGGTCATAATCTCGCGGTTCCTGGGTTCAACCCCACATCAGGCTTTGTACTGACAGATCAGAGCCTGGAGCCTGCTTTGGATTCTATGTCTCCCTCTTTCACTGCCCCTCCCCCACTCACACTCTGTCCCTCTCCCTCTCAAAAAAATAAACATTAAAAAAAATTAAAATCCAGACAGATATTTTCAAAACATTATTGTGCAGACAGTAGATTCACAAAAATACAAGTATTATCAATTGACAATTATGGGGATTTCTTTAGAAACTCTGAGCTGTTTCTTTAGAAACAACTCAGTTGTTCCTGTCATCACTCCTCTGATTTGTAAACGAAAATAACAATACAGTATTCAGTAGCAATAATTTAGAGAGAAAATAATCAAATAAACTTTGAACTTGAGGTGAGAAGCATAGTTAAATAAGAAGAGAACCCAAAGCAGTTAAACAAAATACATTTTAAAAATTAAAAATCAGATGAAGAGAGACAGGAGAAAAACTAGGATGCAAGAGTTTTATGAAAACAAAGGGAAGAAAGTATGTTTCCTCCCCTGTTTTTTTTTCTTGTATGAGAATGCACACTTAAGGCTTTATCACAACTTGTTATTTTTAGTTCACAGTTCTTAATAGACAAGCTAACCTATAATTACCAAAGAATCACTAGGAGTAGTTCTTCAGATAACAGGACACTGAAAACACATTTCCACTTAACAGGAGGGGATTAGTTGGTAGAATGTGTTAGAAAAGCTGCAAATCGGGGCGCCTGGGTGGCGCAGTCGGTCGAGCGTCCGACTTCAGCCAGGTCACGATCTCGTGGTCCGCGAGTTCGAGCCCCGCGTCAGGCTCTGGGCTGATGGCTCGGAGCCTGGAGCCTGTTTCCGATTCTGTGTCTCCCTCTCTCTCTGCCCCTCCCCCGTTCATGCTCTGTCTCTCTCTGTCCCAAAAATAAATTAAAAAAAAAAAAAAAAAACAAAAAACGTTGAAAAAAAAGAAAAGCTGCAAATCTCCTACAACAAATATCAATCCTCTCATTCGGGGGTTGTTTTTCATCACTGACTAAAAAATATAGTCAATTCATTAAACTTTCTTTCAAGTTCTAAAATTGTCCCAGGTGAATTATCAGGGTTTTTTCCCCATCATGTCACTCTGGTGGGCTGATAAAGACCCAAAAACAACATATGGTCAAATGTTTACTGTCAAACAGCAATCTCGTAACGTTAAAAGAAAATGGGTTTTGGATTCAAAACTACATTAAAGAAACACTTTTGTTAGTTTGTTTTTAGTTTATTATGTGCCAAAAACTTGAGGTGGGCACAAGCACCCCCCCTCAAAACAAAACAAAAACCCACAAAACTAAAAAACAGAAAAACAAATGTATTACCATTTAGTGATAAAATCAAACAACAACAACAAAAGAACACACAAATACCAACAACACGATATGATGTGAAAAGACAGAAGGGAAAGTGACTTTTTGTAAGGTGAGAAAAAGGCAAGTAGTTAACTAACTTGGATCTTAAAAGAGAAGTTGTTTTCCTTTTGTTGTTATTGATTTTTGTCTTTTTTTTTCTGAAAAGAAGTAGAGGAAGGCAAAGGGGAATAAGTGTTAAGGTATGAACCCTATTCATGTTTGAGTAGCATCAAGCTTTCTCTGAGATTGGAATTTAGACACACACACACACACACACACACACACACACACACACAGACGGAGGTAGTAAATGATTGGTAAGGCTGTTCTACTTGAAATCATCCCTGTATTAGCCAGGGTTCTCTAGAAAAAGAGAACTAACAGGATGTAGACACACAGATTAGAAAGATAAGGAAGGGAGGGAGATTTACTATAGGAATTGACTCATGCAGTTGCAGAGATCTAAAAGTCCCATAATCTTCCCTCCACAAATTGGTATAATTCAATCCATGTCCAAAGGCCCTTGTACCAGGGGCTCGGATATTTGAACACAGGAAAAGATGAATATCCAAGCTCAAGAGAAAGAGTGAATTTGCCCTGCCTTTGTCTTTTGGTTCTATTCAGGCCCTCAACAGATTGGATGAGGTCTACTCACATTGGTGAGGGCACACGTCTTTATTCAGTCTCCTGAATGAAATGCTAATCTCTTCCACAAATACCCTCACTGACCACCCAGATATAATGTTTTCCCAGCTGTTTGCATTCTATAGCTCAGTTAACACATAAAATCAACCAATACCATCGCCACTAGCTCCCAGACTTTTCACAAATCTGCAACTATCCCATCACTTAAGTTCCAGTTCAGATATTGTAATTCCATTGAGATCTTCCCTGATGCTCTAATAAGTCAAAATTGCACCTTCTCTCCAGTCCTGTCACATTATCTTGTTATACTTGCTCTCTCTTTTGTTTTTACCCTATTTTTCTTTCCCCATAAAACTTATGACTTCCTGATGTTTTTTGTCACTTACATATTTATTTATTCTATGTATCTTTCCACTAAAAATGTAAATTCCATAAAAGTAGGGTCCATGTATTTGTACCCACTGGAATATTCTGCAGGAGTAATTAGAGATGCATCTTATATGTGCATGAAAGCAACAGATGAGCACACAGTATTTCAAAGATCATTTCAGAGAGTGATTATTTTAAAAATAAGAAAGCATATAATCCTAAATCAGTTTCAAAAGCTTAAGGAATGAAAGAAGTAATGATTATCCAAAGATCACAGTCTCATTCAGGAGGGTTTAATTTTCTATTATGTATACGCATATAATATTTATTCAAAAAATGAGACTAATGCATTTATTTTCAGAATTAAAAAAGATAAAGTTTGAGGAAAATGAAAGTTATTATAGATAAATCAAAAAAAGATTTGTTGCTGAAAGTTTAAATTCCAAATCTTTTCAAGTTTCCAAAAAATTAGTTACCTGTTAATTTCTTAATGGATCAAAGAACTTTTCTCCTACCACCCCCAATACCCATTAATAAAAATCATCTAATTATCTGTATTAGACTACCAGAAAAACAGCTGTTTCGTTAGAACCTGCCTTGCAATTCTGTAATTATCTTTCAAGACTCATTTATTTAACCTTTTTTTCATTCATTTTTGGGGGGGGGGGGTGGGGGGAGGGAGGGGCAGAGAGAGATGGAGACACAGTATATAAAGCAGGCTCCAGGCTCTGAGCTGTCAGCACAGAGCCCGATGTGGGGCTCAAACCCACTAACCATGAGAGCCTGATCTGGGATGAAGTTGGGCGCTAAACCGACAGAGCCACCTAGGCGCCTATTACTCATTCTGAAGAGAGACTGGTCCCCCAGTATTTGAAGGTTTCAAAACATGCGTGCAAGTTCTCTGATACGTCTTCCATCAGGAGATAAAGTCTATGCTCCCACCTTCCCTTGAGTCTGGGTGGGTTTGTAATTTGCTTGCAACAAATACAAGGGGCAGCAGAGACACTGTAAGATTTCTGTAGCTAAGTCACAGAAACCAGTGCAGTTTCTGTCTTGTTCACCCTAACACTCATTTGCACAACTCTGAAATGACATGTAAGGATCTAACCAATCTGAAGAAGCTATGCTATGAGGAAGCCTAAGACCCATGAAAGCACCACAGGTAGATGCACCATTTGAGAATCCAGGTTAAGGTCCAAGCTAATATTGGAAATGAACTGCCATATTTGTGAATTAAGACAACTCCAGGTGAAACTGTACATTCACCTGCAAGTGTGAAGTCTCTCCAGCTCAGGACCCCGTCATCACTAAACAGTGAAAATCTATGTCTGCTATGGCCTCCCTAAAATTTTTTCCATTGTTTTTTGATGTTTATTTGTTTTTGAGAAAGACAGAGCATAAGCAGGACAAGGGCAAAGAAAGAGTGAGACACAGAATCTGAAGCAGGATCCAGGCTTGGAGCTGTCAGCACACAGCCCGAGGCGGGGCTCAAACCCATGAACCATGGTATCATGACTTGAGCTGAAGTCAGACGCTTAACCAACTGAGCCATCCAGGTGCTCCAGACTGCCTTAAAATTTTAGCTCATAGAATCAGTGAGGCTCACAAAACTGTTGCTTTAGGTCACTAAGTATTAGAGTAACTGTTAGGCAATTACAGTGATCACTATGCAAAGACTAGAAATTTCAGCAACACCAACAAGAGATTCCCCTATGTATGGAATAAAAAACAGGTAATCCTTCAGGAAAAATCTCCATCACAAGAGCTTATTCTCAAATAAGCAGTTAGTCACTATTAAAGAGGATTCCACTTGGCCTGGAAGAACCCTAGCATTTGGAAATTCTAAAAAAATATTTACCATACTGGGTAGTATCGTGCTCTGTCAAGTCAAGAACTCTATAGAAACTTTATGTGCTTAAAGACTTTAAAACTGGGTCTGTCTTTTCTATTTACCTTAAACTGGTCATTGTGAACAGGTATAATATTTTATTCTGAGTATTTTTGCCTTTAAAATAGGCCTTACAAGCATGGGGAATGACTGTGTAAAACAAGCAAGCAAGCAAGCAAGCAAGCAAACAAGTGACAAGAGAAGATAACCTCTTTCTCATCAGAACTATTTCAATCTAGAGAACATGTTTTTCTGATGGTATGACTGCTTGAATTACTTAGGCCAAGTCTGTGTGCAAAGATATTTGGATGAGATGAAAACTATCAATGCAATTTCCAGTTAGAATCGCTTCATTTATGAAAGCTAACACTTATTTATACCCAAAGGTGGTCCCTAAAAAATACAGCTAACTTTTAGTGCAGACTGTACATGGTCATGAAGACTGAAAAATTATCCATTTAACTTAGACAATGTAGCTAGGTATTCTAGACGACAATCTATGTCTCCCAACAAATTAGAATGCTCTTTTTCCTAAAAGCATATAAAAATCACTAGATTTCAAAGATTACTCTGTTTTAGCACATTATTTCCAAACATTAATAGACATTGGTTATAATATAACCTCAGTATTATTTTGTCTTAAATAAATTCTACTTGGATTTTGTCATGTAAATTGGAAAATATGCCATCTTTCACGAACATTTAATTCACCTAAACGACTAGGCTGTAAATTCTCTGCAATACTAGCAATTCTATGGAACAGTGTTGACCAATAGAAATAAAATGTGACCACAAAAAAGAATTTTAAATTTGCTAGTAGCCACATTTTAAAAAGTAAAAAGAAGCCAGTAAAATCAATTAATTCTATATGTGTATATACTTATTTATATATTTATATATTAAATATGTACAATTATATATAATTTTTAATTATATATGTAATTAAACCTAATATGTCCAAATATTATATTTCAACCTGTAATGTATATACATACATATATACATATTTTGTTGTACTAGGTCTTTGAAATAGATTATGTTACCGCACATCTCAGTGTGAGATACAAGCCTTGCTTCAAATGTTCAGTAGTCACATGTGACTAGTGTCAACTAGTTGGAGAGCTATAGAATATTACCCACAGTGGAGTTACATCCAGGTTTTGTGCACGTTTACCTGTTTCATTTTTCCCCTTTATGGCAAGGCTCTAATTATTTCAAGAACCTCAAATAAAAGTAAATATATTTGATTGTATCCTTTTATGTAAGTTATTTACTATTTAAAATAAATCTTTATTTCTTCCCATTAGTTTCAATGCCAAATACTGATATGCTACCCTAATTCAATATGCAGATGTAATCAGTTTTCCAAACCTAGTGAGAAAAAGATTAAATGTAATAAATAATTCTTTTGGCTGAATTATCAGCTGTGCAGAGAAACCTTCTCTAACCACCTTCTTGGGCGTTCCCACCCTCCATCCCACCAGACACTCCATCATGTAATCCTGCTTAATTTTTTTCATGTTTCATATAACTATTGACAATTTAAGAACATTATTTAAATCAGTTTACCTGTTCATTGTGTATCTCTGCTACTATAATATAGGTTCTTTGAGAGCAACCACATTTTTTTTTCCGTGAAGCACCAATGATGCTCATTGCTTAGAAGAGTGCATAGCACAATGGAGGTGTTCAATAAATACTTGTTCACTGCATTTTAAAAACATAGACAAATCAGCTAAAATGGTGTTTAGAGAGCTTCACCTAAGAGTCACTGGCTTCTTAAAACCTTTCTAGGAAGTATTAAAATCTCCTAGAAAGTAGTGCAATGTTTATAGTGTAATTCATATGGTGGAAGGTCTCCTTTAAAAACAAGGAGTTCAGAAATGGAAAACATCTCATTTCTGATTAGGATAAGAGAAAAGCTTATCCTCCCCCCCCCCCCCAAAATATCATCTACAGTCTACTTAATACAATGCTATTAACCCAACATACAAACATGTTTCTTTCTCGTTATTAAAAAAAGCCTCTCAAATTTAAAGTCAATAAAGAAATTAAAAGCTTAATGAGAGCAAGAATCCCCTGACTGTGTTCATGCTGTTATCAGCCTGTGATGCTGTAAAAGATAGGATGATGATTTCATTACCAGACAACCAAAAGAAGAGGAAGGATAACAAGGAGAGCTGTGAAAGACCTCCTGGTGAGAGAAATCTTGCAGTGAAAAATTGTTGAGCTTAATCAAGTCAAGGGAGAAATTAAATACAAAAGGGATAGCTTTTAAACATAACCACCTATTGCTTAATGCAAAATAATTTGGGAAAATAAGGAAAAATAATTTGAGATTGATCTAAACAAGATTCCTATTCAATGTAAAATTTTGTGGGAAACCCTGAGATAATGCCCACCATCTCTTCCCACGTAATCTCAAGAAATTACAATTGGCCTGGTCAGAATATAAGTAATTTTTTTTATTACTCACTTCAAAAATAAGTATTATATGAACTAGAAATTTACTGCAAAATTCTAACATTTCGCTCCCAGATTAAGAGAGAACCAACCCTTCAGCAGATGTCAAAAGCTTCCACAACTATGGTCAAAAGAGAGGTGCATGGGTACAGTACTGGACTTTTCCTGCTTCCCACTGCCTTCACAAGTAGTACACAGGGTACCCCAGACACAAAAAGGTTCTCACCACTTCTCCCTTCTATAAGACCACTACCCCCACACCCTCTGTTCTGGCTTCTTTCAGATCATCATCAAAACCTCCTGGCATTGTTCTCAATTCCCACACTTTCACCCCTTTAGACTCTGCACAGCTCCTGTTTATTCCCCCTCTCTCAGCTTTCCACAGTTCCTAAAACTTGCCCACTGTGTTCTGTGCAATTCACAATGCATCATCTTCAAAGTCCCCAGGATCTTGACACTTGACTCTGAATGTTCCCTTCCTCATCTTGCTCAAAGGAGCCCTGGATCTTCTCTGAGAAAAGTGTTTTCCCAATGGATCATTTTGTTTTACCCCGTCCTTCCTCACACGCTTGAGACTGTACTGGGACAAGTGTTCGTTCTCTTTACAGCTCATCTCCAGTTCTAGATTATTCCCTCTTCCTTCTCTCTGAATTACTCTAGCTTTGAATCATGTCATCAGATATTACCGCATACCACTCTTGAGAGTTAGCTCCTATCCCTCGTGTTATTCCTCTTCATTTCTTGAAGATTTTAGTTTCTACTTCAATCACTCTCTCAAAGATCTTACAAATCTTAGAGATACCAATTTATAGGAGGTGATTCTTCCAACATTCTAATTTCATGTAAATGACAATAAAATTTCCATATTCACAAGTTCAAACATTTACTTTCTGGTCATGTACATACATATTAGGGAGAGAGAGGGAGTGGAAGGGAGAGGAGGGGAGAAGAGAGAATGGAACAAAGAAGAGAGAAGACTGGTTTCTTTTCAAATTTTTGAATGTGAATCTTAAAGGATTCCTTAATAATTCCTTAAAACTCAGCAAATGTAGTCTTTTTTTAGTCTCCCCGTCTTGACCTTCAACTCTACAAGTTTTGTATGATACAGCAGTAGTTTACTATTTGTAGTCATATACATACATGCACATATAAATACATATACACACACAATCTCTGTACATAAATACACATTTGACGATACTTTTGGGTTACTCAGAACAATCTCCTTCCCACATGGTTATCTTGCAAAATATTGGGGTTTTTCCTCAGGGTTTAAGGTTAGATGAGTGGAGGTAAGGTACCAGGCCAGCATGTACACCTCATCAGAGGAATGCAGATTATTAGATTAGTAACAAATGCTATAAAACATACCCTGGCACTTTGGTGTGCCATAGCCCAGCAAATTAGACGGGTGTCCTTAGTCCTTAAGGAAAACACTATGCTTCCAATCCTTTACAAGTTGATCTATGAATGTAAACCTGGCACTCATTTCAATACATACAGGTAGTAAATAAACCAAAGGTTTATTTCAATCCACAAAAATTTCAAAAGGAAGAGAACATGATGGGGAAACCATATGTTTCTTAGATACACTAAGCAAGATTACTAATTTCAGAGATATACCAGCATTAACCATAACAACAACAACAACAACAACAACAACAACAACAAGAGTAAGGATGCTTACACACATCAATAAAAAGCAACTATTTAATTTACTTTTAACTTACTCTATATCTCCATCTTGCCTTGATTTAGCTAATTCTTGGTTTCACTCTACTCAGGGATATCACTCTCTTTCAACATCAGTTTTACTGCCATCGACCTCCCCTCTGGCAACCATCACTTTGTTCTATCTATTTAAGAATCTTTGTTAGTTGATGTTTTGTCCATTTATCCATTTTTTCAGTTTGTTATTCATTTGTTTTGTTTTTTAGATTACCCATATTAGTGAAATTATATAGTATTTGTCTTTCTCTGACTTATTTTACTTGGTATAATACCCTCTCGGTCTACCAATGTTTCTATTATTTACAAGACAAATATGGAATCAAGTGGTTAATAAGCACCTAAATAATTAAAACTAGCTTATATTCCATTTCAAAAATTTTATTCATTTTGCTAGACATGTGTCAAATATGCATGAATAAGTTGGAACTAGGGAATCAGTTATCCAGGATCACATGCAGATATCCCAGGATCAGTGATCCGTGAGGTTTTCTGAAATGGAATTTGTGTTTAAACATTGTTTCTGGACTTTGTGTAAGTTTCCTGTTCATTTTCTCCTTTACATAATTTTCAAATTTTGAGTTTCAGGCTATCTACTCCATAAGAGTTTGATATCTGACATTGCTAAATGAAACTTCAAGTTCCAGCACCTTCTTAATAATAACAACCTAGAGCAAATAATTTTCTTGCTCTCAGACTTCCTTGACTATAAAATGGAGCTAATACCTACCTCTTAGGTTTACTATCAGGATAAATGGAAATGTTTCTTTGAAGCAATCTAGCTCAGTGACTGGTACATAATAGGTGATCATTATATTGGTATAAGCCATCCATTCAACAAAATTCTAGTATAGGTCAGATGTTTGTCAGTAAGTAAGCATTTTAGCACCCCTGGAAGTACCTTCTAGTGATAAAGACAGTCAACAAAGGTATAAACAAATTAACAATCTGGTGGTGATAGGTACTATAATAAAACAAACCAGGTTATGTTTCAAATCAATAAGTCAATAAATGAATAAATCAGGTTAATGGGAAAAAAGAATGTAAAGACGAGCAATCTACTTTTTCTCAGCCCTTTGTTTATTGGACATTGTATCTGAAAACACAGAGAATGTCATGCAATAAACATGTTATGATCATTTTTATAAAAATTTGGTTGATTATATGTTCTTACCATAAGAAGTTCTTCATATGATCCCAAAAGATGATTTCCCTGATGACAAAAAAAAAAAAAAAAAAAAATGAAGATTAGAAATATGAGTATCACACCATATGTGATTTAGGTTTATTCAAGTTTTATTTTCATATTCTGATTTCTCTTTTTTCTTGAACTGAACCATATTTATTAAAGTAAGACTCCCATCACTATTTGAATAATCAAAACAATTTTACATTTGTTGTAACACTATTTGTCTCTTAGTAAGTAAAAAAAAAAAAAAGCACACCAACCATATAGAGTGAAAATACTCAAGACCTTTCCACGTCTAATTCTAATATTAATTATTTAACCTTTACTCGACTCAGTTTCCTCATTTTATAAAATCATGGAATTTGTTCCAATGGAATTAGAGCATATCTAAAATTTGAATTCTGTTAAAAGTTGAGCCAAAGTAATTTTAACTCATTTAAAGAAAAGTTTTATACATATTAATTTTGAAATACCAATTATACCACATACATACAACGTGTGAAGATATATTGCATATATCTCATGTTTAAACTAGAATTAGAAGTTATTGAGTAATTTAAAACCATTTAATTTCAACCAAGAGAAGAATATATTTTCCTTCAACTTTAGAATTCTAAACACTGAAGCCTGAGACGAAAAAGAAGAAAGAAAATTCTAATTTGTCCCTGAGTGATTTAAGTGGTTTTTAAAAGCATCTTTTGCTCATAGAAAATATTTTTCTATCCATTCCTTTTTTTCAATCCCTACCATGTCTTTTTCCAATACCACTTTAATTTAAATTTTGACTACCAACTTCGAATTGAGCAAAAGAAATAGATTTCCAAAATCAGTGGGCTGCTGTGAATCACTTTCAAAAAGAGAAGACAAACAAATGGATTACAGCTATCATTAGGCTCTGGAATTGAAATTACAAGCACTCTGAGGAGTAATTCTCGTATGTGGTCCAAGGATCCTGCTGCTCATGTCCATTAACATGGCACACCCTGCTGAATTATGAAAATATTCCTAAGATCTAACATTTTTACAAAACGATGCTGAAACCAAATCCCCAAAATACTCCCTTGATAAATACAGGTTCTATAAAACTCAGTATTTATATTGTAGTCTTAAGAAAACTTTAAGACATACAGATATATTTCACATATTAAAAGCGGTGAAGTGTCTGGTATTAAAATTAATGTGCAGAGCAACTGAAAACTCCATTAAATAGATCCTTATTTTAAATTCCATCACCAATAGACAATGACTCTGGTACTCCCACAGTAATAAAGCCCAGAGTTCTTTCTCTGCAACTCAAGAATGCAGACCTGGGGCAGGTGAAAGTTCCAGAAAGGTGGATTTCATCTTACTATAAGGAGGAAAAAATACATCATGAGATAAGAGTGTTTTCAGTGACTAAAAACATTTAAACAGAGAAGAGGTTCATGTTAGACCATTCTAGCAAAGGTTTCTGACCAGAGCGCCCCCACATTTCTTTCCCACATTTGGGCCATTATTTCTGTGTGTCAATAACCTTTGTAGTGGGCTTACAAAAAAATGTGAGACACAAAACAAATCTGTGTTAAATATACATTAAATATATATTCCATATTAAGCATTTCTTAAAAATGTGCCATGCTGTTCAAGAGTGTATCATAATCACAAGTAGCCCCTCACATTTGGAGTTTCCTAGGTCTCAAACACTCTTTTCCCATCCTCTTTCCCAGTAATATAACCTATCCTATAGGTTCTAGGTATGTACTACCTTTTCCAGAAATGAGTTTCTGCCCCTCTCCAATGTTGAAACAGATTGTGTTTTACCTATTTCCTTTGCTAGAACCATAGGCACCCATAGGCAGCAGTTGTGGTTATAATTAAATTGTACCCCCAAAATTAGTTCTGTAGAAACACCAGATCCAGAATGTTGATGCACTTTAAACAGATTATTTTTTGAGATAAATTTGGAGAACGCTGCATGATTCAGAGATTAAGCAAAGTCATTTATTAAAGGACATCACAGAGCCATGAAACTTTTATATTCTGTGAATTACTATTAAAAAGGTAAGTGGGTACAGAATTTCTCAAAATTGTTTTCCTTCAGACTCATTTTTTTTTTTTCATGGAGCAACTTCTAAGACTAAAGTTTCTTCACATTTGTTTTAGAGAACACAGAATTATTTTATTCACCATACTCTTGACTGCACCTGGCACAAAGTAGACAGGTAGGAAAAACTAATTGTATCAGTTTTTAAAGTGTAAACTAACCGGCTTTCAGGTTTCTTGATAAATGCCACCCCAACTGCCCCTATTTTTTGAAAAGGGACTTGGTGATCATCCTCTTCGTTCTGATTACAGGAATTCCCTGATATACTTGGTCACTTAATTTCTGTGAGAATAATTCAGGGCTCAAGATATTACATCTACACGAGCAGTGGGTTTCATTTTTGGATAGCAATTGTTCAAAAAATTCTTTTTCACTGGGGCACCTGTGTGGCTCAGTTGGTTAAGCTTCTGACTTCAGCTCAGCTCATGGTCTTGTGGTTCCTGAGTTTGAACCCCACATCAGGCTCCTCATGGACAGCGTGGCGCCTGCTTGAAATTCTCTCTCCCTTTCTTTCTGCCCCTCCTCCACTTGTGTATCCTATCTCAAAATAAACTTTAAAAATTCCTTTTCATTGAATTTATAACTGAGCACCTCTAACTGCAGTGCATTGATTCAAGCTCTTCCTCTTCAAATGACTAAAAAAGTTTACACTCTCTTCTACCTAACACTTCATAGGCATTCCTTTTAGGTTTCTACCCTCTCAAGTGAACATCTTAGTTCCCTTATTCCTACTGCAGTGTGGTTTCCAGGTTTCTAAGTTCACAGCAAACTTGCTATAAAAATTTAGGTTGTTAACTCTGTGTTATTCTTCTAAAGCATACTTGAGGTCAAAATAAGACAGGATCTTAATGTTTTGGAAAGATGCCACGGCCTAATCCTGTGCTCTCTATTCCATTCATATTGTTCCTGTGGCCCAGAATGCTGTTCTTTCTTTCCTTCACCTCTACAAACAGCGTTTACCTTTTGAGATCAAGTCAACCCCATGGCATGCTCAACTACTTTAGCTGCCATTTCTTCCCTCCTGCTCTCAGACAAATCATTCAGGACTCATTGTCTACTATCACAATTTACCCTCCCAATTTTCTTTATTATTCGCCGATGTTCCATGTGTATTTTTCTTTATTCCCTAAGAAGTTATAAAGGTATGAGGGCAAGTACTTTACTTTTTATTTCTCCAGAGCACTTTATAAAAGGCTTACACACATGAAATCTATTGGTTAAATATTTGCCTGAAAATGTTGGTGCACATTGATATGCAGATTGCTATGGCTACCATCCTTACAAACCTCCCCTTGCTCCTTAATATTTAGAGGGCTAAGGTAAAGAGCACTGGGATCGACATAGTCAGGATGCAGTTTACTTTCTGACTGCCCAAGCTTTTTTCTTTGCTCTGAGGGAAAGGTGGTGTGCTGAAAAGGACACTTGCAGATTCTCTGGCCTGGTTTCCTGATAGGTCCCTCAAACGGGAGGCACTGGTAGGAATTTAAAAGGCAAAAGTGAGGAAAAAATCCTTCTGTTTTCAACTCTCAAAGTAGCAGAAAGTCAACTACCAAGAGGGTGTAGACTCCAGCATATGCAGGTACTCATAGCAGCAGGTGAGGAAGCTCCGTTTCGGAAGCAGTGCCTCAGCTTAACTGGGAGTGCTCTCTAGGACAGAGGCAGGGGCAGCTCCCTGATTCCATGTCATATCTACTCATCCCTTTCCCTGCCCATCTATCACTTTTGAAAACATTCCTCTGCCTTAAAAAACCTCTCTTTGAGGGGACACAAAGGGCCGTTAAACCGACGAAAATCCATCAAGGAAATACAAATTAAAACCATAATGAGATACCTTTCAATAATCACCCAACCCATTTAGAAAGTACAGAAATAGGGGCTCCTGACGGACTCAGGTGATAAAGCGTGAGACTCTTCATCTTAGGGTTCTGAGTCTGAGCCCCACATTGGGTGCAGAGATTAGTGAAAAGATACAATAAAATTTTAGAAAGTAATAAAAACAGAAAATACAGAAAGGAAAGAGAAAATACCAAGTGTTGATGAGGATGGACAACAACCAGAATTCTCAGACACAGCTTCTGGAGCTGTAAACTTGGCACAAACTCTTTAGGAGCCTAGCTGGCTGTTTCTACTGAAAGTGAACTTAGGCCACCTCTATGGTCCCAGAGCTCCATTTCTCTAGGCATATGCTCATCATAAATGTGTACAAATGTTTACCAAAAGACACAGAATAACATGTTCACAACATACTACTTGTGGTCGCTGAAACCTGGATATTACTCAAATCTTCAGTAACAACAGAAGGATACATTGGGGTATATTCACATAATAGGGATACTTAGAGCAATGATGATGGCTGTCTACAACTACATGCAACGATATGGATGAATTATACAAACAATGTTAAGTTAAAGTAGTCAGTCATGAAAGTACACATACTGTATTATCCCTTTTATATGAAATCACAGCAGACAAGACTAGCATATGCTGTAAGAAGTTAAGACAATGTACTACCTTTTGGGGAAGCAGGAGACAGCCTAATGGGGTGCCAGGTGATCTGTTTCTTTATCTGGATGCAAGGGACAGGGATATTCACTTGGTAAAAATCATTGAGGTTCACTCCTACAATATGTGCACTTTTCTGTATGTATATGTGTGTATACACACACACACACACACACACACACACACACACACACACACATATACAGAGAGAGAGAGAGAGAGAGAGAGAACTCAGTACAAACTTTAAAAAAGGTCCTGGTCTACTTCAGACCAGGGAATATCAGTGACTTTGTCACTGCATACCTAGGGTAATATACTGGAAAAAAATGAAACCAACTATTCTAAACATTTCTTTTAGCCATTAAAACAAACAAGCAAGCACTAAGCAAGTTTTCTCAGAACAGCTAACTATAAAATAAAATAACTGAAAAACCTGCAGTAGTTTCTGTCTTCTTGACTTAATGCATATAGATGTAGGTTTCCTTGCTTTCCAAGTTAACACATGTAATTCTTATGTTCTATTTCAAAATAACTTTTATCATTTCCATAAAATAACTAAAAATTCCAGAACACACATGTTAAACATTTCTGCCAGAGGCACCTCGGTGGCTTAGTTGATTAAGTGTTGGACTTTGGCTTAGGTCATGATCTCATGGTTCATGAGTTCAAGCCTTGCATCGAGCTCTGTGCTGACAGCTCAGAGCCTGAAGTCAGCTTTAGATTCTGGGTCTCCCTCTCTCTTTGTCCCTCCCTCGCTCGCGCTCTCTCTCGAAATAAACATTAAAAACAACTTCTGCCAAATCCCATGAAGTGTTTCAAACCAGTAAGATATGATTCAGGTTTTAAAAATATGTAACAAACACCACTGGCATTTTCACATATTTTAAATACCCAACTTTATCTTCCAGATCATATTTAAACATTTTCATTCATAATCATTATTTTCATAAAAGTTGAGTCTTTAACCAGAATAAAACTTCCCTACTGCTAGACAAGGAAAGGAGTTATGAAATAAAAAACCTGAAGGGAGATACTTTGTTTTGTCTTTCATTATTAAATACAATTCAGAGGCTCACACTATTTAATGGAATTTCTTTTAAAACATACAGAAGTGAAAGGGAGGAGAAGATGGCAGCGTAGGAGGATGCTGGGCTCACCTTGTCCTGCTGATCGCTTGGATTCCACCCACACCTGCCTAAACAAGCCACAAAACCGCCAGAAGACGAGCAGAACGGACTCTCCGGAGCCAAGCATAGACAAGAGGCCCACGGAAGAGGGTAGGAAGGGCGGAGAGGCGGTGTGCGCTACACGGACTGGTGGGATGGGGCTGGTGTGGTGGAGGGGCAGCCCGCCCAGTAAGGCATAGCCCCTGCGTCTGGCTTGCAAAAGTGGAGGGGACAGACTGCGTGAGTTCTAACAGCCAGCAGGACTTAATATCTGGAATGTTAAAAGTCAACAATTCTACCCTCGGAGATCTGGGAGGGCGAGAGGACCCCGGGAGAGTTGATGAGCCCTGAAGACGGAGCTTAGCTCGGCGGGGAACAAAGGTGCTGGCCAGCGCCATCTCCCTCTCCCATCCCCCGGCCGAAATCCCAAAGGGAAACAGTTCCCCTCACCGAACTTGCTTGCACCATGCAAACACCCAACGCTGTGCTTCTGTGGATCCATCCCTCCGACGGGTCTGCTACCTCCCTCCAGGTGCTACAGGGCCCCTCCCGCAGGGGACCACTTACAGCAAAGAAGCTAAGCCTGCCCCGCCCACCCCTGTGCACGTTGCAGATCCACCCTGCCTAATACGCCAGATCCCATCAAAGCAGCACAAACCTGGCAGTGTGCAAGTAGCCCAGAGAGGGCCCACACCAGTTCACAATGAGTCCTGCCCCTGGGAGAGGGGAACGTAAGGTGCACACCAGTCTGACTCTGGCCCAAGCGGTGGACTGGGGACAGACATTGGGTCTGACTGCGGCCCTGCCCACCAACACAAGTTACTCCAGACAACACAGGGGAAGTGCCCTGCAGTTGGGCGCCACCCCAGGGACTATCCAAAATGATGAAACGGAAGAATTCTCCTCAAAAGAAATCCCAGGAAGTAGCGACAGCTAACGAATTGATCAAACATGATTTAAGCAATAAAACAGAACAAGGATTTAGAATAATAGTCATAAAATTAATCCCTGGGCTTGAAAAAAGCATAGAGGACAGCAAAGAATCTATTACTACAGAGATCAAGGGACTAAGAAATAGTCATGAGGAGCTAAAAAATGCTATAAATAAGGTGTAAAATAAAATGGAGGTGGCAATAGCACGGATTGAAGAGGCAGAGGAGAGAATAGGTGAATTAGAAGATAAAATTATTGAAAAAGAGGAAGCTGAGAAAAAGAGAGAGAAAAATCCAGGAGTATGAGGGGAGAATTAGAGAACTAAGTGAGGCAATCAAACAGAACAATATCCGCATAACAGGAATTTCAGAAGAGGAAGAGAGAGAGAAAGGGGCTGAAAGTGTACTTGAACAAATCATAGCTGAGCACTTTCCTGATGTGGGGAAGGAAAAAGGCATTGAAATCCAAGAGGCACAGAGACTCAATTCAGATGTAACTTCAATTGATCTTCTGCACTACATATCATAGTGAAACTGGCAAGTACAAGGATAGGGAGAAAATTCTGAAAGCAGCTAGGGATAAACATGCTCCAACATATAAAGGGAGACCGATAAGACTGATGACAGATCTATCTACTGAAACCTGGCAGGCCAGAAAGGAATGGCAGGAATACTTCAATGTAATAATGAACAGAAAAAATATGCAGCCAAGAATCCTTTCTCCAGCAAGTCTCTCACTCAGAATAGAAGGACAGATAAAGGTCTTCCCAAACAAAAACTGAAGGAATTCATCACCACTAAACCAGCCCTACAAGAGATCCTAAGGGGATTCAGTGAGTAAAATGTTGCAAGGACCACAAAGTACCAGAGACATCATTACAAGCATGAAAACTACAGACATCACAATGAATCTAAACCCATATCTTTCAATAACAACACCGAATATAAATGGACTAAATGCTCCAACCAACAGACATAGGGTATCAGAATGGATTAAAAAAAGAAAAAACACAAGACCCATCTGTTTGCTGTCTACAAGAGACTCATTTTAGACCTGAGGACACCTTCAGATTGAAAGTGAAGGGATGGAGAACTATCTATCATGCTACTGGAAGTCAAAAGAAAGCTGGAGTAGCCATACATTTATCAGACAAACTACACTTTAAATTAAAGGGGGTAACAAGAGATGAAGAAGGGCATTATATAATAATTACAGAGTCTATCCATCAGGAAGAGCTAACAATTGTTAAGTGTCTATGCGCCAAATTTGGGAGCCCCCAAATATATAAAACAATTAATCACAAACATATGCAACCTTATTGATAAGAATGCAGTAATTGCAGGGGACTTTAATACCCCACTTACAACAATGGATAGGTCATCTAGACACAGGATCAATAAAGAAACAAGGGCCCTGAATGATACATTGGATCAGATGGACTTGACAGATATATTTAGAACTCTGCATCCCAAAGCAACAGAATATACTTTCTTCTCAAGTGTACATGGAACATTCTCCAAGATAGATCACATACTGGGTCACCAAACAGACCTTAATAAGTATACAAGAATTGAGATCATACCATGCACACTTTTAGACCACAATGCTATGAAACGTGAAATCAACCACAGGAAAAAGTCTGGAAAACCTCCAAAGGCACGGAGGTTAAAGAACACCCTACTAAAGAATGAATGGATCAACCAGGCAATTAGAGAAGAAATTAAAAAATACATGGAAATAAATGAAAACGAAAATACAGCAATCAAACGCTTTGGGATGCAGCGAAGACAGTCCTGAGAGGAAAATACATGTCAATCCAGGCCTATCTCAAGAAACAAGAAAAATCCCAAATACAAAATCTAACAGCACACCTAAAGGAAATAGAAGCAGAACAGCAAAGACACCCGGAACCCAGCAGAAGAAGAGAAATAATAAAGATCAGAGCAGAAATAAACAACATAGAACCAAAAAAATCCTGTAGAGCAGATCAATGAAACCAAGAGTTGGTTTTTTGAAAAAAACAAACAAGATTGATAAACCTCTAGCCAGGCTTCTCAAAAAGAAAAGGGAGATGACCCAAATAGATAAAATCATGAATGAAAATGGAATGATTACAACCAATCCCTCAGAAGTACAAACAATTAGCAGGGAATGCTATGAAAAACTATATGCCAACAAACTGGACAACCTGGAAGAAATGGACAAATTTCTCAGCACCCACACACATCCAAAACTCAAACAGAAAGAAAAGGAAAACTTGAACAGACCCATAACCAGCGAAGAAATGGAATCAGTTATCAAACATCTCCCAACAACTAAGAGTCCAGGACCAGATGGCTTCCCTGGGGAATTCTACCAGACATTTAAAGCAGAGATAATACCTATCCTTCTCAAGCTGTTCCAAAAAATAGAAAGGGAAGGAAAACTTCCAGACTCATTCTATGAAGCCAGCATTTCTTTGATTCCTAAACCAGACAGACTCCCAGCAAAAACAGACAACTACAGGCCAATATCCCTGATGAATATGGATGCAAAACTTCTCAATAAGATACTAGCAAATCGAATTCAACAGCATATAAAGTGAATTTTCCCCATGATCAAGTGGGATTCATTCCTGGGCTACAGGGCTCGTTCAACATTCGCAAATCAATCAATGTGATACATCACCTTAATAAAAGAAAAGATAAGAACCATATGATCCTGTCAATCCATGCAGAAAAAGCATATGACAAAATTCAGCATGCTTTCATAATAAAAACCCTCAAGACAGTTGGGATAGAAGGAACATAGTTAAACATCCTAAAAGCCATTTATGAAAAGCCCACAGCTAATATCATCCTCAGTGGGGAAAAACTGAGAGCTTTCCCCCTGAGATTAGGAACATGACAGGGATGTCCACTCTGACTGCTGTTGTTTAACACAGTGTTGGAAGTTCTAGTGAAAGGGCGGGACTACACCAGCCGACTCCATCTTGTTCTGTGTCCTTCACCTTGACCACACCACCTCCCCTTGAGCCACCCCCTCCCCCACCTGCCTAACAGAACTCGGACCTCACCAACTGCCCTTAGGGGAGTTGGTGCTCCCCTTGAGCAACCCCCTTCCCCACCTGCCCAACAGAACTCGGACCCTTCCCCAGCCAATCGGCTGAGGCCATAGCTATTACCTCACCAACTGCCCCTAGGCCCCAATAAAACCTTTGGGCTTTGGAAACTCGCTCTCTCTCTCCCCGGTATCTCACCGCTGCGTCGGTGCAGGTAGGGGATTGAGCTTGAGCTAGCTCAAATAAAGGCTCTTTTGCTTTTACATCGGACTCGGCTCCCTGGCGGTATTTGGGGATCACGAATTCTGGGCATAACATTTGGGGGCTCGTCTGGGATCCCCAAGACCCCCGAGGGACCCCCGACCCGGAGAGCCTGACTGGCCACGGTTAGTGTCTGTCTGTTCTGTCTTTTCTGTGTGAGCTCATTTAATTCTGGTAGTGCCCGACGCGGCCTAAGTGGACGCACTGGAGGACCACGGGCTGGGAGTTTTGGAAGACATTCCGATTCTCCCTTCTGGAGGGACGTGGAATCCCCTCATCTGTTTTGGAGGGACGTGGAATCCCCTCATCGGTTTTGGAGGGACGTGGAATCCCCTCAAAGGTCTGAGACGAGGCGGGTCGCTCCCGCTGGTCGGCGTGAGGCCGTCGTCTTTGGAGGGACGTGGAATCCCCTCATTGGTTTTGGAGGGACGTGGAATCCCCTCATCTGTTTTGGAGGGACATGATTTCCCCTCATTGGTTTTGGAGGGACGTGGAATCCCCTCATTGGTTTTGGAGGGACGTGGAATCGCCTCATCTGTTTTGGAGGGACCTGGAATCCCCTCATCGGTTTTGGAGGGACATGGAATCCCCTCATCGGTTTTGGAGGGACGTGGAATCCCCTCAAAGGTCTAAGCTAGCTTTCAGTTTTGCTTCCATGGAGTTGGAAGACTTTCTAGGGGCCCTCTGTTTGTCTGTTTTTGTGTTTCTCTGTTTTGCTCTGTGGACTTACTGGACGGACGTAATGGGACTCAGACTACTCCTCTAAGTATTATGATTGATCACTTTAAGGATGTGAGGGGAAGAGCTAACAACCTCAGTGTGGAAGTCCGAGAGGGTCGGTGGCAGTTTTTTTGTTCTAGCGTGTGGCCAACTTTCAATGTCGGACGGCCACCAGAGGGGACCTTCGACCTCCCTACCATCCACCGAGTCAGGAGTATCATCTCTCAGCCTAAGACGGGCCATCTTGATCAGCTCCCTTACATTATCACTTGGTAGGACCTTGTAGAAGACCCAGCCTCTTGGCTTAAGCCCTTCCTAGCCCCACTCCCTCCAGAGCCAAAACCCATTCTTGCTTTGCAGGGGACAAAGAAGAAGAAAAGTCTTACCCAGCCTTCAGCACCCCTCTACCCTGTCTTACAGGGGGGTACTGAAGAAGAATTAATTTTTCCTTCCCGTATAACCCTTCTAGGATGCCGGAAGAACACCATCCTCCCCCTCCGGGGGAGGCAGACCCTGTTCCGAGAGCGGGAGGCAGAAACGCTCCAGTGGGAAGCCCGCCCTTTACCAGACAAAGGGCTCAGAGGGAGCAATCCGCCTCCGCCGCCGCCGACTCCACTGTTCTGCCCCTGCGAGCCACCGGACCCCCAGACGCAGAGGGGAATCAGCCCCATCACTATTGGCCTTTCGCCACTAGTGACCTCTACAATTGGAAAGCTCAGAATCCTAAGTTTTCCGAGAAACTGGCAGGGCTTATTGATTTATTAGACTCTGTTCTTTTTACCCATCAGCCCACGTGGGACGATTGCCAGAAGCTTTTGCAGGTCCTGTTCACGACTGAAGAAAGAGAAAGAATCCTCAATGGGGCCCGAAAACTAGTTCCGGGCGCAGACGGGAATCCCACCACCAACCAGGCTCAGATAGATGCCTCCTTCCCCTTAACTCGGCCCCAGTGGGATTTCAACACGGCAGAAGGTAAGGAGAGGCTCCGGGTCTACCTCCAGACTCTAATGGGGGGGGTCTCCGAATGGCTGCTAGAAAGCCAACCAATTTGGCCAAAGTAGGAAATGTACAACAGGGAAAAGATGAATCTCCGGCTGCCTTTTTAGAACGGATCATGGAGGCATTCCGTACCTATACCCCCAGGGATCCAGAGGCTCCAGAAAGCAAGGCAGCTGTTATCATGGCCTTTGTAAACCAATCGGCCATAGACATTAGGAGAAAATTACAGAAAATAGGTAGACTAGGAGAAAAAAGTCTGCAGGACTTACCGGTGGTAGCCAAAAAGGTATATAATAACCGGGAGCCTCCTGAGGACAAGCAGGCTCGCGCCATGGCGGCTGCCAGCAGTAAGCAGACTCGAGACCTGGCCAGAATACTACAAGCTACCACTGCTGAGTTCCCCGAGGAACGAGACCACCATCTCCGGCAGCTGGCAGACGACGCAAGAAAAGGTAAAGGAACCACCAAGGGGGGGAAGCAGAGGCTGCAGAAAGATCAGTGTGCATACTGCAAGGAGATAGGGCATTGGGCCCGAGATTGTCCGAAAAGGGCCCGCGGGAAGGGAAGCAAGACTGATGGAATAAAAGTCCTAGAGCTAGATGAACTAAGTGATTAGGGGAGTCGGGGTTCGGACCCTCTCCCCAAACCCAGGGTAACTCTTAAAGTGGAGGGGACCCCTGTTGACTTCCTTGTCGACACCGGAGCACAACATTCGGTCCTCCACACCCCACAAGGAAAACTAGCTAGCAAGAAGTCCTGGGTACAAGGGGCAACTGGTATCAGCCAGTATTCATGGACTACCCGAAGAACAGTAGATTTGGGAACGGGCCGGGTATCCCACTCCTTTATGGTAATACCAGAATGCCCCTACCCGCTGTTAGGACAGGACTTACTGACCAAGATTGGAGCTCAGATAACTTTCAGACAAGGGGGGCCTCAGGTCACCGATGGCAAGGGCCACCCCATCCAGGTCCTGACCATGAAACTGGAGGATGAATACCTCCTCCACCAGGAGGCGCTCCCGAGAGAGGATAATATAGACAGATGGCTACAAGAATTCCCCTCGGTTTGGGCAGAGACAGGGGGGATGGGACTAGCCGCTCACAGGACCCCGGTCCTGGTAGAGGTCAAGCCAGGACAGAGTCCGGTAAGGATCAAATAATACCCCATGTCTCAGGAGGCCCAGAAGGGGATCCAGACACACATCCGGAGACTACGAAGCCTAGGGGTACTAGTTCCTTGCCAGTCTGCCTGGAACACACCCCTACTGCCGGTCAGAAAGCCTCACACAAATGACTACTGACCGGTACAAGATCTCTGGGAAGTAAATAAGAGGGTCGCGGACATACACCCAACTGTTCCCAACCCATATACTCTCTTGAGCTCCTTGGCGCCCTCCAGGGTCTGGTATACTGTACTAGATTTAAAGGATGCCTTCTTCAGTCTGCCGCTGGCACCCCAGAGCCAACCCTTGTTCGCCTTCGAGTGGCATGATCCGGAGGAGGGCTACAGTGGGCAGCTCACCTGGACACGGCTACCTCAGGGATTCAAAAATTCACCCACCATCTTCGACGAGGCACTACACGAGGGCCTGGGTGAGTACAGAAGGGAGCACCCTGGCCTCACCCTTCTACAGTACGTAGATGACATCCTGATTGCTGCCGACACGGCCAAAGACTGCGAGCGAGGGACCCAGGACCTGCTGGCTACTCTGGGGGCCTTAGGGTACCGGGCATCCACGAAGAAGGCTCAGATATGCAGGGAGAGGGTAAGTTACCTGGGATATATCCTGGAGGGTGGACAGCGGCGGTTGTCAGATGCCAGAAAAGAAACTGTCCTAAAGATCCCTACTCCTACCTCCCGAAGAGAAGTGAGGGAATTCCTAGGATCAGCCAGCTACTGCCGCCTCTGGGTTCCAGGTTTTGCTGAGATTGCCAGGCCCCTATATGAAGCTACCAAACAGGGGAAAACATTTAAATGGACTGAAAAAGAAAAAAATGCCTTTAATCAGTTAAAAAAGGCCCTCTTAAGTGCCCCAGCCCTGGGCTTACCAGACATTACGAAACCCTTCCACCTCTTTGTAGACGAACATAAGGGAATAGCAAAAGGGGTTCTAACTCAAGCCTTAGGCCCCTGGAACCGCCCAGTGGCTTACCTGTCTAAGAAACTAGATCCAGTGGCTGCCGGCTGGCCGCCATGCCTAAGAATTATTGCGGCGACAGCACTCCTAGTAAAGGATGCAGACAAGCTGACCCTAGGACAGGAGATCTGGATCACGACCCCACACACCATTGAAGGGGTCCTGAAACAGCCTCCGGATAGATGGATGAGCAATACACATATGACTCATTACCAGAGCCTCCTACTCAACCCTCCACGAGTGCAGTTCCACCCCAGTCCAGCTCTCAATCCTGCAACCCTGCTGCCCGACCCTGACCTAGGTACTCCATTACATGACTGTGTGGGAATTCTGGAACAAGTACATGGATTCCAGACGGACCTGACCGACCGGCCCCTCCCCGATGCTGAGACTACTTGGTTCACTGATGGCAGCAGCTGTGTGCGAGACGGACACAGGTATGCGGGTGCAGCGGTGGTCACCGAAACGGACACCGTATGGGCGGAGGCTCTACCCTCCGGAACGTCAGCCCAGCGAGCAGAGCTCATAGCTCTCCCCAAGGCGCTGATGCTGGGAGCTGGAAAACGGCTTAACATCTACACAGACAGCTGTTATGCGTTTGCCACAGCTCATATTCATGGGGCAATTTATCAGGAGAGGGGGTTACTGACAGCAGAAGGACGGACTATAAAAAATAAGCAGGAGATACTTAACCTGCTTACGGCCTTATGGCCTCCTGCCAAGCTAGCAATTATCCACTGCCAAGGGCACCAAAAAGCTGATAACCCAGTAGCTACAGGTAATCGAAAGGCTGACCAGGCAGCCAAGGCAGTCGCCCTTACTTCAGTCCCCACCATGACCATACAACTACCGGACCCGGGAGACCCAGTTTTACCAGACCAGCCCAAATACTCCCAGGAGGAGTTACAGTGGATCAAGAAACTCCCCATGGCCCAGGAGATAAAGGGATGGTGGTATACACCTAACAAGGAGCTCGTGCTGCCAGACCGGCTCGGAGTCTCAATATTAGAGCACATGCATCGGTCTACTCACATGGGGGCCCGAAAATTAAAAGACTTAATCCGACATGCCGGAATCAAGATTCACCAACAGGACACCAAAATACAGCAAGTTGTATCTGCCTGCAAGACCTGCCAACTCACCAACGCGAGAGCCACATCAAATAAAAAAGGAACCAGGCTCAGAGGCACCAGACCGGGAGCCCAATGGGAAGTCGACTTCACTGAAGTCAAACCAGGAAAGTGTGGTTATAAATATCTTTTAGTATTTTCAGACACCTTCTCTGGCTGGGTGGAGGCATACCCAAGCAAGCATGAAACGGCTCAGACAGTGGCTAAGAAGCTACTAGAAGACATTTTACCCAGGTATGGTTTTCCTGCCATGGTAGGATCAGACAATGGACCAGCTTTTATCTCACAGATAACACAGGCAGTAGCCAAGGCGGTGGGGGCAAACTGGAAATTACATTGTGCTTATAGGCCCCAGAGCTCAGGACAGGTAGAAAGAATGAATAGAACCCTAAAAGAGACCCTTACCAAATTAACCATGGAGACTGGCGGGGACTGGGTGACTCTCCTACCGTACGCCCTTTACCGGGTTAGAAACACTCCTTACACTCTGGGTTTTACTCCCTACGAGATCATGTTTGGCAGGCCACCCCCTGTTATTCCCAGCCTTCGAGCTGAACTTATTGCTGAGTTTAAAGATCAAGAACTTTTTCTTTCCTTGAGAGGGCTCCAGAAGGCGCACAAGGACATTTGGCCGCGCCTCCATCCCATCTACGAGGCTGGCCCGACCCCAACACCTCATCAGTACAGGCCGGGAGACTGGGTCTACATCAAGAGGCACCACCGAGAGACCCTCGAGCCGCGCTGGAAGGGACCCTACATCGTGGTGTTAACCCCCACCGCTCTCAAAGTAGACGGCATTGCGACCTGGGTCCATCACACCCACGTTCGGCCAGCAGACCCCTCCTCGATCCGGAAGGACTTCGTCACGCGATGGGCCATCAGTCGGGACCAACACAACCCGCTCAAGCTCAAGGTACAGCGCATTCAACCCACCTAATATTGATAACTCTGTTAACTCTGCTTGTCATTGCTCATGCTGCCGGGAGTCCCCACGCCCCCCCAAACATCACCTGGCAGATCATAGACACCAGCTTGGGGACAATACTTAATCAGACCTCCCAGAGCCACCCCAGGGACACTTGCTTCCCAGAACTTTGAGTAAACCTCCAACTCTGTTCCCCTTGTCACCATAAATGCAGCCAGTCCCATGATTGGGTCCGTAAGCTACATGACAAGGGGGGAATGAAAGGGCGGGCCTACGCGAGCCGACTCCATCTTGTTCTGTGTCCTTCACCTTGACCACACCTCCTCCCCTTGAGCCACCCCCTCCCCCACCTGCCTAACAGAACTCGGACCTCACCAACTGCCCTTAAGGCACACCTCCTCCCCTTGAGCCACCCCTCCCCCACCTGCCTAACAGAACTTGGACCTCACCAACTGCCCTTAGGGGAGTTGGTGCTCCCCTTGAGCAACCCCCTCCCCCACCTGCCCAACAGAACTCGGACCCTTCCCCCGCCAATCGGCTGAGGCCATAGCTATTACCTCACCAACTGCCCCTAGGCCCCAATAAAACCTTTGGGCTTTGGAAACTCGCTCTCTCTCTCCCCGGTATCTCACCGCTGCGTCAGTGCAGGTAGGGGATTGAGCTCGAGCTAGCTCGAATAAAGGCTCTTTTGCTTTTACATCGGACTCGGCTCCCTGGCGGTATTTGGGGATCACGAATTCTGGGCATAACACTAGCATCAGCAGTCAGACACCAAAAGGAAATCAAAGGCATCAAAATTGGCAAGGATGAAGTCAAGCTTTCCCTTTCTGCAGATGACATGATATTATACGTGGAAAACCCAACAGACTCCACCAAAAGTCTGCTAGAACTGATACATGAATTCAGCAAAGTCGCAGGATACAAAACCAATGTATAAAAATCAATTGCATTCTTATACACTAATAATGAGGCAACAGAAAGACAAATGGAGAAACTGATCCCATTCACAATTGCACCTAGAAGCATAAAATACCTAGGAATAAACCTAACCAAAGATGTAAAAGATCTGTATGCTGAAAAGTATAGAAAGCTTATGAAGGAAATTGAAGAAGATATAAAGAAAAGGAAAAACAATCCGTGCTAATGGATTGGAAGAATAAATATTGTTAAAATTTTTTTAAAGTAAACTCAACACCCGATGTGGGGCTTGAACCCAGGAACCCAAAATCAAGATCGCATGATCTGCTAGATGAGCCAGCCTGGTGCCCCCATGACACTGACTTTGTATTCGGCTATGAATTAGCGATTTCTTGGCAATATGAATTAGTCACCTGTGGGTCTTGAACCTTCAACTCTGTGGCAACAATAGACACACACTGCACGTTTCTGCTCAGAAAAGGATCATCAAACTCGGTCCACATGTAGTCACCAAACAAAATGCTATGTCTGTTGATCAGCTTTCTAACGCTCAGCTTAGTATGTTCTTTTTTGGCAGGGCTGGAAACACAAGACACAGAGGTCAGGATGGTAACAAGTGCCTTCTACAAAGTCAGACCTTTCAGAGCACAGCCGTGGGCTCGCCTGGGGGGTCAGCCCCAAGCCAAGCCCTGCTCCCCATACGCCAAGAGGCCACAGCAACAGCTCCTGCCACCCGCGGCTGCCCCAACGGAAGATCAGCCGGGACACACAGGCCTGGCGCGTGCCGCGAGCTCTCGCTAGTGCTGCTACTGTTAGGAACCAAGGCGCAAAGTTCCCACAGCCGTGGGGTTGCAGCTCGAGTCCGCATTTTAACAAAAGCCCGAGGCCTCTGATTCACGTGGGAAAACTCTGACACTTTCCGACTGGCCTTCAAGGCTTCCAGGACGCTGACCGGTTCTGGACCATACCTGCCTCCGCCCCACCGCCCACACTGCCCCAGCCGGCCTCCCCCTCGGCCTCGCCCTCTGCGTCAGGCAGGCCCGGGAGGGTCCACCGTCCCGGGCGTCTGCCCCACACAAGCCACACCCAGACCCCTCTGAAAACTGCGGACCACGGGGGTTCGCCTGGGGTCCTGAGACGTCAGGTGGTGGGCAGCCAGGGTGGCCGAACAGCCCGACAAACGCCAGCTCTGAGGATAACTGGCACACACGCCCCTTCATCCCAGGGCCGTCAGGCTCCGCTTGGGTGCGGTGCCCAGGCTCACCTGTGCTCCTCTGGTGCACCTCCAAGTGGACATTCGGCGCCTCGGCAACGCAGGGCGGCGCTTGTTTAAGGTCGCCCACGGCCTCATCCATGGCGCCGCCTGGAGCAGTGGGGACCCGGCCGGAGCGTGGCCGCCTCGCCGCCTGGCGCCGCTGCATCACCCCGCGCCTCCGCAGCTGCCTTGCCGCCGCCTCGCGCCAACTTCGCCTCGCGCCGCCGCCTCGCCTCACGTGGTCGCCGCGACAGCTCGTGCCGCTCCCGCCTCGAGCTGCCCTTGCCTCGCGCGCCGCCGCAGACGCCACCGACGCCCGCAGCTCCCTCGCACCGCCCCGCCCTCGCAACTTCCCTGAAGCCTCCGCCGCCGCGGCCAACACCGCCTGGCGCCGCCAACGCCGCCGCCGCCGCCTCACGCCGCCCCCACCTCGAGCAGCCGCTGACGCCGCTGACTCCACAGCCTCGCGCCGCAAGTGAAACAGGATGATGTGATAAGGCTGGAGACGAGGTGCAATTTTGATTTAGATTAGAGCATCAGGGATTACAATGGAATTACATTATCTGAACTGGAACTTAAGTGATGGGATAGTTGCAGATTTGTGAAAAGTCTGGGAGCTAGTGGCGACGGTATTGGTTGATTTTATGTGTTAACTGAGCTATAGAATGCAAACAGCTGGGAAAACATTATATCTGGGTGGTCAGTGAGGGTATTTGTGGAAGAGATTAGCATTTCATTCAGGAGACTGAATAAAGACGTGTGCCCTCACCAATGTGAGTAGACCTCATCCAATCTGTTGAGGGCCTGAATAGAACCAAAAGACAAAGGAAGGGCAAATTCACTCTTTCTCTTGAGCTTGGATATTCATCTTTTCCTGTGTTCAAATATCAGAGCCCCTGGTACAAGGGCCTTTGGACATGGATTGAATTATACCAATTTGTGGAGGGAAGATTATGGGACTTTTAGATCTCTGCAACTGCATGAGTCAATTCCTATAGTAAATCTCCCTCCCTTCCTTATCTTTCTAATCTGTGTGTCTACATCCTGTTAGTTCTCTTTTTCTAGAGAACCCTGGCTAATACAGGGATGATTTCAAGTAGAACAGCCTTACCAATCATTTACTACCTCCGTCTGTGTGTGTGTGTGTGTGTGTGTGTGTGTGTGTGTGTGTCTAAATTCCAATCTCAGAGAAAGCTTGATGCTACGCAAACATGAATAGGGTTCATACCTTAACACTTATTCCCCTTTGCCTTCCTCTACTTCTTTTCAGAAAAAAAAAGACAAAAATCAATAACAACAAAAGGAAAACAACTTCTCTTTTAAGATCCAAGTTAGTTAACTACTTGCCTTTTTCTCACCTTACAAAAAGTCACTTTCCCTTCTGTCTTTTCACATCATATCGTGTTGTTGGTATTTGTGTGTTCTTTTGTTGTTGTTGTTTGATTTTATCACTAAATGGTAATACATTTGTTTTTCTGTTTTTTGGTTTTGTGGGTTTTTGTTTTGTTTTGAGGGGGGGTGCTTGTGCCCACCTCAAGTTTTTGGCACATAATAAACTAAAAACAAACTAACAAAAGTGTTTCTTTAATGTAGTTTTGAATCCAAAACCCATTTTCTTTTAACGTTACGAGATTGCTGTTTGACAGTAAACATTTGACCATATGTTGTTTTTGGGTCTTTATCAGCCCACCAGAGTGACATGATGGGGAAAAAACCCTGATAATTCACCTGGGACAATTTTAGAACTTGAAAGAAAGTTTAATGGATTGACTATATTTTTTAGTCAGTGATGAAAAACAACCCCCGAATGAGAGGATTGATATTTGTTGTAGGAGATTTGCAGCTTTTCTTTTTTTTCAACGTTTTTTTTTTTTTTTTTTTTTTTAATTTATTTTTGGGACAGAGAGAGACAGAGCATGAACGGGGGAGGGGCAGAGAGAGAGGGAGACACAGAATCGGAAACAGGCTCCAGGCTCCGAGCCATCAGCCCAGAGCCTGACGCGGGGCTCGAACTCGCGGACCACGAGATCGTGACCTGGCTGAAGTCGGACGCTCGACCGACTGCGCCACCCAGGCGCCCCGATTTGCAGCTTTTCTAACACATTCTACCAACTAATCCCCTCCTGTTAAGTGGAAATGTGTTTTCAGTGTCCTGTTATCTGAAGAACTACTCCTAGTGATTCTTTGGTAATTATAGGTTAGCTTGTCTATTAAGAACTGTGAACTAAAAATAACAAGTTGTGATAAAGCCTTAAGTGTGCATTCTCATACAAGAAAAAAAAACAGGGGAGGAAACATACTTTCTTCCCTTTGTTTTCATAAAACTCTTGCATCCTAGTTTTTCTCCTGTCTCTCTTCATCTGATTTTTAATTTTTAAAATGTATTTTGTTTAACTGCTTTGGGTTCTCTTCTTATTTAACTATGCTTCTCACCTCAAGTTCAAAGTTTATTTGATTATTTTCTCTCTAAATTATTGCTACTGAATACTGTATTGTTATTTTCGTTTACAAATCAGAGGAGTGATGACAGGAACAACTGAGTTGTTTCTAAAGAAACAGCTCAGAGTTTCTAAAGAAATCCCCATAATTGTCAATTGATAATACTTGTATTTTTGTGAATCTACTGTCTGCACAATAATGTTTTGAAAATATCTGTCTGGATTTTAATTTTTTTTAATGTTTATTTTTTTGAGAGGGAGAGGGACAGAGTGTGAGTGGGGGAGGGGCAGTGAAAGAGGGAGACACAGAATCCAAAGCAGGCTCCAGGCTCTGATCTGTCAGTACAAAGCCTGATGTGGGGTTGAACCCAGGAACCGCGAGATTATGACCTGAGCTGAAGTCAGACACTTAACGGACTGAGCCGCCCAGACATCCCTGGATTTTAATGTTTTATGTCATCCACCTCATTGACAAACTAAGGTTAGTTTCCTGACTGCTCTGTAATGATGTAGTGCTGATACTTCATCCTTGTGATCACTTTTTATTTCCTTTAATTTCACGCTTTTATAAAAGTGCTGTTTATCAATCCTAAAATTTCGAATTCTACTTTTTGAAACATTTTCTCAGCCTTCATCAGTATCTACATTCTTCCCATTGTACCATTAGGGGAGTTGACCACATACAGTTATTATCATATCTCATTGTATGTTGTTAGAGATTTTAAAATATTTGTAAATAATAATGGACATTTCTCAAAAGAAGTAACCATTCTAACTTGAAATTCTTATTACCTAATGCATTGTATATAACAGGTTATACAATAAAGCTTTGTGGCAAATTGATTTTCAGGAGAAAATAGTTTCATGAAATAATGTGGTAGACCAAAATACAAATGGAGAAGATGACTTTTCACATGTTCTGATAAAATATAAATGTTCTCATATTAAACTCCTTTAGTCTTACACTTTGGCATTATAGAGTCCCTGAGTTCCAATAGTCCCACTAAAGCCTGCTTGAAGTAGATAGGTTGTACACAAAGGTAAAGTTTAAATGAATTAATCTTGGATTAAGAATTGTATTCAAAACATGAATTCAGTGCAAACCCCGAAGACTGAAGAGCTACTCTTTGAGAGGTTGTTAATACACAATGAAGATGGTAGCATCATTCTTGTTGAGTTGATGACCTTCTTAATTACGTGTTGACACATGTATTCAACTGAAGTTAATAATTTATTGAATTACTGATCAGCCTAGAAATTCTTATTTCAGCTAACAGACTTATGTCGAATGCCACAATTGAAAAGACTGAGAAGCAAAAATGTATGGTGTCCATTACCTCTGTCAGTCAATGGGTTTTCTTATGACTCAACATAATCATTGAGTGTATCTTGACTGCAAGGCTCTGGTGAACACGTATCATATGGTATTTAAATAACAACAAAATACTTGTGACTTTGAGGTGGAGGAAATGCTTAATGTAGTTCATAGAAAGTAACTCAATATCGAGGGTTTTTGACTCTTAGTTGGATCTGCATTTTCTGGTGAAAAGGTTCTTTCAGTTAAGAGGTGTGACTTAGATAATGTCATAAAACTGAAGCAACTGAAGCAAGAGTTAGAGAACGTGTTGCCATGTAATCAGAGAACTGAGAAGATGGGGGCTTGAAGTGGAGAGATAGTACCTTAGCACATTCACAGCAATCTAATTAAGAAGAAAAACGTCCTAGGTGATGATAACTGAGACAGAAATGTGTTTGAAAGCATTAGAAAAATGTAAAAACCAATACTACTCTCCCTAAAAGTCAATTTTTGACAAATACATGCAAACAGGCATTTATGCAATTAATAATTAAGACCAAATACATAAAAGTGACATCTCAACACACACTGGCCTGAATTATGATTGTAATACCCAGAGCAGTATACCATATAGCATAAAGTAGGTGATATAGAGAGAAAATTTGGCCTGATAGCCTGAAAATAATCGTTAGAAAGACCAGTTTGAAGATTTCCAATGCTTAAGGTACTGAGAAATCATATCAGAAACCCACTTTGGGGCTCCTGGGTGGCTCAGGTGACTGATCGTCAGACTCTTGATTTGGCTCAGTTTATGATCCCAGGTTGGTGGGACTGAGCCCCGCATCAGGCTCCATGATGAATGTGGAGGCTGCCTGAGATTCTTTCTCTCTCCAACTGCCCGTCTCCCCAACTTGTGTTCTGTCTCTCTCAAAGAAAAAAGAAAAAAAAAACAGAAATCTTTTTATCATGACAATAAATATAATTATGCTTTAAGTAAATAACCCCATAAATGAAATAAAATATTATGGAGTTCTGTTATTGCTAAACGATGAGCAATTATCTAATCAATTAGCAGTTCTGATAAAATTCATTCATAAAAAATCCATCTAATAATTGAATAAGAAAGATATTTGTACAGTGTGAACCATCCTTGTCTCTGTTACTATTAAAGCTAAGTTGAAAAGGTCAGGTTAGAATCATCCCTAATGGTATACCAGGGTGGCTCAGTCATTTAAGCATCTAACGCTTGATTTGGGCTCAGGTCATGATCTCGCGGTTCGTGAGATCAAGCCCCAAGTCAGACTCCGTGCTGTTCTCAGCGTGTGCTGCTATCAGCACAGAGCCTGCTTGGGTCTCTCTATTCCCTCTCTCTCTGCCCCTCCCCCACTCAAGCTCTTTGTCTCTCTCTTTCTCTCAATAAATAAATAAACTTAAAAGAAAAGGAAGTATCCCTAACAGCTTTGCTTCAGCAAGGTTTGTTTCTGTCCCTGCTCATTATATTTAAACTTAAACCTGTGGAGAATATATGCTGGTGTGAAAATATTTAAAGCAGGAGGCCACTAGACAGGGGTGGCTCTAATGCTTCATTAAGCAAACCAAACACTAAGCCAGAGTCCGTGCATTTGAATTCAAGAAAATGAACCCTGAGGACAGCCAGTCACAAACAGCCACCTAGGCTTTCCCAAATCAGACAACTGCTTAAGCTATAACCAGTCAAATAATTGCTTTGCTTCTTTTTCTCCTCTATAAAAACCTTGCCCCTAGCTTCTGTGGGTGGAATGCTTCCAACTATTCTTGGTTTGCCTTGCAATTCCATTAGAAATGTGATCAAATAAGCTCTTGAAAAATTTATCTATCTCAGTCTTCCTTTTTTTTTTTTTTTTTTAAGTTTAATTATTTTGGGAGAGCGAGAGAGGGAGAGAGGGAGAGAAGGAGAGCTAATCCTTAGCAGGGCTGCATTGTCAGAGCTGAGCTGATGCAGGACTCAGACCTATGAACCTGCGAGATCATGATCGGAGTCTAAACCAAGGGTCTGACACTTAACCAACTCAGCCACCCAGGTGCTTCTCAGTTTTCCTTTTCATATGGGAGAACATGGCTAATTATAAGATAAAATATTCTTTGTAGAAATTAAATCCTATCAGAGAGATTAAAAACAAGCCTTCCTTAATATATGCTAAGTAATTTAAACCTGTATATTATTACATTGACAGTTTGTACAGTTTTAATTTCTACAGAATATATGAAGTGAGAGTGATCATTGCTGTGTGTCCGTTAAGACTATTTTGGTTGCAAGGTACATAAAATTTAACTCAAATTGCTTTAAACAAAAGTCAGAATCATTATCCCTGGAAACTGAGACTTCCAGCAATATATATAAACTCATTAGCTGCTTAATTCAGAGGATCAAACAATGTCCCTCAATCCATTTGTTCTCTCCAGACCCTGGTTCTCTTTCATATAAGCTCCATTGTCAGGTAGACTTCTTGTGTTTGCAAGTTGGGTACCACTAGGCCAACGACTGCAAAGAAAGCAGATGAATTCTCTGTGGGAAATCTTACTAAAACCTGCTTTAGTTGGTTCTCATGAGGTCAGTGTGTATCCTTGAGCCAATCACTGAGGTAGACAAATGTGAGGCTTTTGTTGGCCAGGTTTGAGTCATATGCCAGGCCTGTACCTATGAATGGAATCAGTTTCATGGGAACCACATGAATTGAGAGTAGGAGATGAATATTTCCCCAAAAGGGAGTCAATAGCCAAAAAACATGTATTAACCACTAAATGATAGATCTAGAATCACCTGGGTACTTTTATACAGGAGCCTCGGATAGTTTTGCCTTTGAGAATGGATGGCCATGACTCTTTAATAAATAAGAGAATGGAGGGACACGTGGATGGCTCAGTTGACTGAACATCCAACTCTTGATACTGGCTCAGGTGATGATCCCAGGGTCGTGGAATGGAACCCCACATCAGGCTCCCTGCTGAGTGTGAAGCCTGCTTAAGATTCTGTCTCTCTCCATCCGCCCCTTCTTTCTGCTTCTGCATGCATTCTTTCCCTCAAATAAGAAAAAAACAATGTGTCTACAAAAAAAAAAAATCAATAAATACGAAAATGGAGACTGAAGAAGCATTCAGAATCTTGAATGTTATGGCCACAAATAGAATTACTGTCAGTGAAGAGAGCACTTTTATTTTTTATTTGTTTTTCAGTTTTTAATTTTTTGTAAATTTAGAAAGAGCATGAGTAGAGGAGAGGGGCAGAGGGAGAGAGAGAGAGAATCCCAAGCAGTCTTCATGCCCAGCCGGGAGTTTGACCCAGACTTGAACCCAAGAGTTTGACATTTAGCCAGCTGAGCTACCATGTGCCCCGAAGATACTGCTTTTAAAAAAGAAAAAGATCATAAATTCAGGCAAACTAATAAAACTTAGTTACTCTTACTAAATCATAATTAATCACACTAAAAAATTTACAAACCTATTTATTCCAGAATCAACTGTTTCTGAACACTGGATTACTAGAGAAATATGGATGATTTTTAATTACATTTTATATGTAGTTTCAGGTGTTGTTTTTTTTTTTTTTTTATTGTTTAGGAAGAGGTAAAACTTCGACACCAGATTATCATTGTACCCTAAAGATCTCTCGTGGATTTTCTTTGGTTTCCTGAACTTCAGATTTACAAAAAATTATCAAAATCCAGGGAACCAAAAGTGAATAGACAGAAAGTTTACCACTTTGAAAGTATAAGCTTTACTGGAGATGTTGTATCCTTCATTTTCTATAGAGCCTATTGTAAATCTTTGGTTGGTGCCTCATCATTTAATCACTTTGATCAGTTTATGTGTATTTGATTAGGTAAAGTTGAAACTATTGCTTGTGGTGTGATTTAGTAAGGAAACATGGTCTGGGGTCAAGGAGGAGAGAACAGGGAAGGGGAGTGAAGGGAGAAGAAGAGAGAGAGGAAGAATTGTCTGGAACATAAAGTGAAATATCCTCATATGCCAGATATGAGAGACTCAAATATCTTTTGATCTGTGGAAAGCGTGAAGTGTATTTCTATTAGAATGGAAATGCCTTGCAGTGTGAGCTTTCTGCATTATAAAGAAGACAATTGGTTTTCTGTTCATGCTCCAGCCTTATCTTTTATCATCAAAGTTGCTGCTATTTTGGTATGAGGTCCTGAATGTGATGACCACATATGACCTTCCCAGATCCTGAGTGGAATCCAGTGGGTGGTTATGTACACTCACACCTGTGTTCTCTCAGACACAATTACTTATACTCAGGATCACTTTACATCAGCTGCGTTAATGACGTTGTATCATTAAGTGATACCATGATCACAGCTTTTGACACTGATTTTCCTAAGTATGGCATCAGTTTTCTTACAAACGTATTACCTTCTTCTTTTCTCCCATTAAGCTCCATTTTATTTTGACTGTGAGGTTAATTTTCATTAAGGCTGAGTGAAATACTGAAGGGAAAATAGAGACTGACAACTTCAACAAGAGAGGGAAAAGAAAAGTGGCAGAAGATTTCACAACAAATGTAAAGGAAGATAAGGCAACGTTGGCTGTGTGGTTAAAATTAAAAGGAAGGGAAATAAATGCTTGGAGACTCAACTGTGAGAAAGTACTGGAGTTTTACTGTTGTTAAAAGGAGGTTGAATGGGCCTCTATTTGCTTTTCCTTGGAGTCTTTTTTTCTTTAGCCTATTAGGCAACTGTGAATATATCATTAGAATTGTCAGTTAATTTTAAAAAATTATTTAACTGTTTGCTGGAAAAGATTGACTTGTAAATAATGAGATGAATGAAACCAAAGATTATGGTATCATATGATCTACTTTAAATTTAGGAATATATTATTTGAACTTTAAGGAAAGTTTAAGTGGGTGATCTCTAGAGAACTGCAGTTGTACATATATGGATATGTGTCTGTAGTGTTTGTGTTTTATTTTTCTTTCTAATTAAAGTAATTTTGTGTTGATGTGATTTAAGATTGGGCTTGCTGAGAGTAGTTACTACCCCATAAGAACTACCTCTTGAAGATCTACTCATTTAGTGGTGAGGACAGGACTTTAAAGCTGAGAAAATTAGAAAATGTCACACACTCTGCACATACTCTCAAGAACTGGTAAGCAAATGAATAGGTCTTTTACCTGGGACCTTAGAAGCTCAAATCAAATTTGCCCAATTTTGGTACATATTGAAAAATATTTTGTATGTTCTGTGCTTCTGGTATTTACATATTAATGTATTTGAAACAAACAAAATTGATATGTTTAAGTGTTTTGAAACAAAAAAGCAGGTTATGCATAGCAGTTTCAGAGAATGTAAGGATCTGCAGTGATGAAACCTTTAATATAATTAGAATTGTCAATTTTTCTTCTTCTCCCTGAAAATAGACTTGATAAAGTTGGGAGAATACTTAAAGTTTACATGTCAGTAGTATCATCAGGATTGTTCAGAGACTTCAGTATATAAACTGTCTCATCATTTGATCTGATTAGATTTGTCCTAATCTGTTTTTTAAAGGGTGATTTTTTTTTGTATTTTTATAATTTAAAAAAAATTGGAAAACTTGAAAATTAAATTGTTAAAATAATATTTAAAGCATCCAGAATCCTGCTATTCAGAGAAAACATTTTGTATATTTTAATTTACTATAGCCTTTCTATAAATATCATTGTTTTTTTAAATTGAGTATATATCAGGGTTTTTGACTTTTATTTTAAAATTTTATTATAGATAATTTCCTATATTAGAATATTCTCAAGATAAGTTTGATGCATACTTGATATTTCAGTCTTTGAATATGCTGTAATTTATTTAAAATTTCCACATAATTCAAGTATGTTGTTCTTTTTTCCATTTTAAGACAAAATTGTAAGTATTTGTATACATTAGTCTTTGCAAATTAGATCATTTATAATATATATACATATATTTAAAAGATGCTACCTGGTAATGACTTTGTAGATACAACACTAAAGACACCATCCATGAAAGAAATAAATGACAAACTGGATAAAAATTGAAATTAAAGCCTTTTGGTCTGTGAAAGATAATGTCAAGAGAATGAGAAGATAAGTAAAACATTGGGAGAAAATAATTAAAAAATACATTCTCATAAACGACTGTTTTCTAAAATATGCAAAGAACACTTAAATCTCAACAATAAGAAAACAAAGAACTTAATTAAAATATGGACCAAAGACCTCAACAGACACTTCACCAAAGAAGATAGAAAGATGGCACATAAGTATCTAAAAGGATGCTTCACGTTATATGTCATCAGGGAATTACAAATGAAAATGTACCACTACACACCTATTAGAATGGCCAAAATCCAAAACACCAAATGCTAGCAAGGATGTTGAACAAGGGGAACTCTGATTTATTGCTAGTAGGAATGTAAAATGATGCAGCCTCTGTGGAACCCAGTTTGGTGTTTTCTTACAAAACTAATCGTAGCGGGGCACCTGGGTGGCTCAATCAGTCAGGTGTCCAACTTCAGCTTAGGTCATGATCTTATAGATCATGGGTTCAAGCCTTAAGTTGGGCTCTGAGCCTGGAGCCTGCTTCAGGTTCTGCTGCCCTTTCCCTGATCACACTCTGTCTCTCTCATAAAATAAATAAACATTTAAAATAATTTAAAAAAAAAAGAATCACAGTTTCCAGCAACATGTTCCTTGGTATTTATCCAAAGGATTTCAAAGTTTATGTTAAAGATTTATGCCCACACAAAAACCTGTACATGGACATTTGTAGCACATTTACTCTAACTCAGCAGAACGTGCAAGCAACCTTATAATATTATTCAGTGCTGCAAAAAACCAAAAAAACAAAAAAAACCTATTATGCCATGAAAAGACATGGAGGAAACATACATGCATATTACTAAGTGGAAGAAGCCAATCTGGGTGTACTGGGTGATTCCAACTATATGACATTGTGGAAAAATCAAAATTATGTAGACAATAAAATGATCTGTGGTTGCCAAGGGTTTTGGGCAGGTAAGGATGAATAGGAAGATCATAGAGGATTTTTAGGGCAATGAAAATACTCTTTATGATACTGTACTGATGGATATATGTCATTATGTATTTGTTGAAACCCACAGAATATATAACTAAGATAAGCCCTGTAGTTTGTATGAATCTAAAACTGCTGTATAAAAATAAAGGTCAAATTTTAAAAAATGCTGACTAGATTGACAAAAATCATGTCATATTTTAATTTGCATTTCACTTCTGGTAAATGAGAAAAGAAGTTTATTTATTTATTTATTTATTTATTTATTTATTTCATTTACTTTTAAAGTTTATTTTTATTTATTTTGAGAAAGAAAGAGCAAGTGGGGGAGGGGCACAGAGAGAGAGAATCCCAAGCAGGCTCCAAGCTGTCAGAGCAGAGGTGGATACAAGGCTTGAACCCATTAACCATGAGATCATGACCTGAACTTGAAGTCGAGTCGGATGCTTAACCTACTGAGCTACCCAGGCACTATGAAAAAAGAACTTTTAAAACAAATGTATTATTCCTTCTGAATTTTGTTTTCTTAATTGCATGTTTACATAATTTGCCGTATTTTTATTGCTTTTTAGTATTTTTTTTCAGTATCCATATTCAATTCTGTGATCTACTAGGACTTTGAGGCTTGATGAAGACTATAAGCATTCTTTAAATAAAAAATGATTAACTAGCATTCATACCCAATTTGTGAGCTAGTAGCCACCTTACTCTTTTTGTTAAAGACAGCATTTATAAAACATGACCTTATCCAAGCTGTATCCCATGATTGTAGTGTTATTGGTAGGGACAAGTCATTATTAGTTATTGAGGAGGTAATGTAAGGTAAGTTTCTGTTTCTATACATTTTCTAGAACTTCAGATTTGATATTATATTTCGATAATGTGTAAGACATTAGTTCAACATGAAATTGAGGTGGCACAAAAAAATTTTGGGGGTGAAAGTAATTTTGACACATCAAAAAAGTTTATGTAATTATATTCATAGGTATGCTCAAAGGTATGGGTTTGTCTAAATGGTCACAGGTCTGTTCCCAAAACAAACAAACCAAAGAAACAAACCAAAGAACTTGAGATCCTCTAAAGATACTATGATGTATGAGTCATCTTGGACTATTATAACAAAATACCATAGACTGACTGGTTTAATCAACCGAAATCCATTGTCTTACGGTTTTGGAGGCTACAAATCCAATATCAAGGTGATGGCAAATTTGGTTTTTTGGCCTGTGACCTCTTCTGACTTTCAGAGGGCCACCTTCTCACTATGTCTTCACATGGCCTCTTCTCTGCTCTTGTTGACAAGGAGAGACAGAGCGTTCTCTTCTTAAAAGGACACTCACTAGACCTATTGGATTAGGGCCCACCCTTACGACTTCAACTAGCCTTAATTATCTCCTTGAAGACCCCAGCTCCAAATACAGTCACATTGGGTGCTAGAGCTTCAACATAGGAACTTGGGGGAGACACAATTCAGTCCGTAACAGATATTTACAGGTTTTGTTAAACTAGTTTATAATATACAAGGGAAAGAGAAGACTCTGAGGTATTGGATTTGTAATAAGTAAACTTCTACAATATCCATGAGGAATTGTTATCAAAAGAAGTGGATTAGTACAATAATCAAACCTGTTTCCCACCATTCACAGTTCATTTCAACAAGTGAGAACTCTATATAACTCCTGGTGACAGTGTTCTATGGCATTTTCTCTTGTTCCTCAAGAAAAATGCAATGCACTGGACAGATTTAGGCAAGAATGTGCACTTTATTTTAAAATTTATAATGTATGTAAGCCTATATCAGGGCTTTTGGAAAGTAACTTAAATCCTTGTGTCAGAGTAAATATAGCAAGTGCCAGTTTCAATTATTTTTTTCTTTCTCATAATTTCTTATGAATCCACAGGTTAGAACAAAGCTACTTAAAATGTAGGCTCCAGGAGCCATCCGCCACTCCCATTGTCAGATTCTGTTGGGTCAGCTCCAAAATTCGGCTGCAAGAGAATGTACCCCTGTAAGAGCATCCTAGCAGATGGTCATTTTGATGGTTTCCCACATTATTCTGTAAAGTGAATGTATTGTGACCATCTGAGAAAGTGCCCACTGAGAAAGTGATTTTTTTCTTTCCTTTTTGTTTTTGAATGTCTATTTACCTGAAACATCTATTCATGAAAATGACTTTATAGGGAAATTGTGACATCCCTTAAGGCAATCCCATCACATTATCTGTAGTGTAGCCACACTACAAGCAGAAGGATATATGTTGCCTAATAGAGTTTCTGATGTAGAGAAGATTGTATTAATATATCTCTATTTTCAGGATAATGTTCTTTCTTTCATTCATGACTATAATATAATGTTAGTTTTGAAAATAGGTATCCCCTTTCTTCATACAGATTATAGTATTTTTTAGGTTAAGTGTGTAGGCTTTCTATGCTGACTGGAGCTAAAGTGGTTTAATGTGTCTGTGTGTTTTTGTGTGTTTGGATGTGTAATTCATCTTTGAATTCTTGTTCTTGTTTGCCTGGATCATGTTAAATATGAATATACACCAGTGGGTACAGTTTAGTTCTAGACATAAACATTTTCTTTAAGTATTCTAAAGGTTCATTTTAATGCACTGTTTTCTTCCTTCTTTCAGAATTAATATGAAATCATAATATTCAATGCCATGAAGTTGAAATACATGCTATGATGAGCAAATTGTAATGAGGGAACAGACAGTGGTCAGCAAGGTTAGGAAAGGCTTTCTTGGGCAAAAGTGTTTTTCCTGCTACCTGAACTAAGAGGAGTAAATAATTAAGCAAGAATATGGTAAGCAGAACCCAGAATTTGTAGCAAATGCTCAGCCACTATTTAGTCTTTGGAGCTTTTTCTGAATAATTGGAAAAGACAACGCGGAAATTTGAGCAGGGAATTACTTCATCTTATTTACATATTTAAGTAAACACTTTGATTGCTCAGAGATGAACAAAGGGTATCAAGAATCGATGCAGGGAGACCATTTAGAAAGCCATTATGTCTATCTGGGTGATAGACGATAGAAATTAATCCAGAGAGGAGAGGTTGAGGGGGAGAAATCATTGGTTTTTAGAAATATTTAGGAGATGAAGTTGATAAGACATGGTGATTGATGGGATAGAGGAAGTGAAGAAGAAGCTGATATTAAGGGTGATTCTATTTTGAGTATAATCTCTCATCAGATTTGGGCATAGAGATCATAGATTTAATTTTCAGTGCATGGGGTTTGAGATACTTGTAAGACAGCTAAGTGTTGGATGTCAAATTAAAGGTTGAATGGAACTAGAGCACAGACAGAAATAGTCCAGACTGTGTAAGTATAATATATAAAGATTTGTGAGTGAGATCTCCTACAAAGATAATATAAACGGCTAAAAAAATGTTATAAAACTAGTTCAGTTTACACAGAAGAGAGATTATACTTGTTTCTCATAGTTCCAGTGTAAATTAGTATCAATAGGTATAAATTGCAGATAAATTAATCTCACATAAACATAAAAAAGATGTTTTAAACCTTCATGGCTCTAGGAGTAAGAAATTGGCTTTGGAGGTGGTAATTCCTCATTGACATCTGTGATAGATCAAAGCCTAGACAACTAGAAAGTTTTAGACATTGAAGAGTCTTTTTTAAACCTGAGTTGTAAAATCAAAAGACCTAAAATATTTCTACTTTATTGTTTGTAACTTGTTACGATGAACATGGGTTCTTTAATTATTTAAAAGAATACTATTGATGATTAAAGAACATGAAAATGAGTGGAAGATATGAGAAATTTTTAAATGATAATATGCCATCCATAGTTACAAAGCTAACATTACCATGCTTTAAAAAATCCCTATTTAAAACAGACATTTGATGTTTCCGTGAATCCTAAGGTTGGTCATCATACTTAGAGAAATGGAGAAATTATTCCATGTTGCACTTAAACTTTATGGAGCATTTTGCAGTATGGTTCACTAGTGTCACATTTTATGTCTATCATAGTAATTGTCCTCCCACAAAGATATGGTTAAAAAAAATAGAGCAATGGGAATAAGTCTGTAGATAAGTTTTAAAAGCCACTGTGGGCATCACTTAACCCAACAAGCTGGGTATTTGGTTCTTCCCCTATGAATTACTCATGACCAGAGGAGTGCTGGATCATTTACTGCATTTCTTGCAAAATGCTGCCTGGGGAATCATTGCACATTTGTGACCAGAGGAGTAAATATGTGAGAGCCTTGGTTTTTTAAATGTTGTCTGCCTATGCATAACTGTTTTATTGTCTAAAGAATGCTAGAGATAGAAAATGCAGAGGTTCTATTCAACTTCATACCTCCTCAGCTATTTTGAATGTTATGACTACAGAATAACACATGACATTGTGAGCAGTAGAAAGACTACAATTATTGGCTTACACTCTACAACACTTTAAAACTTGGTTCTTGTCAATCCATACTTTTAAACAGCTATTTTAAAATCTTGCTAATTGTTGGTATATCTTTAAACAGCTGTTTTAAAATCTTGGTTATTTTGGGGGCACCTGGGTGGCTCAGTAGGTTAAGCATCTAACTCTTGGTTTGGGCTCAGGTCATGATCTCACAGTCGTGAGACTGAGCCCCATGCTATGCTCAGCTCTGACAGCCTGGAGCCTGCTTAGGATTCTCTCTATCCCTCCCTCTTCCCCTCTCTCAAAAGAAATACACATTAAAAAAGAAAAAAAAAATCTTGGTTATTTTCAAAGAGAAAGAATGAGCCCAACTCATGAGAAATGGTGGGGCAGATAGTAGGGTGTCCTGTAACATTTTCCAAATCTGCTTTCTTTTGTAGGATACAACATTTACTGAGAATGCTAATTTCAAACTTTGTGCTAGGGCAGTATTGTCCAATAAAATTGTAATGGGAAACGGAAATGTGAATCTCATATGTAATTTAAAAATTTTTATAGCCAGACTACTATACTATATACACTATAAAATATTTCAATGTTGTATTTTAGCAAATATATAAAACTATTACTATGTCAACATCAAACCATTATAAAAATTAATGAGATATTTTACCTTTTTTTGTACTAGGACCTAAATACCTGCTTTATATTTTAAACTTACAGCACATCTCAGTTCAGAGTAGTGACACATTTCAAGAGCTCAATAACTATACATGACTGGTGGCTGTTAAATGACATGCAGAGAGTTCTAGGTTCTCAAACATGACCTATTCCTAACTTCTGATTATGCCAATAGATATGTGGAAGTTGAGAGACAAGAGTAAGGGATTGGGTTTGAATTCTAAATTCTAACAATATACCAAAATCAAAAGGAGTGGTTGGTTAATAGCTAAGAATGTAAAACCCATCATTGGTTACATATGAAATCAATAAATGATTTTTTTGTGTGTGTGAATAAGACAGAGTGTAATGGTAGATAATAACTGACAAGTTTTTCAGCTTTGCAGGTAAATTCTAAGTTTGAAATAAGAGTTATTCCTATTGATAGTGAAAGAAGCAAGCAGAACTCTTAATCACCCATGGTAGATGTGGGGTCAGAATGGTATGTAGATCTAAGGGAAATTAGTTAGAAGTAAGAAGTCTCAAAAATTAGCCAAAAAATATCCTTAGGAGTTTGGATCGCACCTTCATTTAATTTTCTCCAGTTCCCAGGAGAAACTAGAGACAATTGGTCCACCTTTGAGAGCTTATTAAAAACTAATTCAGATGAGTTAAATGAGTCAGTTATAATATTGCCTGAGGATTCCAGAAGAAAAATAAAATTTAAAAAAATGTTGATTTTCCCTATCTTTTAGTTGTAAACGCCACTCAAAATCACCTAATCTTTGTAAAAGAAAATTCTGCCATTTGTTGATGGCATTTCTTTGTCATCTTATGTTAGTGGTTCTGATTATTGTCTTCATGTCTATGATCAGCAGCAGGAAAAAGTCAAACCTTAAAATAAGGTCTTCCCAAATATAGAGTTAAGATGTTAAGAATTAACACACATGTATTTTCTCAAGGAGATAATCTGGTAACTGCTCTCTTTGGAAATATGATTTAATGTTTCACGATACAGACAGAGAGTACAATCTTATTTGTAGCAAGTAATCTGTGAGTATATTTTATTTTCTGTCCTACTAAATTACCTCTAACAGCCAGACGTTCTGGAAGAACAATTAGGTCTAATGAGTGATTCTTCAAAATTTCACCAAGAGAGAACACTGAATTTCTTTTCAGGGCTAAATAAAGCTTCAGTGTAACCAAGTATTTCCTAGCATCACGAGATTTATGCAGTTACTTTTTAAATTAAGAATCTTATACCTAGAGGGGCACTTGGGTGGCTCAGTTGGTTAAGCATTGGACTTCAGCTCAGGTCATGATCTCGCGGTCCATGAGTTCAAGCCCTGTGTAGGGCTGTGTGCTGACAGCTCAGAGCCTGGAGCCTACTTTGGATTCTGTGTCTCCCTCTCTGTGCACTTCCCCTGTTTGTGTCATGTGTCTCTCTCTGTCAAAAATAAATAAACATCAACAATTTTTTTTAGAAAAGAATCTCATACATAAAGAAGCACAAGAATTATATACCATTCTTTTAACAATGTAGCTTCTTATATCTTTTGAATCTGTTTTAAATTCCATCAGTAGTGACCACCAATTTGTTCAGCTCTTTTAGATACTGTAGTGGATGTGTGAGGCTTTTTCTACATATGTGGCTTCTCTGGTGTAAACAAGTCTATTTGACATCTTCTTCAGAAGGTAATGTCTATCTGTAGCATATGAGCATTCTGTAAAAATAAATCTCACTGCAGTTTAATGAAATTGTTACACAATAATGTAAGTTTTCTGAACTATAATATGAAACATTAAAGGGGTTTTCTTCTTCTTCCTTCTTTTTATAGTATACTAGAAATCTTATTTGGCCTGAGAAAATAGGACAACTAATATTTAGTAATCTTTTTAAAGTTTATCTCCTGTTAACATGTAACACCTTTCCTGGCCACTAGGGTCTTGGAACTCTTCTCTAGTTACTTCCCTCCATAACACTGCCCAACTTCAAGGACAAATTTCTAGATCATTGTCTGCATCTCACTATCTTTTATAATTGTTTGTTTTCCAAATCTTAAAACCCTTTATCTGAAACCATCTATCTTTCCAACCTCAGTGGCACGGCCATTGAGCCTAGCTGCCATCCCCCACCGCACCCCACCCTTACATCTCCACCTGCCTCCTCCATTCCCTACCTCCAGTGACCTAGAAATTGAGCTCCTTTAATGGGTCATTCTGTAGCAGGCTTTGTTTTCCTGTTTATGTGGCCTGGACACAGTCATCGCTCATTTCAAATGTGCTCGCTTAAGACTTTTTATTCTTTTGTTCCTCTTCACCTTTCACCACAGAAAACTTGCCATTGATAACAGGGATTGGTCCAAGAATTTTATGTGTCTCCTTGTCATCTCAGATGCTTAGGACTTCTACAGAAACATGACATAGCTATACTGATCAGGTCCATTAGGGTTATGAGTGTAGAATCTTCTGCCTTAACTGCATTCTCTCTCTCTCTCTTTTTGTTTTGTTTTGTTGTGTTTAGGTTTTTTGTTTGTTTGTTTGTTGGCTTTTTGGGGTTTTTGGTTTTCCCAAGGCATTTCTTTGGGCAGACCTAGGGACAGGGAAGCTCTTTTGATGCTACTTTTTTTCTCTTTCAGGACTTGAAACAAGTGTGAAGAGGCTCTCTGGTGAGATTGTGGAGTTGAAGCAGCATCTGGAGCACTATGACAAGGTCCGGGAGCTGACCCAGATGCTGCGGGAGAGCCACAGGTGCCTGTCCAGGGCAGCGGGGGTGGGCAGGGGGAAGCAGGGCCAGCCCCAGTGACAGCAGGGTACGCAGAGGAGTCGCCTGGTGGCTTTGCAGCATGCAGGCCCTGTGCCACACGCGTCACGCGTCTCCGGTTGACTTACAACTCCCCTGAGCTCCCCTTTCTTCAGGAAAAGCAAGTCCCTTCTTGCTGCTGCATCTGTGAGGGGCAGGTGAGAGCTGCTAAGAGACTCTGGGCTGTCTTGGTCCACCCTGCGTGGTTCCTGTCAGTTCTCCTAGCGCGCGGGGCCTCCCCCTTTACTCCCAGCTGTGTGCTGGGTGGTGAGAAGGGAGCAGGCAGTGTGGGGGCTGTCCAGGTGGAGCCTCAGTTTCTATCCAGAGAATCGTGTGCTGGGAAGCAGGTGCAGGGAGGAGGCATGCCGCCCACTGGGTGGTGTGAGGTGTACTTTGTGGAGGCGCAGAGCATGAGCCCAACTCACTCCTACTCCCCCACTTTGGGCTGAGTCCCACACACCTCCCCCAGGCTCGAGTGCAGCACGGCCCTAGGTGGAGCCAGGCTGTGACGCTGGGGGGTCAGCAGGCCTACCCCAGGCACGAGGTACAGAGGGGAAGGGGCTCCTGGGAGATGAGCTGGAGCATAGATGGAGCAGCGGAAGGGAGCAAAAGGTAGCTGTCATGGGTGTAGGGGGGGGGGATAGGTGAGGCAGGATGGCTCCCAGAACCCGATGGGCCCCCATCTGCAGTACTGTGGGCTCCGTGTGGACTGGGCTGCCGTGCAGTGGGTGGAGGTGGGGGGCAGTGGTGGTCCACACTGACTTCATCCACTCTGGGCCTTAGCCTGGCCGGAGCAGATGGCTGGTGCCTGCACAGGAGGTCTGTCTTCGGGGGCATGCGTCTGTGGGAAGATGGCCCCGCTCCCATCTATCCCTGGTCGCTGCCGACTGGAGGGCGAGGGCACTTCGCAGATGGCCGAGTGGGCAGTACAGGGCCGCTTCTTCCCTGAAGTCCTTCCAAAGGCAACCATGGTCAACACTGTAAAACCAGGACTCTTCAGTTATGCAGTCACTATTGTCAGAATTATTCAGGGAGCCCCTTTACATTGGACCGGGAGATAGAAATATGTCAGTCTTTGGATCTGTTCCAGAATGAGAACATTGTTCTGCTAGCTGGGAAGATGATGATGGTTTTTTCAGAAAACAGGTGTGGCTGGAGTAGCGAGGCACCCCTCCGTCATCCGTTGCCTTCACCCGTCCGTCTGGGTGCTGAGCCTGCACGTGGCCTGGTGGCTGAGGGCTCGGGTCACGCGTAGCCTCACGCCATCTGGAGGCCAGGGGTGGATGGCAGGAGCCGGAGCGGGTGGGAGACGGGAGGGTGTTGGCTGCGGGGACGGTGTGGACGGGGAGGGCCCCGGCCAGGTGAGGGAGGATGCTGCTGGAGAGGAGGCGGCAGGTGGTCCTCAGGAGTCGCTCCCCCGAGCCCTCCTCCAGCTCCCTGGTCAGCACCAAGGAGGAACAACACCTCCTGCAGGAACTGAGCCAGGCACGCGCGCAACACAAGGCCCAGGTGGAGCAGCTGCACTGGAGCTACAAGGAGCTCAAGAAGATGCTGGGCCTGTTTCCGCGCGGTGGCTGCTAGGCCGCGTCTGGGTCGCCTCCACGCACCTAGTAAACCGCGGAAGCTCTTTTCTACCTGGTACGATTGTGGGGCAGAGCTGTGCCTCCCGTTCATAATCAGCTGAAGTTTTGAAACGTGTTCAGGGCCTACAGCTCAGTTTTCTAAAACACCCTGAAAAGATGGGATTGATCTGCCAGTAGGCAAGTCTGCGAACAAGGACATGTAGGGGTAGTATTTGCAGGGAGGTGCTAACCAGGGTGGCTCCCTCTGAATCCACGCTGCTCCTGCTCCTGAGATTGCAAAAAAAAAAAAAAAAAAAAAAAAAAAAAAAAAAAAAAAAGGATTAATCCAAGCCCTTCACATGTTTTGAGACAAGACATATTGATGTTTTTTGAGACCAGCATCATTAATTTTCCATGAAATATCTTGAGATAAAATGCAGTATTTTTCTCCCTAATGTAAGAGCACTGTGTGTGATTAAATAATTTTGTGTGGCAAGATAAACTAACATTCTAAAAAGTGACTTTTTATAAATTGTGACTGAGATCTTCTCACTGAATTCTTTCATGAAGCAAGCTAGGCGCAGGTGGGACAGGTACGTTCCAAGATTCAATAAAAGTAACACATTTTGGGGAAACATTAAAAATACCATTTTGTGACATCACTGCCTCACAGTGGAAGTATTTCCCCAGGCGCTCTCTTGCTTACAATTACAGTGCATTTCTGAAAATTAGAGCGCACACAGACAAAATACTAGATTTTTAGTTTGGAAACTTCTTATCTTATTTAAATACTTGGCTTCTAGGTAAAACAAAGTACTTTTTTAAACCAATGCCTACTTAATTTATGGAGAAGAGCAGGCAGGCCTACAGGTGCCTGTGTGTGTCGTCGGGCTCTGCCACTGGTGTTCGGGGGTCGGGCGTTTCCCTCAGGAACCGGGTGGTCTCCCTGGTTCCCTCCTGTCTGGTCCTGGCTGTGTCCTTTGGCATCAGTTTCTCTGCAACTTAGCAGGAAAACATGTCACAGCAAATATGGTTTTTGTGGGGGAGTGCAATTTCTTTCATCATACCATTTTTTTTTTTTTTTATTTATTGAAAAGATTTTAGCATTCAACCATTTTAGGCTTGTTGGAAATGCTCACCATGCTATTACTTTATGTTCCTCTTGTTTGGGTTTTGTTGAGCTTCTTAGACCTGTGACTTTATAATTTTCATCAAATCTGGGAAAGTTTTGCCACCATTTCTTCAACATGGTTATTCGATCCAGCTTCTGTCCCACCCTCCCTCCCGGACCCCAGTTACACCCAGACCACTTGGTAGCATCCCCACGGGTCCCCAGACTTCGGGTCTTTTTTCCCATCTTTTGTTCTTGCCCTCCGTTGGGTCATTTCTGCTGCCTTGTCACAGGCCTCACCCATTCTGCAGTTGGGCCTGTGTAGACAATGGATTTTTAATTTCAGAAATTACGTATGTTTTTAGTTCTAAAATCCCATTTGGTTCTTTCTTATTAACTTTGTGTCCCATTATGTTCATGTTTCACTTAACTCCTGAACCATGTTCTTAACGCCTTTGCTGCAGGTAATTTCAGATGATTTCTAGAATGGTTACACTGATGCTCCGTTAGAAGTGTATTAGTTTCTGTCGGTCCATGTTTCCAGCACTTACTGTCAAAGTTTTAATGTTTTCATTCTAGAGGGTGTGTGATGCATAGTGTTTCTGTAGATAGACTTTATCAAGTTAAAGAAGCTCCTTGTAGTGTTAATTTGCCAAGACATTTTTTATCGTGAATGGGTGAATTTTATCACTTTTTCTGCAGCCATTGAAGATGACCATGTGGTTTTTCTCCTTTATTCTGTTCATGTGGTTAATTTCGGTAATTTGATAACGTAAAACAACCGAAATTTTCTGGGTTAAGCACAGCCTAGTAATGATGGGTTTTCCTTTGCAAACATACTTTTGGATTTGGTTACTATTTTGTTTAGGATTTTGTATTCTGGGTACCCCACTTAATGTCTGACATTTAATTATTGGAATTCTCTGGGTCTCCATTTCCTCATCTGTAGAAAGGGGTAATAAGTGCCTGCCCCCGCTGTCGTGAAGAGGAAGTGGTAGCTAGAGTCTGGTCCCAGGACCCCGCTGATGCGGCACCACATGGTGTGGTTGTTGGCTGGGACGGCGGCAGGAACCAGTCCTGTCCCCGCGGTGACACCACCTACAGTCCTCTCTTAAGGTGCCGCTATCCTCAGCGTTCGCACCGCCACGCCATGCCCGTGATAGAAGTTCAGCTGTGCACCCTTCTCTGCTTTCTAGGAGAATTCAGGACAGGTTGTAACTCTCTCTTCCCTGCGTGTGTGATGGAACTTGCTGAGGAAGCCAGTCGGGCCTGAAATGCTCTTTGTGGGAGACTTCTAGCCACGGGTTTAGTTCCCTTAGCCCCTTCTCACAGAGCACCGTCCACCCCTCCATTCGCCAGCCCCCCGCAGCGGGTTTGGGGCCATGTGGTTCATTCTGAGTGGGACAGAGAAGAGCTGCCAGGCCACCAGGGTGGCCACCATCCCCTCCGTAGCCTTGCCGGCGGTGCCACTGACCAGCGGGCCTGTTTCTCTCCTGGGGGCAGAGAGCCCTCCTTGACCTCTGCTGGACTCCGTGTGCATAAGAAAGGAATGTCACTGTGTCAGCCACTAGGTTTGGGGGTTTTTCTACTTTGCCAGTAGTTACTCGGCCTAAGCCCTGGGATGGCGCAGGCTGTCCCTTTCTTCCTGAGTTCTCATAAGGGCTGTATCTCAAATTCGCTTGTATTGCTTAATTGTCCAAGTTTTTGGCCTGTCTTTTAATGGCATTTCCATGGCCTCAGCATCTGGAGCTGTGTCCCTAAGGCAGACCTGTCGGGGTGGTGGTTGCTTCAAGCAAGTCCTTGCCATTCGGGGAAGGGAAGGGACGTGGGTGAGCGATGGCCACGGGTTGCTCCCGACCTCAAGCTCCACTTCCGCTTTCAAGCCAAGGACACGTCGGGGCGGCCCTGGCCGGCGACAGAGCAGGCAGAACACCAGGGCCAGCTGCGGGGCTCTGGCGGGGCCGGCGAGGCTTGGTCCGCACCTGCGTCCTCCCCACAGTGCTGGGGCCACCCCGTCTCCCTGGCCGTGGTTCATGCTGGTCCATGGCGCCGCGTTCTCTCTCACTTCCTCTCCTGCACCACAGCTTCTGTTCCTTTCCATCTTTAATGGAAATTACTGATGCATTCGGCTCTAAAACCTTTACTTTATCGCTTTTCTCTCTTTTCTTTTGCCATATCGCCTGACATAATCGATACGCTTTTGTTTCTTCTTGTTTTGTATTCTGTTTCTTCTGTGATTGTCCCCTTCTATACTGTAGCCATTTTCACCTCTGCTGGTTTTGGAAGCTATGCGTTCTTTCTGGCATATTATCACAGCTGGTGTTCATCTAATCAGGGCTTCTGCTCCCCCGGTAGCGTACAGGAGCCATGAGCATGTACCTCCCTGGGCACCCTTCGGCTTCCATGTGATGGTTTTTAAGGGTTTTTTGGTTTTTGGTTTTTGCTTTAGTATTTTTTTGTTTTGTTTTGTTTTGTTTTGTTTTTGAGAGAGAATGACAGAGAGAAAGAGAGAGAGAGAGAGAGAGAGAGAGAGAGAGAGAGAGAATCCCAACCAAGTAGGTTCCACCCCCAGCACAGAGGCTCACTCTGGGCTAGAACTCACAAACTGTGGGATCATGACCTGAGCTGAAATAAAGAGTCGGACACTTAACTGACTGGGCCACCCAGGCGCCCCAGTGTTCGAGTATTTTAGTGAAATATTTTTTTCCCACAGAAATCATTTATTTACAGGGTTTTTGTATGGTTACTTACTGCCCATTTTTTGAGCCACTTCCCTGCAGACATTCTGTCTGTGGTCATGTTCTTGCTGCAATTAGACTTACTTTTAATGTCTGCTGGTGCAGTTTTCCTTGTTGTAGTCTTAGAATGAATGCCTTTATCTTCAGTTTTGAAAACTATTTCACAGAGGATTTCATGTTGGTACTTACTCGAGGACATCATTGCTATGTCTGGGCCCCCACCCGGGGCTGCACCAGGGCAAGATTGGAACGAGCCTGGGACTACGAGGCAGGTGGCCTGGGGTCAGGCCAGGAGTCACCCTGTCTAAATGAGGAAGCAAAAGTTTCCTCCCTGTGGGGAGGTGACGTGAGACCCTGTGAGCTGTGGCTCCCATCCCTCCCACAGCCCCTCCCACAGCCCGTCCATGTTAGATGTTAGTGCCTGTGTGCGACTGCTGGTGTAGGTGGTGCACCTTGAGGACAACAGATCCACATTTCAACACCTTTATTTATCACTTTACCAATTTGACACACAATGTTAACAGCAAACACAGGAGAAGCAGTATGCAGACAGACACGAGCTGCTTCACTACAGGTTTGCAGGTCAGGCCTTGACGGCAGCTCTGACCGGGGACACAGTGCCTCATGCTCTGGGGAGGGAGAGGAGGGCCACCCCGATCCCATACATATCCCTGGTTGAGTGCGGCTTTGAGACGCCAGCAGACGTGCCTTTCTGAGTCAGAACACCCAAGACGTCAACTCTACTCTTCACTATCACACTGATAAAGTGATACACTCAGGACTCCCTAATGGTAACAAAACAGTGTAAAAATATATTGCATATATATATATATATATATATATATATATATATATATATATATATAAATTTATTTCCCTTTCCTGAAAAAAACTTAGTACAAACTAGTAGTATACGATCCCTTTCAAGTTTCTTTTAAGTTGTGCGGGTTTCCTTTCTGTTTGGCTTGGTTTGGGTTTTCAAGAGTCTAGAGGGAGAGAAAAAAACCTCTCGAAGCTCAGGGTGGCCACTGCCCAGCCCACCTGGGGCCATGCACTCCACATGCCCAGGGACAGAGGCCATACCCTGAACCACCAGGTTCCACAGTGTTCAGTAGTCAATCAGTGGAGGGGAGCTGTTCACGGTCAGTGTTTTAAGGATATTCTAGCCTATTGGTAACTTCACAGTACAGCTGAATTTTCAACCTGGCCTGCATGGAACAGGTGACCACAGGGTGTCCCATGTGGCGTGGACTGCAAGACGGGGGAGCCGCCAACTTGTGTATGAAGAGAGCTGGGCTGGGTCCCCAGGGCAGGGCCAGCACATGCTTTTCCCGTAAAGGGCCAGATGGTGAAAATTTTAGGTGTCCCCTCCTACCACCACCAGGCGACATAGCGCAAAACCGGCCATACGTCATGCCCGACTGAGCACACGGGCACAGCTGGGCGCCAAAAAACTATTCACAGAAGCAGTCTGGGGTGGGGGCATGAGCCCGCTGCCGCAGGCCCTGTCCACGAGCAGCCAGAGGGACACCCGTGGCCTGTCCTGAGCGCTGAGCACGGGGACGCAGATGCAGAGCCACACCAACAGGAAGTGGTGCCAGCGAGCCGCCTGCGCGCACTGTTCCCCGGCTTCTCGCATCGGCTGTGATTTTCATCTGCCGCAAACGTAGGACTGGGGACACTAGAGGTGTGAAAATACTCCGGTATAAATATATATCTTCTGCGATAACATCCTAAACTTACATGATTTGAACTTCACTTTGGTAAAGCTGACTGTTACCGCCACCTAGTTGCCTATCCTATCACGTTAAATAAAAATAAATAAGTGTTCTGGTGTGATCAGTGTTAAGCACCCTTCTCCAGTTCTCCTGACACTCGCATGCTGTCAGCCCTGCCCTCCCTGGCAGAACGTGTCCTGTCTCCTCGTGCTGTGCGGTCTCTCGCTCACAGATAGACGCTGGATTTCTGGGTAACCACGGGTAGTAGAAGATAATTGGCATTGCATATAACATGCAGCAAAGACACACACCCTGCCTGTGTGTTCTCAGTGTTCAGACGCCGATGGAGGAGCACGCGTGTGCGTGTGTGTGCGCGCGCGCGCACATGTTCTGTGTGCGGGGGCCACACACATGCGGGGACACGTTTAGCAGATTATTTTAAGCTGATGGAATGGAGAGCACTGAGGACTCGTGATGGAGTCTTTGCCACCTCCCCCTCCTTTTGAGGGAACGTCCAGGCTTTGTCTGGGGACGGGTGCCATCTGAAGAGGCTTTGGGGTTGGGCAGGGGAGGCAGGGGAGACTGTAGCCCCTGTGGGGCCAACCGGACCTCCCTGCTGTGGGACGGGGTGGACCGCCAAGGGGACCCATTCACAAACCCCATGGGAAGGTGCTGTGAGAACAGTCAGGAGCACATTGGGAAACACTGGTCACAAGTGAGCAGCTCAGCTCCACCAGACTGTGGCACTGGTGCCTTCCACTAAGAAGAGGGCTCCTGCTCTGGGGAAGGGCGTGACAGCAGGGGTCCCCGTGGGCAGGCAGATGTGTGGTTTCTCTTGCTTAGACCCCAATCTCCCAGGGTTGTCCTGGGGAGGCTGTTTTGCCTGGAGACCCCGCTCTGGCACAGAAGATGGCCTCCTGGGGGTGAGAGGGGCTGAGAAGGGCCGGTGGAAGGGGGTTGTGCATTCCCGGTACAGGCTGTGGCATGGGGACCCTCGTCCCTCGGCTCACTGGGGCATGCACACTGTGGGGGCCAAGGTCCTGCTGGACTCCAGTGTCCACGCTGTGTCATGGCTGTGACAGGGGGGACCCAGGCGGTAATGGCAGGAGGCGGAGCCCCACCGCCTCAGACGGTGCTCCCCAACATGGTGCCCAAGAGGATCTGGGAGGAGGTCTGGTTTGTGATCTGCTCGTTGTTGAGAAACATTTGTCATGTTCAGAGTCGCCTTCCAACATTTCCCACGTCCTCCCCTTGCCTCCAGATCCTCACCGCAGTCCAGCCAGGGATACTGTGTCCTGCTTGCTTGTCCCTCCTCCAGCACTCAGTCCTTGGTTTCCCCACCTTCCCCCACCATGGGGTGGAGAGGCCTGGCCGGGCAGCTCAGGATCGCCAAGGTAGAAACTAGAGACTGCAGTGAGCACAGGTGACTCAAGGCCTGCAACCATCTCAGATTTTTCCCTGCACTGGGAAGTCTCAGAACCTCGGAAGGAAGCTGCTGGCGAGGCCCCACCGTGGGGGCGAGGGGGAGGACCACATCCCTTCAGAGGGGCCATGCTGGATGGGAGCTCGAGCCCCGAGCCCCACCACACAGACGAGGGACCATCCCTAGCTCTAGCGATGACCAGCATGCCCTTTGGGCACAGGGAGGCGGGTGCGTGTGCCACCCCGATGCTGGTATTTATTTCAACAGCCTGTGCTGTGCGCCAGGGAGTGCCCCCAACCAGCCAGCTGCCACGGACACAGAACAGTGGCCAGGGTGGACGGGCTCCAAGAAGCATTTCCCTGAGGCTCCCATGGGCTTTTCCCAAGACCAGCGCCAGGACCACATGGCCCCTCCAGTCACTTGCCAGGCTTGGTGGCACTTCTGCAAGGGGACATGTCCCCATGAAGCCACTGTGATAAGAGTCCCAATGCTTGGCTCCCCTGTCCAGCCTCATGGAGAAACCAAATGCCAACAAATGCTGCTGGCCTCGGGGCCCTTTGTGGGCCTGCCTCTCTTGTGTGGTTTTCTGCATTTGCAGGGGTTGGGAGAGGTTAGGGAACACTCATGCAGAGACTGAACCACTGAGATCTGTGCCACGTGCCAGTGAACAGGGAGCAGCCACAGGGACCCACAGCCCGAAGGCCCTGAGTGCAGAGTGGGGCCCTGGACAGAAGACACCATCATGCCAGCAAAGCGACTGCATGGGAAGCCTTAGCCAGCAGGGTCTCCTGGCCTAGAGACACAAACGGCAGGAGAGAAAGGGGCAGAAATGGTATTCTGTCTTTGCTGAACCATTCTGGGAACAAATACATTTCCAGTTTATTCTTAGAAAAACACAATAAAGTGAACGGTCTTGTCCTTGGTTTCCATTTTGACAACTTCAGACCGTGTTCCTCTGGTCCACTGAGGAGCCCCTTCCACTGGCTCACCTTCCTCCAGCTCCACAACGTGTGTGCGTGTGTGTGTGTGAGCATGTGTGTGTGTGCAAGCACACACATCACATGTAGGTATGTGTGAGTGTGTGTGCACATGCAAGCACCTGTCCCACCTCCCCACACCTTCATGATGTCCTGTTAGCAGCTCACTTCTGTCTTCTTGGTGCTGCTGGTTAGTGCGTTAGCTTGTGCTGCCCTCAAGGTTCCAGGGAGGGGTTTGCAGGTCAGCAGGGGGCCAGCTTCTGACAGGGTCTGTCCCACTCACCCCTTGTGGCCCACCGGCCCCTTTAAAATGGACTTTTCGCCTGTAAGCCAGGTAGTTAGTGTGGTCTGGTCCCAGGAGACGCTCTGAAAAAGGCCATTTGTTGTCGGCCAGCACTGGACGCGGCAGGTGTGTTAGAAATGGTCAGTGATTTCGGGGCCTCACTTGGGGGTCAGAGAGAAGCACGCCAGGCCGCAAGCAGGGGGAGGCCTGACTGCCACCCCCACGGTCCCCCGGGGCCCCAGCCTTGAGTTCTTCCCCAGGGAGCAAGGGAATGTAATGAAGTGTGAGGTGGCACGGGCCCCAGCGGGAAGGGCTGCTCCTGGGCTGGCTACTTGCCACCCTGTACCTTCTGGTCATAGGTGCCCGCGTGCTTATAGCCCGGTACGTAGCCTGACTCATCCACCAGGTCCACACGGCCCACCTTGCTTTTGCCCTTGCCTGATGGGTCGAAGCGTTCCTTGTGGGAGCCCGTGAACTTGGTCGTGTCCGTGAGCTGGGACACAGTGGGCGACGAGATGGCCTTCTGTAGAGGGAGAGAATGGGGCGCGCCCGTGTGAGCGCAAGGGGCCAAGTGAGCACGTGAGGCTGTCGGCAGCTGGGTCGGCACACCCCCACGGAGTAACACGTCCCCTGTCCCACCCCAGACCCCATGGGCTGCTGCCCTCCAGGGAGTCCCTGCTAGCCATGCTCACCATCACCCCTGAGATGATGGGGGCCTTGCCCTCAATGAGCCTGTGCACCTCACGGACGGCCCCCTCGCTGCTCTTGTCTTTGAATCTCTTCTTGGAGAGCTCTTCAAACGCCTCCTTGAACTGCTCGAACGTGATGGTCCAGCAGGATTTCCCTCTGAGGGAGGAGAGCGCTCAGGGCCCAGGCCAGGGCCACTCCCCTCCATAACTCACAGCCCCACCAAGTAGTGCCCCCAGAACCTGCTGACATCCGGGGACCAGGTGATGTCAGGGGACCCCTTCCCAGGGACCTGGTGGCATCAGGAGACCCCCTGCTCGGGGACCAGGTGACATTGGGGAAACCCTGGCCCTGCCCAGGGACCTGATGACATCGGGAGACTACCTCCCAGGGACCTGGTGACATCGGGGGACCCCTGCCCCTGTCTGGGCACCCAGTGACATCAGGGTAACCCTCCCCCCACCCAGGGACCAGTGACATCAGGGGATCCCTACCCAGGAACCTGGTGGGGGCCCAGTGGCCTTGGGGAACCCCCACCTCTCTCCCACAGCAGAAATCAAGTCTAACGTTAAAATACAGAATATGCCCCTCCCCCGCCCTGGTGTGCACTGTTTTTGCCCAACAGTCGGCCGCCATGGGCAACGGCAGCAAATATAAATTGTCTTGGAAAAAAGCTTAAAGGAACTATATCCTTTATGAACAACTGGACATTAAAACAAAGCTGCTGTCTGGTTCTAAAATGGGGCGTGTGTGGCGTCCACTCAGAGAAGGAGGGAAAAAGTCAGGTCAAGAAGCTCGTCCCATCTGAACCACACAGAGGCCAAGTCCTGCCTGGGGCCACCATGGCCCGATGTCCCTGTCATCATACAGGGACGGGGTCGGGCGGCGGCCTCACCAATACGCCCGGCAAAGTGGTCCCAGGGCCTGTCCCTCCTCCCAGGACCCCCACTGCCCCCACCTGAAAGCCACCTGCCTAAGGGGCACAAGGTGGCTAGGGGCAGATGCAGCCCTATTCACTCCTTGCTGCAGGCCACTCACAAAATTTCAGGAAGATTCTAAACTGTGCACTTTTTATAATTTTTACTAAAAAACCATTTTTACCACTTTGACTGGATCTCTCCTGCTAATCCATGGAGTGAGTTGTCAGGGTTTTAGAACAAGAGGTCCTGTGGGGGCGGCTCCCTGCCACTCAGGGACACCCTGTGGGTGCAGAGGCCTGAGTGGGACGGCCCTGCAGATGTCCACGAGCAGATGGCCCAGAACAGCCACAATAACCACGAAGGCACAGGGACAGACCCACACGAGGGTTTCCACGGAAGAGCAAAGAAAGGCAGCCCAGCAGAGAAAGGGCCGTCTCTAAACAGCTGATGCTGGTACAGCGGGGACCCAGCCCTGCACTGTGCCTCGAAGTGCCTACAGAGACTCACTCAAAATGGGCCATCGTCCTAAGTTCAGCACAAAACCTAGAACTATAAACTTCTGGAAGAATACCTAAGAGAAAAACTTTGTGATCTTGGGTGAAGCAAAGATTTCTTAGAAACAACACCAAAAAAGTCCATAAAAGAGACAAGGAATTGGAATGCACCGAAATTTAAAACACCACGCCCTTGAAAAGATGCTGTTTTGAGGAATACAAAATGAGCCACAGATGGGGAGAAAATACGGGCAAACAGACACCTGAAAGAGAAAGCTTTTCAAACTTAACAACAGGGAGAATCCCGCATAGAAAACAGGGCAAAATACCCGAACCAGACACTGTCCAGGAAGACCCCTGGGTGGCCCGCGCAGAGCACACAAAGCACCACCCCACATGGCGAGTCCTACCAGACTGGACGGCCAGCGTGGCTGAAGCCAGTGAAATGGCCACACCGGGAGGATGTGGTCAGCTGGGCACTCCGACGTGGCGTCCACCGGGGGAGGCAGTTTGGCAGTTACGGCTCTGAGCCCCCAAGTCTGGGCTCGACACAGGACAGACGCACCATAGTCCCACGTAAACCATGTAGTCAGGTGTCCTTCAGCAGTGAACAGATGGACACCACACGCAGGGACTCAGAGGCACTTGACGTGCCCATCGGAAGACACGGGACACAGCCCACAGTCGGGGATCGGGGCTGGGAAGCCTGAGCCCCCACGGGGCCTGCACTCAGAACACAAATGCCCCTTCTGTCCTCGGGTGCTGGTCCCGACCACGACCGCACAGCAGGGGCTGGTGACCTGGTGGGTGCAGGGCTTCCTCAGACCCAGTGGTGGGCAGTGGGCTCTGCCCCCGCAGCAGTTGGCCTCGACCCCCCCACCCAGCCTCTGGGGAAACGTTCCTCGGCAGCAAGGTTCTCACAGCAGCCGCCCCACATGGAGATCCCTGCCCTGCTGCCTGGCCAAGGCCCTGTTTGTTTGTCCTGGGCCGTCAAAGGCACTCCTGTCTCCTATTCACGCCCTGCCCGGGTGGCATGTGGATACCAGGCCTGACGGCCAGCCCCGAGACTGGCCGCCGGAGCACGCAGCCCTCTCTGGGCACCGCGGCACCAGGCGCCACCAGTGGGAGTCACTTGAGCTGGGGGTGGGGGGAAAGGCTGACGGGGGCTCCCATCAGAGGGCCACATTCAGAGCTGGTGGACACGAGCCTAAGGCCGACTCTCCCACTCCACCTGGCTGGGCCAGGTGTCCCCAAGTGTCCCCAGCGTGATTGCCCATCAGGGAGTTCTCCCCAGGGGACCCGGCACCCTGCTGCTGAGAGCAATGCACAGTGAGTTCTAGAATGACAATGCCCGTCTCTTCCCCAGAGACACTGATCACATTACACTGCTCTCTGGACACAGAGTGAGCCTGTTCTCCAGAGTCCACAGAACTGGAGGGTGTCCCCACACTGAAACCCCCTCTCCCAGCTCCAGGCCTGGCTGGCCAGTGCCCTGCCTGCAGGCCCGCCCAGCAGTAATGGGGTCACTGATCACACACAAGGCCCCGTGAGCTGGGGTTTCACTTTGCTTCCCAAGCCTTGTGTCCCCCAGGCCTCCAGACCCAACTCAGGGTGGGCAGGGGGCTAAACCCTGCCAGTGCCAAAGGTCACCTGGGGACACTGGGGCTGGCGGGGGCCCGGGCAGCCCTCCAGAGACAGGCGTATGTCCCTCCAGGGCCAACAGCAGGAAAGCTCCCGGGCTTCAGGCCAAAATGTGCCAGCACCTCCATGATTCAAGACCGATGGCACTCCCAGGGACACCTCTCCAAGAGGTGGCAGGCAGCATGCTGGGTCATCACGGAGAACTTGGCATTCATGTGGGAGGAAGCTACTGGCCCCCCATGCCCCACTCCGCAGCAAAGCCAGGGGCCTGGGTGACCTGTCCAGAGGGCAGCCTGGCTGGCCAGGATGCCCGTGCAGGCAGGAAGTGGGGTGTCAAGGGGCCACTTAAGGCCCTGATGAGGCTCAGTGAGAAGGAGGGGCCTGTGGGGAATTCCTTTGGGCTGGCAGGAGTGGGGGGCTCCTGGGGGAGCTGTCATTGTGGCTGTGATGTAGCGGCGATGCCCTCACATCATGCCTGACCTGGGGCAGTTCCCAGGCCAGACCAGCAGCTCCAACTGCACGCTGTGCCCAAGGAGGACCGCCGGTGGGACGCCTGGGGGGCTCTGTCCATCAAGTGTCTGACTTTAGCTCAGGTCATGGTCTCAACGGTACCCGAAGCCCGGCTTTGGGTCTGTGCTGACAGCTCGGAGCCTGCTACCGACCCTCTGTCCTCTCTCTCTGCCCCTCCCCTGCGTTCGCTTGCTCTTGCCCTCTCTCTTAAAAAAAATAAACAACAGAAAAAGGAGGACCAATTGAAGCCAGACCTTCCTGGCAGACAGTGGCCGCCCTGCTCCTACCCAGGGCTCCCCATTGCTGCTGATCCACCCGCCTATCAGGGCCTGGGCACAGCCATGATGCTGTGGGGCTGTAGGGGCCGCGGGGAGGCCCTGACCTGCCTGAAGGGGCAGCTGTGGCCCCGACTCTTCCCGGCCAAGTAGGAAAAAGCCACCCTGGCGTGCTTGCTTCATGCAGGTGCCTGGGGCTGGGCTTGCCCTGTGAGGGGCAGGGGCGGGGTCCCTGGGGGCTCCAGCCACCACCCCCACCCACAACCTGCACCCCTAATTGCCATCGTGGCTATGGCAGGGGATGGGCTATGAAACAGACCCACTGAGGTCACTGAAACCATTTCTGAGCATTTGGGGAAGGTCACCTTAAAAGGACAAAAGGTGTGCTAAGACCCAGCATCCACATCAACCCAGCAAGGGACCAAGTGTCAGCAACTCCCCAATTCCAGACACACCAGGCTGCCCATCGTGGAGGCCCTACATGGCCTCAGGCCAGGAGAGGGCCCCCACAGAGAAGGCCTCAGCCACATGGCCATCCTGACCCCGCCGCTGACCCCAAATGCCCACGCTCACTTGCCCCCTGCCTGGAGAGTGTGGGCCCTGGGCAGACCCAGCACAGGGGAGCCCCTGTCCCTGGTGTCTCTGGGATGTGTCCGCACGCACGGGGCCCTGCCAACCTCAACCAGACCTCCCGTGGATGCCCCTGCCCCACAATCGTGCTGGACCGGCGGCGGGCAGCATCTGGACTGTGTTCTGTGGAGAAGGCTTAGCTCTGTTATTCCCGCTTCCTGCCTCGGACAAATCCCACCATGTCCGGGCCGTGGCCACGTCCTGGCTGGGGCCACAGGGTGTGTGGCAAGAATGGAACCGGTCAGTGGCCAACAGGTCCCAGGGAGCCCCACCAAGGTGCTTCTTCCTAACCTGAGACCCAGACACCAGCATCATGTTGCAGCAAACATGGCCCCTCACTCTGAACACACAGCAACCCCAAAATAGGCACATGCATGGGCCAGGAGGCCGCCCTCTGCCCCCCTCGGCCGGGCCCTCCACCTGCACCCCACGCGAGCACACAGGCCTAACTGAGGGGACGCTGTTGTCCAGGCTCCCCACATGGGGCTGTCAGGGTGCTATTTGTGCAGGATAGCACACAGAGTCTGGATTAATTAGTATTTCAGACCCACCGAGGTCTGCCCCTCGGGGCGGAGAGGGTGCCAGAAGGCTTTGTCTTGGTAGCAATAGCGTTCAGTCGAGACCCGGTGTGGAGCTGCAAGAAATTTTTTTAAACAACCTCCTTAAGCCTCGACTGCCTAAAGCAAAACTTACAGAAAAGGTGACACAGGACAGACCCCGACAGACCACCGTCAGCTGCCACATGGACATCAGCACACAGAATTCCTGACCAGGAACACTGGAATTCCCTGTTAGTGATGTTCCTGCAACAGAAGCAGGTGTGTCTGTGAGCATGACCAGGTGTGTCTGTGAACAGAGCCAGGTGTGTCTGTGAGCAGGACCAGGTGTCTGTGCGCAGGCTCTGTGGAAGAGCTGCACTTACACTAGAATCGGAGACCAGGGATGGTGTGCAGAGTGGGGTAAGGTGGGGGCCGGCAGGACACATGTGTCTGGGAATCTGGACAGGCCACAGGGAAGCCAGAGCTCACCCAGACCCCCATCCCCCAGTCCTCCACATGCTGCTGGCTTCTGTCATTCTTCCTGGGGGCTGCATGAGCCCCTCCTCTGGCCCCATCTCCCTGGGAACCTCTGGCCTGGAGGTGAGCAGCCTCCCAGAGACCCTCTCTGAGAAATGCCAGCCCCTCCTCCTGCCCACCTGCCCCTGGGCCCCCGCTCTGAGAGGGGGGAGAGCCCACCAGTGTGACCCCAAGTCCCCCAGCACACTTCCCAGGCTCTGTCCTGACTCCTGAAACTCCATGTTGGTGTCCTTGAAGGAGCCAGGTCCTGCCAAGCTGGTACCCAGGTGTCCTGCACTGGCCTCCCCGTGCTGCTGGGGTGCGGTGTGAGTCTAGGCCCCTGAAACAGGGGGAGCCAGTGTCCTCCACGGGGACACCCTGCGGCCACAAACCCAGAAGAGGCAGATATTCTTTGCTAAATAACAGGGCTGGAGTGTCCTGAAGCCTTGGAACCTATAGCGTTCCCTGGAGAATTCCCTATTTGCGTGCAGGGAGAATTCCCTATTTGCGCAGGCCTGTGTGGGGGCTGCTCACCCCGCCAAGCCCCTCGGCTCCCAGAAGTACCCGCCCACGAAAGGCAGGATCTTGTTCTGGGCTCTTGCCTTAACCTCTTCCGCTAAAGGCACAGCGCCAGCCCCTCTGGGTGCAGTGGAGTCTGCACGGGACACACTGTGTTGCAAGTGGGATTGAGAACCAGGCTCTGGGCCCCTGAGGGACACCACAGGCCCTGTAGGGGGATAGGGCTCCTGGGGGCAGGCGCATCAGAGGGAAGCTTCTGGAAGCCACTCTGGCTCTCCCTGAGCCCCTGCTCAGTGTCCCTGCTGTTCACTCCCACCTCTCCCGGATCTTGACACCTGGGCCCAGGCCAGCAAAAGCTCTAGGTGCTGAAGCCCTTGGGATGGTCGCTGGGCCCACCGATGGGACGCCGGGGCCCAGGGTCCAGACCGAGACCTCATTTCTGTGCAAGAACCCTCGGCATGAGGACACCACAGCATGAGGGGCACCACGGCACACCCCCAATCACGAAAGAGGGCCTCAGAACCAAGGAGAGCAGAGTGGCATGGGAGGGTGGCCCCGGGTTACCAGCAGGGACAGAGGAGAAGGGGGTTCAGCCCACCTGAGCCCTCTGGGGCCCCCTGGCTCTGAGATGGCTGCCCAGGCCCACACTAGCCCGTGGCTCACCGTCTGGGCCACAGGTTCTCTAAGACCTGTCCTAAGATGCTCTGCCCACAAGTCCCAGCCATGACACAGAAAACACTGAAGCCCTGAGGGTGCGGGTGCCGCGTTTCCCACACTTTACACTCTGGTCTTGGTGGGCTGAACCGGAGGGAGACTTGAGGCTCCCGGACAGATGTCCCCGGGCAGGTGGTGCCCTACGGGCTGGATGAGGACACAGGTGGAAACTTCTAGCCGCTCAGTCACCCAGCGCCTGGCCCCACAAGTGCACGGCCAGGGGTCTCTGTCAGCGCCTGCAGGCAGCCTGAGGGCAAGTGGAGTGGGCTGAAAGGTGGCCCCGAGAAAGGAACGGCCACATCCTAACCCCCAGAACTGTGAATGTGACCTTGTTTGGAGAAAGGGTCTTTGCAGGTGTCATCAAGCTGAAGGTATCAAGGCGAGGTCTGATTTGCCTGGCGGCCCTGAACCCAATGACAAGTGTGGGGGTGGGGGCGGGTCCTACACAGCCCTGCTACAGGGGCAAGGCAGCCAGGTCCCAGCCTCGGTGGGAGCCAGAGTCACTCCACACCGCAGGCAGACCTGAGGAGCTGCCCATGGATACAAAAACTGTCCTTCACAATCCTAAACAAAACATTAACCAACAGAATCCTGTCATACTAATGCCACCGTCATAAACGCAGGGAGAGCATCTGACAGAAGTCAGCATCTATGCATCATGCGAATTCTTAGTAAATCAAAAAAAGAGGAAACTCCTTAATCTGAGAAAAAGGGCCACTTGAAAAAAACTGAAAAATGCTGCCACACTTGAAATATTGAAAGCGTTTGTTTTTAAGTTGGGCAAGTACTGTATTCCCCATGTCAGTACAGTAAGGCAAGAAAAGGAAATGAAGATATAAAAATTGTTAGGGAAAAAAACTCATCATCTGCAGTTTCTAGGGTTGTGCACACACCAAACCCAAAGGGATCCCAGGACGATTATTAGCATCAATAAGTGAGTCTAGTGGTGTTTCTGGATACGTGGTCAACACACAAAAGGCCATTTCATTTCTGCATAACAGCAAAGATGCACAGTAAAAAGCATTTAGAAATGCAACATTTAAAATATGAAGAAATACAAGTTCCTAGGAACACCGCTCACAGAGGACACACAGTCAACACAGAAAACTCGGCCACTGAAGGAAACGAAAGGCCTAAATGATGACGTTATGAACATGGGTTGGAATCTACATACAGAAAGATGTCAGCTGTCCCTAAATTTAACCAGCCTTAACTTAATCTGGATAAAAACTCCGACAACTTTTGTGTCTAGTATCCAGATGCACTGAGCTGGGAGAAGGGCTGTGAATACACAGTGATTTTAAAAGGACAAGATTTGCTCCACGGGCATGGAGACTCAAGAGAAAGGTCTGGAAGCAAAGACAGCACTAATGGGACAGAATCAACAATGGGAGGGACGCCAGAGCCCAAACACATGTGCACACGTGTGTGACCTGCAGAAAAGGTGGCCCTGCAGAAAAAAGGGAGGAGCATATTTTCAGTAAATGGCAGACGCAGGGGAGACGGGGCATCGACACCACCCTTCAGGCGCTCCGAGGACTGAAGTAGGAAAGGCAAAATCCACACCAAGGTGAGGGCTGAGGGTATCTGACGTCCTGGGGATAGAGAAAGATCCACTGCACAAGCCTCAAAAATCACTGCCCTTAAAGGAAACAATTCTAGGATGGCACCAGGCTGAAATCAAGAACTTCTGTTCATCAAAAAATATCACCGATGGAGAGAAAAGGGAAGCCATGGGGTAGGAGAAGATACAAATATGGGCTTGTCTCCAGAACCCGCAAAGGACCCTACAACTCAATGAGAAAAAGGCAGCAAGTCCAGAGAAGCAGGCAGGGGCCCCTGCCAGGGTGGAAGGCCCAGTGGGGCAGGGCCTGCAGGGTGTCAGGAGAATGGAGCCTCAGACCCCGAGGACGCGGGGGACAACTGACCAAGCAGCAGGAATCAGAACCAGGGCGCAGCGGGCCGCGCGGCCGAGGGGGCCGTCCACCCACAGACATGCGACCTGCTGCCAGGGAAAGGGTGCAGCGAGTCCTGAGGGAGCAGGCCAGGGGCCGTCAAAGGCCGAGGGGCACAGGGCCAGGGGCCCCAGGGGCTGCCACAACTGGTCCTCCGAAGCACCGAGAAGGGGGCCACCCTAGAGCGTCTCCCACCCACCAGCTCCTGCCCCTCAAGCCAGGGGCCCTTCCAGCTGGCCGGACCATGGGACACAGCCAAATGACAAAGAACCAGGCTCCCCTGTTCCCTCAGGGGACAGGCAAACGTTCTGGAGAGACCCCACACAGAGACAGGGGAGCCTCGTGCCAGCCACTCAACCCAGACTCAACTAAGCAGGGCAGCCTCGGGTGGTCCTGTCTGGCCAGCAAACCCCTAGCCGAGGTCAGGGGGTGGGGACCACTGTCCGTGCCAAGCCCTGCTGGGTGGCAGAGTCATGAGCAAAAGCAAATGGGGTCACTGTCTTAAAGCCCTGGTTTGGGGACAGTCTGTCCTACGGTATTAAATGACGGGAGCGGGGTCAAGGGTCAGTGAGTGCACGAAGTGCGTACACCTGGATGGAGAAGGAGGGTGTGGGTGGGCTTTCTACAGACAGCTTGTGACGCAGCGCCGCAGGCACACTCGAGGAGCACCTGACTTAACCTGACTTAACGTCGGTTCTGGGCCCAGACCCACACCTGCACTGCACGCCCCACACCCTGCCCACCTGGCGCCCCCTCCCCCCCCCCCCCCCCCCTGTGCAGGTGAGACAGCGGGGCATGTGGGGACTGCACGAGGTGACCCGGGGGCACCGGCTGCTGGGTATTGTCCCCAGTGCAGTGGGGCTTCCCACCTGGCAGGTGCTCAGCAGACATGCAGTCACACAGGTGTGACAGGGAGAGATCTGGGGAAACGTGGCTCAGGGCCGGAGGTCACACGGAGCCCACGCGGGGGCACTGCACTTATGCCAAGAGAACCAGAGACACAGGCACCCTGGGGACATGCTGGAGACATGCAGGGACACGTGGGGACACACAGGGACATACGCTGGGGACACATGGGTGCGCCCCACCACAGAGGCAGCAGGAGGAGTGGAAAAGGCTCCAGGTGGTTTTAACATCTAGGCTTGAGCAAAGGTAAGAATCCATCATTCCTCACCACAAACCTAATTAAAAACAAGAAAAAGTCGGTGTGAACGTGCTCCTCCCAGGACCGGCTGGCAGGTCCCCCTGCTGAGAGAAGCGAGGGCTGGGGGCGAAGGCTGGGAAGGCAGAAAACTGTCACTGCCTTACACTCTATGCAAGACTTTAGACTCTTCACCAAGAAGGTCCTGTGTTTGAATGCTAAATTACACCTCCCGGCTGACGGCCGTCCTGTGCTATTGCACAGTTCCAGGGAATAAGGAGCTTGGAAGCAGACTGACACCCCACATCAGATGAGAGGTGGGGAGGAGGGAGGAGCAGCCCCCCCCCCCCACAGGCCGCTCCTGGGGCTCACACAGGGCCGCACCCTCACCCGAGGCCCCAGCAGGGCCAACCCCGCACCCCGCACTCTCCGCTGCTGCAAAGGGTCCCCCTGAAGACGCACTGCTGAGGGCAGACACCAGGGCTCTGTCCTCACCCAGAAAGGCTGGAGACCACGTCTGAGCCCCAGGTGCAGGTGCGCTCCATCCCCCCACCCCCTTGAGGTAAGGCTGCTGCTTACACACAGGCAAGTGTCTGCCAGGTCCAGGGTCTGTGGGCTCAGGGGCACACCGCCCCGCCCCCACCGCCCTCCAGCTGGAGCCACGCTGAGCCCAGAGAGGACCTGACACTTCAAGGTGCAGCAGGGCCCTTGCCTTGTGGTCCCAAGATCCCCAGACATGCTCCTCCTGCCTCACCAGCAACATCACCAGCTATAAATAGGCCTGGCTTCCAGGCAGCGCAGCCTCTCCCAGAGGAAGCTTTTCATTCTCAGTCTCTCCTGCCTGGAGCACTCTGCGGCCCTGAGGACCGTCTGGCTGCTAAAAGCCTTCTCTGCATCCTCAAGCAGTGATGAGTGATTTAATTTTCTTTAAATTCTCCTGTGATTTACACATTTTCCACCATGAGTATTTATAACCTTGTATACACTTTTACAACAGTTATTTACTGAGACTTCAAAGGATTCGGGAAGAGGAGCCAAACAGCACCAGGGAGATAAGAATACAGCCAAGAGAACTTCCCATGATCTCCATCACTTCATCCTTCTGTACTCACGGAGAGGGATTTTCTAATGTAGCACTTAAGTTATGGTACCTTTCTGACTCATGGAACCCTCTGGAAATCAGGAAAGCGGCAGACCCTTCCGCCAGGAGAATGCACATACCCTCCTACCGCAGGCAATTTGCAGACAAATTCACCAGCACCCCTCCCCCCAGAACCCTCGAGGAGCCCTGTGATTTGGACCATGTGATGGGAAGAGTGGCTGGTACCAGAGACAGGGTCACAGAATCCAGCTTAATTAAGGCATCAGTCAAGCCGCTGTTTCGCTGCCCCACCCCCATTTCCTGCTTGTTCCAAGCTCTCTCCCCATCACTCCAAGCCTCTGTGGTCCCAGGGCACTCAGGATCCAGATTGGCCTTTACCAATCACCTCCTAGGAGTGCGGGGCTGCCCTGGATTGTGCAGAGCTCCCCCCGCCCCCCCCCTCTCCCCCACCTCCATTGGGTCCTCCCTGAGAGGCTGGCCATGGGGAGTCAGGACAGGCCTGCAGAGTGGGACATGGGAGCTGGGTCCTTTATCCAGCGTCCCCGAGACCCTGCCGAGACCCTGCCGGTATCCAAAAAATGCCAGGTAAATTAACCACTAAATACGCAGATAGATGGCCACACTGTCAGCTTACCCTAAACGGTGTCTCATCTTCAGAGACACCAAACGCCTGTCGAAATAGTCATGAGCAGAGTGGCAGGAATGGATTTTCTCCCCAGCTCATTTCGAGGCTGCATTTGTGTAACTGAAACCGCAGAATAAAGGGGTTTCTCTGGTCCTGCTGCACAGGTGGGGCACTGCTCCCCAGAGGTGTGTGAGCAAACCTACTGGCAGCGGATCTCTTCATCCTGACTGCCAGGTTCTGTGCTCACAGGCGATAAGTGAATGTGTCACCCCCCGTGGAGGCTGCTGGAGTCGCACAGTGAGCGGCAGACACTGTCACCTGGCATGATAATGGTGAAGCAAATATGACCAGAGAGGGGCCTAGGACCCCGAGGGGGCGGCGCGGTCTTTGTCAAGGGACCACGCTCACTCTGAGCTCTCTGCGTGGCCCCGGGTCTCCCGGAATTGGGGCTGCAGGGCACTGGCTTCATCACACACCCTCTAAGTCCTAATTCCCTTCGGTCTTGCCGGCGGCGACCACCTCAGGCCCGGGCGTCCCCGTAGCGGGACGTGGGGAGGCAGCAGCGGCGGCTGCGGCGGCGGGGAAAGGGGCTGCCCGGAGGGGGGGGGGGGGGGGGGCGGGGCGTGGCTTCGTCGCGTGAAGCGCTGCCGCCCAGACAGGCCTCAGCGCCTCATCCGGGGCCCACGCACCAACCACCTGTCCCTTGCGGCGCGGTCGCCCCCGCCCGCGCCCCTCGCGCCCCCGGACCCACGCCCCCGACGCAGCCCCCGGGGGCCTCAGCGCGCAGCACCGACCGCCAGGCAGCCCAGGGCTTGGGATGGGGGCGCAGGGACGCAGGGGGCCGCAGCCAGGAGGGGGCGTGGAGGGCGCAGGTGGCAGGCGGGGCGGGCCCGGGCGGAGTGGGTGGTCCTGCGTCCAGCGCCCGGGACCTAGCTCTGCGGACGCTTACCTCGGAGATGCGGCCACTGCAGCGAGCGCCTCCGCGACTCGGCCGCGGGCGACCGGGTGTTCGGCGAGCTCCCGCACCCCCGCCGCCCCGGGCTCGCCAGCCCTGCACCGCGCGCCCCGATGGCCCGCCACGCACCGCGCGCTCATTGGCCCGCCACGCCCCACGCGCTCATTGTCCCGCCCCCGGCCCGGCCCGCCCCGCACGCTCATTGGCCCGTCCCCGGCCCTGCCACACTCCCGGCCCCTCCTGGCCCGGGGAACGCGCGGGGTGCACGGAGGTATGTGGCAGCGCGGTCTGCCTTACAAGGCCGGCGCGGCGCAGGGGCGTGGGAACCCCGCAAAGGAGGCGAGCCCGGGGCGGTGGGCTAGGGGCGGCCGCACCTGGCCCTCCGGGACCTCGGGAGGCTCGCCCGCATCCCCACGGCAGACAGCACGGGAGCGGACGGGCCTCCGGCGAGGGGCGGGGGGACGGCGGGGCGCTGGCCTCTCCGCGGAGACTCGGGCCAACGAGGTGGCCCAATGTGGAGTGGGGTCGGGGTCGGGGGTGCGGGCTGGGACCTCACGCAGGGGGCGCAGGGAGGGCCGGCGGGGAATGGGCCTCGTCCCGGAGATTGGGAGCAGCCGGAACGTGCAGCCGCGCCTGGGTGCGGTCAGGCCATGCTGGGCCCCGGTGCAGCCAGGGCCGCCCTCCCAGGGACAAGCAGCGGTTGCATTCCCAGCGCAGCCAGGAGACCCTTTTCTTCCTGCGCTCGAGGTGGGCCCGTCCTGCCTACCTGCGCACGCAGATCCGGAAATCTTCCAATGTCTCCTCTTTTCTGGCTGAGGCCTGCTGCCCTTCCCCTCCAGGCTGGCCCCACTTGCTCAGTGCTGGGGCTTGGGGTAAGGGTCTCCCTGTCTGTCCTGCAGGACACCCTCCAGAAGAGAAGGCCGGTCGGGGGGGCGGGGTGTGACCCTTCTTCCAGTTTCATTGCTGTGGCTCCCTTGGACCTCGCCAAGGAACCACTATCCCAGGTTCTGCCCTCCCCTCCTGGCTACAGAACCCCCACCCACATGCCCACCCAGTCTCTGTCCTTGGTCCATCTGGCACCAGACCCCCGCCCCCACCCAGGCTCTGTCCTTAACTCTCCCAGCTGCAGAGACACCCCCCCCCCCACACACACACACATACACCCCCTCTAGACTCTGCCCTGCTCTCAGAGCCCCATGAATCACAAGTGCCAGACTCTGCAGGTGGGATGCAGCTTTGGGGCTCACCTCAGAGATTCCAGCCTGCTCAGAGCCTGCACAGGCAGCTCACGAACCAGAGAGGGGGCTATGGTGCAGGCTCTGCCGCAGACCACTAGGCCACGGTGGGGAGGACGTGCTTTTCCTGACATTTTGGGAGCCAGGGACAGGCAGCCCTAGGGGCTCAGCCCCACCCCAGCCCCACAGAGGTCCTGGGTTCCACATGCCTCCTTTCAACCCTCTAGTTTCTACTTCTGCTACAAACTGGTAGAAGATGGGCGACCGTCTAGAGGTCTGTTCGTTGAGACTCAGGGTTCTGTTTGTTCAGGTCGGAGCTGGACAGCGTCTTCGCTGCATCCCACTCAGGCCTGAGCACTGCTTTCTCCTGGACATCACTACTAATGATGCAAGAGGAAGAAAGAAAAACATTGCACACTATGTTCCCACTGTCGTATCAGCCAAAGGTGACCGTTGAATCCATTTTGCAAGACCTGTTAGAGCTCTGACATAGACACAGGGTAATCTGCCAACGGAGGTGGGCACCAGGTTTCAGGAGCATAAATGTTCAAGGAGCATTTTCCCTGGGAAGGAGAGGCAAGGCCTCGGGAGATGGGGACACCCTCAGGGCCAGATGGGCAGAGTCACAGCCCGCGGAGGTCCTGCCCCCACATTTCAGGCTGGCTGGCGCCCTGCTTCTGGAGGGTGGAGACAGCATCACTGTCAGGGCCAGCTATACATACGGGGCCTGGTCAGAATTCAAACTTGGGGCCCCTTGTGTAAAAGTTAGTAGCACCCCCAAGATGGCAACAACAGTGTATTGAACAGAGCTCAGGGTCCTCCTTGGGGTCCTCAGCACACACAGCCCTGACTGCAGTCCTGCTGCCAGGCAACTCTTGGGACTCAGAGAGGTTGGGTAGTTGACACGAGGACACACAGAGGCATAGGGCAGGGCTGGCGCCCACAGCCCGTGCGTGTGATGCTTACTTCAGAAACTTGCCTTTTCATCTTTATTTTTAAATGCAAATTTATTTAGTTTGAGAGAGAGAGGTGGGAAGGGGCAGAGAGAGAGGGGGGTGGAGACAGAGAATCCCAAGCAGGCCCCGCACCGTCAGCGCAGAGCCCGATACGGGGCTCGATCTCATGAATTGTGACATCATGACCTGAGCCAAAATTAACAGTTGGATGCTCAACTGACTGAGCCACCCAGGGAGCCCAAAACTTGCTTTTTTAGCTTATGAATTTATCCTTGCAATCATAAAACTGGGCCTGGAGTGTGCACCAGAGGAGGCGTGTGAACAAGGTGGCTCTCTGGCTGCCCCTCTGGGAGGACGTGGTCCACCACCAAGTTATCGGGTGATGAAAACAGAAACAATCTGCCACCACTGAGATCCAAGCCCTTCAAGGAGCTGCTCCCACATGTGCATGAAAACCTGTCAGAAGGCAGCCGTGGGACAGAGAGGTGCCACAGCCTCCCAGGAAGCCTCCACATGGTAACAAAATCTGTCCCTTAGTACGGTCCAGATCTGCCCCCAGTTAATCTAAGCCAGAGTTCCTCTGCAGCGTTCCATGCACAGGACCGCGTGCGCACCTCCTGGTTAGCGCAGCCATGCCCTCTGCTCTGACACAGTGCTCCCCTCGAGAGTTCCGGGATTGGGTTCATCCCAGTGCCTCTCCACCTCCTGGGGACACAGCAGCTGAGCCTTTTAAGGTCCGGCAGACTCTGCTTCCATGATTGCATTTTCTGCTTTTGCAGAGGAAAATGGGCCTTTGTGCAGCAGCACGTACCATCTGTCCCATTGTTACAGTTTTTCGCGTCCAGATGAGGCAGAGTGACAGAAGTTAGGTGTGCTCTCTCACATGGAGCAAAGGCAGCAAAGCACAGGACCCCTGAGTGGCAGGGTCCCCAGCAAGTGCCTGGGTAGTAGCCTCCAAGCGCCATGCAGGGTGACAGAACTCAAAGATGGACCCAGAGCCCCGCAGGAGCCCGTGAGAATGCAGCTGGGTCTGGCCAGCGTGTGCAGCAAGTGTGGAGGCCGAGCTCAAGACTCAGCATCCGTGGAGTGCCGACTGAGGCAACAGGGGAAGGAGACAACTTAGTGGGGGACTATTAGCCCCAACCAAGACACAAAGATCAAAGTCTTTAACTGTATCTCGGAAAAAATTTCAAGAATATTCATAAAAATACAGGAATACTCAGCACCCCAAAAGGTGAACATAATGATTCCATGTAGCAGTACCAGGGGTGCAAACCAGCAGGAAAATCAGATCCATGTGACAAGACCAGTCATCTGGGACTGACCCAGGACTGATACGAGGTATTAGCACAGCTAACTGCATTCCACAGGGCCTGAAATTTAAGTTGAGACATGGGAGTCACAGCAGCACCACAGACTGAATTAGTAGGACTGAAAAACTACAGTGTGTGACATGGAAAATACCCTGGACAGGCCAATGGCAGATTAGGCACGGAACAAATGTAGCAACAGAAGCTACCCAAAGTGAAACAGGAAGAAGAGAATTAGAAAACCCGGATCGTCAGTGATCTGTGGGACAGCTTTAGGTAGCCTACTGTGTGCTTAATTGGGGTCCCCCCAAAAGCAGAGAGAATACTTGGGACAAGGGTGCAGAAAAGGTGTTAGAAAAATAATGGCCAAATGTTTCCAAGTTTGAGGTAAACTATAACCCACAGACGCAAGAGGCTGGATGCTCCCCAACCATAAGGACCACAAGGGGAATGCTGCTGGCAGTGAGCAGGAAGGGACAGGAACAGCCGGAAGACCGGCACAGTGTGAAGGGGCAGAGGAACAGAGGGGGCGGCACGCCGAGGGTCCCTGGGTGAAGGGTGCTGAGGTGAGGCAGGGCAGCCCAAGCTCCGTTTCTAGAAAAGGTCCACGAGCCCCGGGAGAACACACACCTCCCAACAAGTGAGCCTGGGGTCCGCAGCCATCCCGTGAATCAGGCTCGTTACTTGTGTCGTCCAAATCTGTGTCTTTACTCTGTGAAAACCTGGTGAGCTGACAGGAAGCACGAGAGGGTCAGGGTGAATGTCACACCTGTTCCCCGTGCCTCCTGTCCATGTTTGCTTCGCGCACTTCTCTCCCTTCTGCCTTCTCCAGTCACAGCACTATGTGTTTGGTGGTAGTAAGCACAGTTCTCTGTCATCTACAAATGTGTTTTTACTTTTTCCTACGTGTAGCACTTCTGGGTATGTGACTTTTCTGTCACGCTTTGTGGAAGTTGTTTCCTCCCTCTGTCCTTACGGCCAGAATGTCTGCTGTCTGTCTGCTCTTCCTCTGTTGGTGGTCTTTCCTCTGGCTGTCCTTAAGGTCAGAGTGTCTCCGGTGCCCCATGCTTCCGTACAGGAGGTCGAGGTGTAGATCTCCTCACCTGTGCAGCTGGCTGGACAAGAAGCCACTGGCACGTGTTTTGTGAGTCCTGGGAGACCCGGCCACTACAGTAAGTCCCTTCTCGTGGGCTTTATGGACGCGTCTGAGGCCCACCTGCCCTCCGCACCTGCCAGCCCTCCCTCCACGTGGCCCTCACGGCTGCATCCACATTCCGACAACTTCTTCAGATTACTTTCCAGTTCAAGAACTCTCTCTTTGGCTATGTTTAATCTGGTGTTTAATTTATCCAAGTTTTAACAAGTATATTTTTTATTTCTAAAAATTCTTTTCGGTCTTTTTACGTACCTTCCTGATCATTTAGAACATCCTCTCCTTGCTTACTTATTGTCATTCTGTTTCACATTAAAATATTTTGGTTTAAAAAAAATTTTTTTAACATTGATTCTTGAGAGACAGAGAGCGTGAGCAGGGGAGGGGCAGAGACAGACACACAGAATCTGAAGCAGACTCCAGGCTCCGAGCTGTCAGCACAGAGCCCGATGTGGGGCTCGAACTCACGAGCCGTGAGATCGTGACCAGAGCCGCAGTCAGTCGCCCAACCGACTGAGCCACCCACGCGCCCCAACGTTAAAATATCTTGTGCATCCTCCTTAATATCCCGTATTTCTAGTCCTTGAGGTTTCTGGGGGTCTGAATTCTCTTTTACTGTTTCTTGGCTCTCTCATGTGTGATGGTTTGTGATCTTTGGTTGTGAGCTTATCTGGACTGATCTCAAGCTCTGAAAATCTAGCTTCTTAACTTGGGCCAGTTTAGCTCAGTTTATTTTTGCCTGAGACTGGATTCATCCCGGATCCTTGCCCCCAGCTCTGTTCCTGGCTTCTGGATCAAGGCCTGGTTTCAAAGGAGCCCCTGGCCCTGGACCACCTACCTATCAGCTCACTTTTGTTCTCCAGTGTTGTGTGGATTTTCTCACTTTGTATGAATCCAGGATGCAATGAAATTACATTTTCATGAGAGCACTAATTATCTTGTGGTGAAAAGTTCACCATAAAGCCAGAAGCCCTGGGGCGCCTAGGGGGTTCAGTGGGTTAAGCGTCTGATTCTTGGTTTGGGCTCAGGTCATGATCTCACTGTTTCTGAGTTCAAGACCCATATCAGGCCCTGTGCTGGTGGCATGGGGCCTGCTTGGGATTCTCTCTCTCTCTCTCTCTCTCTCCTTCTCTCTGCCCCTCCCTTGCTTGCTGTCTTTCTCTCTCTCTCTCTTTCAAAATAAATAAACTTAAAAAAAAAAAAAAGCCAGAATCCCCTCCTCTGTATCACACCCCTCGGCCTCACTCTGGCCAGGACTCAGGTGGCCCCCAGGCTGGGTGGGGGCAGGAGGGGCTTTGAAAAGGCCACTTGAAACCCAAGAATTTAAAGTTTACCAAGACTGATTTCAAGCTTATTGCCAGTGAAATTATTTTTTATTATTTCGTATAACTTTCTAAGAAATTCTGAAGAATTTCCTTAAAGGCTACTTAGGTTCATAACAGTTGTCAACATTCCTAAGTAACACAAGTGAAAACATCACACCAAGTCTGTCCTGAATCTTGGAGCACGATGGGGACGTGTTTGAAAAATTATGAATGGCTTTCAAGTATGGCTTCCAGGTGGAGTGAGGCGCAGGGGTGGTCAAAGTCTTTCCGTTTAGCACAAGTCAGGGTGCGCACAGGCTCCCTTCTTTCCTTGACTCTGGATGCAGGACCCAGCACTCCGCTTGGAAGAAGCCGGGCCACCGGCTGCCACTGGTGCCTGCATAGAGTCGAGGGCTGCACTGCATCATGAACACGGCGGGAGCGCCTGCCGGCCTCAGGCCAGTCAGGCATCATGGGAGTCGGGGTGAGCGCCTGCCCTGGACTCAGGGGCTTCCGTGGCAGGGCGGACACAAGTTGTGCTGACAGAGATATCCAGGTTGACCCTGGTCTCTCCCTGAGCATCGAGCGGGCTCTCTGCTTCCTAGCTGGGTGGCGATGCCCGGCCCCAAGTCTCCTCTTTTATCTGTCCTGGAAGCTGGATGTCCTCTCCATTGCACACCTGGCCATCTGCAGGCTTCCTGGTGGTGATGACAGTGGCAGGCTCCATGCCGTAGACCTGCTGCCTCTCCAAGGGGACATCCATGTGCGGCACATTCTGGCTGCTGGAGGGCAGTGTGTGCGGGAGCCTGAGTTTCTTCAGGGCTGCCTCCCGAGCCCGGATCTCTAAGGCCATTGGTGTGCGGACAGCCCATTTGGCCAGTGTGGGCTCCTTGTCTCCTGCAGAGCAAAAGAAAGTGCCATGAGCACCTGAGGGCGGTGAGCAGAAGGCGCGCCCAGTCCTTGGCCCCGGGTGCAGAACCGGCCCTCTGCAAGGAAGGCCAAGGACAGGTTCCTGGTGCAGTCCGTCCTGACATCTTGCCAGGAGGGCAGCTGCTTCTGCACAGAACATCTGTGTCTGCACACACAGCCCTGCTCAGCGGGTCAGCGGGAACCCTCCTCCACCTATCCCCCATGCTGGGATCCCCGTACTGGGCATCTCCTCAGACCCAGCAGCAATGCTCATGGCTCCTGGTGCAGCGGGCAGGCATTTCCCCACCCACACCCAGGATGACTGGCGGTGCCGACGGCCTTGTCCACCAGTTGTGGGTGCAGCACTGGCCCAGCCCACCAGCCACGTGCACGTCCCAGGCCCACCTGTGCCAGTCCTCAGTGATGTCAGACTCACACCTGCTCATGTGACAGGGACCTCACCCCACCACATGTGGTTTTCAGTCACATTTCCCGGAGGATGGCAGCAGGTACACACTTGTTTGTGGGTCTTCTGGGTTCCCTGTTCCCTGAAGTGCCTAGTCATCATGTGTCTACGTTTTTCCTGCTGGTGTCATAGTACTTTGTGTCCTGGACACCAATTTTTGTCAGCTATGTGTTACAAATATTTTCCCAATTTTTGACAGCCTCCCTTTGTATCTGGGTGTGATCTAATTTCTGTGTATCTTCCTTTAGGGACAGTGCCTTAAAGAAAATCTTGCTTAAGGACCCTCAGTCACCATGAGGACATAAGGACAGTACCAGGAGTGCCCGGGGGGGCTCAGTCTGTGAAGCATCGGACTCTGGGTCTCGGTTCAGGTCAAAATCTCATGGTTTCCTGGGATCGAGCCCCGCATCGGGCTCTGTGCTGACAGTGCTAAGCCTGCTTGGGATTCTCTCTTTCCCTGGCTCTCCACCCCTCCCCTATTCTCCGTCTCTCCCAAAATAAATAAATAAATTAAAAAAAAGAAGATAGTACCAAATATTATCTTCCAGTTTGTATAGTTGTCCCTTCACGCATTATGTCTTTAGTCCACGTGGAATTAATTTGTGTCAACGGTACAAGGTGGGGTCTGGTTTCATTAGTGTTATTCCCACACGGCACCAAATGTTTCCGCGTTTATGAAACAATCTACCCACCCCTGCTCGTCAGTCGCCCCACACCAGAAACAGTGTCCCTGTGCCCACTGACGTGCTCGCGGCCCCTGCAAGCCACCACACCAGGCCCTGTGCTTATTTCTGCACAGACACCACTCTGTCTTTGATTCACAAGCTTCGTGGAAGCAGCCCAGCCAGACATCCTAAATTGCTCCTTTTCTGCTTCTTGGCATTCTTGATCCTTTGCAGTTCCACACACATCTCAGACGCAGGGTTTCGAGCTGGCATCCTGCACTGGCCTCTCTGGGAGGCCTGGCACGCACTCTGTGAACTGTGTCTGTCCGCACTCATCAGGCTCCTTAAAACGTCTCTCTGCAAGTTTTATCATTTTCTCCATGAGTCCGGCATGTCTTTTGTTAGGTCTGTTCCTAGGGACATTGCTTTCTAAAAATGCTACGAAAATGGTCTATTTTTCACTCCCTAACATTCCTTACTTCTGTGTGAAGTGCCTGTTTCACTTTCACCTTAAAACGTGCATCAGCCAGGAGGGCAGCCCTGGGCTGATGGCCCCCTGTACTGCAGGCAGGACTCCACTCTGCTGTAGCTTCCATTACAACGAGTGTAGCTAGTCGATATTCCCTGGAAGGACTCCCCTTTTTTATCGCCAAATATTTAAAAATACGCATTTTATTTGTCTCTGGAGTGTGCCAGCTTGCTCACGACATATCTACAGTCTCATTTGCTGTTCCTGGACTCATTGGACCCGAGTGTGTGCGGGTTTGCAGTGCAGGGCCCTCAGCCCCACTGCCTCGCACAATGCCCCCTGAGCAGCCCTCCTTGCAGGGGAGCCCGCTCACACCACAGACCCAAGCCCCACCTCCGGTCACGCTCTCCGCCTGTCGTCCCTTCTTTGAGTGTCAGGTAACTTCTCCAGTTCCAGCTTCGAGCTCACGAACTCCAACTGTGACCCGTGTGCTACAAAACCCTCAGTCAGCTGCCCCACGTCAGTGGTATTTTCTGCAGCTCTAAGTTTTATTTGGTTTCTCTTCAAATACACGTGCAATTTAAACAAGTTTTCTGTTCTCTTCAGATGTTTTCCCCTTTGCCTGTTGTTTCCCCAAACAACAACCACAGTTACTTTGCATTTGGTCCTTGAGCCCAACTCCCAACATGTGTCTTTTTCGGTGGTGTCCTTGGCCTCCATGAGGGCGTGGCCATGTGGGATGAGAGCGGCTGGTATCTTCCCAGCTCCTGCGAGGGGAGCGCCTCTCGGCACCTGCAAATGGCTGGTCCAGAATCACTTGGTGTTAATCCTCAGCTTGAGGAGTTTGGGGATTTTCTCAGCTCCTTTCGGCTCCAAGGTTCATTCTTGTGTCTTGTGGGAGCGGAGCACGGGGTTCCTCCGGGCTCACCACTACAATGCACGTGTAGCCATTTGAGTCCCGATTTTACAGGATGACTTATCGGCCTTCCATTCTGGCTGCGCCCTGAGCTTGGGCCTGTCTCTCCCTTATGTGAGGCCGTGAGAACCCGGCTCACCAGGGAGGCAGGGACTCTTGGGACATAGGCTGCAGGTGCCCACGGGGCTCTCTGTGGGTTTTTTCTTTGCCTCTGTCCCTGGCTGAGGACCCCTTGTTCTTACCTGTCCACAAGCACCACACCCACATGGACAGCGTGCACATGCATGTGCCTGTGGTGTCAGTCCACTCAGGAGCCAACCTGCCATGTACCCAGACCTGAGGCTCAGGCTCCCTGTCACTTATGCCACTTGCTTGTATTTTATGTTTCTTAAAATCCAGCTTTGGCCCTTTCTGGAATCACGCAGAAATCAAACTCACCCTCTCAGCCTCCACCTCTTTTCTAGAAACAGGAGCCACTGACTCCTGCGGCCACAGGTGTGTTGAAAGGTCAGCCTCCACCTCTTTTCTAGAAACAGGAGCACTGGAGAATTGCACTGTGAGCTCTGAAGTGATGGTGGCAGCAGGAGGCGTCATCGTGGCCAAGGGTAGGTAGTTGTTTAAAAGCTGAGTGGTGAACATTTCCTTAGATGAGGTGGGGCCGTCTCAGAAGGACTCTGGAAGGGTCAGGCGAGTGAACAATGAAATCACCGTGCATTTCGGCAGACAGCGTGCGGGTGGTGGAGTCTGAGCCTCTAACAGAGCACATCAGGCCTTTAGTTCCAGTCACTAGTCAAACTCTCCGTGGCCCTCGCTCTGGTGCCATCATTAGGCTGGCCACCCCTGCACGTCAGGGTCCATGGCTCACATCGGCAGCCACAGCAACGCCATCCAGGGCCAGCTCCTACCTTGCCGGCACTCTGCCAGCGGGGCGTTCAGCCCCACGTCTTGCACCTGCTGCTTTGTGGCACACAGAGCAGGTGGTGGGGCTAGCGTGGGGACGCCAGGCACCATTGGCAGACACTACGTGAGCCCAAGCTTGTCCTCCTTGCCACTGAGACAACAAGCGTCCTAGCCTTTGACTCCCCACCGGTGATTTCTCCCTCTCCTTGTTTTTCTGGAGAAAACATTTTCCTCTTTAGGGAATCAAACTTGGGTGGATGTCAACTCCCACACTGTGTGATGTCTTACCTGAAGCTGGGCCTTTGCCCTCAGCACTGTCTCCTTCCACAGGCAAACTCATTTCCTGTTGGTCCTTTAAGACCTGCAGAGAAATAACAGGAAATACGTGACATGGCATCTCTCGCACTGCCAAAGGGGACAGAATGTAGCAGCAAGAGCACAATTTGGAGATGGAGCCATGACGGGCTCTGGGACACTGGCAGCCATCTCGCCTCTTGAGTTCAGAGCACTCACTTGTATGTGGGGCTGCTGATGAGGCTGCGCTGGGGGGGTGGCTTTTCCCTCTGCATGCGCATCAGGACAGAGACAAGTGGTGCTTTTCCTGATGAGCAGGAGGGTCTCCTGGGGGCCAGCAAAGCCTATTTGGACCATTGGCATGGGGGGAAGACACAACACAGGCCGCCTCATCTTGCTTGGCACCTTCTCTGCACAATCTGCTTGCTGGTGGTGAGTTCTGGCTACCCAGGGGCCCCGAATGTCTTCACACCGTCTCTCGAAAGCAGGAGGTTTCTCCCTTGCCCTGGTGCTACTGGGCCTGCTGACGGTGACTTCAAATCCCCTGCACAGACGACAGGGGAGAGCCTGGCTCTTGCCAAATGGCCGGGGACGGTGCTCCTTCTGACTTACAGGGCTGCGGTGGGACTGGACTGTGCAGCTGTGCACAACTTTCCTTGGAAGGTTCTGCAAGTCCAGTGTCTCTAGGAGATCTCTAAACCCGTACATGCCTTTGTCCTCCTCCCAGAGCCAGCTCTTGAGAATTAGTCAAGATACAAACTGAGGCATGAATGAGGTTAAATAGGAAGGAAATGAAAGGGGAGCCTCATGAACAATGGCTCCCTGAAGAAGAGGAAGCAAACGGGAACAGACTGCAGAAAAGCCAGGCGTGAGGACAATGCTGTTGAGATGGACAGGCCCCCAGGAGACCCAACGCAGAGGCAGTTGTGGGAGCTGAGGTGGGGGCAGGGCTCTGACGGGTAAGAGGTGGGGGCGCCGGCCACAGAGGGCCACAGAGTGGGCAGCAACCTGATAGAGGCAGGACATGTAAGAAAACCCCACAGAAGGAGGTGATGGAGCTTGGAAGCAAAGGTGATCAAGGTATTACTGAAATGATGCCCCAGGGAAGCACACTGTTTGTTTAGAATGAAAACAGAAACACAATGGAGCCGGGCAGTGGAACAGTGGAGGCCTGCCTGCGGGGTAGAGATTTGTGGGGAGGTGGTGACACGTGTTCTCAGAGTGCACATCGGCATCCTTCACCTGAGGACAAAGCCAGGGAACAGGAAGCATGACCAGATGTGACCACTGTGCTAAAGAGAGCCTTTGGGGTCAACTATTCCAGACTCTGAAGCCAGACCAGACATGGTGCACAGCACCAGGGAAGGGATGCTGTCCAACTCTCCCGAGTGAGTGGTGTCAACAAAGCAGCGACAAACCCACCCTTGGTCGTCCTGTGGCTACAGGCCAACAGCCTTCATTCCTGTGCAGGCAGTAGGGACTCTGTACTCCAAAACTTGTCTGTTGTGCCTTTGGTTGGTCTGGTCTGGTCATGTCCCGAGGGGCCGGCACAAGGGCTCGCTTGCCCTGGCCCCCTTGGCAGCAGTAGCTGTCTTTGGGAGCATCTAATGGGACACTTATTCCCCTTATTTGCAGCCAGACATTGAAGGAAAACACTGGCTGACCACAGAGATAATGAGAGAAACTTTGCAACAACAAATACATGTTTTGCAAAAGTAGCTTGGGAGAGTCACAAACTGACAGTTCAACAAGCAAAGATCTACAATCCCAAGCAGTGGGAGAATCTAATGTCCAGACTTAACCACATTATAATACTCAGAATATACAGTTCTCAACAAAAAATTATAAAACATCCAGAGAAACAGGAAAATATGGCGCATTCAAAGGAGAAAAATAATTTGACAGAATTTCCTGGAAGAAGCCCAGACATTTGAATTAGTAGTCACGGACATTAGGTCAGTTATCTTAAATGTGCTCAATGAGCCAAGGTGAAGAATTAAAGGAAGTCATGAAAATACCGAATGAACAAAAAAGAAAATCAATAAAGAGATAGAATTACAAAAAAGAACCAAATTCTGCCACCGAAAAGTGTGAAATTAAAAATTCACTAGAAGAGTTCACAACAGAGCAGGAGAAGAAAGGATCGGTGAGGCTGAAGACAATTGAAATTCTCCAACCTGAGGACCATGGAGAAAAATGGAACAAAGGAAAATGAAGAGCACCTGGTGGACCTGAGGCCCAGAAGGAGAAGAGAGGGGGCAGAGAGAAAAAGTATCTGAAGAAACACAGCCTGCACGCTTTCCAAATCCGATGGAAGATATGGATCTACACATCCAAGAAGCTCAACAAACTCCAAGCAAGATAAACTCAGAAGGGTTCACACCAAGACACAGCATTGCCAGATTCTCAGAACCCAAAGAGAGGAGTCTGAAAGCATTGAGAGAGAAGTGGTTAATCACATACAAGGGGCCTCAGTAAGATCAACAGCTGATTTCTCATCAGAAACCATGGAGTCCAGAGGGCACCTTTCAAGTCCTGGAAGGAAAATCAATCTGCCGACCAAGAATTCTAAATCCAGCAAAACCATATTTTGGGAATAAAGAAGAAATTAAGATGTTCTTAGATAAACAAAAGCTGAGAGAACTCATGAGCAACAGACCTCCCCTACAAGAAATGCTAAAGGGAGATATTTAGGCTAAAACAGAGGCTCTAGACAGTAGATGAAATAAAGTACGCTCAAAAAGATAACCACACAGGTTGAGACATAAGCCAGGATTGTCGTACTTTGGTTTGTAACTCCTCTTCTTCTCTAGGTGACTTAAAAGACCAATTCACAGAATAATTATAAATCTTTCTTAATGGGCACACAATGTGTAAAGATGTAACAATATAAAGGAAGAGGTAGGAAGATGTATAGGATCAGAGTATATATTACCGAAATTAACGTAGTATTATTCAAACTAGACTCTTATAAGTTTAAGGTATTAATTGTAATCCCCAAGGTAACCAGTAAGAAGGTAACTAAAAAGTATAAGCAAAAGGAAAGAAGATGGGAATCACAATGGCACAGTATGCAAATTCAACTAAATACAGAAAGGCAGTAGTGGAGGAAGTATGGAATAAAAAGTATACGAGACATACAAAAAATAAATCAGTGGGGGAAAGAAGGTCCATTTGATGTTTAGCGAAAGCAGCTGGAACAACAGAAACCCACCTGGAACGGATGAAGCTGGATCCCTACCTCACACTAAACACACCAATGATCCACAGAGTGAGGACTCAACTCTCAAAAGCAAATGTTGAAAATTAGTAGTGGAAAGTATAGATGACTGTCTTTTAGAAGATTGGGTTCAAGATTAAACGAGACCAAAAAGCATTATCATAAAATATGCACAAGTGTGAGTGTGACTCTGACTCATCAAATGTTGAGTTCAGCTAAGCATCGAGTCGAGTTGCTGTGACACTCTATCTGTAATTCACCCAACTAATGAGGCGTTTGTATCAAGCATATATAAAGAACACAAATATATCTATAAGAAAAGCAGAAACAGGCCAGGAGGAAAATGGGCCAACGACAAGAGCAAGCACTTCCCACAGAAGGAAATTCACGTGGCTAATGCACATTCAGCACCATCGGTGGTGAGGGGAAGGCTGGGAGGGATCATGAGCCGCCAGCCGCACCACTAGGTGCCCCGGGTGTTGGGGACGACACGGACCCACGGGGCTCTGAATATGCATACGCTTCTGCGGGACTGCAGACCGAGCACCCCTGTAGAAGAGTCTGGCCTTGTAGAAGAGATGGCCTACTGCTCATCACAGAGGCCTGCACGGGGGCACACGTCCTGCTGGCCCACAGCAGAGGGGAGTTACAAGAAGCAGTCGCAGAAGGAAGGCAAATGAGCTCCGCCACCCGGGACAGGGAACCACCGTTTTGACCGAGAGGTGATTCCCCCAAATTCCAAACATCACATACACACTATGTCCTTTCTGTGAAGTAAAGAGTAACCGATGTGTTGTGAGCATCTATTTTTTAGGAATACGTATGATGTGAAACACTGAAGTGAAAGGAAAACATGAGAACAAAGAGCGTGGCCAAGCCACATACACAGAAGCAGACCACATGTGGCTGGGCCACACAGAAGCTGACCACATCAGGACCCTGCCTTTTTCTGGGGGGGTGGGGTGATGCTTCATCTGTTACCAAAAATAAATAAAATACTGAGTAAACTTAGGAAGCAGGTAATGCAGAGATCAGTGATGAGTCTGTGTCCTCAGATGAGGATTATAATTAATGGGCAGCAAGGTCCAAAGCAGGTGTGATGGGGGACGGGGGTTACCATTTACTGAGCACCAGTCCCAGCTGGACACCGGCAGCAGGACTCGGGACCCCACACAGAGTCCATGCATATCTTGCAAGCGTGCAGACCCAGGCACTCCAGGAGGTTAAAGAACTTACTCTGGGCTGTGGAACCAGTCACGCTTGCACACCAGAGTGGACTCCAAGTCCAAGTGTGTCTTATGGCGCCCATTTTTCTCTAATGACTCTGCTAAGAGCTACGGGCCTTGGGGTCACCCGCAGAGGGGTGGGCCTGGTGTGAAGTGGGGCACACAGGGTGTCAGGATTAAACGCGGGTTCCAGAATGAGCAGAGAGGAAGCCCCAGCCCGGGGAACGGCGTGAGTTCAGTGAATGTGCATGGGCGGCTGAGCACCAGGGTCTGAGGGGCCCTCTCAAGTGCAGTCAAGCTCGAAGCCGAGGCTTCCAGCACATTGTCTGGAGCCTCGTGCTGTTACAGAAGCAACTCAGGCCCCACTGGCTGGGTGGCCTCGTGAGCCACTCTGGAAGGGAGCACACAGAAGGATGGACGGTGGGACCCGGGTCCTCCACAGCCCTGCCTCGCTGGGTTCTACACTCACCTGCTGGTGAGGCTGCCACCATACTGTGTCTACCTGTGTCTCCTGCCTGGCCACACAGGCCACCCCACACGCCCTGTCCTGGGGCCATGAGCGTATCATCTGCAGGCTTCCTCACTCAACCCCGTGTGTGGCTCACACGCTCTGTGTTGACCGTCAGTTATACACACCCCTTCTCTATCCCAACATTTATCCTCAACATTTATTATGAAAAACTCCAAACACACAGAAAGTTGAAGGGATTACACAGGACACCCTGAAAACACCCACTGCTGAGAGTCTATCACAGCGGGCGTTCTGCTCTGTGTCACCTACCACGTGGCCATCACCAGCATGTGGCACCAGAGCACACATACGAGGCTTGTTTTAGGGACACCTGTCTGGGGACTCCGCTTCTCACACACACGGGCCCCTGTCAGGAGCGTGATCTGCTCTCGCTTCTCCTCCTACTCCACACACACCGTCGGTGCTCTTTGTGTAGTGGCCCAGGCACCCAGTAAATGCAGAACACCAGTGCGACCAGCATCCAGGTATGGTGCTGAGCCCAGCTTACGAGGGAGCCCCAAGCCCTACATCTGAGCACAGGCTCACCTTCAGTGGCAGGTGGTCCTCTGTGCCGGCGGCCAAGGTGGGGTGTAGGGTGAAGTCACTGGATAGCGACAAGGACACCTTGCTCCCAGGTAGGCTAGGGCAGAGCAGGGAAGGAGGAACACATTACAGAGCAGGCCCTCGCTGGGCGGGCTAGCACGTGGGGACCCTGCAGGCTCCACGGTGTCCGTGGACATCTCCCCGCTGGGGCCCCCTCTTATCTGCAGGCTCGGGAGCAGGCAGCGCCTGGAGGCTGAGTGCCAGAGGGGGTCCCGCGCCATAAACATGCAGAAGGTTCATGCGAGAAGGACACTGCAGGCTTCCACCACCAGCGGAAAATTAAAACAAGCCACCCCGTGGATTTCTGCTGACAGAAATGCCTTTAAAACCAGACAGAAGCAGCTTCACCTGCATGATGGACCCTCCCCCTTATTCATATATTCACTGTTTGGCTGATTTGTACATAACCAGCAGACCATACACCCTAGACAGATAAACAGCCGGAAAGAAGTACTCCCAATAAGTTTGTCTGCCAGCGACCGCCAGGAACACAGGCTGCATTAAGTCCTACAAGGTTTCCCTGTGATCGACGTCCCAGGGAGGCCCTGGGTAGGTGGGCCTCGAGGACTAAGACTCGGGTGAGGCCTCAGGAGCAGGCCACGGAAGGTGTCTAAAGCGCTAGCTGCTCAACTGGGTCCAAACTCTTTGGTTACCAAAGAAACATTTTCTGCAACAATCCCTGCGGGCCAGAGCAGGAGGTGTGTGTGTGTGTGTGTGTGTGTGTGTGTGTGTGTGTGTGGTGGGTGACATTCAAGTAAATAACTTGCCCTTTTTAATTTTACTTCAAATGCATTAAAGGGCACTTGGTACAAAGTTACTGAGGTTGTGAAGTCAGGATACAATATTCAGACACTTACAACTGCGAAATATTCCCCAGAACCATCCTTCCAGGAACAGAGGGAGCCTGTGCTCACCGTGTGCTCAGGGAAATGTAGGGGAGACAGCACAGACCTCGCTGACACGGGTGCTGTGAAGCCTCCTGTTACTCATACTCCAGGAGAAGATGACGTCTTGTCAAGGGGACGGTAGTCACCGTGTTTCGCTACACCTGATTTATTCTCTAAAATGTGTGCTTGAAGCTGGGCCATGATGTGAAAGGGGCTACTCTCTGTCTCTGTGGCACAGGAGGGGCAGAGGCCGTGTGCTCCCCAGGGGCCTGCAAGGTGCAGTCACCCACCTGGCACACGGTGAGCCCTGCCACTGCTGCACACGGTCATGGACCGCGGTGTCCTCTGCAAGCGGCACATGCTCACAGACAGAAAGTAGACGGGCATCGCTTACACCTGTGCACTAGCTCACATGTTACTTGTGAAGAACCTAGAGAGGTCTCATCGCAAGCTCCAGTGAGCGGAGTATGGCGAGCCCTTCGGGGGGCAGTCCGCATCTGTGACGTCAAGGGAAACTGGTTTGTCTTCGATCACGTCATCACAGTACCCCAAGGTTTCCCACAAAAGACTGTGTTCCTCGGGAATCATGGTGAAGGCTTTGAGACACGGGAAGCACCTGCAGGAGGCTCAGAGACTCACCCGAGGGCAGATAAAGTCAGGCTGTTGTCTATTTCCTGTGAGAGAAGAAATGATTGTTCACGACAGGAAACAAGATGGAGTGGTCAATGTCGAGCTTATTGTTAAACAAAACCCACATTCTTTATTACCCGATTTGGAGCAAACATTCTCAGGGTCCCAGGGTCAGGGAAGGGGTCTGTGAGGGAGCGCACTCCACAGCCAGTGCCCACACTGGCCAAGGGGCCCGCTCAGGACCGGTATGTGTCACACACGGCCACCGGCGGGCCCTGACCTCTGTGGCAGGTCTGCATGCGGGCAGCTGCCAAGACTGAGGCGCACAGAAGAGGGGCCGCCTGAGGACTCGGAGGGCTGAGGGGAGACACCCCAGGAGAGTCTGACCTTGACAGCACCTGGGTCTCAGGGCAGTCAATACCTAAGTACGGTATTTTTTTTTTTTTTTAGTTTTTTTATTTTTTTAAAATATACATCCAAATTAGCATATAGTGCAACAATGATTTCAGGAGTAGATTCCTTAGTGCCTCTTACCCATTTAGCCCATCCCCCCTCCCACAACCCCTTCCATAACCCTCTGTTTGTTCTCCATATTTATGAGTCTCTTCTGTTTTGTCCCCCTCCCTGTTTTTATATTATTTTTGCTTCCCTTCCTTTGTGTTCATCTGTTTTGTGTCTTAAAGTCCTCATATGAGTGAAGTCCTATGATTTTTGTCTTTCTCTGACTGACTATTTCACTTAGCATAATACCCTCCAGTTCCATCCACGTAGTTGCAAATGGCAAGATTTCATTCTTTTTGATTGCCAAGTAATACTCCATTGTATATACCACATTTTCTTTATCCATTCATCCATTGATGGACATTTGGGCTCTTTCCATACTTTGGCTATTGTTGATAGTGCTGCTATAAACATTGGGGTGGATGTGTCCCTTTGAAGCAGCACACCTGTATCCCCTGGATAAATACCTAGTAGTGCAATTGCTGGGTCATAGGGTAGTTCTATTTTTAGCTTTTTGAGGAAGCTCCATACTATTTTCCCGAGTGGCTGCACCAGCTTGCATTCCCAGTACGGTGTTATTTTTATTTCACAATGGATATCTGGTTGTTCCAGGACCATTTGTTGAAATTTTCACTTCTCCCCAAAGGATTGCCTTGGCCATAAATGTGAAGGCTTACTTCTAGAATTTTTATTCTATTCCATTGACTACACTAACCTGATTACTATAGCTTTTTAGTAAATTTTGAAGTCAGATTGTATAATTCTTCCAATTTTGTTCTCTTTTCAAAATTGTTCTGGCTACTCCAGGTACTCTGAATTTCCATGTACATTTTATGATCAGCTTGTTGGTTAAAAAACAACAACAACAACAACACACAAAAAAACAGAACCTCCTAGGAATTCAATAGGGATTGTACTATGTCCATAGATCAGTTTTGGGGGAAATGCTATCTTAACAATATTGAGTGTTCATATCCATGAACGTTGTATATCTTTCCATTATTTTAAATGTCTTCAGTTTCTCTCAGCAACGACTTATAACTTTCAATGTATAGACTTTACTACAGTTTTGTTAAATTCATTATTGTTAATGCTATTGTTAATAAAATAACTAATATTATTTTCAGTGGCATTTTTGCCAAATACAGAAATATGATTGGACTTGCTATTTTTTTTAACAATACAAAGTCAAAAGATTTGTTTTTTAACAACTGTTTCCATTCCAGATAATGGCAAATTACATAAAACTTTTCTAGGTCAGCCAAGGCAATGGAGAAATTTTTACTTTGACCACGTGGTGGCAATTTGCTGTGGAGCTAGCTGGAGGCACGCAGAGGTTCCTGACGCCAGGTAGGGACTGTATTTGATTTCAGGTGTGCTCTGGATAACACTGAAGATAAATGTCCCAGAGCTTACTGGAGAGCACTTTACCTGCCTCTTGCAAAGCTATTTCATTACTAGTAGTTTTGTTTTTTGTTTTGTTTGTATTTTAGAATCATGTTGTCTGTGATCAACACAGTTTCACTTTCTATTCTTTATTCCTTTTTCTTGTCTTATTGCACCAGCTGGAACTTCAGTACATCCTTGCCTTGATCCCGGTTTTAAGAGGGATGTACTCAGTCTTTCACCAGGAAGTATGTTAGTTGTATTTAATAGGTGTATTGCATAGGTCAGAATGAAGATCTTTTCATTTCATTCCTAATTTGTTGAGAATATTTTTTTGTCACACGTAAGAGTTTCTTATTGGCAACTCCCTTTCTGAATTGACATCGCCATATTATTGTCATTTATTGTTGGTATTTTGTAGAATGTCAAATAATTTTCACATAGCCATGGTACTTAATCCTGCATGCTGCTAGATTCGGTTTGCTAACACTTAATCAATGGTGTCTGTCTGTGTTTTCTTGAAGGATTTTGCCTCGTGATATTCTTTTGGGATGACATTGTCTGGCTTTGGTATCAGGTTGGAACTGGCCTCACAGAACAGGTCTCCCTTCTTCTATATTCTGAGAGGGTGTGTGTCATTATTTTTTAAAAATTCAGTAGAATTCGACAGTGTTGGTGATTTGTGTAAATTGGCTGGAAAGGTAACTACCTTTCTTAAGTGAGAAATGCATTTTTCAACACTGGAAGATTTAGAATGAATATACAAATGTTTAAAAGCTCCAGACCCCATGCTATTACTACTGTGGCACTAGAAAGCCATATGACCATATCTGGCATATACAGTTTTGAAAACAGAAGAAAATGTATCCTCAGGGGTGTGGGGTGGGGAGGGTTTAAGCCGGTGGGATCCTAAAGCTCCACGCACACCAAGAGGCGAGCCCAGCCATCAAAGTGGGATGATGATCTATCTCAGATAATCCACAGAGGGATTAAACGTGATGATGGATGACAAGTGTCCAGCAGAGTGACAATGAACGGTCACAGCTTCCTTGGATTCCTGAGACAGGATGGGAATAAGGTGGCCCTGAGACTGCTCTACTACACATTCTAGAGGCGAGCTCCAGAGCCACACACCAGAGAGAGGGCTTCCACATGTTCGCCTGGACACACGTTATAACCAGCGGGGGTACATGGCCCTCACGGTCATACATGGTCAACACCCACATGGTCATCACATCTTTGCTTCTTGAGATGTGTCCTTCATGTCACTCAGAAGCTGTGTGGCCACCACCACCCAAGAAGGGATGGCAGGGATGGGGCGCCAATAGATGCTATCACTGCCACAGCCACCACTGTGACCCCTGGAATGGAGCATCAGCCTGGTCTCCATGCATGTAAAGTGTGTACTTGTTGGAAGGCTTGATGGGAGCGAGTGGCGGGGAGGGGTCATGCCATAATTGTGTTGGCTACGGTTTAAGCTGTGACTTGGCCAGTCACACACAGTCCCCACTGAAGACCGGCCTCCAGCATCTCCAACACGGAGCTCTGACTCCAGGCTCTGCAATGAACGCAGTGGACCAGATATGTCCCTCCTCCCCGCTGACCTGGGAGATGAGCAGGGGCACCCTTCTGCCGTGACAGTAAGTGGGTCACTGAGCCCTTCCTGGCCAGAATCCCGCCAGCTTGCTGGAGTGCACACATGTCACCCAAGCACACGTGTGATGCTTCCGTTCCAGTAGCACCCATTTTTCCGTCATGTTTCTCTGCTCACACACATGCCCTGTGTTTTAGATCGTTTGTGCTGCCCGCCTTGTTTCCCTTTATCCCCCTCCCACCACTGTCCTGTTCAAGCAGTGTCCCCGGAGGACACCATAAATGCCTTAAACCAGCCAGACAAGCAGGTCCAAATACTGTCCTGCCCTTGCTCTTGTGGGGAGCTTAGACTCAGCACTGGACCCCACCCGGCCGTGCCTCACTTACCATCACCCACAAGTCCTCCATGAACGTGTTGGTGGAGGAGGGTGGACCTGAGTGCACATCCAGCAGCAGGTGGTTGAACTTCACTCTGTGAGATGGCAGGGGGAAGGGGAGACACTCATCAACAAGGACGGCCACTGCTTCCTGGAGGGGATACTGATGGCTGCCGGAAACCACAGGCCACAGCATCACACAGCCTCCTTACCACCCTTTCCCCTCAGGTCCACTGCATGGTGGGAGACCCCGGGAGGGCAGGGGAGGAGCACCTAAAGGGAGAGCTGCAGGAGCAGCAGGGGGTGTCAGGAAGAAGGGGTGCCCCTGCAGATCAGGAGGGGATTTGGGAAGAGACCCTGGGTTTGGAAGGAAAGAGATGTTCAGGAATTACCAAGAGCAATGGTGGGGATGTAGGTCGTGGGACACTCAGCTAACTGAACTGTGCAAGTGGATTGAACAGTGTCCACCAATGACCTCACATTGCTGTAAGGGGGGTTTTCAGATGCAGCGACTCTAGCAGCTCAAGGTGTCATCACCTGAGACCAGGGTCAGCCCGACGACCGCATCCGTGCAAGAGGACAGGCCCTCAGCCCGACGACCGTGTCCGTGCAAGAGGACAGGCCAGCCCTCGGCCCGACGACCGAGTCTGTGCAAGAAGACAGGCCTTCGGCCCGACTACCACGTCCATACAAGAGGACAGGCCCTTAGCCCAATGACCGCATCCGTGCAAGAAGACAGGCCCTTAGCCCGATGGCCGTGTCCATGCAAGAGGACAGGTCAGCCCTCGGCCCGACCACCATGTCCGTGCAAGAGGACAGGCCCTAGCCCGACGACCGCGTCTGTGCAAGAGGACAGGTAGGCCCTCAGCGGGATGACCACTTCCATGCCAGAAGACAGTCAGGCCCTTGGCCTGACGACCGCATCCGTGCAAGAGGACAGGCAGGCCCTCCTGGTTCGTTAATTTTCAATCATTCTTGCCAGAAAGGGGCAAAATGGGAAAACTGAAGAGACAAAGGGAAAACAGCGTCAGGTTCGAGCCAAGGAGAGAAGCCAAGTGCAGGTCCTATGACTGGGGACATGTCGAGGTGAGTCCGGCTCCAGCCTCCAGAGCAGTGAGACGGTACATTTCTATTTTTTAAGCCACCTGTTTTGTGGTCCTTTGTCAGGGCAGCCCTGGCAGACCGAGACCCTCACCCTAACGTGAGCATATTTCTCATTTCTCCATGTTCTGAGGTGACTTTCCACGCTGGTACAGTTTCAAAGTGGAGACCAAGTGCACGTTTTAAAATGTGTGCTTACCCTGGGTTGTGACCTTCATAATGGGCCACTTTCTGCTTCTGTGACTTTGCAGGGGTGCACTTTGGGTGCGTGTGTGCCTGCAGGGCTGTCCTCTGTGTGACTCCTCGCAGGCTCAGAATGAGCAGGCATGGCTCAGGAGAGACGGGAAACTAGGTATTATCGGAGGTCATAAAAAGGAGGCTGGGACCCGCTCCCCACACGTTCTCCGACTGACACACAGAATAAATGAGCGCTGACGCTGGTGTGCTAGTTCAGATGCAAGTTGTCCACAGGGAGAGAATTACTGCATTTCCCCAAGCACGTGGAGCGCAAAAGGTCCCTGCGTAGCTGTACGTGGTACTGTTACGTTAAACAGAGCTATTTCCTACTGTGTTGTCACATTATTTAAAAATATCCCATCAGAGATGAGTCACTTTCCAAAGCAATTTGACTTAAGATCGCGTAGCCATTTTCATTCAGAGAGAACAAGTCCAACAAGCTTACAACCTACCTGTGTGAGGGTGATTTCAGGTCACCTGTGGCTGCCTGTGGGGGTAAAGGAAAAAGAAGAAGAAATTGTTGGTACTGAGGCTATTCGTAGGAAATCAAGTCCGTCATTAGTTTCAGGTGCGTGTGGCTCAGAGACTTCCCAGGAAGGGGTCTCTGTGTCAGAGGTTAAGAATACATTGAAGATTTTAAGAAACTGTCAAACTACTTTCCACAGTGGTATCACTGTAAACCCCCGACGACTTTGCACACCTAGCTACGGGCCTCCGGTTCCTCTGTGTCTCCCGCTGCTGGTGCCGGTACCCTTTCTCAGGGAGCCGTTCCAACTGTCTTACCGTGGCTTTAGTTGCACTTTCCTAGTGGTGAATGATGTTGAACATCTTGTCAGGTGATTATCTGCCACCCATATATCCTATTTGGTAAAGTTTATTAGAATCTTTTCCCCATTTTAAAAATGGGGCCGTTTTTCCCTATTAAGTGTTGAGAGTTGTTTATTTATTCTGGATTTAAGTACAGGGTTTGCAAATATTTATTCCAACCTGTGACTTACATTTTTATTTTTGCAGTGGTGAATTCTGAACAGGAAATGCTTTCTTTTATAAAAAAGTCAAATTTTCCACTTTCTTCATAGTGGTTTTGGTGCCCATATTAAAGAAAACTTTGTCTACCTCAAGATCACAAAGGTTTTCTTCTGTTTTCTTCCTAAAGTGTTATAGGTTAGCCCCTAAATTCAGAACTGTGGTTGATTTTGAGTTATTTTTGTGTGTATGGTGAGAAGCAGCTATTAAGCTCTTCCCCGCCCTCTTTTTTTACATATGGTCATCCAATTGTTCTGGCACAGCTTATTAAAGATACTCTCATCTCTCCCTGTTTAATTATCCTGGCACCTCTGTTTAACACCCACTGATCAGGTTTTATTTCTGGACTTTCTATTCTGTTCCCTTGACCTGCATGTCTACCCTCACTGGGCACACCACCCTCACGGCTCACACTGTCCTGACTACTGTAGCTTGATAGTTCATTTTTAAGTCAGATTGAGTAAGTCCTCCAATTTGCTGCTTCTTTTTCTAAATTCTTTTGGTCACTCTACGTCCTTTGGATTTCTGTATCTATTTTAGGGTTGGCTTGCTATTTCCTTAAAGAAAAAAGCTTGCTGGAAACTCAATAGGGCTCATGGTAATTATGTAGATCAATTTTGGGGGGAGTTTTCTATCATGACAATATTTTGCGTTCCAGTCCACAAATATTCTAAATCTTTCCGTTTATTTGGATTGTGTTCAGTTTCTCTCATCGATAGTTTGTAGCTTTAAGTATACACATTTGGTGCTTGTTTTATTTTATTTTATTATTTTCAATGCTATTACAGATGGAATGGTTTTCTTAATATCATTTTGAGATTTTTCATTGTTAGTATACAGAAATATAATGGGGGTTATTATATTCATTTTGTATTCTACCACCTTGCTGAGCTATCTTATTATTTCTACTATATTTTTTGCAGATTTGTTAGAAGCATGTTTCCTGCAAATAAAATCAGGTTCATTTTCAAATCTGTATGTCTTTGTATTTCTTGCTGTATTACACTGGCTGGAACTTTAGTAAAATGTCAAACAGAAGTTTGAGGTGGACATTCTTGCCTCAGTCTCAATCTGTGAAGAGCAGACATAAACAGACACACACACACACACACACCCCTTACTCCACGTCTGTGTCCTATAGTTATTCCGTAACACTTTTTTAAGAATGGACAATTTCAAACACCCAGAAAAGTGGAAAGGATTGTACAAGAATGCCCAAACACTCAACTTCTCGGTTCTATCATCATTAAAATTTTGCTGTGAATATTTCTTTTTAACCATGTGACTATCCATCCATCATTTTATTTTCTGGTGCTTTTCAAAGCCAGCAGGACACAGACATCAATACCCTTCGTTAAAGCACACGGATGCCACTTCAGTCTTCGCACACCCAGATTGCATTGCATTTATCTCTTTCTCCCCCCTTACACACACACACACACACACACACACACACACACACACACTATAAGCCCTACAGTTAAGGATATTTTCTGTCAGTTTTTCTTCTCTTCTCCCTCCACCTTTGTTCCCATACGAGTAGCATGCCTGGGTACTGAGTAAATGCTTCAAACCAGTCAAACAAGCAATCCCAAGCGTTTTCTGTCCTCATTCTGGGGGCAGCCTGAGACCTTTCACATGCCCAGCGGCTCTCACCTGCAGCGGGGAGCTCTCCTCACACGTGGTGATGGTGGAACGCAGACCCGGGCACCTCAGCTGCGGCGGGGCCTCCTTGCGCTGCTCTCTACAGGGATGGGGCAAAAGGGAGGACAGACTTCCATGAGCAAAGAAGGGCCTTGCTTTGTGTAGTGAGCTCAGAGAGCACCGCTGACGGCTGCAAAGCTCCATGCACTGGCTGCCATCGTGACATGCTCATCTGCAGAGCCTCAGAGCCAGGAGCTCCTGGGAGGCCGTCCGTGTGCCCTCGGGTTGGCTGCACAACGGAGGACACGGCGCAGGAGCACCATCCATAAAGGTCTATGACTGCTTGCCGGTGGGAGGCCACAGGGGTGCTTCTTCCTGCTGCGGCACCCCCACGCTGGGCCACTGCGTTCTTGAGTCTGTGTGTGCAGCAGGGCTCAGTTACAAATGGACAAAGTGACCTGCCTTGGAGACCATGGCATTGTCACTTTGTGCTCATTCCTTGCAGCAACTGTAGGAAACTGAGGACTGTCCTTGATTACCCAAGTAGGTCCAATGCAATCACACGAATCCTTAAAAACTGAGAAATGAGGAAAAGGAGGAAGTCCGAGAGATCTAAAATATGAAGAGACTAGACCCACCATTACCAACTTAGAGATGGAAGGGCCACATAGCAAGAGTGGGAAAGCAACAGCTGCACTGGCATTCTCTATCTGCCCCGAAGCAGACTCTTCCCCATAACCTCCAGAAGGGAGGGCTGACCTGGTGAGCCGTGACTGTTGCCTTGGGAGGCACCAATCAGGGACCCAGCTGAGCTTGCCAGGCACATGACCCACAAGCGCTTTCAGACGAGTCTTAGTTCAAGCCACTACATTTGTGGGAATTTGCCAGATAGCAATAAAAAATTAATACAAGCCACTTGATGGACATTAGCTGAGCAGAACACCTGTAGAATTAGGCAAGAAGTATCTTCACACGTGTGATCCTACTTTTGCAGCAGATTAATGGTCCAGAGGAAATACTCCCAATAAATTGGTCTGATACCTACTAATAGAGAGAAGCACCCTAGAGAGTGCTACACTAAGTTCTCCCCTAAAATATACCAGTGATTTACATCATGGAACTCCACAGGCACTTACTGAGTGGATTTTTCTTTTGGGGGGATTGACAGAGTGCCATGTGATTTAAAGATACTCTTTGATCTCTTGGAGCTGACATTCTGACAGTGGGCTTTGCCTAACATGTAAGTTACACGTGAGTGTCCAGGTCAAACTAGGGACACTTCTGCAGGAAAGAGAGGCCACTGGGACAGATGGCCCAGCGCATTGAGAGGGCTTGTCTCTCAACACAATCGACCTTTCAATACAAAGGTTAGCAGCTCCCTTTCCAGTTGGAGAAGGGAACACTATAGTGATTGAAAATAAGAAATAACATTCCAGAAATGAGGAATATGGTCCCTCCCAAAGATGAAGTAACTTATATTCATAAAAATTATGTTTCTTTTTCTTTTAACTATGTCCACGATGTATGGAATTTTTTTAAGTGTATTTATTTATTTTGACAGAGAGAGGCCTTGGGGAGAAGGGGCAGAGAGAGAGGCAGAGAGAATCCCAAGCAGGCTCACTGCTGCCAGCACAGAGCCCAACGTGGGGCTCAACCCCACAAACCGTGAGATCATGACCTCAGTAGAAACCAAGTGTCCCATGCTTAACCGCCTGAGCCACCCAGTGGCACCACAATATATGGAATTTTTAAAAGGGGCTCTAAAGAGTTGAACAATGTGATTACAATTTTATAAAAACAAAGCATTGTGAGTATAACTCACAAAATAATACTAAAACGGAACTTGGAAGACAGTCCTCGGAGCACCAGCAGTGACTGCAGTGCGTGGGGCGGCCAGAGACTTGAGGTCCCCAGTTCCTGCGCAGTGTCCACACCGACTGCCCAAAAACGGGGTTAGTCTCAGTTGCTTCTAGAGGCGGCTGGCCCCCAGGCTGGACAGGGCGAGGGGCACGTGCTCAGATTGTACCTAAAGGACCGCAGTGTGGCAATGCTTCAAGTGAAACTCCAAACGACCCGGGTTTTCCCAGAAGCATGGCTACCGGGTGTCTAAGGAAACAAATGCAAAAGGAATGAGCGGATTCTTTGGAGGGATTCCCGATCCTCGGTCGAGAACCAGCACCAGCCCTGTGACCTGCCCAGCTCCACCAGAACATGGGAGTCGCCCCCCACCCGTTTCTGCGAGGGCCGAACTTCCGAGAGCACCACAGAACTGGGGCACTTACGGCCCGCTCCCCCAGGGGAGACCGACTTCTGGGGCAGTTTCAGGGCTTGGAGCTGAGACCATGCGGCTCCGCTCGCTCCCGCCTTTAAGGAATGTTTCCTGTAACTCCACTTGGAACTCTGCCTTTCTCAGAACTGCATGAAAACTATTTTAAAAATTATACGGAAACTAAAAACGTGGAGGAATTGTCAACAACTATGGAAACTAAAGAATGCCAAGGGCGTTCCCCTGCTGGACATTCAGGGTGAGGCACGGCCGGAAGAGGGTCTCCTGGGGGAGCCGGGGGCACCAGGTCCTGGGCAAATCCACCTTAGCCCCTGTCTCTGTGAACACACAAATTCAGGACGGCTTGGAAGTCAAAATGCAAAGCGAATAAAGCTGGTGAAAACACTAGCAAAGAATGTGGGTATTTGTATAACCTTGGAGTAACGAAGACTTTTTAAAGCAAGACTATTGAGAGCATATAGTATTTGTCAGACAGATAAAACAACTCTAGTAAGCTTACACACTTACCTACATGCAGACGGACTCAGGTCATCTGCTTGCTGTGAGCAATAAAAATTCATAACGTGAAAAAGTTGTTGACACTGGGCTTAGTCTTATACACGATTCAAGTCAGTTATTAGTTAATTTTGAGTAATGGTGCCTCAGAGTCCCTGGGTCCTAGGAAAGGATCTCACTGGGGGATAGCACCCCTGTCACATGAAGAATACCTGTGTCTTCACTTCTAATAGTTAAGAAACTGGAAGTGGGATTGCTGACTTCAACGCTGACTATACATTTCACTTTTTAAGAAAACACCAAACTGCTGATCAAAGTGATATAATTTGGTATCTGCACTAGTAACGTAGGAGCCTTTCGATCTACAGCTTCACCAACGCTTTTTATTATTGGTTCTTTTGATTATAGCCATTCTACTGGGTGTGTAATGGTATCTTACTGTGGTTTTGTGTTTTCTTAATGGTAAGTGATGTCGATGTGCTTATCTGCCACCGTGGATCCTCCTTGGTGAACAGTTGGTTCAAATCTTTTGCGCATTTAAAAAGTTAAAACACTGGGTCATTTTTCTTATAATTAAATTTTGAATTCTTTATATATTCTGGGCACAAGTATATGATTTGCAAATATTTCTGCCTTTGGCTTATGTTTTCATTTTCTTAATGGTGCTCGTTTGAAAAGCAAATGTTTTTAATTTTGATGAGAAACAGCTGCATTAATATATGGGCCTAAAAGGAGTCAGCCCTGCTGGCTTGATTCTGTGGACAGTGAACGTACAAATGATATAACACACATGCACACCACACACCAAACACACATGTACTGTGCTGCACACACACACATACACTGCATCACACACACCATGTACACATGCACACATACACATGCACTGCATCACACACATGTACTCGGTCACACACACACACACCGTATCTCACACTAAACACACACACACACACACACAACCACACACACATGCACTGCATCACATACTATGCACACACAACCACACACGTGCATCACATTATACACATCATGCACTCACACGTGCAAACATGCAGTGCATCTCACACCAAACACACGTGCACACACACACTGCATCACACACACCACATACACATACACACATACACCTGCACTGCATCACACAACGTGCACACACACACACACACACACACACACGGAATCAGAGAATTGTGCCAACACAGAAGCAAAGGACTGTGAGAAGTTCCAGCTGCAAGGTGACACTGGGCGCTGCCCCAGGCCTGGATAGCGCAGATGGTGAAGCAGAGGGGCACCCGATACCTGTGGCATGCTTATTTTGAAGGACAGCTCTTTCCTCCCTGCTGGAACTTTTGGAATATTTTGATAGCGGTTCTGTGTCACATACTCATATGTGCTCAACTTCTTGAACACTAGAGAGGAGAAAGGCGGAAACAGGCAGTTACAATTACGCAAGCGGGCAGAGTGGCCCACAGGCCACAACCCGGTCTTCCAGGGCTTCCCCCCCAGGGTGCCGGGAGCTGCCTCCTAACCTGGGGCGCTGGGGGGCTGCTGCATGGCCACCCCGGGGCCCACCTGGCCTGTGGGAGGCAAGCAGTAGCTCGTCACAGCCCCAAGGCTGCTGGTGCCCCGTCCCAGGAACAGCTACCCTGCAGCCTTCCAGGCCCACAAAGCCAGTGTGGACCTGGATGCTGGCTCCGGCACTGTGGCAGAAGCACCCCAGGTCACTGAAAGGACATCTGAGACCCGAGTCTGTCAACAGACAGCACCGTCCACGAAACGGGTTCTGTGCCTGCTTCAGCAGACGCACCAATCCTCCCACTTCTCTCCCTAAAACCAACAAACACGAGGACAGATGGCTTCTAATTATTTCTGGAAAGGGATAAGGGCCACCCACAGAAGCCTAATTGCAGCTGGAAGGGCAGACGGAAGGTGGGCTGCCCCCCACACCCGCATGGAGCCCGTTCCCTTCCCTGGGTGGTTTGTACAAGGGCATCTGTCTGTGTTTGCTTTGGCTTCCTGATGAACTACACCTGGCTCTTACTGGTTCTCCCACCTCCCCCAGAACCTGTGTGAGGGCATAATTTGCATCTGGCCACATGCTCGCGAAAACACTAGTTCTCTGGCAGGGATTGTAGGGATGGCTGCCATCACCATCAGGTGGCAAGTACACACTGTGTGTTCCCCAGAGCTCACACTCGTCCTGAGTTTTGAGTAAACACCTTCATCTGACAGTAACGAGAGGAGATGTGGCTGGGGAGGGAGGCCAGAGTGCGGTGTGCACTGAATGAGTGTCTGCCGTGTCCCCTCCAGCGACACTAGGCATCAACACAGCAGCCCGGGGCCCCTGGTCTTTGGGATGCTCTGTCCCCCGCTTGTGTGGAGGCGGCTTTCCCCACACCCCTGCTGCTGGTACCAGACATCTGTGCATCTTCCTGGGAGGTCTTGCCCTCACCAATGCTGCACTCCACTCGTGCTGCAGTGTCAGGATGTCCTTCCCCCAAACTTCAAAGAGGCATCCAGCTGCCCACAGCTTCTGACAGGCCCCCCAGCAGCCCCTACCCCCCACCTCAGGGTGTTTGTGTCACGCCATCCCTTGGAGAGTGGGTGGCCCCAGCGCCTTGCACAAGAGGTGAGGGGCGTCACTTCCATGACTGGGCTACAAAAGGCCGGCTGCCCCCTCATGCTGGAGTGTCCTGGTGGGAGGAGGCACCAGCCAACAACTCACGGGGAACTGAGGCCAGGAACTGGCCTGCCAACACCCTGGTGTTGAACCTAAACGTGGGTCCCAGTCGGATGAGACCACAGCCCTTCCTCACACCTGGCGGAAGCCTTGTGGCCGAGCAGGGCCAGTGGACCCAGCTAAGCTATGCTGAACCCATGACCCACAGAGACTGCAAGGTGATAACTCTGTTACTTCAAGCAGGGTAAGTTTATTATAACAATAGCTAATATCCCAACTTTTTCTGGAAGTCTGTGCTTTGCTGTCCAAATACCCTGTAAACAGCACCTTGAGCCATAAGCTCCGTGTGCATCTCCCTCCCCTACCCCCACAGTGAGTGTGGCACCACCAGCCTCCCTGTTGCTTGGGTTGGGGCCCTCTGGTCCCTGTGCCTGGATCTCCCATTGGCCATCTGTCCCGTGGACCTGTTCTCCAGTCTCACATCCGTCTGTCCTGAGTGGCCGCAGTGGACTTCTGGACCTGCCCAGCTTGCCACCTGCTGGCTGTACTGTATGCTGCAGCTGGGGCACTGTCCCCAAATTCACCCTTGTCCCCATTGGCCAGTGAGTGGAAGCTTTAGGATAAGGGCCTGGGCTGACCCACCTCTGGCTCCGGGTGCTGATTCCGGCCCTGGCTCTGCTGAGGACACTCCCTGTGCCAGACCCGCTCTGGCAGCCACATAGGGCCCCCGCTGCCACCTTCTCCCTTGCAGAAGCCACAGAGAGAATTCATGCCCTCCCCTGGGCCACTGCGTGGTGGGGCCTGCTGCACGCAGTGCCGCGTGGACTCCAGGAAACGGCCAGTGTCCCTGCAGCAAGCTGGGTCAGCAGATACCCTGTCGCTGGCTCACTATTTTTCATTGTTAGGACTTGGTGCTTCTCTAAATCCCCTGTTCTTTTTTTAATGGTGCCTGTTCCTGCCTCGCATGTTCTGCTCCCTTATCTAACTTACTCCTAGTCCCTCTCGTGTCCTCTGCAGGCCTCAGAGCAGAATGAGCCCTGCTGTCCCTCTAGGGGTGTCTCTTCCTGTCATTTGTCTGATGTGCTCGTTTCTAGCAGGGGCCGGCAGACCTTGTCTTGGGCCATGTGGGAACGCAAGGGACAAAGACTGGAGTGGGGGTCAGGACACATACTTAAGAAGAGGTGGAAGATGAACAGGTATCCAGGCAGCAGGAAGCTGAGGGCAGACAGCAGCAGGACGAACACCCCAATGCCCAGGACCACCAGGGCCTTCGTCTTTACAGGGAAAAAAGGAAGGAACAGCAGCCAAGTGTCCTTGGAGACACCTGCGGAGGCAAGGGAGACATGCATGCATCCGGCACCTGGGGCATGGCCAGCCCCTCCTTGGGAGGTGGGGGAGGGTGAGCAGCCCAAGGAAGCCCCTCCCCCACCCCAGTGTGTGCCCTACCTCACCCAGGTGCCCTTGCAGCCCCCTGACTGAGGTGGGTGTCACAGCCCCACTTTACGGGTCTGGAAGGTGAGGCTGGGAGAGGATAACTAAGGGTCCGGGTTGCAGAGCCTGACCCCCTGCCTGGCTGAACCCCCACCCTGTCCCAAGGGCCATGCCACTGTGCCAGGCCCTCCCCGTTCTCAGTCAGCCGCCCTCACAGGGAACTGCAAGGCAGTAGCCAGCGCCTTGGGACATTTCCAGGACTTGGCCATCTGGGCCCCAAGGGCTGTTGACACTTCCAAACTTCGGTGTGAGGAAAGCACTGAGGAATCTGCAGGCAGGCCCATGGAAATGGAATCCAGCTGAAATGCTCTCATCCCACCACAGAGTCTGGGAGGTACTGATTCCAGTCCTTTACGTGGCATGGAAAGTGGCTGCCAGGCCCGCTGTGTGCCTTGGGGGCTGCAGCGCAGTGTGCATGAGGCTGGATGTACCATGGGGTGGCTGGCCACATGCTTGTCCCCTTAGCCGGTGATGTCTTGATGAATTCCCACCAATGAGACCAAAGTGCCCCAGGGAACTGGCGGGTAAGCAGCCCCATGGAATCTTCTGGAACAGCAAACCCAGGAGATTGCCTCAGTCATCAGGCATTCATGTGCAGCACATCCACGATGGTTCTGGAGCGAGCAAGTTCCCAGAAAGAAGCACCTTCGGAGACCAGGCTGCCCTCTGTTCTGCCAGCGCGTGGCAGCGAGGGCCCAGCCGACGCCCACATTGGAAGGAAGTAAGGACACGTGCTATGGAACTCGGGTGCGCTGAGGCTGCTGCTTACCATGTGTGAGCCGCATTTCAGAGTGTGTTGGGGCAATGAGAGGCCCCGTGGCCGGGAGGACCTTCGCAGGGAATCCCCAGTGCCCACCGGTGACTGTTCTGAGGCGGCAGTCACCGGCCAGCCCCTCTGCTCAGGCCATGTGTGGGGAATGTCAGGAAGGATGGCAGGCGGAGGCCTCCAGCTGGTTGTGTGCAGAGCGCAGGCGGCTCTTCTGCTGAGCAGGGCCGGGTCTCGCTGAGACTCCCACTGTTCCCTTTTACCATGGAAATATCCAGGATGCACTCCAGAGCAGGTGCAGGTCAGATAGCCCATCCCACCAGGGCTCATCCAGCCCAGGTGCACTGAAGGCCTTGGGATGAAGGTGCACAGGGCATGGTGCCCTTCCAGGAAGAGGGCATGGCCGTGACATGCTCTGGAGAGAGGCCTGGACCGGGAAAGGAAGCTTTGCTCTGAACCCTGAGGGCTGAGGTCCCCAAACACTCAGGACAGACACATGAGGTGCTCCGCTTGGGGTTCTCCCTGTGTCAGTGTCCAGGGCTGCTGTGACTGATGGCCATAGACCAGGCAGTTTCAACAGCAGAGATGAAGCCCCGAAGTCAGGGTGTTGCAGGGCCCGTCTCCCTCCGAGGCCATGGGGGAGGATCTGTCCTTGGATCTTCCAGCTTCTGGGGCTCCAGGCACCCCTTGGCTTGTGGCCATGTCCCTCCAGTCTCTTATAAGGATGTTTTCACTGGATCCAGGATCCCACACATTGCCAGGTAACCCATGATCATCTCAGGATCCTTAATCACATCTGGGAGGACCCTCTCTCCAAATAAGGTCACGGTCACAGGCCCGGGGTTGTGCAGTGATGGACAGACCTTTGAGGCACATGTGTTCCCAAGGCCAGGTTCCTGGAGCCGCTCAGCAGACACCTGCAGCCACACACCACCCAGCACCTTCCCCAGGCAGCCCTGCCCTCCCGCCCCACCCTGCTCCCTGCCAAGACCAACTACTGGGTGATGGGCACAGGGCCCCAAACCTGCCTTCTGGTCCCTGGGGGACTGCTGCCCTCCTGCCCGGCCCCACACCTCACCCAGCTAGGGGCGGGCCAGACTGACGTCCCCCAGAAGGAGAGCTTTCCCTGAAAGACAGCTGGAGGGAGAGGCTACCACCACGAGTGACCCGAGAGAAAGCAACGCCAGAGAGGGCCCCCCGCCCCGTACCTTCATAGAGGGGATGAGTGCGCAGCACCTCCGGGTTGACTGAGTACTGGATGAAGATGTACAGCAGGATGCTGATCAGGCAGAGCAGGCTGGCCAAGGCGGAGACCAAAGAGCAAAAGAAGTACCTGCGGGGGGCAGAGCCAGACTCAGGGCTGGGCAAGGTGCCCCTGACCCTGAACCCAAGGCCCAGCCTTCTTCCTGTCTCCTGGCACCCGAGCTCCCCAGGGGATGCCCTGAGGGCACCTCCAGTTTCTGTGCCCCCCTCCCACCCCCACGCGGCAGTGAGAAGGGCCTGGCCTGGCTCCCAGGTGGGTACACGGAGGCTCCAGGCGGGTCGGGCTGCCCGCAGCTTCCTCCACACGCCGCCACTGCTCACCAGGGCTCTGCCGGGTCGGGATCAGGACCACCACCCGTGCCCCCCATGTTGCATGGGATCCTGGGTGCTGTGCTTCATCCAGAAGCATGGAAGCCCAGCAGGTCGGGGAAGCAGGGGTGCTGGGACAGGCGCCTGGCCGGCCAGCGGCCCACAGTGCATCATCTCCACACACCCTCCCGGGGCCTGTGCACACTTCTGTGCACAAGTGACATCTTGTGCTTTGGCATTAGACCAGAATCACTCCTGTCCTCTTGCCTGTGCTCAGGACACAGAGAACAATCTAACCATCAAAAAATTAAATTCTGGTCAGCAATTCTTGGAATAATCTTCTGCTGCAAGGTCTTCCTTTGGGCTTTCTACCGTGGTGATATTTAAGGAAACTGTTTCTTTAGCATTTTCAATCTTCAGCAGTGTCTTTTATCCAGCTGAAATTTATCTGACTCCATTATTCTTTTCCAGAACATCTTGAGGTTTGTTTTTGTTTTTTTAACACATCTTTAGGCAGAGAGCTAAAACGAGAATGTCCTCAAAGGGTCATGTGGATGTGGAGGGCAGCCTGCATTGTGGCCCCTTGTCAAAGGCCCTGGAGGGCACGTGTCCTGTGTGTCCCCGAGGTGCAGGGGGCACAAACCTGGCCCCACACCTGGCTCTGGTTCCCAGGGAACCTGTGGTGTGCGGTGCAGCTGTTCCAGCCGACGGGCCCACCCCGCAGCAGAAGGCCCTCGGCCATCCGGTGCTGCTGGCACCAGGCCAGAGGCGGCCCTCCCGGCAGGGTGAGGGCCAAAGCCTGTCCAACTGCATGTTCGGGGCCAGAAACGTCGCTGTCGTCTCTGACTCCTGCGTCTGTGGTGCCTCAGCGCCCAGTCCGGGCACTTCCCCTGTGAAGGCACGTCCTCTCAGGAGCTTATCACACTTTGCCAACTGTTTTGGCCAACTCGTCTTGTAAATGTAGTCATTTCCTCTTGCTTTCTCTGCCTGACGGTGGAAGGGACAGGAGGGAGTCTGGGACTCCACGTGGACAGGGGTGGCCATGCCCTCACCAAGACCCCCGCGCACATGGTGCCCTCCCTCACTTCTGCACACACTCCTTGCTGCTGCCACTGCCCAGTGGATAGGAGGGCTCCTGGGGCCCAGCCGTCCCCACCAGGAACTTCTGCAGCCTTTTGTGCCCGGAGGCCACTGTCAGGACCTCGGAACTCCACCCTGTGTGCCCTGTGGGGCCCGGTCAGCTTGGTCCTCCTCAGTGGCAGGGCCACACACCCTCGCCCATCCCAGACAGCCGACCAGACCTCAAGGCGACCAGCCTGTGGCACCAAGACCTTAAGAGGAGCATCTGGGGGAGAGAAGAGAGCCCTGCTACCATGAGGAGGCAGCCCCCCCCACCCGACTCCAGCTGGCCTGGGGCTCCTCCTCTGTAGTGGAGAGGGCGAAATTTGTCAAATTCTCATTTGACTTTTCTAATGATGACGGCTTTGCATTTCCTTCTGCTCAAAGCAGCAACGCTTTTGAAGCCTGAACAAGTGGAGCATTTCTTGACTGGGCTGCACGGAGCATGGCCCTCCTGAACCAGGCTGCCCGGAGCACAGACCACGACGCTCCTGGACCGGGCTGCCCGGAGCACAGACCACGACGCTCCTAGACCAGGCTTCCCAGAGCACAGACCACAACCCTCCTGGACCGGGCTGCCCGGAGCATAACCCTCCTGGACCAGGCTGCATGGAGCACAACCCTCCTAAACCAGGCTGCCCGGAGCACAGACCACAACGCTCCTGGACTGGGCTGCACAGAGCACAGACCATGACGCTCCATGACCAGGCTGCACGGAGCACACCTGCTATGAGTGGTGGGTGAGCAGTGGAACCCCTTGCAGCGCCATGAGCCGGCGAAGGCCACTCTGAACTAGCTGGGGGAGCCCCTGCGACTTTCTTGGCCACTCACAGCCTGGGCCCTAGCACATGGGGTCCTGGCAAAGCCCGTGCAGGACTGAACACCTGCTCCCAGTGCAGCCTCGACCCACATCCTCTGTGCTCTGATGGCCTCCCAGGAGAAAGCGCCCGGGTCCAGGCCAGCGAGCAGGTCAAGGACAAGTCAGCTCAGCCTGAGCCCCTCTGGATGGGGCTGGGCCTCCACATTCGGAAGGGGCTCCAGGCCAACACATTTCAGAGCCAGACAAGGAGAACAGAAAGACGTTAAGGACCGCTGTGCTGGGGACAGCACGTGACTCCCCCCACTGCCTGTGGCCCCCACCCTCTTACCCATGAGGCCCCCAGCCTGCAGGACCCCTCTCTCCAGGCCCCCTCACCCCTCCCCCTGACCAATCCCCCTCCCTCCCCCAGTCCTTTCACCTTCTCCTTCCCTAGCACCCCACCCCTCCCCCCTGCCAAGGACCTCCTCTCTCTCCACCGGGACCTCACCCCTCCCCACTTCGAGGTCCCTCCTCCCTTCCCCACCCCCGGCCCCTGCAATGCCCTTTTCCCTCTTCCCTGCTTGGTCTCCCTCTCCCTCCCCCAGGACTCTGCCCCTCCCTCCCGGACCTCCCCCTCCAGCCCCTCACCTGTAATTCCTGCCCCCTACACAGTTGTTAAGCCATTTGCAATGGTGGTCAAAGTCAGAGACACACTTGTTGCAGGCCCCACAGTGTTTAGCCTTCTGGCTCCTAGAAGGAAGAATTCACATGAGCAGCCTGTGCGGGAGGAAGACAGGGTCAGAAAGGAGAGACAGGTGGCAGGGAAGACCAGGCCCCAGGCGGGTTATCTTCCCTCAGCCACGCCTGCCACACTGTGCCACCAGCTCCCATCCTGAGCCACAGGCCTCCCTCCCAGGCTGCCTGCTGAGCCCTCAGGGCTCTGACTAGCCCAGGTGGGGTTCCGGTGGGGGGGCTGGGACTCATCCGAGCCCTTAGATGGGTGAGGGGTCTTGCATGTCTCAGGGCCACTGCTGGTCATTCAAGGAAAGCAGCACCGGTCAGCTGCGTGAAAACAGAAAGGCCGGGGCAGGAGACCTGCCTGTGCACAGCACGGAGAGGGGATGGGTCCACACGGCAGGGGCCGTGCCCTCGGGGCTGCCTGCTCCCACACCCTGGGCACTTACACGACGACCTCACACAGGTGGCAATATTGGTTCTCGATGACACGCGTGTGTTTTGATGGGTCAAAAGTGGGTATGGACTCCAAGTATTTCTTGAGCCGTACGTTGGTTTCAGCAGGATCGATGGAAATTCCAAGCAAGTGGACCACGAAGTGGAAACAGAAAAGCCCACCAGTCACCTGGCCGTGAGTGTGTCAAGGAACATGCAGGCAGGCCTGGTCAACACGGCGAAGGTGCCCGCTCAAACTAGAAGCAGGACCCTGGAGGCACCTGCTTACGGCCTGAGGGTGTGGACCCCGCGCTTCACCAAGGCAGCAAGGGAAGGCCTTCAGGGGCCAGCGGCCACCACGCTGGGTGCCGAAGTCGTGAGGGTTCTTTGGGCAGCAGAGATGCTCAGAGCACGTGCGTCGGGGGAAGAAGACGGTGTATCATCAAAAAATGAAGGAGGGGAGCAGGGAGGGCTCACACGGCCAGTCTGCACGGTCTGTCTGGGTCCCATCTTGTTGTCTCTCCTCGCTCCTAGGCCCCTCAGGCTCTCTGGCACCCACTCCCGCCGTGGCACCCAGGGTAAAACCAGTCCCCGGGCTCCCACCCTCATCTTCCCCTTCGGGACCAACACACTGTCTGTCCCCTTGGAAACCAAACAGAAGAGGTGGAAGCCGCCTCCCTGTCAGCCCTGCCCTGCTTCCCAGGACCAGTGCTGAATGGGAGGGTTCAGGGTTTACAGGTTGGGTTCCCGGGTGTGGTAGGGGGAAATGACCCAGCCTGGGAGGCGAGGCCATGGGTGCACGGGGTTCTGCCGGGATTTGACAGGGGTGGGGGTTCGGAGCAGGGGGTTGGGGCTACTGCTCAGTCCTGTGGGAAGCCCTTTGGGGGGGTCCTCCTCAGACCTGCCAGCAGCCTCTGCTTCCGCCTCTGAACAGCCTGGAGCTGACAGGCGGGGTCCTGCCTCCACAATGCACTAGCCTGAGTGGGAGGCTGCTTCTGGCCCAAATCGCTCATTCCTCCCTCGCCCTCCAGCCTCTAGGCACCACGTGCAGACCCAGGGCTCAGGCTGCCAGATGAAGGCATGGAGGCGATGGGGACCCAGCCCTGCTGGGGGAGGAGGGCAGGAGGAGGGCAGATGAGAATGAGCTGAGGGCCACGAGGATCAGCCCAGGAAGCTGGTGCCCAGGCCAGGGGTGAGTGGAAGGGTGGCTGAGAACCAGCCGGGCCCTGGGGGACCTGCACGGGGGCACGAGACTGACCAGATCCCTCAGTGCCACATAAGGGTTGTGGTGACACCAAGGCCCTTCCTGTGGCCACCGGACCCTGCAGGGCTGGGTAAGGCCTGAGCCTCCCCTGCTCTGCTGTCCCATTCAGGGTATGGGGCCGTGGCCGGGTGGTCAGGGGTCTGGTCAGGCTTTGCCATCACAGCTGGAGACACCAACACAGTGCTGGTATGCCATCTCCCTGCACCTATTCCCTGAAGCCTGAGGCGCTGGCTGGAGGCAAGCACTGTTTGTGTGGTTACTGGGGCAGCGGGAGCAGGTCCTGAGCAGAGGGGTCCGGCCCAGGACAAGAGGTGCAACAGGAAGGCCCCTTCCTCTGTCGCATCAGAAATAGGCAGGCAAAGTATGGGGGAGGGACTGAGGCGTTGGGGCCCTTGGAGACATTGTAGGGGCAGCGTGGTCTACACTATAGCTTCAAACTGGAGGCAGCAAGGCCCCTGACCTGAGCCTGATTTTCCCCACATGTCCCAACCCTGCAGGTGCCGTGGCCAGGCCACTCCCAGGACGTGTTCCCCAGGAACAGAGGGGCAGCCCCCTGCCATGTGGTAGGCAAGCCCTCTTAAGCACGAACACAGGTTCATGACAGGTCACCCGTGGGAGTGACACGGGTGAGCAAAAGGCCACCGCGTTTTGCCTGGCCGTTCACACCATCAGCCACTTGGCTGAGAAGTGTCAGCAGGTGGGCACCACACCAAAGTTCTGCCCCCACATTCAGATGCCCTGGTTATGGGTGTCTCTCAGGTTGCAGATAATAACAAAAGTAAAAGGGACAGGGTAGGAGGTCTCCAGATGCAGAAGGCCAGGCCCTGCCCTCGAGGCCTCATCCCTTAGAGACAATCTGTGTTTGGTAAACACAGCTCCGCCAGCCCAGGACACATGCCCTCCTGACCTTCCTTTCGGGTCCTTCAGGTTCTGCGGCAGGAAGGGGTGAGGCGCCCCCCAGAGCTCCCACCACCCGCCACCAGCCCTGCAGTCACTGAGGCTAACCTAACCAGGGGTTTTGCCTGGCCATGGCGCAGGCCCTGGGACTAAGACGGGTCACATCAGAGGCCAATCCCTCAGCACAGGGACCCTCTGGGCCCTTCACAGGGGCAGGGCGGTGGGGGAAGCTGGCCTCTGAGGTCAGCAGGGAACCAGGGGTCCGCCTCCTCTGCTTTGTCTTCTGGAGGTGCAACCGAGACCTTGCCTTCCCTCCTGGGGCAGCAGCCCCTGCAGCGCCGAATGACGCTGGCGCCCCCCCGGTGGCCAAGCGCTTCGGAGCCTGGGGGAAAGGAAGCCAGCCAGAACCTGAGACTTGGGGCCAGCCAGGGGCTCCTGGGAGAAAGGGTGTGCAAGTGAGCTCAGGGCGCCCTCTGGGCCCAAAAGCAGGTGAGTTCTCAGAGTGCTCCCTGCACAGAGGACATGAGGCAGCTCGAGAAGGCCCCAGAACAGGCTGAGCCACAGCGAAGGGAGAAGGGAGACAACGGATTAGAACCCAGAACGCAAACAAACCCACGGTCAGGGATGGAGGTTAGGATACAGATAGAGGGGAAGCTGGAGGCTGCAAGGAGGCCAGGAACCTCCCCGGAGCTGGCCCCTGCCGACACTGAGGGCTTCTGGTCCCAGAACGAGAGAGGGCTCCCTCTCAGAACTGGGAGATGTTTCGCTGTGGTGTGAGTCCCAGTGAGAGTGCCATTCTGACCAGGAAGTCGTGGGTCGGGCACTGCAGGCCTTTGTGCTGGGACAGAGAGAGGAGACCCCTTGCCACATGCAAAGCGTGAATTGTGACTGGATTCTGGATTTAAAAAACCCGACAAAGCAGGTTTTGGGGACCAGTGGAGAAATCTACAAGGCTGGCCGACTTCTGCCCATCCTCTTGTGTGTGAAAGACACAAGTTACACGGGGTGATGTGGGGCGTGGGATGTTGGCTTTGGAGGCCCCACCTAGCATCGCCAACCCTGGGCCACAGGCCTAGAAGTGGGGCAGCTGCATTCAGACACACAGGACCCACATTCCCGGCTCTGTGCCGCTGGATCAGACACCCTGAGGGCCCCACAGGGGGAGGCCGGCCAGATCAGGGGCTGCGTGGCGCTGGGCAGGGGGCAGCAGGCTTGCACATCAGGCCATGGGGGACGCCCAGGCTCACTGGTGGGGTTGGCCAGCGGTGGCCCCCGGAGCACGGATGCGCTGGCAGAACTGAGGTCCGTCACTCACAGAGTGAGGTGTGAGGAGGGGGCTAGGCTGGCGATGCCCGCCTGGCCAGGGGAGGAGCACTCGGCTGCACCTGCCACGCTCCACCACGGGGCCTGCCCGTCAGCCCCAAGTGCGTCCCTGATGCCTGCCTACCTGGCCTGAAGCCTACTCTGGTGACATGTCTGGAACCTCCTTTCAAGGCCACCACGGGGTTCACAGTCCCCACTGTGTGGCTCCTAGCAGCTGGCAGGTTTTCTCTCTGGCCTCGGCCACTCCAGGCCCGGCCAACACCCTCCACCAGACTCACTTGTTGCAAGAAGGGACACGGTTATAATCGGTGTCTTCCTTGCACCCCTGGCGTGGTTCCCCCACCAGCCAGCCTGACCCACCCCACTGCAGACCTGCAGACAAGTGGGGCCTGCATGGGGCACCCCAGACCCTGAGAACGAACGCCATGTGAATCCCTGGGACTCAGCCTTCAGTTTCTGAGCCAGCCCTGTGACCCCTCTGCGACCCTTTCCTGTCGTCCAGGCTGCCTGCCTCACCCCAAAGACCCTGGACCCCAGGCGTGCTCTCCCTGCACTGACAGCAGGCAAGCAGCAGACACTCCTGTGCTTTTAGCCCCAGCCCCAAGCCAGTGAGCCACACAGAGAACAAACGTAAGATTTCAGGCAGCGTGGCCATGGCAGGTGTCTGGGGTAAAGAGGGGGAGTGGGGTCGCAGAACAGGGTGCGGACCCGTGGGTGACTCAGGTGTGGGGGCTGGTAGGCATGGCAGGGCCCCGAGCCAGATCTGGGGCAGGGCCCGCGGGGAGCCTCCCTGGGACAGCAGGCACTGCTCCCACAGTGAAGGATACACCATACATGATCAAGTTCCAGTTAGGTGGCAGCAAGGGGACGAAGATACAGAAGTTGGTGAAGGCCAAGATGAACAGTATGATCCAGGCCACCACCTGGAAGGTGTGCAGGGGCCACGACCAGCCATTCACTCTGGACCAGTGGCGGGGCGAGGCCGGTTTCCTGCTGGCTTCCCGCAGGGCCCCTCTCTGGCACCAGCTGCACAGATCCATCTGCAAGACAGGTGGAGGGCCACCCCCACCCCCAGGGACACCGAGGAAAAGGTTGCAGGAAAAGCAGACCCTATGACCACGCGACACTTCTGTGTGCTGAAATCCTCAGGAAATCTTCTGCAAGTTTCCCTTGAGGACGATCCTGCTCCAGAACAAAGGCCTGCTGACCAAGGGGCTTCTGGGGTCTCTGGGCACTCTGGGGACACCCAGGTCGAGCTGAGGGGCTGGGAGGGAGCCGTGGCCACTTCTGGCCAGGTGTCAGTCCGTTGGAGAAGGTGAGCCACATCACAGCTGCCCCCGGCAGAGCCGAGGGTCCTGCGGACTTTGCCTCATTAGGGCGGATTTCTGCCACTCTTCTCGGGGTGTGGGGCCAGGCAGGGCTTACCTGATCAGTGAGACCCCTGGGGGACCACAGAGACCATCCCACATGGACGGCGAGGCCAGCCCCCCGGGGGTTGGAGCACAGAAAGGCACCCTGTGTTACAAACGACACAATTCCCGCACGAAAACAACATTTGGATGGAAGTACCGGCCAATGGGAAGGATGCTTCTGAAAACCAAACCCCATAAAACGGGGAGCTGGACTCTAGGGTGTAACCACAGACCTTGGCACAGGGAGGTGAAGCAGGGACGTGGGAGAAATTGGAAGTGCCATGGAGGATGGCAGTGGAGACAGCACTTATCTTGTCGAAGGAACGAGGGGGTGCGGAGAGGACACGAGGGCACAGGGAAGGCACGGGAGGGCGCATGTCAGCCCAGGAGCCCGAGGAAGGCAAGGGTGGGCCACATCCTACGGGGCTTCCCAGGACAGAAATGGTATCACTGACATGTGGAAACACTGAGGTTGCAGCTGGCATTGGATTTGGTAAAACTTGAAACAGAGCGAGTTTTCAAGTTCTGAAAGTACTTTGAACCCGAACAGAGACAGCCAAAGTGTCACAGGAACATGGGACCGAGAGTGCACGTGTGGGGGCACCGCAGTAGCACTCCTCGGAGGCCCCCCGAAAGCTTCCCTGCAGCCAATCTCAAAGTGGCACCAAGAGCAACACTCCACGGAGGGTGAGCGCAGCCTTGGTCCCTGGGGCAGGACCACAGCACCATGAGTGTGAGGTCACAACCACGCACACGGCCCAAGTAGCCGCAGCGGGAGGTGCACACTTACCCAGTCACCAGGAGTGGCTGTGGTGGGCGCCACCAAAGTCGGGCCCCACAGGCTCCATAGTCACGTGGGCTCTGGTGAGCCGGGGGGTCTGGAGAGAACAGCTGCAGGTGGTAGCAGGGGCCTCGCCCCGGGCCCCCTGGTGGGGCAGGTGTTCGGCTCCAACACCCCCTTGGATCTTCTGGTTCGGTTTTTCAGTCTCAGAAGATTCCAGCAGTTCTCACCAGGACAAATACACAGTTACCAACAAACGCACGGGCTCCTGACTCCTGCTGAGACCAGACGGCACAGTTAACGTGGGCTCCGTGTGTGCACAAGACACCCGTGCGGACACGTCCATCCACGTGCTCACGCTCACACACCACACACGGAACACACGTGCACACGCAACACACCTCACATACCACGTACATGACGTACCACACACATACACCATAGAGCGCATATACATGTGGAACACACACCACAGAGACATACACATGCACCACACGTACAGCACACACACAAGACACACACGCAACATAGACACACACCACAAACACACACACACACACAGCATAGGCACGCAAGATTTCTCGACTCATTTCTCGTTCCTCACCTTTCTCGTGCTATTTCCTCGGCCTGGAGCCACGTCGTTCCCCACCCCCTCCGCCGATGGCCATCTCTTGCCTTTGGAGCCTGTGCTGGTGTCACTCCCTAGACGACCTCCTAACCACCCCCCCCACCCCCACCAGATCTGAGCCAGGCCCCCGTCTACTCCTTCCGCAAATGCCAGGACTGTTCCCCTGGATTCAGCCTGCAGGAAAGGAACCTAACGATCTCCCTCTTGGGCAGACTCGGTGGGGCCTGGGTCCCCTCTTAGCCCAAGCTCAGTTCCTGACATTCGTTTTTCGTTACTCCTAAGGGTTTAGTCCAGGTTTTGGTGTGAGATGTGTTGGAGCCGCAATGCTCCCACAAGGCCGTCGTCACCTCCATGTCCCCAACACAAACATGGCCGACTCACAGAAGCTTCGAGCAGAGGCTGCTGCACTGGCCCAGTGTGACTGTGGACGGTGACCCTGCCCCCTGCCAGACAGACACCGTCACACCATGCTCTCTGAACAGGGCGTCCTGGGCGCACCTGCGTGTTTATGATATCATAGCCTGGCAAACGTGACCTTCTGAAACCTGACACAGGTCCTGACAGCCCCTGAATCATTATTTCATTCTGTGTCCTGCTTGGGGATGCGCACAGGTTGTGCTTCTGAGTTCTCTGGTCACAGTAGAAGCAGGAGACACCTACCTCACTGGGAGACAGAACCCGCTCCACTTCCTTCCTGGTTAACAGTCCAGGCAGGACTGAGGATCACAGTCTCACTCGGCCCAGGCCTGAGAAACAACAAAGGCCCAGTTGCCGTGGCAATGATGGAGCCCAAGGCGCCTCATAAAGCCAGGGCCGGCCCCACCCTGGGGCCCCCACAGCCAATGGGGGGCAGGGCGGGTCCAGCTACAGACACCCTGTAGAGAAGGCCCGGGGCCCCCACAGCCAGCTGGGGACACCCTGCAGAGAAGGCCCCCGTGGCCAGGGCAGGGCCAACTTCTGGTCTGGGTCATTCCTACATCCAGCCTGACTACCTGGGCTTCCATGTCCTCAACACGTACCCCCTTTGGCCCAACACACCATGCGGAGCGATCTTCAGGAGCAAAGAGTCCCTGGGGATGATAGGGACGCTGATCCTGGCAGCTTTGTCTGACCACAGGCGGGCGAGAGGAGATGGGGCCCAGGATGAGGGGCCGCAGGGAATGAGGGTGCTGGAGGCCGGTGGCCGGGCGGGGGAGGGGAGAGCGGCTGCCCCTTATGGGCCCTGCACACCAGCACCCGCCTGTGGGCAGTCCCGGGCTGGGGCCCGCACAGCTCTGCGTGCTAACCTCCACCTGGAACCACATCCCAGGGAATCCTGTGCCCAGGCCTGCCAGCCACCACTGTCCACAGCGCTACCCTGGGCCAGGCCAACATGCCACCAGAGACCCAGGGCAGACGACAGGCTGCTTGACCAGGGTCTCAGACCCCCAAGAGCCCAGCCATCGGCACAGCAGAGGCCGCGGATGGTGGGAGATGCCAGTAACTGAACACAGTTCAAGTTCAGGGCAGGGCACCCACCAGAGTGCAGGCCTCCCACAGTGCACTCACTTTTGAGCCGCCACGTCTGACACGGCATGTGAGTGCTGGCTGTGAGGCCACCACTCCCACTGGCAGAGCTCAAGCTGCGGCAAAGTTTAGTCTTTACAGCGCTTGAAAGTGCTTTTCGGTAAATGAAGACGAGCAAGTTCTCGGCCTTCTGCATAGAACGGGCTTCCCCAGATACGCCTGTGTGCAGGCTGCTGGCCCCTCGCTGGGGTTTTTTCTGGGGCCTGTGGCCTCAACCCCTCCACTCGGCAGACCCTGAAAGAGGCACCAGGGAGTGGGGCAGGGGAGGCACTACCCCAGGGGTCCCCCGAGTCTGCAGGTGGTCGGGCCTCCTGGCTGACCTGGAGCCACGGTGACCTCAGCCACTCACACCTATGAGAAATGTGCCTCCAAAAGAGACATCTTCGCTCCATGAGAAAAACTTCAGAAGCTACAACACTAAGAAACAGACTAAAAACCAGAGCCGTAACCCCCGCCCGGGACAACCAGGACTTTTCCCACGCACAACTGCATGCCCTAAAGTTCTAATGGGCCCCACTCTGTGCTGTGGGCCCCACTCTGTGGGCCCCACTCTGCAACCCACTCTTGTCCCCTCTACTGCAGCCCAGTGTCCCCTTCCCTCAACACAGACTCCCCCCTAGTTTTAGGGTGCACAGAGCACTCCACCGAGTGTGATCCTCAACCTGCCTGACAGGAAGGTCATTCACAAGCTCTGTTACGGGCCTGCTGCAATCCCGCTGCGCACACACCTAAGCACCCAACCCCCAAAGGATCAGCACTGGGGCTAGGGGCAGGGATGGCGGAGGAGTGAGGTGGGAGTGCGGGACAGGTAGGCGCTGGCACTCACGTGCATACACACAGGCACCAACACACACACGCCAACACATGTGCTCACACGTGTACGGGCATTGACTCACACACATGCTCACACACGTGCTCACACATGCACTAGCACAATGTGCATGTGCACACCCGTGCACCAGAATAAACATGTGCACACGCGTGCTCACACATATGCTCACATGTCACACGTACTCATGTGCACACAGATGCACATACGAGACTGCACAAGCGTGCAACACTCACACATGTGCACACTCTCCATCTCACTGGTCTTGTTTGGAGTGTGGCTTCCCACAGAAAAGGCAGCAAGTTGGACCCCCATCACCTGGCACTGTCTGCCCAGACAGCCCCTTCCTGGAGAGTCAAAAGCATGGTTGAGGTGCTGTGGTGCTCCCATGCATCCGTGGCTGACACGTGGCCACTGTGGCTCTGAGGGACACTCCCCCTCTCAGGCCACCTGCCCCCAGTTATTCTGACCACCAAGAGCACCTGTGGGTTCTGACCTGGATCCTGCCAGCTTCCTGGGGCAGCAAGCCCAGGGAGGCGCCCCAAGCCCCAGGTCCCCCCTTCACGGCTGTGTGTGACACACCCAGGAAGGAGCAGCCTGACCGTGGGGTCTGTCCTCCTGGGGACTTGCTCCTTTGCTGGCACCTGCCACGGCTTCCTGACGCCTCAGCTATGCAATGTTTTGCTCCCCTTCTCCTGAGGTTCCCAAGGCGCCCTACCAGTGCAGCAGGCAGTGGTAGCAGGGCTGGCCCACCCCGTGGCACTTGTGGGCCGGGGGACGTCGTGCTGTCCACTGCCTCCGTCACACATACCCCCTTCCCCCAGGATTCACTCTGCCCTGTGAGGTGACAGAAGCACCAATCTTGTTTTGTTTTAATATTTTGAAGTTTATTTATTTTGAGAGAGAAAGAAGTGTGCGCACGTGCGTACAAGTAGGGGAGGAGCAGAGGGGGAAAGAGAGACTCCCAAGCAGGCTCCGCACTGTCAGCACAGAGCTCGACATGGGGCTTGAACCCACGAACTGGGAGATCATGACCAGAGCCAAGATCAAGAGTGGGACGCTTAGACGACAGAGCCGCCCAGGTGCCCTTCCAATTCTGTTTTCAAAAAGGAAGCCACCTGGAAGTTGTGCAGGGTGGGTAAGAGAGACACACTGCGGGCGGAGAACGGGGCCAGACACAGAGTAAACGCGAGAGGGTGAGCAGCCGGAACGGACGCTGCTGACCTCCTGTGACAAAGGTTCTTGCTGAAAAGTCACTTGGAAGTGGATACTTACAGGGGCGCCTGGGGGGCTCAGGGTGGTTGAGCGTCCGACTGCGGCTCAGGTCATGATCCCACAGTTTGTAAGTTCCAGCCCCATGTCGGGCTCTTAGCTGGCAGCTCGGAGCCTGGAGCTGCTTCCGTTTCTGTGTCTCCCTCTCTCTCGGCCCCTCCCTCTCTTGTGTTCTCTCTCAAATATAAACGTTGAAGAAAATTAAAAAAAACAAACAAAGAAGTGGACACCTATGGGGCTGCAAACAATTACATGCAATCGCTCTGTATTTTATTGAGATCTCTACATTTTGCAAATGTAAACAAGCATCCAGTAAACACAACCAGATTAAAAAAGTCTATGGACACAGCACATCACTGTCGTCAGGGGGCAGTGTCAGCTTCCAGCAGAAGGCAGGCCTCGCCCAGCACAGAGCCTATCCCAGGCCAGGAGGGTGCAGCCCCACCATGACCTGCTTCGGAAATGTGGGGACTGCGGGGAGGGCGGGCAGGGCAAACAGCACACAGGACCCTCAACGTGGGCATCTCTTGCCTCCCAGGGGGTGCTCGGGAAGGAAGCTGGGGCAGGATGGTATGTCCCGGCCAGCCACAGAGAGGAGCTTTACAGATCCCTCAAAGCTCAAGAGACAAAGTACAACGGCTCAACCCCACCCGGTCACACACCTGTATGTGTGCTGTCCACTGTCCAGGATTCACGGGGCTACCCACAGAAACACGGGATCCGCGTGTGGCTGACATGATGCCAGAGACACCTCCCCACCTCCCCGGGGCTGCTTCCCGCACGCCAGAGGGGACAAAACGAAAGTCTCTGTCTCACGACAAAAACTCTGTACACACAAATAAAAAAATAAAAAACTAACGGAAGTCTATCTATAAGGCTAGCTCTTTGCAGAGGCTGCAGGTTCTGGAAACTGAAGAAATTCGTATGGGTCGTGGGTCACCTCTGGCTGCTCCCCGATGCTGAGGCCAGAAGGACTTCCTGCAATTGTGGGAAAGACAGGTGTTCACACAGTGGATCCACACACACGTCGCGGTTCACACCGGGCCGAAAACGTGTCCTAGTGATGGCGGTTAGTGAAACCACAACTCAGCCATAGAGCCCGCTTGTTACTCAGCCAAACCTCCACCATGGACGAGCACCCCCGAGCCCACAACGTCAAGACGTATTTCGCGAGCCCGACCTTCTATCTGGGAACTACAACAGCAGCATGGGGAAGTAAGGGAGTAAATTCAAGGAGCCAGGAAGCGTTTGGTTCCCTTCCTGGTGGGACTGAAATCCCTGTGGGGCCCACACACCTGCCCGCTCTGTCTCAGTAAACACAGAAGGCCCCAGGCCACCTGCTCTCCCCTCAGGGCCCCGGAGGATCGACACACTCGTTGACACTCTGTGTTAGGACTAAAAACGGGAATGGCAGAAAGAAACAAACGTTCCCCGAGTTGAACTCAGTGTCTGAGGCTCGTTCTGCCCCTTCCAAGGTCCCTGGGGTGTAGCCAGCTGGGGCTCCTCATGACGCAGGGCCGGCCATGTCTCACGGCCACTCCCCACGATTCCTAACCCCAAGTGACTTCCACTCACACGCTTCAGCCCCGTGCAGCTGCCCGACTGGAGGGCGGTCTCAGCGCCCCAGGGGCAGGGGCACCCTGCAGAGGGAGCAGCCCACAAAGTCCCGGGGCCACCTTACCCAGGTGGTGCTGGTCCCTATTGGAGGGGGAGGTGTTGGACAGGGAGCTGAGGTTGGAGGACAGCTAGAAGGCCCCGCGCTCTGCCTGTGCCTCGTGTAGGTCCTGCAGAGGCGTACAGAGACACAAGCAACCAGGAGAGGAGGGAGGCTGCAGAGCAGATGACTGGCAGGCCTGACGTCCATCCGCCGGTGGGCAACATCCCCACTACGGGGCGAGCCTGCCTGCAGCGACCCCGTAACACACGCCACTTCTGGGAGGGTCCTGCTCGCGAGGCACCCCAGAGATGGAGCTGGTGACAGGACCCAAAGAGAGCCTGCGGGACACGAGCTCTGCCCAGACACCCCTGACGCTACCTTGCCCCCTGTGAGAGCCGGCTGATCCTGTCCCGAGCCTCGTCAGCTGCGTGCTCCACCAAGGCCAGCACGTGCTCCTCTGCCGTGCTGTCAGTCAGGCTGCAGGCATTTCCTTCCGGCTCAAACGTGCAGCTGCGAGGCAAGAACACCACACACGTCACCGGGGCATGTGCTGCTCCCACCTCACCACGGTCAGTCCCTACCACTCCCCAAGGTCACCATGGGCTGGGAGCAGGGGCACGAAGTACTCCTTGGCCCTGTCCTCATGGCTGTAACTGCAGCAATACGCGAGGCCTCCACGAACAGCAAGGGAGACCCGAACGGCCGCTGGAGGTGTCTCGTGTCTCAGCTGCACACCTGAGTCGATCTAAGAGCAACCTGACGGCAACCTCACTACTCACAATGTCATTCGAGGCACCGTTGGCAAAAGAGGCAAAGCTCCATGGAGCGTGGAGACACCAGAAACAAGGGTGAGCAGGGAGCACAGGTCATGAGGCAAAAGGGGCGTCCCGAGGCTTCGGCAGGTGGCCTCAGACCCCACAAGAGAAGAGCTTTATTTGAACAGCCAAGGGTCGCTGGGTGCAGCACCCAAGGGATGTGGTCTCTCCTGTGGAAGGTTCCAGAAGCATATGGACAGATTCCATCCAAGGAGCTGTGGGAGCAAATTCTGCCTGCAGATCCCAAGCCTGCAAGAAGCCCCCCCACCCCCGCCCCGGCCCAGGGTGGATGGCTGCAGGAATTGGGGGGTCGGGTATGATGAGAATGAAGCCCCCCCCCAAAGCGTGTCACTTGCCTAACACAGTCCAGCTATGTCCCCCGCTCAGGGACAGCCAAGCCAGGCCACCAACAAGTGTCCTGCATAGGAGGGAACTTCTTCAGAGTGAAGGGCCAACAATCACTGCAACACACATATGGGAACAGCAGTGTCACACCTGGAACAGAGCCTGCGTATGGCTGGCAGGGGCGGTCCAGCCCTTGTGCCCCTAGGTCCGTTAGCGTGACAAGGCCCGGCTGGTCCAGGTTGCCGGCCAGCTGCCTGGAAACACCTGAGACCAGAGCTCACACGCAGCCTCTGGGGACCAGGCTCCTTCCAGCAGGTGGGGGGGGGGGGGTCCACAAGCTACTCCACAGACACGGGCGCCAGCACAGGCTCACCCTCACTCACATTCCTGAGGTGCATTTCCCGATACCTGATAACTTCTCTACTTCCTTTTGGATTTCTTGGCAGTTTCAACTTGTACAGGTGCCGCTTCAGGAACGAGCTCCTCAAAAGCTGTGTCTTCGTTGCCCAGAAGATCTGCCGGCTGAGAAAAATCCATGTCCTGCATAAACGACATGCTGTGCTTCAGAGCTAACAGCCGCTCCTAGAATCAAAAAGGACAGAGCAGCAGGCCTTTACCTCTGCCTCGCAGCCAAGGCGCCATGGCGATGGGTTGGATGTGGACAGCCGCAGCCTCGCCTGGCCTAACAGCGGGCTCCCATGGCACTACCGAGGCAGGTGTAGGTGGGAGTCAGCACCACAGGCGCGGCCGACTGGCTGGGAGCACTCGGGGCTGGCAGAGGGGGACGGGCCAGAGGGCACAGTGGCCCTCACCTCACCTACAGGCCGATCAGGTACAAGGCACTGGTCCTAGATGCGTGACACATGCAACCTGGCTCACGGGACAGATCTGGGAAGCCACTCTGGATGGCCAAGACGTCCTGTCCGGACTCAGTGAGGCAGCCACGTAAAACAAATCACAGGCTGGCTGCAATCCATCAGACACCCACACTTAGATCAACAGATCCAGCACTTTCCATCAACCCTAAAGGAGACGTTCCAGCTGGCACAGGAGCAAAGAGAGAGAGAGAGAGAGCTTACCTGGAGGGGAGGGTGGCCTGGGATGTGTACCCTAGAGCAGAAGCTCCGCGCCACTGCCAGTGATGGACTGGTGGAAGCATGTCAGTCAGTGGGGGTGGGGCTCTGTGTAGGCATCGAGACAGAGGGGAACTCACGTCTCTGTGGCTCCCTGCTGCCACGGGTTTCTTACTTTGCTCATCTTAAAGCCTGCGTGAAGGATCTTCTTGGTCTACTTGTAGTACACGGTGTCTGGTCTGTTGTAGGTCATCGCGTTATCACACATCAGTTTGAAATCAGCCTGAAAGGGAAAAAAATAGAATCTGTCGAATTTGAACCACTAAGATGCCAGCGAAAACCGGATTCCTGTCAAGAGGCTAAAACTGAGTGGCAAGCAACTAAACCAGGCTCTTCAGCTTCACAAATGGTTTTTAACGACTCTTTGAGGAAAGTTTCAGACCTTACAGTGAGAAGCCTGCCAAACCTGGAGCTTCCTCTTGAGCACGACACATGCTTGCTTTCTGTTTCTGTTGTTTTATTCTGAGAAAGAGAATGTGTGTGTGAGCAGGGGAGAGACAGAATCCCAAGCAGGCTCCACGCTGTCATCACAGAGCCTGACGTGGGGCCTGAACTCTCGAACCATGAGATCATGACCTAAGCCGAAACCAAGAATTAGACGCTTAACCGACGGAGCCTCCCAGCTGCCCCAACAGGTGCGCGTTCTAAGAACACCGCAGCTCCCTCTCTCCATCTCCAACTCCCCCGCTTTGGGAGAAATCAGGTGTAAATAGGAACAAGAAGTGACAGCCAGGCCCTTTTAAGTAAAAGCTGAGGGATGAGCAGAGACCTGAGCACGTTCACGTCCTCTCTCTGGGATTTTGCCACAGAATTCAAAACTTGGTCTCTCGGCGATTACTCTAAAAGCATCAGCAAAAAGGCTTTCCGTAAGATAGGAAAATCTTGCTGAACAGCTTACATTAAAAGCAAGCTATTGGACATTTCCATATATCATCACCCCAACCAAATTACAGACAGCACACACCTGTCACAGGTGCGCTGGCCATGAGGACGCATAAGGACAGCTGAAGCCAGCCAGACCCTGACTGAACCCCAGCACTGGCCCCACGGCCAAGGTCCCCAGGGCTGGGCCTGTGGCCAAGTCCCCACCCTCTGCAGGCCTTGATGTAGCAGTCTTGAGGACAAGGCAGAGGGGGGACACTGCTCACATCCAGGACTGTCACTGGGCAGCAGAGCAAACCAGCGCCCGACAAGGAAGGTGGAGGACTGAGGGCCGCCCGCCCCAATACCCTTTCATGTGGCACAGCCTCTGAGGCTCAGCAAACACGCTCAGTCATGTCACCAGAAAATGACAGTGATAGAGCTAAGCCTTCCAAATTGAATAGAAACTAAGAAAGAAACCCGATGCCTTTTCCTAAATGACATCATTACCAAAGTGTCAAGCACTCATCTTGATCCGCCCCTGGTTTCAAAGCCAACAAACAATTCCTACCTCGCAGTTGTACCAAGAAACAGAGTTCAGAACTACACGCTAGAGAGTCATAGCGGCGGTGGTGGTGAGGTGGCATTGGCGGCGTGAGTAATTTATTAGGAATATTATTATTAAGTGTTAGCATATAAATTTTATTATAATAAAACATATTAAAATAAAGATATTTCTGTAAAGAAAGAAACACCAAATAAGCTTCTTATGGAAAAATCACATAACATTAAGTAGGTAGTTTACAGCCATCTGATATGAATCCTGGGATATTCTCATTTCATACAAACAGAAGTTTTTAATTGTATGCAGAATATATGCACTAAGACCATTTTGTTAAGTATTTTCACTGAATACTCTACATAAGTTACAACTACATATCCCCTTAATTATAACAGGAAAAAAAATTTACTTACAATAACTTTACGGTAAACATTGAATATAATATTAAGTATAAATATAATGCATAAATATACGTTTTATTTCATAAAAGCTGAAAATGAAAGTGAGGGATTCATGTCTGTTATATTCCTCAGTTTTCCCAATTTACAAATGCTTAAACAATCCTATCATACTGAGGATGATACTGAGGATCCACTAGATCAAATATTGATTCCCATTATAAACAGAAATCATTTCAAAATACAATTACGATCACAAAATGAAAATTTTAGAACTTTATCCTACATAGATTTCTCTAAAGAATGGTTGGATTGACATCAGCTTCATTAGAAGACAACTTATGTTTAAAGCCATCATATCTTTCTATACTATTCTTCTTTTGCATCCTTAATTACTTGTATGATATATTCCTTTTGCTACATAACTAGCCGTCCCAAAGGACTTATTCTAATGGTACTCACCTGCATCCTTGAACATATATACCATCTTACGCTGACTGTAAATAGCCAAACCACCTACTTTGTCAGTTCAGAGACAACAAATCAATGCATGATAAATAACACCATTCCACTTTGGACTAAAAAACAGGAGGTTAAAGTGTTTCCCGTTATTGCTACCAAGAAAAAAAGAAAACTTTCTGCCTTTGAAAATAGGCGTTGACTTCTCTTGACAGAATGTAAGTTTATCTATAGAAAAGATCCACGAATTCTTAACACATTTTTTTCATAATAATATAGTCTGTCCTTTAAAAAATAAATGTAAGAAAAAACTGTATATATTCTCTATAACAAGTAGGTAAACCATTTCACATACCAACAAAGAGTTATGTAGTGTATATTTCTATATGCTACTGTATAGATATAGGTATATTCCTATATTGAGGTTCTTATAAGGCAGACAGATACACATATGAATACATATATCACAAGGTATTGTGCATTTACAATAGTATAGGAACAAACATAAAAAAATAGCCATTAATTATGGTATGTCCCCATGGTGGTAGTAGATGGTGGGCAAGAGTGCTGAGAAAAAAGTATAAATGAAGAGAAAAAAGTTATGGATGAAATGGCATTTAAACTTGGTCTTGATAAGTGAGTAGAATCACAGTAGAAAGATGGATTATAAAAGCAGTCCATGCGGACTAAATATTATGGGTAAGTTCTGAGTATTCTCATGTATATAATTTAATTAGAGACCAGAAATTGAAGCACATAAAACTGTCAGGATAGGTACTCAAATATGGGTCTAGCTATAGACAACCGAGTGCCAGAATAAAGCGTTCACAATTGATTTGGTAACTAAGAGAGAGAAATTGAAGGATTCTGAGGAGAAAACCTGACTTGCAAGAGAAGATGGGAAGTCTACTGGAATTTGTAGGAATGATGTTGAAAAACAATTTTGACAGTGTAGGTAAGAAAATGTAACCTTGAACTGAGGGAACTAGTTATAAAAGACACCCGATAGCTATCAGTATAACTCTAGTACTTTTCTATAGCAAATTTCCCCAGAAACGGATTAAAACACCAACATGCTAAGGAAAATCATATGTTGTAGGGAAGGCCAGCAAAAGAAACTATGTGCATATGTATGTATAATTTTTTGTTTTGGATGCTACTTTTTTTAACAGTATGGTAATTAATAACTTCTGTGCACCATAAAAAGATAAGAAGACAAAAGTAGTCTGGGCTTAACTTACAAATCAACAGACATGCAAAAAATCATCAAGGACATCTGTGTGTTATACCTCCCTCAGTAGTATGTCAAAAAGACAACCTACTCTCTCAAGAATGATGCCTGCAAAAAGCAGAGAGGAAAAAGTTCTCCTCAAGAACGCTTTTTGTTTTTCCTACAGCAACATTAATTACACTGTCGGCTAGAGCTGAAAGAATGAGATAAGCAGAAGCAATCTGATTCTCATCTTGTTTAAACTTGTCAGTTCTAAAATGAAGTCAAGAATTAGGGAAAATGGAGAAGGTCTCCTTCCTCATTTAAAGATAAATGGGAAGTCCAACTCCTGAATTTTTTTAAAAGGAGGGTTACTCTCTAGAAGACAGTTGTCTCTTTGAAAGTATTTCTAATTCAGCTTCTCACATGACAGCCTCCCAGAATCTGAGAGTGATATGTTTCATCAGGAGACACTCCCATCTTCAGTGCAGCTCTGGATCACCTGTTCTGCCTTTGACCCTCTGCTAAAAGAAAATGGATCTCTACAGGGCTTAGAAGCTGCCAAGACTTAACAAATTTTTCAGCTGAACTTTTGCTTCAACTCAGTGTTCTTACTTCCTAGTTCTGCTGTTTCATGTGGCATGCTAGGCAACCCTAAAGAGAAGCTACTTTCAATAAGCACTTATTTGTTAGAATTCTGACTCCTAATATGATCCTGGAGATTAGATACATGTTCCTCCAGAGAAGAGAAAGAAGGAGAGGGAAAACTGAGGAAAGAACAAAAATAGATGAAGTATGAATACGTAGATCACCTAGTGAAGGGAGGGTTAGAGAGTATGACACAGAGATGTGAAACAAAGCGTCTGAGGGGATGCGATGCCTGGGATTTGTCCCAAGTATCAAAACACTATGAATGTACCATATATTGAAGGGAATTTCAATACAGATCTTATCCAGTCAACATTTTTTTTTTCCCTTCTGAGTTGTGAATCCCCTTCCTCTTCTAGTTGTGTATCTCTAAATTTTTCCTCAAATAAAGCCTTTTATTTTTTCAAGTGTTAAACGAGTGGAATGAAAAGAAAGAGACCATTTTATTTCTCATTTCTTGGACACATTTTTTTTATCCCTTAGAAAGTAAATACATTCAAATAATTACTTATTAAAATTATCTGGGACAATGCTTTAAAAAGCCCAATGCATGAATGGTTTTATTGTTGAGATTAATATATTTCACCAAATTCTACCCACTATTACATATCCAGACTGCTCTGATTGTTCACATGAGTTTTTTAATGAGATATATTTTTAAAGTGTATTCTTTGAAGAATTTTTTTTTTTTAAATAGAAGCTTAGGCACATGAGTGAGGTCTGACTTTATGGGGGAAAAAAATATCACTTGAATCAAGACATGAGGTCTAGTCTATGCACCGATGCAGTGCCTACAATTCTGATGTGACATTCCAATGAAATCCTGAAAGTTAATACTTCCTAAATTCAGGTTTAGGGTACATGGGCTGGGAGAAAACAACTTCTCCATTATCTTCTTCACAATCTGAATCTTAAAGGTCACTTAATGATGGCAAATTGATGGGAGAAAAACTAAAAGCAACAAAACCAAAACCAACAAATAAGTTTTATTGTCAATTGAAAAAATAAATAACCAGCGCTGACAAGTAACAAAGAATCCTGATTTTAAAAAAGAAAGTGCATTTGCCATTTTTTTCTAATCTCTTTAAAGGTTTTCAATAGTTCTAAATTAAATCCCTTTCACCCTTATCTCTTTTTCCATCAGAAAATCCGAAGAGTATTTGGATTCAGACATCCACTGCACCAAAGATCTTTCATTACACAGCACAAACAAGCAATTTATTGAACAAGAACCCAATTACTTAACCTAGCTTCAGGTTTCATTCTATCTACCCTGCCGCATCTACCTTGACAGAAGCCTACTCATCTCTTCTGATGGACGTTGCTACATATCAGTTCTGATACAGAGAGATGATTCCTAACCTTCTTGTAGAGAACCATTGATTAAAGAAGCTCAGATGCCCATCTCAGCTTCCTTGGACCCAGGAATAACAATGGGAAAGAGTGCAGACAGATATGGACCCTTTCTTCCTCTGTATAAGGAACCAGCATTCAAAGAGTTGAAAAAAAGGAGTATCTGCTCAGAGAAAATGACTAACATTTACCAAAGTCCTGTACTGGCAGTGTCTGAGGTTCTCTCCAGTGTGTTTCTGTTCTTTACATTACTATCATGCTCCCCCCATTTTGCTAGTAGAAAAGAAAATAAATTCCGTAAAGTTCTTGTACCTTTATTGCTGCCATTCTTGTTTTCAAACTTATTGATAAACGATGTTAATGACTTGACTTTTACATCACAAATTCTCAACAGTAAATGCACATTAGAAGAACCTAGGAACCTACAGCCTGAGTCCCATCCCTACAGATTTTGATTTAATTCATCAGGACTGGAACCTGCGCATTGTTATTGTTTTTAAATTTCTCCAGATGATTATAATTTACAGCTAATGTTGAGAAGCATTATTTGATGTGAATAGCAACCAAAATTTTGTTATTATATTAGAATTATGAACAGCTGTTAGGAACCATTTTAGTTTAGCTTCATTTCCAAAGCAGTAATATTTTAAAGAAAAGCCTCTGGGGGCACCTGGGTGGCCCATTGGTTGAGCATCCGAATTCCGTTCAAGTCCTGTCCTCCTGGTTCATGAATTTGAGCCCCAGGTTAGGCTCTTTGTTGAGAGCTCGGAACCTAGAGTCTGCTTCATATTCTGTGTGTGTCTCTCTCTCTGCCCCTCCCCTGCTGACACTCTGTCAATCTCTCTCTCTCAAAAATAAATAAACATTAAACAATTTTTTTTTTTTAAATTTTTTTTTTCAACATTTTTTATTTATTTTTGGGACAGAAAGAGACAGAGCATGAACGGGGGAGGGGCAGAGAGAGAGGGAGACACAGACTCGGAAACAGGCTCCAGGCTCCGAGCCATCAGCCCAGAGCCCGACGCGGGGCTCGAACTCACGGACCGCGAGATCGTGACCTGGCTGAAGTCGGACGCTTAACCGACTGCGCCACCCAGGCACCCCAAACATTAAACAATTTTAAAAAAGGAAAGCCTCTAAAAGTTTAACTCATGAAGACATCGTTACCTCACAGGAAAGTCTATTTCTTTGGTTTCCTTTTTAACATTAAATCTTTAGAGAAAGTTCCCGATATATTTCAAAGTATCCATGTACACGACTGCTCATGACAACACTGTTTTTCTTAATAAGTTCAATAATACCGACAATAAAGAAGTGGAGTTACACACACAAACACAGAGAAAGAGAAAGAGAGGGAGGAGAGAGAAGGAGAAAGGAAGACACCAACTAACTCACATAAATGGGAATAGGGAGAATGCCTTCAGTGTAAAATACTTTACGGATGTACTTATAGGCATATATGTACATGCATAATACCTTTTTGAAGAACACTGTAAAGGGTGGTTTCTAGAAATATAAGGTTAGGCTTTTATTTCTAGTATATACCTTTTTAATTCTTTCTATATTCTAATCATTTGTATGAACTGGTTTCATATATTTCAACTAGGAGAGACTATTTGGATAATGGGATAACAAATCATTTGTTTCTTTTTTAGAAGTTTTCAGTATTCTCCCAATACTGATGTGCAATTAGCTACCCACACTCTTCCTTGTGCTACCGTTTGGAGGTGATGAAGTTACCAGTCTTCTACATGATGGCCCATTAGCTATTTTAAAGAAAACGACAATGTTTTCCTTTGGTGGAAACTCATTTCAGATTTTCTTCATATTCTTTTGAAGACTGTACAGTGTGTTTAGTATTAATGTGCTGGTATTAAAGGATATGAAAATAATTTCACTAATTTGTGCCATGAAGAAGCTTACATTCGATCAAGGAGATAAAAATAAAAACATAAATAAAAAATAAAAAGTAGTAATTTCATTGCAAGTTCATTTGTAAACAGAGGAAACAAATGCCCACAGGGGAGTCTATTCTCTCAAGATGGTGAGCAACCAATACAGGGAGTGTAAAATTGGCAAATGGGCATGGAACGTGTTTCTCAAAATTTACTTTTCAAGTTAACAGAATTTTGATGTGTTATTTTAGTTCAATTTTACAACAGTATCAGATATTATTATTCCCAACTTATAACTTCATAAGTAGCAGCTCACGATATAATGGCTTTAAGGTCTTTTCTTCTCTGACCATGTTCTGATTCATCAATGTTGCTCTACAATAGCCAAGAATTAAATATACTTTCTAAATATGGTCTGATCAGTGCACAGGCAAGTGACACTACTGAGTCCACTGATTTTAGCACTAATATCTCTGATAATTTGTTCCAGAGTGAAGAGAGTGGAAGGAAAAATAGAGTTGATAGAAGCAGTTGGGTATATGGAGAAAGAAACAGCAAAGCCTGCCTGGAAGACTCAATGATGGCTTCAGAGAGCAGGCAGTGTTGGCTTGAACTGAGATTTGAAAAGCAAGTATTGAAAAGAAAAGTATTCCGGGGATAAATAGTGGGGTCTTCATTCCAAGCACAGGGAGTAATACAACCAGAATACTACCTGTTTAGACACTATGGATGCTTTCCACATTGTGTACAGTCACAAGAACAGGAACAAAGGGGCAAATGGGAGTGAGGTTTGAAAGGGAGATAGAGGACTGACCATTATTATCTTGGGAATTTGGATATGATTGTATAGGCAATTAATATAACAACATAATAACTCATTTTATGTCCTGGAGAAAGACCTGTGTATTTTCCAGACATTAAAAAGGAATGAAAACATGTATAATAGAGATGCGCTCAGCTAAAACAAAACGTCACCTAAATATCAGTAGTTTTTAAGTTGAAATGACAATTTCATACTTTTGTAATTTTACTCCCCATCAGGAACACAGTTACACACTTTTGTGAGAAACAATGGTCTTTTTCATTAAGCTATGCATGATATAGAAGAGTCAACAGGTGCCTAACATGACTGCTTGTGGTTAGGATCACTTTCAAATTTATTTTGGCATAGTATTTCCATCAGAAAATTCTAAGTCAATAATTTTTCAAAAAATTTGTACTTCTATTACAGGCCATTTATTGCAGGCTGTTTACTATGATTTTTTGCTTACAATTTCTTGCCAAATGAAAAGCCCTAACTTAGCTTCTCCCGAACAATTTCAAGCTTTAGCTTCTATAGTACAGCTGTCTACTGCATATCCTAAAATTGGTATCCCTACTGGGAACAACAGGAGACCATGGTGAGGAAAGAAAACACACAGCAATATGTATGAAAAGAGGTTTTTTTGTCTCTTGGTTTTAATGTTCTTTAAGATAGCATGCTGGTTTCCTCTGATGCAAGAAGATTCCTCAAAAGACACTAAATTTAGAGCCTTTAAACAATATTCTGCTCTGTGAAATTCTTATCAAACATTCATTGTTGAGATTTTTAAAATATGGGTTAATAAGTAGTTTCAGACAATAGCAGAACAAAACTACTTATTTTATATTTGGAATATAAGACGAAATTGTATTTGTGTGATACAATGTTAGGGACTATATTGGTTATTTTTACTTGATAGAAGTATGATTTATAGTGTCTTTATGTAGATTGTGATTGTTTCATGTTTTATTGTCAAATTTCCTTGGCTAATAAAGCCACAGATAATGAAGCTGGCACAAGAGATCATTGTCTAGAGTTTTCAAGGTCAATATGTCAATTAAGATCCATGAGCTACTCATTAGGACCGGAAAAAAATGAACATGCTGAGCAAGAGGAGATTACAAGTCTGGGATATCAAACATCTGTATTGACTTATGACAGCGTCAAGTTCTCCCTTTTGTGAAGTGATTTAGAGGGGCAAATTACTTTTTCACTAATTTGACAAAGATGACGCTTTTTAAAGCTTCCTAATATAGGTTCAAAGATGCTTCATCACATACATCCATAAACCATGATACATATATTGCATCAAATTCTCCAAGTACATATTGTCCATTTCATCTAGCAGAAGCATTAATTTGTTTCCTTCATTCATTTGACAAAGACTTATAATTTCCTGAGTATGTACTGTGAATAAAGTTCTGGGTTAGCCAGAGGAGAGGGGGATAAATGAGGTAACCACGATTTCTGTCTCAAATACCCTACAGAGATAGATACTAAGCAATTAAATACATGATCAGTTAATTATAGCTGGTATAAGTGTCACAAAGGGAAAGTGCATGATGTGAGAACATACAATTATTATCATATAGGACCTTCAATGAGAGAATCATGTGGTATGAACATATCCACAAACATAGATATTAATTTACTAACTAAATATAATTGAATATGTATTTATTGAGAACCCACTATATTCCATTCATTCTGTGGGGGTTAAGGATGTAAGAAAATCATACAATGTAATTGGGGAAACAGACATAGGTACAGAAAAATGCTAAAAGCTACAGAAGCACAGATAAAAGGTGGTCCCTGAGATTTAAAAAAGAAGAAGAAAAACACTTGAAAGAGAGAACTGGTTCATTCATTTAATAAAATATTTATTAAACATTTATCATTTTTCCAACTTGGTGCTTGGTGTTAGGGACTTATGTCAATAAAATATAACCCCTGTCTGTAAATGACTCACTTTCTACAGCAGTGGTCGAAACCAGGATGGTTTTCTCCTCAGGGGACATATGACAAAGTCTGGAGACATTTTTTTTTTTTTTTTTGTCATAACTGGGGAGGGGGCACTACTGTCATCTAGTGGATAGAGACCAGAGATACTGTGAAACAGCCTACAATACAAAGAACAACACCCCCAGTGATGAATAATTATATATCCCCAAATGTCAATAGTACCAAGGTTGATAAACCCTTGAGAGCCACAGAGAAATAAGTAACCAATTACAATGCAGTATTATTAGTGATGAAATTGGGCTGTGTTTTAAAAGACTAAGGAAAGTAAAGGAATAAATGTGATGCATTAAGGAGAGTAGGCAAGGAAAATCATTTAACATAGTACACTATTATTGCAAATTTTGGTGAGATTCTGGAAATGCCTGTCAAAATGAAGATAGCAAGGTTAATATAGAATGGATGTGAGAGGGTTTTTGAGAGGTAAAACAAACGTTAATTTATGAAGCAATTATATGATGAAAGTTTGTGAGGTTGAAACAGATGGAAGAAGCAGATGGAAGAGTCAATGCTTTCCTTACAATTTGTTTTGTTTGGGTGGTAGGTTAGATGGTGTTAACATTAATATATATCAGGACAAAGGTGAAAGACAGTTTTGAAAGATATTAATAATGATAATAAAAATAATACTTACATGTTACATGTCAAAGAGTATGTTAGTCACAGCAAACTATTAAATGTGTCATAACCCTTGTTAGGGAGGTAGAGCTATTTAAAGTAAGTAGTTATCTCTAATTTTTAAGAAAGGGCAAGAGAGATTAAATACATCACTCAAGGTCCCATTGCTTATTTGTGGCAACATCCAAACTCCAATTGATATTTACCTTCTGAAGCCAGTGTTGTCAACCTCTATGCTCTACTGGATAAGGAAAGAGAGACTGTAGACCATCTAGGTGGAGTTTTCACAGTTTGGATTTAGATTGCTTGGGTTCTCCAAAAAGTGAAACCTGGCATAAAAGTTTATATACTGCCAGTTTCTTAGGGAATACAATTCCAGGGAAGCAGAAGTGAGGAGAAATTTGAGTGAGACATAGATATACGGAGAGCAAACATTCAATTTTAAGTCAAGCACACTTGATGGTTTGATTGCTGGAATGTCTTCTAAGAGACCATCCTAACTGTTGCATTTCAGGATCGCCCATGGATAAGACAAAAGGGAGAATATTCACCACCTCTCAACAACATTAGTTAAAAATTTGCTCTAAAAACTTTTAACTCTTCTGCCTTTCCTACATTGCTCATCTAGAGATACCAAGTGGGTGTCAGTGGCAACAGAGATGTCTTGAGGCAGAGGCAAGAAAGATTCAGCATGAATGGAAGATAAAACACGATGAGTTGTGCCAGTGAGAATCAATCACAAGGAAAGCTAATGCAAAATAAGAGGCCAAGCCCTGAAACAAATACAACTGGGAAGCTATGCAATGGTGTGTACGAAATAGCTGACCTATCTGCTCTAAATATTACCAGCTTTGTTGCACTCAAGTTATTTCCCCTTCTGGGGTCTTAATTTTCTCATCTTCAAAACGGAGAAAATCATGGTACCTATCCAGTAGTATTGAGAGGACTGGAGGATTTAATATATATTAATAATTTAAAACAGAATGAACATAAACACCAAATGCATTTATCATTTATTATTGACATCACCATCATCGTTGTTGAGAAGGAGAATATCAGCCCCTTAATAGCCACAAATGGGCTGAGTCTAACAGCAAGGCCTGGGTGTTGTTAGAGCTGGCCTGGCACCCACAGTTAAGGGTATAATGTCCTCTTGTTGAATATAAGTTATCTCGGACAAAACACGAAGATCCAACAATGTCACTTTGTGACCATGATGAAGTGAGACAAAAAAACAAAAACTTAATTGATCAAATAGAGAGTACAATAGTCAATACTCCAAAGAGTATTTGAGAAAAATGGATAAAATAGAAGACAGATTACACTGGGCAAATTGATGAGCAGCAGATGGGGAAATCAATCATTTTTAAAGTATGAATGTGAATAAGACAGAGATGGGAATTTAACTTGAGGAAAATGTAGGGTTGCAGGAGAAATTACGTATGACAGGGAGAAGTAAACAGTTAGTTTGCTTTAAGAAAGGCTCTGTGGGAAAGAAGTGTTTGCAGATCCAAGAAAGAGAGGGGAAATCTGATGAAGTAAGTTCTTAAAGTACATAGAAAGGAGAGATAGCAAGAAAATCGTTGGAAAACTAACCCTAAGAAGGAAAAGGTATTTCATTCTCTGAAATTGGAGGAGAAAGTGAGATAAATCCTAGTATCACTGAATATGAAGAATCTGTGATAGAGGGTAAAGAGGGGCAGCAAAGAAATTTCATGACTGTTGACTTGTTTTCTCACTGAGGAAATAATCCAAGACATCTGTTGAAGTTAAAGGATAGTAGCTTGGTAACACTGGGGCAGCCACAACAAAAAAGGGACCTGGAGCCAACAGGAAAGAAAAAGGTATCAGACATTAATAAGTATGCAGCCAACACTTCCTTTTGTGGGCTACAGTAAGAGTGGAAAGTGCGCCCCAAAGGCCTCAGGCACACTGGGAGAGTACAAGGTGATAGAGCACTGCCTGCCTACCCCAAATGCCATACTCTGCTCCTCTATCACGTGCACATCTTTGTACATAATCATGCTGTCAACAAGTCCCACTTCTGGTACTTTGTGTCTCAGCTGAAGAAGATGAATATATCTTCAAGGGAAATTGTCTACTATGGACAGGTGTTTCAGAAATACCCCATGTGGGTCAAGAACTTTGGCACCTGTCTGTGCCATGACCCCCCAGTGGCACTCACAATATGTACCAAGAGTACTGGACCTGACCACTGCAGGTGCTGTTACCCAGTGCTACTGAGACATGGACACCTGGTATTGCACCTGGGCCCTCTCGATCCAGATTATAAAGGTGGAGGAGACTGCAGCCAGCAAGTGCCTACCAGCAGCCAACCAACTCCATGACTCTATGATCAAGTTCCCACTGACCCACCGGGTCTTGCATGGCCAATAGAAGCCATGTTTTACCATGAAGAGGCCCAAAATCTTCTTTTAGATACAGAGCTTCCCTGTCCCTAGGTCTGCCCAAAGAAATGCCTTGGGAAAACCAAAAACCCAAAAAGCCAAACAAACAAACAAACAAACAAACAAAAAAACCTAAACAAAACAAAACAGAGAGAGAGAGAGAGAGAGAGAGAGAGAGAGAGAATGCAGTTAAGGCAGAAGATTCTACACTCATAACCCTAAAGGATCTGATCAGTATAGCTATGTCATGTTTCTGTAGAAGTCCTAAGCATCTGAGATGACAAGGAGACACATAAAATTCTTGGACCAATCCCTGTTATCAATGGCAAGTTTTCTGTAGTGAAAGGTGAAGAGGAACAAACGAATAAAAAGTCTTAAGCGAGCACAATTGAAATGAGCGATGACTGTGTCCAGGCCACATAAACAGGAAAACAAAGCCTGCTACAGAATGACCCATTAAAGGAGCTCAATTTCTAGGTCACTGGAGATAGGGAATGGAGAAGACAGGTGGAGATGTAAGGGTGGGGTGGGGTGGGGGATGGCAGCTACGCTCAGTAGCAGTGCCACTGAAGGAATTTGAAGGTTGGAAAGGTAGAGGGTTTCAGATAAAGAGTTTTAAGATTTTGGAAACCAAACAATTATAAAAGATAGTGAGATGCAGACAATGATCTAGAAATTTGTCCTTGAAGTTGGGCAGTGTTATGGAGGGAAGTAACTAGAGAAGAGTCCGAGACCCTAGTGGCCAGGAAAGGTGTTACATGTTAACAGGAGATTAACTTTAAAAAGATTACTAAATATTAGTTATCCTATTTTCTCAGGCCAAATAAGATTTCTAGTACACTATAAAAAGAAGAAGAAAAAGAAAACCCCTTTAATGTTTCATATTATAGTTCAGAAAACTTACATTATTGTATAACAATTTCATTAAACTGCAGTGAGATTTATTTTTACAGAATGCTCATATGCTGCAGATAGACATTACCTTCTGAAGAAGATGTCACATAGACTTGTTTATGCCCAGAGAAGCCACGTATGTAGAAAAAGCCTCACACATCTACTACAGTTTCTGGAAAAGAGTTGAACAATTAGTGGTTACTATGATGGAATTTAAAACAGATTCAAAAGATATAAGAAGCTACATTGTCAAAGGAATGGTATATAATTCTTGTGCTTCTTTACGTATGAGATCTTTTCTAAAAATTTTTTTGATGTTTAGTTATTTTTGAGAGAGAGAGAGAGAGAGAGAGAGCGCAAACAGGGGGAGACACAGAATCCAAAGTAGGCCCCGAGCTCTGAGCTGTCAGCACACAGCCCTACACGGGGTTTGAACTCATTGACCGTGAGATCATGACCTGAGCTGAAGTCCAATGCTTAACCAACTGAGCCACCCAGGTGCCCCTCTAGGTATAAGATTCTTAATTTAAAAAGTAACTGCATAAATCCCGTGATGCTAGGAAATACTTGGTTACACTGAAGCTTTATTTAGCCCTGAAAAGAAATTCAGTGTTCTCTCTTGGTAAAATTTTGAAGAATCACTCATTAGATCTAATTGTTCTTCTTCCAGAACGTCTGGCTGTTAGAGGTAATTTAGTAGGACACTAAATAAAATATACTCACAGATTACTTGGTACAAATAAGATTGTACTCTCTGTCTATATCGTGAAACATTAAATCATATTTCCAAAGAGAGAAGTTACCTGATTATCTCCTTGAGAAGATACATGTGTGTTAATTCTTGACATCTTAACTCTACATTTGGGAAGACCTTATTTTAAGGTTTGACTTTTTCCTGCTGTTGATCATAGACCTGAGGACAATAATCAGAACCACTAACATAAGATGACAAAGAAATGCCATAAAAAATACTTACATAAGATATACCAGGAAAACAAACAAACAAACAAACAAACAAACAAACAAACAAAATACTTGTTTTTTTTCTGGGCAGTCTTATTGTGATATGTAGAATTTTTACAAAGATTAGGTGATTTTGAGTGGCGTTTACAACTAAAAGATAGGAAAAATCAACATTTTTTTAAATTTTATTTTTCTTCTGGAATCCTCAGGCAATATTATAACTGACTCATTTAACTCATCTGAATTAGTTTTTAATAAGCTCTCAAAGGTGGACCAATCGTCTCTAGTTTCTCCTGGGAACTGGAGAAAATTAAATGAAGGTGCGATCCAAACTCCTAAGGATATTTTTTGGCTAATTTTTGAGACTTCTTACTTCTAACTAATTTCCCTTAGATCTACATACCATTCTGACCCCACATCTACCATGGGTGATTAAGAGTTCTGCTTGCTTCTTTCACTATCAATAGGAATAACTCTTATTTCAAACTTAGAATTTACCTGCAAAGCTGAAAAACTTGTCAGTTATTATCTACCATTACACTCTGTCTTATTCACACACAAAAAAATCATTTATTGATTTCATATGTAACCAATGATGGGTTTTACATTCTTAGCTATTAACCAACTACTCCTTTTGATTTTGGTATATTGTTAGAATTTAGAATTCAAACCCAATCCCTTACTCTTGTCTCTCAACTTCCACATATCTATTGGCATAATCAGAAGTTAGGAATAGGTCATGTTTGAGAACCTAGAACTCTCTGCATGTCATTTAACAGCCACCAGTCACCAGTCATGTATAGTTATTGGGCCCTTGAAATGTGTCACTACTCTGAACTGAGATGTGCTGTAAGTTTAAAATATAAAGCAGGTATTTAGGTCCTAGTACAAAAATAGGTAAAAACCTCATTAATTTTTATAATGGTTTGATGTTGACACAGTAATAGTTTTGTATATTTGCTAAAATACAACATTGAAATATTTTATAGTGTATATAGTATAGTAGTCTGGCTATAAAAAATTTTAAATTACATATGAGATTCACATTTCCGTTTCCCATTACAATTTTATTGGACAATACTGCCCTAGCACAAAGTTTGAAATTAGCATTCTCAGTAAATGTTGTATCCTACAAAAGAAAGCAGATTTGGAAAATGTTACAGGACACCCTACTATCTGCCCCGCCATTTCTCATGAGTTGGGCTCATTCTTTCTCTTTGAAAATAACCAAGATTTTTTTTTTCTTTTTTAATGTGTATTTCTTTTGAGAGAGGGGAAGAGGGAGGGATAGAGAGAATCCTAAGCAGGCTCCAGGCTGTCAGAGCTGAGCACAGCATGGGGCTCAGTAGCACAACTGTGAGATCATGACATGAGCCCAAATCAAGAGTTAGATGCTTAACCTACTGAGCCACCCAGGTGGCCCCAAAATAACCAAGATTTTCAAACAGCTGTTTAAAGGTATACCAACAAATAGCAAGATTTTAAAACAGCTGTTTAAAAGTATGGATTGACAAGAACCAAGTTTTAAAGTGTTGTAGAGTGTAAGCCAATAATTGTAGTCTTTCTACTGCTCACAATGTCATGTGTTATTCTGTAGTCATAACATTCAAAATAGCTGAGGAGGTATGAAGTTGAATAGAACCTCTGCATCTTCTATCTCTAGCATTCTTTAGACAGTAAAACAGCTATGCATAGGCAGACAACATTTAAAAAACCAAGGCTCTCACATATTTACTCCTCTGGTCACAAATGTGCAATCATTCCCCAGGCAGTACTGTCCACATGTATAGAAACAGAAGCTTACCTTACATTACCTCCTCAATAACTAATAATGACTTGTCCCTACCAATAACACTACAACCATGGGATACAGCTTGGACAGGGTCATGTTTTATAAATGCTGTCTTTAAGAAAAAGAGTAAAGTGGCTACTAGCTCACAAATTGGGTATGAATGCCAGTTAATCATTTTTTATTTAAAGAATGCTTATAGTCTTCATCAAGCCTCAAAGTCCTAGTAGATCACAGAATTGAATATGGATACTGAAAAAAAAATACTAAAAAGCAATAAAAAATAAGGCAAATTATATAAATATGCAATTAAGAAACAAAATTCAGAAGGAATAATGCATTTGTTTTAAAAGTTCTTTTTTCATGGTGCCTGGGTAGCTCAGTCGGTTAAGCATCTGACTCTTGACTTCAAGCTCAGGTCATGTTCTCATGGTTAATGGGTTCAAGCCCCGTATCCACCTCTGCTCTGACAGCTTGGAGCCTGCTTGGGATTCTCTCTCTCTGTGCCCCTCCCCCACTTGCTCTTTCTTTCTCAAAATAAATAAAAATAAACCTTAAAAAATAAATAAAATAAATAAATAAATAAATAAATAAAGTTCTTTCCTCATTTACTAGAAATGAAATGCAAATTAAAATATGACATGATTTTTGTCAATCTAGTCAGCATTTTTTAAAATTTGACCTTTATTTTTATACAGCAGTTTTAGATTCATACAAACTACAGGGCTTATCTTAGTTACATATTGTATGGGTCTGAACAAATATATAATGACATATATCCATCAGTACAGTATCATAAAGAGTATTTTCATTGCCCTAAAAATCCTCTATGATCTTCCTATTCATCCTTCCCTGCCCAGAACCCTTGGCAACCACAGATCATTTTATTGTCTACATAATTTTGATTTTTCCACAATGTCATAGAGTTGGAATCACCCGGTACATAGCCTTTTCAGATTGGCCTCTTCCACTTAGTAATATGCATGTATGTTTCCTCCATGTCTGTTCATGGCATGATAGGTTTTTGTTTTTGTTTTTGTTTTTTCAGCGCTGGATAATATTATAAGGTGGCTTGCACGTTTTGCTGAATTAGAGTAAATGTGCTACAAACATCCAAGTACAGGTTTTTGTGTGGGTGTAAATCTTTAACATAAACATTGAACTCCTTTGGATAAATACCAAGTAGCATATTGCTGGAGACTGTGATTCTTTTTTTTAATTATTTTAAATGTTTATTATTTTATGAGAGAGACAGAGTGTGATCAGGGAAAGGGCAGCAGAACCTGAAGCAGGCTCCAGGCTCTGAGGTGTCAGCACAGAGCCCAACTTAAGGCTTGAACCCATGATCTATAAGATTATGACCTAAGATGAACTCGGATACCTAACTGATTGAGCCACCCAGGTGCCCCACTACGATTAGTTTTGTAAGAAAACACCAAACTGGGTTCCACAGTGGCTGCATCATTTTACATTCTTACTAGCAATAAATCAAGAGTTCCCATTGTTCCACATCCTTGCTAGCATTTGGTGTTTTGGATTTTGGCCATTCTAATAGGTGTGTAGTGGAACATTGTTTTCATTTGTAATTCCCTGATGACATATAATGTGAAGCATCCATTTGGATACTTACTTGCCATCTTTCTATCTTCTTTGGTGAAGTGTCTCTTCAGGTCTTTGGTCCATATTTTAATTAAGTTTTTTGTTTTCTTATTGTTGAGATTTAAGTGTTCTTTGCATATTTTAGAAAACAGTCGTTTATGAGAATGTATTTTTTTTTCAACGTTTTTTTTTTTTTTTATTATTTATTTTTGGGACAGAGAGAGACAGAGCATGAACGGGGGAGGGGCAGAGAGAGAGGGAGACACAGAATCGGAAACAGGCTCCAGGCTCCGAGCCATCAGCCCAGAGGCTGACGCGGGGCTCGAACTCACGGACCGCGAGATCGTGACCTGGCTGAAGTCGGACGCTTAACCGACTGCGCCACCCAGGCGCCCCATGAGAATGTATTTTTAATTATCTTCTCCCAATGTTTTACTTATCTTCCCATTCTCTTGACATTATCTTTCACAGACCAAAAGGCTTTAATTTCAATTTTTATCCAGTTTGTCATTTATTTCTTTCATGGATGGTGTCTTTAGTGTTGTATCTACAAAGTCATTACCAGGTAGCATCTTTTAAATATGTGTACATATACCTAGGAATAAATCTAACCAAAGATGTAAAAGATCTGTATGCTGAAAACTATAGAAAGCTTATGAAGGTAATTGAAGAAGATATAAAGAAATGGAAAGACATTCCCTGCTCATGGATTGGAAGAATAAATATTGTCAAAATGTCAATACTACCCAAAGCTATCTACACATTCAATGCAATCCCAATCAAAATTGCACCAGCGTTCTTCTCGAAGCTAGAACAAGCAATTCTAAAATTCATATGGAACCACAAAAGGCCCCGAATAGCCAAAGTAATTTTGAAGAAGAAGACCAAAGCAGGAGGCATCACAATCCCAGACTTTAGCCTCTACTACAAAGCTGTCATCATCAAGACAGCATGGTATTGGCACAAAAACAGACACATAGACCAATGGAATAGAATAGAAACCCCAGAACTAGACCCACAAACGTATGGCCAACTCATCTTGGACAAAGCAGGAAAGAACATCCAACGGAAAAAAGACAGTCTCTTTAACAAATGGTGCTGGGAGAACTGGACAGCAACATGCAGAAGGTTGAAACTAGACCACTTTCTCACACCATTCACAAAAATAAACTCAAAATGGATAAAGGACCTGAATGTGACACAGGAAACCATCAAAACCCTAGAGGAGAAAGCAGGAAAAGACCTCTCTGACCTCAGCCGTAGCAATCTCTTACTCGACACATCCCCAAAGGCAAGGGAATTAAAAGCAAAAGTGAATTACTGGGACCTTATGAAGATAAAAAGCTTCTGCACAGCAAAGGAAACAACCAACAAAACTAAAAGGCAACCAACGGAATGGGAAAAGATATTTGCAAATGACATATCGGACAAAGGGCTAGTATCCAAAATCTATAAAGAGCTCACCAAACTCCACACCCGAAAAACAAATAACCCAGTGAAGAAATGGGCAGAAAACATGAATAGACACTTGTCTAAAGAAGACATCCGGATGGCCAACAGGCACATGAAAAGATGTTCAACGTCGCTCCTTATCAGGGAAATACAAATCAAAACCACACTCAGATATCACCTCACGCCAGTCAGAGTGGCCAAAATGAACAAATCAGGAGACTATAGATGCTGGAGAGGATGTGGAGAGACGGGAACCCTCTTGCACTGTTGGTGGGAATGCAACCTGGTGCAGCCGCTCTGGAAAGCAGTGTGGAGGTTCCTCCAAAAATTAAAAATAGACCTACCCTATGACCCAGCAATAGCACTGCTAGGAATTGACCCAAGAGATACAGGAGTACTGATGCATAGGGGCACTTGTACCCCAATGTTTATAGCAGCACTCTCAACAATAGCCAAATTATGGAAAGAGCCTAAACGTCCATCAACTGATGAATGGATAAAGAAATTGTGGTTTATATACACAATGGAGTACTACGTGGCAATGAGAAAGAACGAAATATGGCCTTTTGTAGCAACGTGGATGGAACTGGAGAGTGTGATGCTAAGTGAAATAAGCCGTACAGAGAAAGACAGATACCATATGGTTTCACTCTTATGTGGATCCTGAGAAACTTAACAGAAACCCATGGGGGAGGGGAAGGAAAAAAAAAAAAAGAGGTTAGAGTGGGAGAGAGCCAAAGCATAAGAGACTCTTAAAAACTGAGAACAAACTGAGGGTTGATGGGGGGTGGGAGGGAGGGGAGGGTGGGTGATGGGTATTGAGGAGGGCACCTTTTGGGATGAGCACTGGGTGTTGTATGGAAACCAATTTGACAATAAATTTCATATATTGAAAAAAAAATAAATATATGTATATATATTATAAATGATCTAATTTGCGAAGACTAATGTATACAGATACTTACAATTTTGTCTTAAAATGGAAAAAAGAACAACATACTTGAATTATGTGGAAATTTTAAATAAATTACAGCATATTCAAAGACTGAAATATCAAGTATGCATCAAACTTATCTTGAGAGTATTCTAATATAGGAAATTATCTATAATAAAATTTTAAAATAAAAGTCAAAAACCCTGATATACTCAATTAAAAACAATGATATTTATAGAAAGGCTAGAGTAAATTAAAATATACAAAATGTTTTCTCTGAATAGCAGGATTATGGATGCTTTAAATATTATTTTAACCATTTAATTTTCAAGTTTTCCAATTTTTTTAAATTATAAAAATACAAAAAAAAAATCACCCTTTAAAAAACAGATTAGGACAAATCTAATCAGATCAAATGATGAGACAGTTTATATACTGAAATCTCTGAACAATGCTGATGATATGACTGACATGTAAACTTTAAGTATTCTCCCAATTTTATCAAGTCTATTTTCAGGGAGAAGAAGGAAAATTGACAATTCTAATTATATTAAAGGTTTCATCACTGTAGATCCTTACATTCTCTGAAACTTCTATGCCTAGCGCACTTTTTTGTTTCAAAATACTTAAACATATAAGTTTTGTTTGTTTCAAATACATTAATATATAAATACCAGAAGCACAGAACATACAAAATATTTTTCAATATGCACCAAAATTGGGCAAATTTGATTTGAGCTTCTAAGGTCCCAGGTAAAAGACCTATTCATTTGCTCACCAGTTCTTTTTTTTTTTTTTAACCTATTTATTTATTTAAATATAATTTGTCAAACTGGCTTCCATAAAACATCCAGTGTTCACCCCAACACGTGCCCTCCTCATTGCCCATCACTCACTTTCCCCTCCCTGCCCCCCACCCATTTGCTTGTTCTCTGTATTTAAGAGTCTCCTATGGTTTGCCTCCCTCCCTCTCTGTAACTTTTTTTTTCCCCTTCCCCTCCCCCATGGTCTTCTGTTAAGTTTCTCAGGATCCACATACGAGTGAAAACATATGCTATCTGTCCTTCTTTGTCTGACTTATTCCATTTAACATAATACCCTCCAGTTCCATCCACATTGCTGCAAATGGCCAGATTTCATTCTTTGTCGTTGCCAAGTACTATTCCGTTGTAAACATAAACCACATCTCCTTTATCCATTCATCAGTTGATGGACATTTGGGCTCTCCCCATAACTTGGCCTTTGTTTGAAAGTGCTGCTATAAACATTGGGGTACAAGTGCCCCTATGCATCAGCACTCCTGTATCCATTGGGTAAATTCCTAACAGTGCTATTGCTGGGTCATAGGGTAGTTCTATTTTTAATTTTTTGAGGAACTTCCATACTGTTTTCCAGAGCAGCTGCACCACTTTGCATTCCCACCAACAGTGCAAGAGGGTTCCCGTTTCTCCACATCCTCTCCAGCATCTATAGTCTCCTGATTTGTTCATTTTAGCCACTCTAACTGGCATGAGGTGGTATCTGAGTGTGGTTTTTATTTGTATTTCCCTGATGAAGAGCGACATTGAGCATCTTTTCATGTGTCTGTTGGCTGTCTGGATGTCTTTGGAAAAGTGTCTATTCGTGTCTTCTGCCCATTTCTTCACTGGATTATTTGTTTAAAAAAAACATGTATTTATTTTGAGAGAGTGTGTGAGTGGGGGAGGAGGGAGACAGAGAATTCTAAGCAGCCTCCATGCTGTCATCACAGAGCCCAACCTGGACTTGATCTCAACGACTCTGAAATCATGACCTAAGCCAAAACCAAGAATCAGACACTAACCGACTGAGCCACCCAGGTGCCCCTGACATGGTAATTCTTGAATATGTTGCTTCATGTAGAAATCTGCTTTCCTGTCCTAAATGTTCTGGATATTTTCTTCTTACACTATATGTGGATATTGTCATAATACAAGTAATGTCATCCTGATGGATCTAGGGTATACCCAGTTTTTCCCATTAGTACGGTGATATAAAAGCTTTTGAAAGGGCATGCAGGTTTTTTACTTAAATAAGTCAAGGTAATTAAGGTAGATAAGATATAAAAAGTACTTTTATGTATAAAATAAGATGGCTTTAGGAAATGGTGGCATCCTAGAATTCTAATTTATGGTAACAGTGTTTGTCCCATGCTCCCAGTTGATGTCTGTTTTATAGGAAATCAATTTTATGGGCTCTGTTTAAACACAATGCAGAAGTAGAGAGAAAAATTGTAATTCAAATGTCTGGCTGGCTCCACTCATGATGCCATGTCCCTGAGTGTGACACTGCCGATGTGAATGTCCTGTGCCCACTGTCCTTCTCAGAGCACATCTTGAGCCCATGGATAGGAGCTGTGCTTTTTTTTTTTTTTCAATATATGAAATTTATTGTCAGATTGGTTTCCATACAACACCCAGTGCTCATCCCAAAAGGTGCCCTCCTCAATACCCATCACCCACCCTCCCCTCCCTCCCACCCCCCATCAACCCTCAGTTTGTTCTCAGTTTTTAAGAGTCTCTTATGCTTTGGCTCTCTCCCACTCTAACCTCTTTTTTTTTTTTTCCTTCCCCTCCCCCATGGGTTTCTGTTAAGTTTCTCAGGATCCACATAAGAGTGAAACCATATGGTATCTGTCTTTCTCTGTACGGCTTATTTCACTTAGCATCACACTCTCCAGTTCCATCCACGTTGCTACAAAGGGCCATATTTCGTTCTTTCTCATTGCCACGTAGTACTCCATTGTGTATATAAACCACAATTTCTTTATCCATTCATCAGTTGATGGACGTTTAGGCTCTTTCCATAATTTGGCTATTGTTGAGAGTGCTGCTATAAACATTGGGGTACAAGTGCCCCTATGCATCAGTACTCCTGTATCTCTTGGGTCAATTCCTAGCAGTGCTATTGCTGGGTCATAGGGTAGGTCTATTTTTAATTTTTGGAGGAACCTCCACACTGCTTTCCAGAGCGGCTGCACCAGGTTGCATTCCCACCAACAGTGCAAGAGGGTTCCCGTCTCTCCACATCCTCTCCAGCATCTATAGTCTCCTGATTTGTTCATTTTGGCCACTCTGACTGGCGTGAGGTGATATCTGAGTGTGGTTTTGATTTGTATTTCCCTGATAAGGAGCGACGTTGAACATCTTTTCATGTGCCTGTTGGCCATCCGGATGTCTTCTTTAGACAAGTGTCTATTCATGTTTTCTGCCCATTTCTTCACTGGGTTATTTGTTTTTCGGGTGTGGAGTTTGGTGAGCTCTTTATAGATTTTGGATACTAGCCCTTTGTCCGATATGTCATTTGCAAATATCTTTTCCCATTCCGTTGGTTGCCTTTTAGTTTTGTTGGTTGTTTCCTTTGCTGTGCAGAAGCTTTTTATCTTCATAAGGTCCCAGTAATTCACTTTTGCTTTTAATTCCCTTGCCTTTGGGGATGTGTCGAGTAAGAGATTGCTACGGCTGAGGTCAGAGAGGTCTTTTCCTGCTTTCTCCTCTAGGGTTTTGATGGTTTCCTGTGTCACATTCAGGTCCTTTATCCATTTTGAGTTTATTTTTGTGAATGGTGTGAGAAAGTGGTCTAGTTTCAACCTTCTGCATGTTGCTGTCCAGTTCTCCCAGCACCATTTGTTAAAGAGACTGTCTTTTTTCCGTTGGATGTTCTTTCCTGCTTTGTCCAAGATGAGTTGGCCATACGTTTGTGGGTCTAGTTCTGGGGTTTCTATTCTATTCCATTGGTCTATGTGTCTGTTTTTGTGCCAATACCATGCTGTCTTGATGATGACAGCTTTGTAGTAGAGGCTAAAGTCTGGGATTGTGATGCCTCCTGCTTTGGTCTTCTTCTTCAAAATTACTTTGGCTATTCGGGGCCTTTTGTGGTTCCATATGAATTTTAGAATTGCTTGTTCTAGCTTCGAGAAGAACGCTGGTGCAATTTTGATTGGGATTGCATTGAATGTGTAGATAGCTTTGGGTAGTATTGACATTTTGACAATATTTATTCTTCCAATCCATGAGCAGGGAATGTCTTTCCATTTCTTTATATCTTCTTCAATTACCTTCATAAGCTTTCTATAGTTTTCAGCATACAGATCTTTTACATCTTTGGTTAGATTTATTCCTAGGTATATGTACACATATTTAAAAGATGCTACCTGGTAATGACTTTGTAGATACAACACTAAAGACACCATCCATGAAAGAAATAAATGACAAACTGGATAAAAATTGAAATTAAAGCCTTTTGGTCTGTGAAAGATAATGTCAAGAGAATGGGAAGATAAGTAAAACATTGGGAGAAGATAATTAAAAATACATTCTCATGGGGCGCCTGGGTGGCGCAGTCGGTTAAGCGTCCGACTTCAGCCAGGTCACGATCTCGCGGTCCGTGAGTTCGAGCCCCGCGTCAGCCTCTGGGCTGATGGCTCGGAGCCTGGAGCCTGTTTCCGATTCTGTGTCTCCCTCTCTCTCTGCCCCTCCCCCGTTCATGCTCTGTCTCTCTCTGTCCCAAAAATAAATAATAAAAAAAAAAAAAAACGTTGAAAAAAAAATACATTCTCATAAACGACTGTTTTCTAAAATATGCAAAGAACACTTAAATCTCAACAATAAGAAAACAAAAAACTTAATTAAAATATGGACCAAAGACCTGAAGAGACACTTCACCAAAGAAGATAGAAAGATGGCAAGTAAGTATCCAAATGGATGCTTCACATTATATGTCATCAGGGAATTACAAATGAAAACAATGTTCCACTACACACCTATTAGAATGGCCAAAATCCAAAACACCAAATGCTAGCAAGGATGTGGAACAATGGGAACTCTTGATTTATTGCTAGTAAGAATGTAAAATGATGCAGCCACTGTGGAACCCAGTTTGGTGTTTTCTTACAAAACTAATCGTAGTGGGGCACCTGGGTGGCTCAATCAGTTAGGTATCCGAGTTCATCTTAGGTCATAATCTTATAGATCATGGGTTCAAGCCTTAAGTTGGGCTCTGTGCTGACACCTCAGAGCCTGGAGCCTGCTTCAGGTTCTGCTGCCCTTTCCCTGATCACACTCTGTCTCTCTCATAAAATAATAAACATTTAAAATAATTAAAAAAAAGAATCACAGTCTCCAGCAATATGCTACTTGGTATTTATCCAAAGGAGTTCAATGTTTATGTTAAAGATTTACACCCACACAAAAACCTGTACTTGGATGTTTGTAGCACATTTACTCTAATTCAGCAAAACGTGCAAGCCACCTTATAATATTATCCAGCGCTGAAAAAACAAAAACAAAAACAAAAACCTATCATGCCATGAACAGACATGGAGGAAACATACATGCATATTACTAAGTGGAAGAGGCCAATCTGAAAAGGCTATGTACCGGGTGATTCCAACTCTATGACATTGTGGAAAAATCAAAATTATGTAGACAATAAAATGATCTGTGGTTGCCAAGGGTTCTGGGCAGGGAAGGATGAATAGGAAGATCATAGAGGATTTTTAGGGCAATGAAAATACTCTTTATGATACTGTACTGATGGATATATGTCATTATATATTTGTTCAGACCCATACAATATGTAACTAAGATAAGCCCTGTAGTTTGTATGAATCTAAAACTGCTGTATAAAAATAAAGGTCAAATTTTAAAAAATGCTGACTAGATTGACAAAAATCATGTCATATTTTAATTTGCATTTCATTTCTAGTAAATGAGGAAAGAACTTTATTTATTTATTTATTTATTTATTTTATTTATTTTTTAAGGTTTATTTTTATTTATTTTGAGAAAGAAAGAGCAAGTGGGGGAGGGGCACAGAGAGAGAGAATCCCAAGCAGGCTCCAAGCTGTCAGAGCAGAGGTGGATACGGGGCTTGAACCCATTAACCATGAGAACATGACCTGAGCTTGAAGTCAAGAGTCAGATGCTTAACCGACTGAGCTACCCAGGCACCATGAAAAAAGAACTTTTAAAACAAATGCATTATTCCTTCTGAATTTTGTTTCTTAATTGCATATTTATATAATTTGCCTTATTTTTTATTGCTTTTTAGTATTTTTTTTTCAGTATCCATATTCAATTCTGTGATCTACTAGGACTTTGAGGCTTGATGAAGACTATAAGCATTCTTTAAATAAAAAATGATTAACTGGCATTCATACCCAATTTGTGAGCTAGTAGCCACTTTACTCTTTTTCTTAAAGACAGCATTTATAAAACATGACCCTGTCCAAGCTGTATCCCATGGTTGTAGTGTTATTGGTAGGGACAAGTCATTATTAGTTATTGAGGAGGTAATGTAAGGTAAGCTTCTGTTTCTATACATGTGGACAGTACTGCCTGGGGAATGATTGCACATTTGTGACCAGAGGAGTAAATATGTGAGAGCCTTGGTTTTTTAAATGTTGTCTGCCTATGCATAGCTGTTTTACTGTCTAAAGAATGCTAGAGATAGAAGATGCAGAGGTTCTATTCAACTTCATACCTCCTCAGCTATTTTGAATGTTATGACTACAGAATAACACATGACATTGTGAGCAGTAGAAAGACTACAATTATTGGCTTACACTCTACAACACTTTAAAACTTGGTTCTTGTCAATCCATACTTTTAAACAGCTGTTTTAAAATCTTGCTATTTGTTGGTATACCTTTAAACAGCTGTTTGAAAATCTTGGTTATTTTGGGGCCACCTGGGTGGCTCAGTAGGTTAAGCATCTAACTCTTGATTTGGGCTCATGTCATGATCTCACAGTTGTGCTACTGAGCCCCATGCTGTGCTCAGCTCTGACAGCCTGGAGCCTGCTTAGGATTCTCTCTATCCCTCCCTCTTCCCCTCTCTCAAAAGAAATACACATTAAAAAAGAAAAAAAAAATCTTGGTTATTTTCAAAGAGAAAGAATGAGCCCAACTCATGAGAAATGGCGGGGCAGATAGTAGGGTGTCCTGTAACATTTTCCAAATCTGCTTTCTTTTGTAGGATACAACATTTACTGAGAATGCTAATTTCAAACTTTGTGCTAGGGCAGTATTGTCCAATAAAATTGTAATGGGAAACGGAAATGTGAATCTCATATGTAATTTAAAATTTTTTATAGCCAGACTACTATACTATATACACTATAAAATATTTCAATGTTGTATTTTAGCAAATATACAAAACTATTACTGTGTCAACATCAAACCATTATAAAAATTAATGAGGTTTTTACCTATTTTTGTACTAGGACCTAAATACCTGCTTTATATTTTAAACTTACAGCACATCTCAGTTCAGAGTAGTGACACATTTCAAGGGCCCAATAACTATACATGACTGGTGACTGGTGGCTGTTAAATGACATGCAGAGAGTTCTAGGTTCTCAAACATGACCTATTCCTAACTTCTGATTATGCCAATAGATATGTGGAAGTTGAGAGACAAGAGTAAGGGATTGGGTTTGAATTCTAAATTCTAACAATATACCAAAATCAAAAGGAGTAGTTGGTTAATAGCTAAGAATGTAAAACCCATCATTGGTTACATATGAAATCAATAAATGATTTTTTTGTGTGTGAATAAGACAGAGTGTAATGGTAGATAATAACTGACAAGTTTTTCAGCTTTGCAGGTAAATTCTAAGTTTGAAATAAGAGTTATTCCTATTGATAGTGAAAGAAGCAAGCAGAACTCTTAATCACCCATGGTAGATGTGGGGTCAGAATGGTATGTAGATCTAAGGGAAATTAGTTAGAAGTAAGAAGTCTCAAAAATTAGCCAAAAAATATCCTTAGGAGTTTGGATCGCACCTTCATTTAATTTTCTCCAGTTCCCAGGAGAAACTAGAGACGATTGGTCCACCTTTGAGAGCTTATTAAAAACTAATTCAGATGAGTTAAATGAGTCAGTTATAATATTGCCTGAGGATTCCAGAAGAAAAATAAAATTTAAAAAAATGTTGATTTTTCCTATCTTTTAGTTGTAAACGCCACTCAAAATCACCTAATCTTTGTAAAAATTCTACATATCACAATAAGACTGCCCAGAAAAAAAACAAGTATTTTGTTTGTTTGTTTGTTTGTTTGTTTGTTTGTTTGTTTTCCTGGTATATCTTATGTAAGTATTTTTTATGGCATTTCTTTGTCATCTTATGTTAGTGGTTCTGATTATTGTCCTCAGGTCTATGATCAACAGCAGGAAAAAGTCAAACCTTAAAATAAGGTCTTCCCAAATGTAGAGTTAAGATGTCAAGAATTAACACACATGTATCTTCTCAAGGAGATAATCAGGTAACTTCTCTCTTTGGAAATATGATTTAATGTTTCACGATATAGACAGAGAGTACAATCTTATTTGTACCAAGTAATCTGTGAGTATATTTTATTTAGTGTCCTACTAAATTACCTCTAACAGCCAGACGTTCTGGAAGAAGAACAATTAGATCTAATGAGTGATTCTTCAAAATTTTACCAAGAGAGAACACTGAATTTCTTTTCAGGGCTAAATAAAGCTTCAGTGTAACCAAGTATTTCCTAGCATCACGGGATTTATGCAGTTACTTTTTAAATTAAGAATCTTATACCTAGAGGGGCACCTGGGTGGCTCAGTTGGTTAAGCATTGGACTTCAGCTCAGGTCATGATCTCACGGTCAATGAGTTCAAACCCCGTGTAGGGCTGTGTGCTGACAGCTCAGAGCTCGGGGCCTACTTTGGATTCTGTGTCTCCCCCTGTTTGCGCTCTCTCTCTCTCTCTCTCTCTCTCAAAAATAACTAAACATCAAAAAAATTTTTAGAAAAGATCTCATACGTAAAGAAGCACAAGAATTATATACCATTCCTTTGACAATGTAGCTTCTTATATCTTTTGAATCTGTTTTAAATTCCATCATAGTAACCACTAATTGTTCAACTCTTTTCCAGAAACTGTAGTAGATGTGTGAGGCTTTTTCTACATACGTGGCTTCTCTGGGCATAAACAAGTCTATGTGACATCTTCTTCAGAAGGTAATGTCTATCTGCAGCATATGAGCATTCTGTAAAAATAAATCTCACTGCAGTTTAATGAAATTGTTATACAATAATGTAAGTTTTCTGAACTATAATATGAAACATTAAAGGGGTTTTCTTTTTCTTCTTCTTTTTATAGTGTACTAGAAATCTTATTTGGCCTGAGAAAATAGGATAACTAATATTTAGTAATCTTTTTAAAGTTAATCTCCTGTTAACATGTAACACCTTTCCTGGCCACTAGGGTCTCGGACTCTTCTCTAGTTACTTCCCTCCATAACACTGCCCAACTTCAAGGACAAATTTCTAGATCATTGTCTGCATCTCACTATCTTTTATAATTGTTTGGTTTCCAAAATCTTAAAACTCTTTATCTGAAACCCTCTACCTTTCCAACCTTCAAATTCCTTCAGTGGCACTGCTACTGAGCGTAGCTGCCATCCCCCACCCCACCCCACCCTTACATCTCCACCTGTCTTCTCCATTCCCTATCTCCAGTGACCTAGAAATTGAGCTCCTTTAATGGGTCATTCTGTAGCAGGCTTTGTTTTCCTGTTTATGTGGCCTGGACACAGTCATCGCTCATTTCAATTGTGCTCGCTTAAGACTTTTTATTCGTTTGTTCCTCTTCACCTTTCACTACAGAAAACTTGCCATTGATAACAGGGATTGGTCCAAGAATTTTATGTGTCTCCTTGTCATCTCAGATGCTTAGGACTTCTACAGAAACATGACATAGCTATACTGATCAGATCCTTTAGGGTTATGAGTGTAGAATCTTCTGCCTTAACTGCATTCTCTCTCTCTCTCTCTCTCTCTCTCTCTCTCTCTGTTTTGTTTTGTTTAGGTTTTTTTGTTTGTTTGTTTGTTTGTTTGTTTGGCTTTTTGGGTTTTTGGTTTTCCCAAGGCATTTCTTTGGGCAGACCTAGGGACAGGGAAGCTCTGTATCTAAAAGAAGATTTTGGGCCTCTTCATGGTAAAACATGGCTTCTATTGGCCATGCAAGACCCGGTGGGTCAGTGGGAACTTGATCATAGAGTCATGGAGTTGGTTGGCTGCTGGTAGGCACTTGCTGGCTGCAGTCTCCTCCACCTTTATAATCTGGATCGAGAGGGCCCAGGTGCAATACCAGGTGTCCATGTCTCAGTAGCACTGGGTAACAGCACCTGCAGTGGTCAGGTCCAGTACTCTTGGTACATATTGTGAGTGCCACTGGGGGGTCATGGCACAGACAGGTGCCAAAGTTCTTGACCCACATGGGGTATTTCTGAAACACCTGTCCATAGTAGACAATTTCCCTTGAAGATATATTCATCTTCTTCAGCTGAGACACAAAGTACCAGAAGTGGGACTTGTTGACAGCATGATTATGTACAAAGATGTGCACGTGATAGAGGAGCAGAGTATGGCATTTGGGGTAGGCAGGCAGTGCTCTATCACCTTGTACTCTCCCAGTGTGCCTGAGGCCTTTGGGGCGCACTTTCCACTCTTACTGTAGCCCACAAAAGGAAGTGTTGGCTGCATACTTATTAATGTCTGATACCTTTTTCTTTCCTGTTGGCTCCAGGTCCCTTTTTTGTTGTGGCTGCCCCAGTGTTACCAAGCTACTATCCTTTAACTTCAACAGATGTCTTGGATTATTTCCTCAGTGAGAAAACAAGTCAACAGTCATGAAATTTCTTTGCTGCCCCTCTTTACCCTCTATCACAGATTCTTCATATTCAGTGATACTAGGATTTATCTCACTTTCTCCTCCAATTTCAGAGAATGAAATACCTTTTCCTTCTTAGGGTTAGTTTTCCAACGATTTTCTTGCTATCTCTCCTTTCTATGTACTTTAAGAACTTACTTCATCAGATTTCCCCTCTCTTTCTTGGATCTGCAAACACTTCTTTCCCACAGAGCCTTTCTTAAAGCAAACTAACTGTTTACTTCTCCCTGTCATACGTAATTTCTCCTGCAACCCTACATTTTCCTCAAGTTAAATTCCCATCTCTGTCTTATTCACATTCATACTTTAAAAATGATTGATTTCCCCATCTGCTGCTCATCAATTTGCCCAGTGTAATCTGTCTTCTATTTTATCCATTTTTCTCAAATACTCTTTGGAGTATTGACTATTGTACTCTCTATTTGATCAATTAAGTTTTTGTTTTTTTGTCTCACTTCATCATGGTCACAAAGTGACATTGTTGGATCTTCGTGTTTTGTCCGAGATAACTTATATTCAACAAGAGGACATTATACCCTTAACTGTGGGTGCCAGGCCAGCTCTAACAACACCCAGGCCTTGCTGTTAGACTCAGCCCATTTGTGGCTATTAAGGGGCTGATATTCTCCTTCTCAACAACGATGATGGTGATGTCAATAATAAATGATAAATGCATTTGGTGTTTATGTTCATTCTGTTTTAAATTATTAATATATATTAAATCCTCCAGTCCTCTCAATACTACTGGATAGGTACCATGATTTTCTCCGTTTTGAAGATGAGAAAATTAAGACCCCAGAAGGGGAAATAACTTGAGTGCAACAAAGCTGGTAATATTTAGAGCAGATAGGTCAGCTATTTCGTACACACCATTGCATAGCTTCCCAGTTGTATTTGTTTCAGGGCTTGGCCTCTTATTTTGCATTAGCTTTCCTTGTGATTGATTCTCACTGGCACAACTCATCGTGTTTTATCTTCCATTCATGCTGAATCTTTCTTGCCTCTGCCTCAAGACATCTCTGTTGCCACTGACACCCACTTGGTATCTCTAGATGAGCAATGTAGGAAAGGCAGAAGAGTTAAAAGTTTTTAGAGCAAATTTTTAACTAATGTTGTTGAGAGGTGGTGAATATTCTCCCTTTTGTCTTATCCATGGGCGATCCTGAAATGCAACAGTTAGGATGGTCTCTTAGAAGACATTCCAGCAATCAAACCATCAAGTGTGCTTGACTTAAAATTGAATGTTTGCTCTCCGTATATCTATGTCTCACTCAAATTTCTCCTCACTTCTGCTTCCCTGGAATTGTATTCCCTAAGAAACTGGCAGTATATAAACTTTTATGCCAGGTTTCACTTTTTGGAGAACCCAAGCAATCTAAATCCAAACTGTGAAAACTCCACCTAGATGGTCTACAGTCTCTCTTTCCTTATCCAGTAGAGCATAGAGGTTGACAACACTGGCTTCAGAAGGTAAATATCAATTGGAGTTTGGATGTTGCCACAAATAAGCAATGGGACCTTGAGTGATGTATTTAATCTCTCTTGCCCTTTCTTAAAAATTAGAGATAACTACTTACTTTAAATAGCTCTACCTCCCTAACAAGGGTTATGACACATTTAATAGTTTGCTGTGACTAACATACTCTTTGACATGTAACATGTAAGTATTATTTTTATTATCATTATTAATATCTTTCAAAACTGTCTTTCACCTTTGTCCTGATATATATTAATGTTAACACCATCTAACCTACCACCCAAACAAAACAAATTGTAAGGAAAGCATTGACTCTTCCATCTGCTTCTTCCATCTGTTTCAACCTCACAAACTTTCATCATATAATTGCTTCATAAATTAACGTTTGTTTTACCTCTCAAAAACCCTCTCACATCCATTCTATATTAACCTTGCTATCTTCATTTTGACAGGCATTTCCAGAATCTCACCAAAATTTGCAATAATAGTGTACTATGTTAAATGATTTTCCTTGCCTACTCTCCTTAATGCATCACATTTATTCCTTTACTTTCCTTAGTCTTTTAAAACACAGCCCAATTTCATCACTAATAATACTGCATTGTAATTGGTTACTTATTTCTCTGTGGCTCTCAAGGGTTTATCAACCTTGGTACTATTGACATTTGGGGATATATAATTATTCATCACTGGGGGTGTTGTTCTTTGTATTGTAGGCTGTTTCACAGTATCTCTGGTCTCTATCCACTAGATGACAGTAGTGCCCCCTCCCCAGTTATGACAAAAAAAAAAAAAAAAATGTCTCCAGACTTTGTCATATGTCCCCTGAGGAGAAAACCATCCTGGTTTCGACCACTGCTGTAGAAAGTGAGTCATTTACAGACAGGGGTTATATTTTATTGACATAAGTCCCTAACACCAAGCACCAAGTTGGAAAAATGATAAATGTTTAATAAATATTTTATTAAATGAATGAACCAGTTCTCTCTTTCAAGTGTTTTTCTTCTTCTTTTTTAAATCTCAGGGACCACCTTTTATCTGTGCTTCTGTAGCTTTTAGCATTTTTCTGTACCTATGTCTGTTTCCCCAATTACATTGTATGATTTTCTTACATCCTTAACCCCCACAGAATGAATGGAATATAGTGGGTTCTCAATAAATACATATTCAATTATATTTAGTTAGTAAATTAATATCTATGTTTGTGGATATGTTCATACCACATGATTCTCTCATTGAAGGTCCTATATGATAATAATTGTATGTTCTCACATCATGCACTTTCCCTTTGTGACACTTATACCAGCTATAATTAACTGATCATGTATTTAATTGCTTAGTATCTATCTCTGTAGGGTATTTGAGACAGAAATCGTGGTTACCTCATTTATCCCCCTCTCCTCTGGCTAACCCAGAACTTTATTCACAGTACATACTCAGGAAATTATAAGTCTTTGTCAAATGAATGAAGGAAACAAATTAATGCTTCTGCTAGATGAAATGGACAATATGTACTTGGAGAATTTGATGCAATATATGTATCATGGTTTATGGATGTATGTGATGAAGCATCTTTGAACCTATATTAGGAAGCTTTAAAAAGCGTCATCTTTGTCAAATTAGTGAAAAAGTAATTTGCCCCTCTAAATCACTTCACAAAAGGGAGAACTTGACGCTGTCATAAGTCAATACAGATGTTTGATATCCCAGACTTGTAATCTCCTCTTGCTCAGCATGTTCATTTTTTTCCGGTCCTAATGAGTAGCTCATGGATCTTAATTGACATATTGACCTTGAAAACTCTAGACAATGATCTCTTGTGCCAGCTTCATTATCTGTGGCTTTATTAGCCAAGGAAATTTGACAATAAAACATGAAACAATCACAATCTACATAAAGACACTATAAATCATACTTCTATCAAGTAAAAATAACCAATATAGTCCCTAACATTGTATCACACAAATACAATTTCGTCTTATATTCCAAATATAAAATAAGTAGTTTTGTTCTGCTATTGTCTGAAACTACTTATTAACCCATATTTTAAAAATCTCAACAATGAATGTTTGATAAGAATTTCACAGAGCAGAATATTGTTTAAAGGCTCTAAATTTAGTGTCTTTTGAGGAATCTTCTTGCATCAGAGGAAACCAGCATGCTATCTTAAAGAACATTAAAACCAAGAGACAAAAAAACCTCTTTTCATACATATTGCTGTGTGTTTTCTTTCCTCACCATGGTCTCCTGTTGTTCCCAGTAGGGATACCAATTTTAGGATATGCAGTAGACAGCTGTACTATAGAAGCTAAAGCTTGAAATTGTTCGGGAGAAGCTAAGTTAGGGCTTTTCATTTGGCAAGAAATTGTAAGCAAAAAATCATAGTAAACAGCCTGCAATAAATGGCCTGTAATAGAAGTACAAATTTTTTGAAAAATTATTGACTTAGAATTTTCTGATGGAAATACTATGCCAAAATAAATTTGAAAGTGATCCTAACCACAAGCAGTCATGTTAGGCACCTGTTGACTCTTCTATATCATGCATAGCTTAATGAAAAAGACCATTGTTTCTCACAAAAGTGTGTAACTGTGTTCCTGATGGGGAGTAAAATTACAAAAGTATGAAATTGTCATTTCAACTTAAAAACTACTGATATTTAGGTGACGTTTTGTTTTAGCTGAGCGCATCTCTATTATACATGTTTTCATTCCTTTTTAATGTCTGGAAAATACACAGGTCTTTCTCCAGGACATAAAATGAGTTATTATGTTGTTATATTAATTGCCTATACAATCATATCCAAATTCCCAAGATAATAATGGTCAGTCCTCTATCTCCCTTTCAAACCTCACTCCCATTTGCCCCTTTGTTCCTGTTCTTGTGACTGTACACAATGTGGAAAGCATCCATAGTGTCTAAACAGGTAGTATTCTGGTTGTATTACTCCCTGTGCTTGGAATGAAGACCCCACTATTTATCCCCGGAATACTTTTCTTTTCAATACTTGCTTTTCAAATCTCAGTTCAAGCCAACACTGCCTGCTCTCTGAAGCCATCATTGAGTCTTCCAGGCAGGCTTTGCTGTTTCTTTCTCCATATACCCAACTGCTTCTATCAACTCTATTTTTCCTTCCACTCTCTTCACTCTGGAACAAATTATCAGAGATATTAGTGCTAAAATCAGTGGACTCAGTAGTGTCACTTGCCTGTGCACTGATCAGACCATATTTAGAAAGTATATTTAATTCTTGGCTATTGTAGAGCAACATTGATGAATCAGAACATGGTCAGAGAAGAAAAGACCTTAAAGCCATTATATCGTGAGCTGCTACTTATGAAGTTATAAGTTGGGAATAATAATATCTGATACTGTTGTAAAATTGAACTAAAATAACACATCAAAATTCTGTTAACTTGAAAAGTAAATTTTGAGAAACACGTTCCATGCCCATTTGCCAATTTTACACTCCCTGTATTGGTTGCTCACCATCTTGAGAGAATAGACTCCCCTGTGGGCATTTGTTTCCTCTGTTTACAAATGAACTTGCAATGAAATTACTACTTTTTATTTTTTATTTATGTTTTTATTTTTATCTCCTTGATCGAATGTAAGCTTCTTCATGGCACAAATTAGTGAAATTATTTTCATATCCTTTAATACCAGCACATTAATACTAAACACACTGTACAGTCTTCAAAAGAATATGAAGAAAATCTGAAATGAGTTTCCACCAAAGGAAAACATTGTCGTTTTCTTTAAAATAGCTAATGGGCCATCATGTAGAAGACTGGTAACTTCATCACCTCCAAACGGTAGCACAAGGAAGAGTGTGGGTAGCTAATTGCACATCAGTATTGGGAGAATACTGAAAACTTCTAAAAAAGAAACAAATGATTTGTTATCCCATTATCCAAATAGTCTCTCCTAGTTGAAATATATGAAACCAGTTCATACAAATGATTAGAATATAGAAAGAATTAAAAAGGTATATACTAGAAATAAAAGCCTAACCTTATATTTCTAGAAACCACCCTTTACAGTGTTCTTCAAAAAGGTATTATGCATGTACATATATGCCTATAAGTACATCCGTAAAGTATTTTACACTGAAGGCATTCTCCCTATTCCCATTTATGTGAGTTAGTTGGTGTCTTCCTTTCTCCTTCTCTCTCCTCCCTCTCTTTCTCTTTCTCTGTGTTTGTGTGTGTAACTCCACTTCTTTATTGTCGGTATTATTGAACTTATTAAGAAAAACAGTGTTGTCATGAGCAGTCGTGTACATGGATACTTTGAAATATATCGGGAACTTTCTCTAAAGATTTAATGTTAAAAAGGAAACCAAAGAAATAGACTTTCCTGTGAGGTAACGATGTCTTCATGAGTTAAACTTTTAGAGGCTTTCCTTTTTTAAAATTGTTTAATGTTTGGGGTGCCTGGGTGGCGCAGTCGGTTAAGCGTCCGACTTCAGCCAGGTCACGATCTCGCGGTCCGTGAGTTCGAGCCCCGCGTCGGGCTCTGGGCTGATGGCTCGGAGCCTGGAGCCTGTTTCCGAGTCTGTGTCTCCCTCTCTCTCTGCCCCTCCCCCGTTCATGCTCTGTCTCTTTCTGTCCCAAAAATAAATAAAAAATGTTGAAAAAAAAAATTTAAAAAAAAAAAATTGTTTAATGTTTATTTATTTTTGAGAGAGAGAGATTGACAGAGTGTCAGCAGGGGAGGGGCAGAGAGAGAGACACACACAGAATATGAAGCAGACTCTAGGTTCCGAGCTCTCAACAAAGAGCCTAACCTGGGGCTCAAATTCATGAACCAGGAGGACAGGACTTGAACGGAATTCGGATGCTCAACCAATGGGCCACCCAGGTGCCCCCAGAGGCTTTTCTTTAAAATATTACTGCTTTGGAAATGAAGCTAAACTAAAATGGTTCCTAACAGCTGTTCATAATTCTAATATAATAACAAAATTTTGGTTGCTATTCACATCAAATAATGCTTCTCAACATTAGCTGTAAATTATAATCATCTGGAGAAATTTAAAAACAATAACAATGCGCAGGTTCCAGTCCTGATGAATTAAATCAAAATCTGTAGGGATGGGACTCAGGCTGTAGGTTCCTAGGTTCTTCTAATGTGCATTTACTGTTGAGAATTTGTGATGTAAAAGTCAAGTCATTAACATCGTTTATCAATAAGTTTGAAAACAAGAATGGCAGCAATAAAGGTACAAGAACTTTACGGAATTTATTTTCTTTTCTACTAGCAAAATGGGGGGAGCATGATAGTAATGTAAAGAACAGAAACACACTGGAGAGAACCTCAGACACTGCCAGTACAGGACTTTGGTAAATGTTAGTCATTTTCTCTGAGCAGATACTCCTTTTTTTCAACTCTTTGAATGCTGGTTCCTTATACAGAGGAAGAAAGGGTCCATATCTGTCTGCACTCTTTCCCATTGTTATTCCTGGGTCCAAGGAAGCTGAGATGGGCATCTGAGCTTCTTTAATCAATGGTTCTCTACAAGAAGGTTAGGAATCATCTCTCTGTATCAGAACTGATATGTAGCAACGTCCATCAGAAGAGATGAGTAGGCTTCTGTCAAGGTAGATGCGGCAGGGTAGATAGAATGAAACCTGAAGCTAGGTTAAGTAATTGGGTTCTTGTTCAATAAATTGCTTGTTTGTGCTGTGTAATGAAAGATCTTTGGTGCAGTGGATGTCTGAATCCAAATACTCTTCGGATTTTCTGATGGAAAAAGAGATAAGGGTGAAAGGGATTTAATTTAGAACTATTGAAAACCTTTAAAGAGATTAGAAAAAAATGGCAAATGCACTTTCTTTTTTAAAATCAGGATTCTTTGTTACTTGTCAGCGCTGGTTATTTATTTTTTCAATTGACAATAAAACTTATTTGTTGGTTTTGGTTTTGTTGCTTTTAGTTTTTCTCCCATCAATTTGCCATCATTAAGTGACCTTTAAGATTCAGATTGTGAAGAAGATAATGGAGAAGTTGTTTTCTCCCAGCCCATGTACCCTAAACCTGAATTTAGGAAGTATTAACTTTCAGGATTTCATTGGAATGTCACATCAGAATTGTAGGCACTGCATCGGTGCATAGACTAGACCTCATGTCTTGATTCAAGTGATATTTTTTTCCCCCATAAAGTCAGACCTCACTCATGTGCCTAAGCTTCTATTTAAAAAAAAAAAATTCTTCAAAGAATACACTTTAAAAATATATCTCATTAAAAAACTCATGTGAACAATCAGAGCAGTCTGGATATGTAATAGTGGGTAGAATTTGGTGAAATATATTAATCTCAACAATAAAACCATTCATGCATTGGGCTTTTTAAAGCATTGTCCCAGATAATTTTAATAAGTAATTATTTGAATGTATTTACTTTCTAAGGGATAAAAAAAATGTGTCCAAGAAATGAGAAATAAAATGGTCTCTTTCTTTTCATTCCACTCGTTTAACACTTGAAAAAATAAAAGGCTTTATTTGAGGAAAAATTTAGAGATACACAACTAGAAGAGGAAGGGGATTCACAACTCAGAAGGGAAAAAAAAAATGTTGACTGGATAAGATCTGTATTGAAATTCCCTTCAATATATGGTACATTCATAGTGTTTTGATACTTGGGACAAATCCCAGGCATCGCATCCCCTCAGACGCTTTGTTTCACATCTCTGTGTCATACTCTCTAACCCTCCCTTCACTAGGTGATCTACGTATTCATACTTCATCTATTTTTGTTCTTTCCTCAGTTTTCCCTCTCCTTCTTTCTCTTCTCTGGAGGAACATGTATCTAATCTCCAGGATCATATTAGGAGTCAGAATTCTAACAAATAAGTGCTTATTGAAAGTAGCTTCTCTTTAGGGTTGCCTAGCATGCCACATGAAACAGCAGAACTAGGAAGTAAGAACACTGAGTTGAAGCAAAAGTTCAGCTGAAAAATTTGTTAAGTCTTGGCAGCTTCTAAGCCCTGTAGAGATCCATTTTCTTTTAGCAGAGGGTCAAAGGCAGAACAGGTGATCCAGAGCTGCACTGAAGATGGGAGTGTCTCCTGATGAAACATATCACTCTCAGATTCTGGGAGGCTGTCATGTGAGAAGCTGAATTAGAAATACTTTCAAAGAGACAACTGTCTTCTAGAGAGTAACCCTCCTTTTAAAAAAATTCAGGAGTTGGACTTCCCATTTATCTTTAAATGAGGAAGGAGACCTTCTCCATTTTCCCTAATTCTTGACTTCATTTTAGAACTGACAAGTTTAAACAAGATGAGAATCAGATTGCTTCTGCTTATCTCATTCTTTCAGCTCTAGCCGACAGTGTAATTAATGTTGCTGTAGGAAAAACAAAAAGCGTTCTTGAGGAGAACTTTTTCCTCTCTGCTTTTTGCAGGCATCATTCTTGAGAGAGTAGGTTGTCTTTTTGACATACTACTGAGGGAGGTATAACACACAGATGTCCTTGATGATTTTTTGCATGTCTGTTGATTTGTAAGTTAAGCCCAGACTACTTTTGTCTTCTTATCTTTTTATGGTGCACAGAAGTTATTAATTACCATACTGTTAAAAAAAGTAGCATCCAAAACAAAAAATTATACATACATATGCACATAGTTTCTTTTGCTGGCCTTCCCTACAACATATGATTTTCCTTAGCATGTTGGTGTTTTAATCCGTTTCTGGGGAAATTTGCTATAGAAAAGTACTAGAGTTATACTGATAGCTATCGGGTGTCTTTTATAACTAGTTCCCTCAGTTCAAGGTTACATTTTCTTACCTACACTGTCAAAATTGTTTTTCAACATCATTCCTACAAATTCCAGTAGACTTCCCATCTTCTCTTGCAAGTCAGGTTTTCTCCTCAGAATCCTTCAATTTCTCTCTCTTAGTTACCAAATCAATTGTGAACGCTTTATTCTGGCACTCGGTTGTCTATAGCTAGACCCATATTTGAGTACCTATCCTGACAGTTTTATGTGCTTCAATTTCTGGTCTCTAATTAAATTATATACATGAGAATACTCAGAACTTACCCATAATATTTAGTCCGCATGGACTGCTTTTATAATCCATCTTTCTACTGTGATTCTACTCACTTATCAAGACCAAGTTTAAATGCCATTTCATCCATAACTTTTTTCTCTTCATTTATACTTTTTTCTCAGCACTCTTGCCCACCATCTACTACCACCATGGGGACATACCATAATTAATGGCTATTTTTTTATGTTTGTTCCTATACTATTGTAAATGCACAATACCTTGTGATATATGTATTCATATGTGTATCTGTCTGCCTTATAAGAACCTCAATATAGGAATATACCTATATCTATACAGTAGCATATAGAAATATACACTACATAACTCTTTGTTGGTATGTGAAATGGTTTACCTACTTGTTATAGAGAATATATACAGTTTTTTCTTACATTTATTTTTTAAAGGACAGACTATATTATTATGAAAAAAATGTGTTAAGAATTCGTGGATCTTTTCTATAGATAAACTTACATTCTGTCAAGAGAAGTCAACGCCTATTTTCAAAGGCAGAAAGTTTTCTTTTTTTCTTGGTAGCAATAACGGGAAACACTTTAACCTCCTGTTTTTTAGTCCAAAGTGGAATGGTGTTATTTATCATGCATTGATTTGTTGTCTCTGAACTGACAAAGTAGGTGGTTTGGCTATTTACAGTCAGCGTAAGATGGTATATATGTTCAAGGATGCAGGTGAGTACCATTAGAATAAGTCCTTTGGGACGGCTAGTTATGTAGCAAAAGGAATATATCATACAAGTAATTAAGGATGCAAAAGAAGAATAGTATAGAAAGATATGATGGCTTTAAACATAAGTTGTCTTCTAATGAAGCTGATGTCAATCCAACCATTCTTTAGAGAAATCTATGTAGGATAAAGTTCTAAAATTTTCATTTTGTGATCGTAATTGTATTTTGAAATGATTTCTGTTTATAATGGGAATCAATATTTGATCTAGTGGATCCTCAGTATCATCCTCAGTATGATAGGATTGTTTAAGCATTTGTAAATTGGGAAAACTGAGGAATATAACAGACATGAATCCCTCACTTTCATTTTCAGCTTTTATGAAATAAAACGTATATTTATGCATTATATTTATACTTAATATTATATTCAATGTTTACCGTAAAGTTATTGTAAGTAAATTTTTTTTCCTGTTATAATTAAGGGGATATGTAGTTGTAACTTATGTAGAGTATTCAGTGAAAATACTTAACAAAATGGTCTTAGTGCATATATTCTGCATACAATTAAAAACTTCTGTTTGTATGAAATGAGAATATCCCAGGATTCATATCAGATGGCTGTAAACTACCTACTTAATGTTATGTGATTTTTCCATAAGAAGCTTATTTGGTGTTTCTTTCTTTACAGAAATATCTTTATTTTAATATGTTTTATTATAATAAAATTTATATGCTAACACTTAATAATAATATTCCTAATAAATTACTCACGCCGCCAATGCCACCTCACCACCACCGCCGCTATGACTCTCTAGCGTGTAGTTCTGAACTCTGTTTCTTGGTACAACTGCGAGGTAGGAATTGTTTGTTGGCTTTGAAACCAGGGGCGGATCAAGATGAGTGCTTGACACTTTGGTAATGATGTCATTTAGGAAAAGGCATCGGGTTTCTTTCTTAGTTTCTATTCAATTTGGAAGGCTTAGCTCTATCACTGTCATTTTCTGGTGACATGACTGAGCGTGTTTGCTGAGCCTCAGAGGCTGTGCCACATGAAAGGGTATTGGGGCGGGCGGCCCTCAGTCCTCCACCTTCCTTGTCGGGCGCTGGTTTGCTCTGCTGCCCAGTGACAGTCCTGGATGTGAGCAGTGTCCCCCCTCTGCCTTGTCCTCAAGACTGCTACATCAAGGCCTGCAGAGGGTGGGGACTTGGCCACAGGCCCAGCCCTGGGGACCTTGGCCGTGGGGCCAGTGCTGGGGTTCAGTCAGGGTCTGGCTGGCTTCAGCTGTCCTTATGCGTCCTCATGGCCAGCGCACCTGTGACAGGTGTGTGCTGTCTGTAATTTGGTTGGGGTGATGATATATGGAAATGTCCAATAGCTTGCTTTTAATGTAAGCTGTTCAGCAAGATTTTCCTATCTTACGGAAAGCCTTTTTGCTGATGCTTTTAGAGTAATCGCCGAGAGACCAAGTTTTGAATTCTGTGGCAAAATCCCAGAGAGAGGACGTGAACGTGCTCAGGTCTCTGCTCATCCCTCAGCTTTTACTTAAAAGGGCCTGGCTGTCACTTCTTGTTCCTATTTACACCTGATTTCTCCCAAAGCGGGGGAGTTGGAGATGGAGAGAGGGAGCTGCGGTGTTCTTAGAACGCGCACCTGTTGGGGCAGCTGGGAGGCTCCGTCGGTTAAGCGTCTAATTCTTGGTTTCGGCTTAGGTCATGATCTCATGGTTCGAGAGTTCAGGCCCCACGTCAGGCTCTGTGATGACAGCGTGGAGCCTGCTTGGGATTCTGTCTCTCCCCTGCTCACACACACATTCTCTTTCTCAGAATAAAACAACAGAAACAGAAAGCAAGCATGTGTCGTGCTCAAGAGGAAGCTCCAGGTTTGGCAGGCTTCTCACTGTAAGGTCTGAAACTTTCCTCAAAGAGTCGTTAAAAACCATTTGTGAAGCTGAAGAGCCTGGTTTAGTTGCTTGCCACTCAGTTTTAGCCTCTTGACAGGAATCCGGTTTTCGCTGGCATCTTAGTGGTTCAAATTCGACAGATTCTATTTTTTTCCCTTTCAGGCTGATTTCAAACTGATGTGTGATAACGCGATGACCTACAACAGACCAGACACCGTGTACTACAAGTAGACCAAGAAGATCCTTCACGCAGGCTTTAAGATGAGCAAAGTAAGAAACCCGTGGCAGCAGGGAGCCACAGAGACGTGAGTTCCCCTCTGTCTCGATGCCTACACAGAGCCCCACCCCCACTGACTGACATGCTTCCACCAGTCCATCACTGGCAGTGGCGCGGAGCTTCTGCTCTAGGGTACACATCCCAGGCCACCCTCCCCTCCAGGTAAGCTCTCTCTCTCTCTCTCTTTGCTCCTGTGCCAGCTGGAACGTCTCCTTTAGGGTTGATGGAAAGTGCTGGATCTGTTGATCTAAGTGTGGGTGTCTGATGGATTGCAGCCAGCCTGTGATTTGTTTTACGTGGCTGCCTCACTGAGTCCGGACAGGACGTCTTGGCCATCCAGAGTGGCTTCCCAGATCTGTCCCGTGAGCCAGGTTGCATGTGTCACGCATCTAGGACCAGTGCCTTGTACCTGATCGGCCTGTAGGTGAGGTGAGGGCCACTGTGCCCTCTGGCCCGTCCCCCTCTGCCAGCCCCGAGTGCTCCCAGCCAGTCGGCCGCGCCTGTGGTGCTGACTCCCACCTACACCTGCCTCGGTAGTGCCATGGGAGCCCGCTGTTAGGCCAGGCGAGGCTGCGGCTGTCCACATCCAACCCATCGCCATGGCGCCTTGGCTGCGAGGCAGAGGTAAAGGCCTGCTGCTCTGTCCTTTTTGATTCTAGGAGCGGCTGTTAGCTCTGAAGCACAGCATGTCGTTTATGCAGGACATGGATTTTTCTCAGCCGGCAGATCTTCTGGGCAACGAAGACACAGCTTTTGAGGAGCTCGTTCCTGAAGCGGCACCTGTACAAGTTGAAACTGCCAAGAAATCCAAAAGGAAGTAGAGAAGTTATCAGGTATCGGGAAATGCACCTCAGGAATGTGAGTGAGGGTGAGCCTGTGCTGGCGCCCGTGTCTGTGGAGTAGCTTGTGGACCCCCCCCCCCCCACCTGCTGGAAGGAGCCTGGTCCCCAGAGGCTGCGTGTGAGCTCTGGTCTCAGGTGTTTCCAGGCAGCTGGCCGGCAACCTGGACCAGCCGGGCCTTGTCACGCTAACGGACCTAGGGGCACAAGGGCTGGACCGCCCCTGCCAGCCATACGCAGGCTCTGTTCCAGGTGTGACACTGCTGTTCCCATATGTGTGTTGCAGTGATTGTTGGCCCTTCACTCTGAAGAAGTTCCCTCCTATGCAGGACACTTGTTGGTGGCCTGGCTTGGCTGTCCCTGAGCGGGGGACATAGCTGGACTGTGTTAGGCAAGTGACACGCTTTGGGGGGGGGCTTCATTCTCATCATACCCGACCCCCCAATTCCTGCAGCCATCCACCCTGGGCCGGGGCGGGGGTGGGGGGGCTTCTTGCAGGCTTGGGATCTGCAGGCAGAATTTGCTCCCACAGCTCCTTGGATGGAATCTGTCCATATGCTTCTGGAACCTTCCACAGGAGAGACCACATCCCTTGGGTGCTGCACCCAGCGACCCTTGGCTGTTCAAATAAAGCTCTTCTCTTGTGGGGTCTGAGGCCACCTGCCGAAGCCTCGGGACGCCCCTTTTGCCTCATGACCTGTGCTCCCTGCTCACCCTTGTTTCTGGTGTCTCCACGCTCCATGGAGCTTTGCCTCTTTTGCCAACGGTGCCTCGAATGACATTGTGAGTAGTGAGGTTGCCGTCAGGTTGCTCTTAGATCGACTCAGGTGTGCAGCTGAGACACGAGACACCTCCAGCGGCCGTTCGGGTCTCCCTTGCTGTTCGTGGAGGCCTCGCGTATTGCTGCAGTTACAGCCATGAGGACAGGGCCAAGGAGTACTTCGTGCCCCTGCTCCCAGCCCATGGTGACCTTGGGGAGTGGTAGGGACTGACCGTGGTGAGGTGGGAGCAGCACATGCCCCGGTGACGTGTGTGGTGTTCTTGCCTCGCAGCTGCACGTTTGAGCCGGAAGGAAATGCCTGCAGCCTGACTGACAGCACGGCAGAGGAGCACGTGCTGGCCTTGGTGGAGCACGCAGCTGACGAGGCTCGGGACAGGATCAGCCGGCTCTCACAGGGGGCAAGGTAGCGTCAGGGGTGTCTGGGCAGAGCTCGTGTCCCGCAGGCTCTCTTTGGGTCCTGTCACCAGCTCCATCTCTGGGGTGCCTCGCGAGCAGGACCCTCCCAGAAGTGGCGTGTGTTACGGGGTCGCTGCAGGCAGGCTCGCCCCGTAGTGGGGATGTTGCCCACCGGCGGATGGACGTCAGGCCTGCCAGTCATCTGCTCTGCAGCCTCCCTCCTCTCCTGGTTGCTTGTGTCTCTGTACGCCTCTGCAGGACCTACACGAGGCACAGGCAGAGCGCGGGGCCTTCTAGCTGTCCTCCAACCTCAGCTCCCTGTCCAACACCTCCCCCTCCAATAGGGACCAGCACCACCTGGGTAAGGTGGCCCCGGGACTTTGTGGGCTGCTCCCTCTGCAGGGTGCCCCTGCCCCTGGGGCGCTGAGACCGCCCTCCAGTCGGGCAGCTGCACGGGGCTGAAGCGTGTGAGTGGAAGTCACTTGGGGTTAGGAATCGTGGGGAGTGGCCGTGAGACATGGCCGGCCCTGCGTCATGAGGAGCCCCAGCTGGCTACACCCCAGGGACCTTGGAAGGGGCAGAACGAGCCTCAGACACTGAGTTCAACTCGGGGAACGTTTGTTTCTTTCTGCCATTCCCGTTTTTAGTCCTAACACAGAGTGTCAACGAGTGTGTCGATCCTCCGGGGCCCTGAGGGGAGAGCAGGTGGCCTGGGGCCTTCTGTGTTTACTGAGACAGAGCGGGCAGGTGTGTGGGCCCCACAGGGATTTCAGTCCCACCAGGAAGGGAACCAAACGCTTCCTGGCTCCTTGAATTTACTCCCTTACTTCCCCATGCTGCTGTTGTAGTTCCCAGATAGAAGGTCGGGCTCGCGAAATACGTCTTGACGTTGTGGGCTCGGGGGTGCTCGTCCATGGTGGAGGTTTGGCTGAGTAACAAGCGGGCTCTATGGCTGAGTTGTGGTTTCACTAACCGCCATCACTAGGACACGTTTTCGGCCCGGTGTGAACCGCGACGTGTGTGTGGATCCACTGTGTGAACACCTGTCTTTCCCACAATTGCAGGAAGTCCTTCTGGCCTCAGCATCGGGGAGCAGCCAGAGGTGACCCACGACCCATACGAATTTCTTCAGTTTCCAGAACCTGCAGCCTCTGCAAAGAGCTAGCCTTATAGATAGACTTCCGTTAGTTTTTTATTTTTTTATTTGTGTGTACAGAGTTTTTGTCGTGAGACAGAGACTTTCGTTTTGTCCCCTCTGGCGTGCGGGAAGCAGCCCCGGGGAGGTGGGGAGGTGTCTCTGGCATCATGTCAGCCACACGCGGATCCCGTGTTTCTGTGGGTAGCCCCGTGAATCCTGGACAGTGGACAGCACACATACAGGTGTGTGACCGGGTGGGGTTGAGCCGTTGTACTTTGTCTCTTGAGCTTTGAGGGATCTGTAAAGCTCCTCTCTGTGGCTGGCCGGGACATACCATCCTGCCCCAGCTTCCTTCCCGAGCACCCCCTGGGAGGCAAGAGATGCCCACGTTGAGGGTCCTGTGTGCTGTTTGCCCTACCCGCCCTCCCCGCAGTCCCCACATTTCCGAAGCAGGTCATGGTGGGGCTGCACCCTCCTGGCCTGGGATAGGCTCTGTGCTGGGCGAGGCCTGCCTTCTGCTGGAAGCTGACACTGCCCCCTGACGACAGTGATGTGCTGTGTCCATAGACTTTTTTAATCTGGTTGTGTTTACTGGATGCTTGTTTACATTTGCAAAATGTAGAGATCTCAATAAAATACAGAGCGATTGCATGTAATTGTTTGCAGCCCCATAGGTGTCCACTTCTTTGTTTGTTTTTTTTAATTTTCTTCAACGTTTATATTTGAGAGAGAACACAAGAGAGGGAGGGGCCGAGAGAGAGGGAGACACAGAAACGGAAGCAGCTCCAGGCTCCGAGCTGCCAGCTAAGAGCCCGACATGGGGCTGGAACTTACAAACCGTGGGATCATGACCTGAGCCGCAGTCGGACGCTCAACCACCCTGAGCCCCCCAGGCGCCCCTGTAAGTATCCACTTCCAAGTGACTTTTCAGCAAGAACCTTTGTCACAGGAGGTCAGCAGCGTCCGTTCCGGCTGCTCACCCTCTCGCGTTTACTCTGTGTCTGGCCCCGTTCTCCGCCCGCAGTGTGTCTCTCTTACCCACCCTGCACAACTTCCAGGTGGCTTCCTTTTTGAAAACAGAATTGGAAGGGCACCTGGGCGGCTCTGTCGTCTAAGCGTCCCACTCTTGATCTTGGCTCTGGTCATGATCTCCCAGTTCGTGGGTTCAAGCCCCATGTCGAGCTCTGTGCTGACAGTGCGGAGCCTGCTTGGGAGTCTCTCTTTCCCCCTCTGCTCCTCCCCTACTTGTACGCACGTGCGCACACTTCTTTCTCTCTCAAAATAAATAAACTTCAAAATATTAAAACAAAACAAGATTGGTGCTTCTGTCACCTCACAGGGCAGAGTGAATCCTGGGGGAAGGGGGTATGTGTGACGGAGGCAGTGGACAGCACGACGTCCCCCGGCCCACAAGTGCCACGGGGTGGGCCAGCCCTGCTACCACTGCCTGCTGCACTGGTAGGGCGCCTTGGGAACCTCAGGAGAAGGGGAGCAAAACATTGCATAGCTGAGGCGTCAGGAAGCCGTGGCAGGTGCCAGCAAAGGAGCAAGTCCCCAGGAGGACAGACCCCACGGTCAGGCTGCTCCTTCCTGGGTGTGTCACACACAGCCGTGAAGGGGGGACCTGGGGCTTGGGGCGCCTCCCTGGGCTTGCTGCCCCAGGAAGCTGGCAGGATCCAGGTCAGAACCCACAGGTGCTCTTGGTGGTCAGAATAACTGGGGGCAGGTGGCCTGAGAGGGGGAGTGTCCCTCAGAGCCACAGTGGCCACGTGTCAGCCACGGATGCATGGGAGCACCACAGCACCTCAACCATGCTTTTGACTCTCCAGGAAGGGGCTGTCTGGGCAGACAGTGCCAGGTGATGGGGGTCCAACTTGCTGCCTTTTCTGTGGGAAGCCACACTCCAAACAAGACCAGTGAGATGGAGAGTGTGCACATGTGTGAGTGTTGCACGCTTGTGCAGTCTCGTATGTGCATCTGTGTGCACATGAGTACGTGTGACATGTGAGCATATGTGTGAGCACGCGTGTGCACATGTTTATTCTGGTGCACGGGTGTGCACATGCACATTGTGCTAGTGCATGTGTGAGCACGTGTGTGAGCATGTGTGTGAGTCAATGCCCGTACACGTGTGAGCACATGTGTTGGCGTGTGTGTGTTGGTGCCTGTGTGTATGCACGTGAGTGCCAGCGCCTACCTGTCCCGCACTCCCACCTCACTCCTCCGCCATCCCTGCCCCTAGCCCCAGTGCTGATCCTTTGGGGGTTGGGTGCTTAGGTGTGTGCGCAGCGGGATTGCAGCAGGCCCGTAACAGAGCTTGTGAATGACCTTCCTGTCAGGCAGGTTGAGGATCACACTCGGTGGAGTGCTCTGTGCACCCTAAAACTAGGGGGGAGTCTGTGTTGAGGGAAGGGGACACTGGGCTGCAGTAGAGGGGACAAGAGTGGGTTGCAGAGTGGGGCCCACAGAGTGGGGCCCACAGCACAGAGTGGGGCCCATTAGAACTTTAGGGCATGCAGTTGTGCGTGGGAAAAGTCCTGGTTGTCCCGGGCGGGGGTTACGGCTCTGGTTTTTAGTCTGTTTCTTAGTGTTGTAGCTTCTGAAGTTTTTCTCATGGAGCGAAGATGTCTCTTTTGGAGGCACATTTCTCATAGGTGTGAGTGGCTGAGGTCACCGTGGCTCCAGGTCAGCCAGGAGGCCCGACCACCTGCAGACTCGGGGGACCCCTGGGGTAGTGCCTCCCCTGCCCCACTCCCTGGTGCCTCTTTCAGGGTCTGCCGAGTGGAGGGGTTGAGGCCACAGGCCCCAGAAAAAACCCCAGCGAGGGGCCAGCAGCCTGCACACAGGCGTATCTGGGGAAGCCCGTTCTATGCAGAAGGCCGAGAACTTGCTCGTCTTCATTTACCGAAAAGCACTTTCAAGCGCTGTAAAGACTAAACTTTGCCGCAGCTTGAGCTCTGCCAGTGGGAGTGGTGGCCTCACAGCCAGCACTCACATGCCGTGTCAGACGTGGCGGCTCAAAAGTGAGTGCACTGTGGGAGGCCTGCACTCTGGTGGGTGCCCTGCCCTGAACTTGAACTGTGTTCAGTTACTGGCATCTCCCACCATCCGCGGCCTCTGCTGTGCCGAAGGCTGGGCTCTTGGGGGTCTGAGACCCTGGTCAAGCAGCCTGTCGTCTGCCCTGGGTCTCTGGTGGCATGTTGGCCTGGCCCAGGGTAGCGCTGTGGACAGTGGTGGCTGGCAGGCCTGGGCACAGGATTCCCTGGGATGTGGTTCCAGGTGGAGGTTAGCACGCAGAGCTGTGCGGGCCCCAGCCCGGGACTGCCCACAGGCGGGTGCTGGTGTGCAGGGCCCATAAGGGGCAGCCGCTCTCCCCTCCCCCGCCCGGCCACCGGCCTCCAGCACCCTCATTCCCTGCGGCCCCTCATCCTGGGCCCCATCTCCTCTCGCCCGCCTGTGGTCAGACAAAGCTGCCAGGATCAGCGTCCCTATCATCCCCAGGGACTCTTTGCTCCTGAAGATCGCTCCGCATGGTGTGTTGGGCCAAAGGGGGTACGTGTTGAGGACATGGAAGCCCAGGTAGTCAGGCTGGATGTAGGAATGACCCAGACCAGAAGTTGGCCCTGCCCTGGCCACGGGGGCCTTCTCTGCAGGGTGTCCCCAGCTGGCTGTGGGGGCCCCGGGCCTTCTCTACAGGGTGTCTGTAGCTGGACCCGCCCTGCCCCCCATTGGCTGTGGGGGCCCCAGGGTGGGGCCGGCCCTGGCTTTATGAGGCGCCTTGGGCTCCATCATTGCCACGGCAACTGGGCCTTTGTTGTTTCTCAGGCCTGGGCCGAGTGAGACTGTGATCCTCAGTCCTGCCTGGACTGTTAACCAGGAAGGAAGTGGAGCGGGTTCTGTCTCCCAGTGAGGTAGGTGTCTCCTGCTTCTACTGTGACCAGAGAACTCAGAAGCACAACCTGTGCGCATCCCCAAGCAGGACACAGAATGAAATAATGATTCAGGGGCTGTCAGGACCTGTGTCAGGTTTCAGAAGGTCACGTTTGCCAGGCTATGATATCATAAACACGCAGGTGCGCCCAGGACGCCCTGTTCAGAGAGCATGGTGTGACGGTGTCTGTCTGGCAGGGGGCAGGGTCACCGTCCACAGTCACACTGGGCCAGTGCAGCAGCCTCTGCTCGAAGCTTCTGTGAGTCGGCCATGTTTGTGTTGGGGACATGGAGGTGACGACGGCCTTGTGGGAGCATTGCGGCTCCAACACATCTCACACCAAAACCTGGACTAAACCCTTAGGAGTAACGAAAAACGAATGTCAGGAACTGAGCTTGGGCTAAGAGGGGACCCAGGCCCCACCGAGTCTGCCCAAGAGGGAGATCGTTAGGTTCCTTTCCTGCAGGCTGAATCCAGGGGAACAGTCCTGGCATTTGCGGAAGGAGTAGACGGGGGCCTGGCTCAGATCTGGTGGGGGTGGGGGGGGTGGTTAGGAGGTCGTCTAGGGAGTGACACCAGCACAGGCTCCAAAGGCAAGAGATGGCCATCGGCGGAGGGGGTGGGGAACGACGTGGCTCCAGGCCGAGGAAATAGCACGAGAAAGGTGAGGAACGAGAAATGAGTCGAGAAATCTTGCGTGCCTATGCTGTGTGTGTGTGTGTGTTTGTGGTGTGTGTCTATGTTGCGTGTGTGTCTTGTGTGTGTGCTGTACGTGTGGTGCATGTGTATGTCTCTGTGGTGTGTGTTCCACATGTATATGCGCTCTATGGTGTATGTGTGTGGTACGTCATGTACGTGGTATGTGAGGTGTGTTGCGTGTGCACGTGTGTTCCGTGTGTGGTGTGTGAGCGTGAGCACGTGGATGGACGTGTCCGCACGGGTGTCTTGTGCACACACGGAGCCCACGTTAACTGTGCCGTCTGGTCTCAGCAGGAGTCAGGAGCCCGTGCGTTTGTTGGTAACTGTGTATTTGTCCTGGTGAGAACTGCTGGAATCTTCTGAGACTGAAAAACCGAACCAGAAGATCCAAGGGGGTGTTGGAGCCGAACACCTGCCCCACCAGGGGGCCCGGGGCGAGGCCCCTGCTACCACCTGCAGCTGTTCTCTCCAGACCCCCCGGCTCACCAGAGCCCACGTGACTATGGAGCCTGTGGGGCCCGACTTTGGTGGCGCCCACCACAGCCACTCCTGGTGACTGGGTAAGTGTGCACCTCCCGCTGCGGCTACTTGGGCCGTGTGCGTGGTTGTGACCTCACACTCATGGTGCTGTGGTCCTGCCCCAGGGACCAAGGCTGCGCTCACCCTCCGTGGAGTGTTGCTCTTGGTGCCACTTTGAGATTGGCTGCAGGGAAGCTTTCGGGGGGCCTCCGAGGAGTGCTACTGCGGTGCCCCCACACGTGCACTCTCGGTCCCATGTTCCTGTGACACTTTGGCTGTCTCTGTTCGGGTTCAAAGTACTTTCAGAACTTGAAAACTCGCTCTGTTTCAAGTTTTACCAAATCCAATGCCAGCTGCAACCTCAGTGTTTCCACATGTCAGTGATACCATTTCTGTCCTGGGAAGCCCCGTAGGATGTGGCCCACCCTTGCCTTCCTCGGGCTCCTGGGCTGACATGCGCCCTCCCGTGCCTTCCCTGTGCCCTCGTGTCCTCTCCGCACCCCCTCGTTCCTTCGACAAGATAAGTGCTGTCTCCACTGCCATCCTCCATGGCACTTCCAATTTCTCCCACGTCCCTGCTTCACCTCCCTGTGCCAAGGTCTGTGGTTACACCCTAGAGTCCAGCTCCCCGTTTTATGGGGTTTGGTTTTCAGAAGCATCCTTCCCATTGGCCGGTACTTCCATCCAAATGTTGTTTTCGTGCGGGAATTGTGTCGTTTGTAACACAGGGTGCCTTTCTGTGCTCCAACCCCCGGGGTGCTGGCCTCGCCGTCCATGTGGGATGGTCTCTGTGGTCCCCCAGGGGTCTCACTGATCAGGTAAGCCCTGCCTGGCCCCACACCCCGAGAAGAGTGGCAGAAATCCGCCCTAATGAGGCAAAGTCCGCAGGACCCTCGGCTCTGCCGGGGGCAGCTGTGATGTGGCTCACCTTCTCCAACGGACTGACACCTGGCCAGAAGTGGCCACGGCTCCCTCCCAGCCCCTCAGCTCGACCTGGGTGTCCCCAGAGTGCCCAGAGACCCCAGAAGCCCCTTGGTCAGCAGGCCTTTGTTCTGGAGCAGGATCGTCCTCAAGGGAAACTTGCAGAAGATTTCCTGAGGATTTCAGCACACAGAAGTGTCGCGTGGTCATAGGGTCTGCTTTTCCTGCAACCTTTTCCTCGGTGTCCCTGGGGGTGGGGGTGGCCCTCCACCTGTCTTGCAGATGGATCTGTGCAGCTGGTGCCAGAGAGGGGCCCTGCGGGAAGCCAGCAGGAAACCGGCCTCGCCCCGCCACTGGTCCAGAGTGAATGGCTGGTCGTGGCCCCTGCACACCTTCCAGGTGGTGGCCTGGATCATACTGTTCATCTTGGCCTTCACCAACTTCTGTATCTTCGTCCCCTTGCTGCCACCTAACTGGAACTTGATCATGTATGGTGTATCCTTCACTGTGGGAGCAGTGCCTGCTGTCCCAGGGAGGCTCCCCGCGGGCCCTGCCCCAGATCTGGCTCGGGGCCCTGCCATGCCTACCAGCCCCCACACCTGAGTCACCCACGGGTCCGCACCCTGTTCTGCGACCCCACTCCCCCTCTTTACCCCAGACACCTGCCATGGCCACGCTGCCTGAAATCTTACGTTTGTTCTCTGTGTGGCTCACTGGCTTGGGGCTGGGGCTAAAAGCACAGGAGTGTCTGCTGCTTGCCTGCTGTCAGTGCAGGGAGAGCACGCCTGGGGTCCAGGGTCTTTGGGGTGAGGCAGGCAGCCTGGACGACAGGAAAGGGTCGCAGAGGGGTCACAGGGCTGGCTCAGAAACTGAAGGCTGAGTCCCAGGGATTCACATGGCGTTCGTTCTCAGGGTCTGGGGTGCCCCATGCAGGCCCCACTTGTCTGCAGGTCTGCAGTGGGGTGGGTCAGGCTGGCTGGTGGGGGAACCACGCCAGGGGTGCAAGGAAGACACCGATTATAACCGTGTCCCTTCTTGCAACAAGTGAGTCTGGTGGAGGGTGTTGGCCGGGCCTGGAGTGGCCGAGGCCAGAGAGAAAACCTGCCAGCTGCTAGGAGCCACACAGTGGGGACTGTGAACCCCGTGGTGGCCTTGAAAGGAGGTTCCAGACATGTCACCAGAGTAGGCTTCAGGCCAGGTAGGCAGGCATCAGGGACGCACTTGGGGCTGACGGGCAGGCCCCGTGGTGGAGCGTGGCAGGTGCAGCCGAGTGCTCCTCCCCTGGCCAGGCGGGCATCGCCAGCCTAGCCCCCTCCTCACACCTCACTCTGTGAGTGACGGACCTCAGTTCTGCCAGCGCATCCGTGCTCCGGGGGCCACCGCTGGCCAACCCCACCAGTGAGCCTGGGCGTCCCCCATGGCCTGATGTGCAAGCCTGCTGCCCCCTGCCCAGCGCCACGCAGCCCCTGATCTGGCCGGCCTCCCCCTGTGGGGCCCTCAGGGTGTCTGATCCAGCGGCACAGAGCCGGGAATGTGGGTCCTGTGTGTCTGAATGCAGCTGCCCCACTTCTAGGCCTGTGGCCCAGGGTTGGCGACGCTAGGTGGGGCCTCCAAAGCCAACATCCCACGCCCCACATCACCCCGTGTAACTTGTGTCTTTCACACACAAGAGGATGGGCAGAAGTCGGCCAGCCTTGTAGATTTCTCCACTGGTCCCCAAAACCTGCTTTGTCGGGTTTTTTAAATCCAGAATCCAGTCACAATTCACGCTTTGCATGTGGCAAGGGGTCTCCTCTCTCTGTCCCAGCACAAAGGCCTGCAGTGCCCGACCCACGACTTCCTGGTCAGAATGGCACTCTCACTGGGACTCACACCACAGCGAAACATCTCCCAGTTCTGAGAGGGAGCCCTCTCTCGTTCTGGGACCAGAAGCCCTCAGTGTCGGCAGGGGCCAGCTCCGGGGAGGTTCCTGGCCTCCTTGCAGCCTCCAGCTTCCCCTCTATCTGTATCCTAACCTCCATCCCTGACCGTGGGTTTGTTTGCGTTCTGGGTTCTAATCCGTTGTCTCCCTTCTCCCTTCGCTGTGGCTCAGCCTGTTCTGGGGCCTTCTCGAGCTGCCTCATGTCCTCTGTGCAGGGAGCACTCTGAGAACTCACCTGCTTTTGGGCCCAGAGGGCGCCCTGAGCTCACTTGCACACCCTTTCTCCCAGGAGCCCCTGGCTGGCCCCAAGTCTCAGGTTCTGGCTGGCTTCCTTTCCCCCAGGCTCCGAAGCGCTTGGCCACCGGGGGGGCGCCAGCGTCATTCGGCGCTGCAGGGGCTGCTGCCCCAGGAGGGAAGGCAAGGTCTCGGTTGCACCTCCAGAAGACAAAGCAGAGGAGGCGGACCCCTGGTTCCCTGCTGACCTCAGAGGCCAGCTTCCCCCACCGCCCTGCCCCTGTGAAGGGCCCAGAGGGTCCCTGTGCTGAGGGATTGGCCTCTGATGTGACCCGTCTTAGTCCCAGGGCCTGCGCCATGGCCAGGCAAAACCCCTGGTTAGGTTAGCCTCAGTGACTGCAGGGCTGGTGGCGGGTGGTGGGAGCTCTGGGGGGCGCCTCACCCCTTCCTGCCGCAGAACCTGAAGGACCCGAAAGGAAGGTCAGGAGGGCATGTGTCCTGGGCTGGCGGAGCTGTGTTTACCAAACACAGATTGTCTCTAAGGGATGAGGCCTCGAGGGCAGGGCCTGGCCTTCTGCATCTGGAGACCTCCTACCCTGTCCCTTTTACTTTTGTTATTATCTGCAACCTGAGAGACACCCATAACCAGGGCATCTGAATGTGGGGGCAGAACTTTGGTGTGGTGCCCACCTGCTGACACTTCTCAGCCAAGTGGCTGATGGTGTGAACGGCCAGGCAAAACGCGGTGGCCTTTTGCTCACCCGTGTCACTCCCACGGGTGACCTGTCATGAACCTGTGTTCGTGCTTAAGAGGGCTTGCCTACCACATGGCAGGGGGCTGCCCCTCTGTTCCTGGGGAACACGTCCTGGGAGTGGCCTGGCCACGGCACCTGCAGGGTTGGGACATGTGGGGAAAATCAGGCTCAGGTCAGGGGCCTTGCTGCCTCCAGTTTGAAGCTATAGTGTAGACCACGCTGCCCCTACAATGTCTCCAAGGGCCCCAACGCCTCAGTCCCTCCCCCATACTTTGCCTGCCTATTTCTGATGCGACAGAGGAAGGGGCCTTCCTGTTGCACCTCTTGTCCTGGGCCGGACCCCTCTGCTCAGGACCTGCTCCCGCTGCCCCAGTAACCACACAAACAGTGCTTGCCTCCAGCCAGCGCCTCAGGCTTCAGGGAATAGGTGCAGGGAGATGGCATACCAGCACTGTGTTGGTGTCTCCAGCTGTGATGGCAAAGCCTGACCAGACCCCTGACCACCCGGCCACGGCCCCATACCCTGAATGGGACAGCAGAGCAGGGGAGGCTCAGGCCTTACCCAGCCCTGCAGGGTCCGGTGGCCACAGGAAGGGCCTTGGTGTCACCACAACCCTTATGTGGCACTGAGGGATCTGGTCAGTCTCGTGCCCCCGTGCAGGTCCCCCAGGGCCCGGCTGGTTCTCAGCCACCCTTCCACTCACCCCTGGCCTGGGCACCAGCTTCCTGGGCTGATCCTCGTGGCCCTCAGCTCATTCTCATCTGCCCTCCTCCTGCCCTCCTCCCCCAGCAGGGCTGGGTCCCCATCGCCTCCATGCCTTCATCTGGCAGCCTGAGCCCTGGGTCTGCACGTGGTGCCTAGAGGCTGGAGGGCGAGGGAGGAATGAGCGATTTGGGCCAGAAGCAGCCTCCCACTCAGGCTAGTGCATTGTGGAGGCAGGACCCCGCCTGTCAGCTCCAGGCTGTTCAGAGGCGGAAGCAGAGGCTGCTGGCAGGTCTGAGGAGGACCCCCCCAAAGGGCTTCCCACAGGACTGAGCAGTAGCCCCAACCCCCTGCTCCGAACCCCCACCCCTGTCAAATCCCGGCAGAACCCCGTGCACCCATGGCCTCGCCTCCCAGGCTGGGTCATTTCCCCCTACCACACCCGGGAACCCAACCTGTAAACCCTGAACCCTCCCATTCAGCACTGGTCCTGGGAAGCAGGGCAGGGCTGACAGGGAGGCGGCTTCCACCTCTTCTGTTTGGTTTCCAAGGGGACAGACAGTGTGTTGGTCCCGAAGGGGAAGATGAGGGTGGGAGCCCGGGGACTGGTTTTACCCTGGGTGCCACGGCGGGAGTGGGTGCCAGAGAGCCTGAGGGGCCTAGGAGCGAGGAGAGACAACAAGATGGGACCCAGACAGACCGTGCAGACTGGCCGTGTGAGCCCTCCCTGCTCCCCTCCTTCATTTTTTGATGATACACCGTCTTCTTCCCCCGACGCACGTGCTCTGAGCATCTCTGCTGCCCAAAGAACCCTCACGACTTCGGCACCCAGCGTGGTGGCCGCTGGCCCCTGAAGGCCTTCCCTTGCTGCCTTGGTGAAGCGCGGGGTCCACACCCTCAGGCCGTAAGCAGGTGCCTCCAGGGTCCTGCTTCTAGTTTGAGCGGGCACCTTCGCCGTGTTGACCAGGCCTGCCTGCATGTTCCTTGACACACTCACGGCCAGGTGACTGGTGGGCTTTTCTGTTTCCACTTCGTGGTCCACTTGCTTGGAATTTCCATCGATCCTGCTGAAACCAACGTACGGCTCAAGAAATACTTGGAGTCCATACCCACTTTTGACCCATCAAAACACACGCGTGTCATCGAGAACCAATATTGCCACCTGTGTGAGGTCGTCGTGTAAGTGCCCAGGGTGTGGGAGCAGGCAGCCCCGAGGGCACGGCCCCTGCCGTGTGGACCCATCCCCTCTCCGTGCTGTGCACAGGCAGGTCTCCTGCCCCGGCCTTTCTGTTTTCACGCAGCTGACCGGTGCTGCTTTCCTTGAATGACCAGCAGTGGCCCTGAGACATGCAGGACCCCTCACCCATCTAAGGGCTCGGATGAGTCCCAGCCCCCCCACCGGAACCCCACCTGGGCTAGTCAGAGCCCTGAGGGCTCAGCAGGCAGCCTGGGAGGGAGGCCTGTGGCTCAGGATGGGAGCTGGTGGCACAGTGTGGCAGGCGTGGCTGAGGGAAGATAACCCGCCTGGGGCCTGGTCTTCCCTGCCACCTGTCTCTCCTTTCTGACCCTGTCTTCCTCCCGCACAGGCTGCTCATGTGAATTCTTCCTTCTAGGAGCCAGAAGGCTAAACACTGTGGGGCCTGCAACAAGTGTGTCTCTGACTTTGACCACCATTGCAAATGGCTTAACAACTGTGTAGGGGGCAGGAATTACAGGTGAGGGGCTGGAGGGGGAGGTCCGGGAGGGAGGGGCAGAGTCCTGGGGGAGGGAGAGGGAGACCAAGCAGGGAAGAGGGAAAAGGGCATTGCAGGGGCCGGGGGTGGGGAAGGGAGGAGGGACCTCGAAGTGGGGAGGGGTGAGGTCCCGGTGGAGAGAGAGGAGGTCCTTGGCAGGGGGGAGGGGTGGGGTGCTAGGGAAGGAGAAGGTGAAAGGACTGGGGGAGGGAGGGGGATTGGTCAGGGGGAGGGGTGAGGGGGCCTGGAGAGAGGGGTCCTGCAGGCTGGGGGCCTCATGGGTAAGAGGGTGGGGGCCACAGGCAGTGGGGGGAGTCACGTGCTGTCCCCAGCACAGCGGTCCTTAACGTCTTTCTGTTCTCCTTGTCTGGCTCTGAAATGTGTTGGCCTGGAGCCCCTTCCGAATGTGGAGGCCCAGCCCCATCCAGAGGGGCTCAGGCTGAGCTGACTTGTCCTTGACCTGCTCGCTGGCCTGGACCCGGGCGCTTTCTCCTGGGAGGCCATCAGAGCACAGAGGATGTGGGTCGAGGCTGCACTGGGAGCAGGTGTTCAGTCCTGCACGGGCTTTGCCAGGACCCCATGTGCTAGGGCCCAGGCTGTGAGTGGCCAAGAAAGTCGCAGGGGCTCCCCCAGCTAGTTCAGAGTGGCCTTCGCCGGCTCATGGCGCTGCAAGGGGTTCCACTGCTCACCCACCACTCATAGCAGGTGTGCTCCGTGCAGCCTGGTCATGGAGCGTCATGGTCTGTGCTCTGTGCAGCCCAGTCCAGGAGCGTTGTGGTCTGTGCTCCGGGCAGCCTGGTTTAGGAGGGTTGTGCTCCATGCAGCCTGGTCCAGGAGGGTTATGCTCCGGGCAGCCCGGTCCAGGAGGGTTGTGGTCTGTGCTCTGGGAAGCCTGGTCTAGGAGCGTCGTGGTCTGTGCTCCGGGCAGCCCGGTCCAGGAGCGTCGTGGTCTGTGCTCCGGGCAGCCTGGTTCAGGAGGGCCATGCTCCGTGCAGCCCAGTCAAGAAATGCTCCACTTGTTCAGGCTTCAAAAGCGTTGCTGCTTTGAGCAGAAGGAAATGCAAAGCCGTCATCATTAGAAAAGTCAAATGAGAATTTGACAAATTTCGCCCTCTCCACTACAGAGGAGGAGCCCCAGGCCAGCTGGAGTCGGGTGGGGGGGGCTGCCTCCTCATGGTAGCAGGGCTCTCTTCTCTCCCCCAGATGTTCCTCTTAAGGTCTTGGTGCCACAGGCTGGTCGCCTTGAGGTCTGGTCGGCTGTCTGGGATGGGCGAGGGTGTGTGGCCCTGCCACTGAGGAGGACCAAGCTGACCGGGCCCCACAGGGCACACAGGGTGGAGTTCCGAGGTCCTGACAGTGGCCTCCGGGCACAAAAGGCTGCAGAAGTTCCTGGTGGGGACGGCTGGGCCCCAGGAGCCCTCCTATCCACTGGGCAGTGGCAGCAGCAAGGAGTGTGTGCAGAAGTGAGGGAGGGCACCATGTGCGCGGGGGTCTTGGTGAGGGCATGGCCACCCCTGTCCACGTGGAGTCCCAGACTCCCTCCTGTCCCTTCCACCATCAGGCAGAGAAAGCAAGAGGAAATGACTACATTTACAAGACGAGTTGGCCAAAACAGTTGGCAAAGTGTGATAAGCTCCTGAGAGGACGTGCCTTCACAGGGGAAGTGCCCGGACTGGGCGCTGAGGCACCACAGACGCAGGAGTCAGAGACGACAGCGACGTTTCTGGCCCCGAACATGCAGTTGGACAGGCTTTGGCCCTCACCCTGCCGGGAGGGCCGCCTCTGGCCTGGTGCCAGCAGCACCGGATGGCCGAGGGCCTTCTGCTGCGGGGTGGGCCCGTCGGCTGGAACAGCTGCACCGCACACCACAGGTTCCCTGGGAACCAGAGCCAGGTGTGGGGCCAGGTTTGTGCCCCCTGCACCTCGGGGACACACAGGACACGTGCCCTCCAGGGCCTTTGACAAGGGGCCACAATGCAGGCTGCCCTCCACATCCACATGACCCTTTGAGGACATTCTCGTTTTAGCTCTCTGCCTAAAGATGTGTTAAAAAAACAAAAACAAACCTCAAGATGTTCTGGAAAAGAATAATGGAGTCAGATAAATTTCAGCTGGATAAAAGACACTGCTGAAGATTGAAAATGCTAAAGAAACAGTTTCCTTAAATATCACCACGGTAGAAAGCCCAAAGGAAGACCTTGCAGCAGAAGATTATTCCAAGAATTGCTGACCAGAATTTAATTTTTTGATGGTTAGATTGTTCTCTGTGTCCTGAGCACAGGCAAGAGGACAGGAGTGATTCTGGTCTAATGCCAAAGCACAAGATGTCACTTGTGCACAGAAGTGTGCACAGGCCCCGGGAGGGTGTGTGGAGATGATGCACTGTGGGCCGCTGGCCGGCCAGGCGCCTGTCCCAGCACCCCTGCTTCCCCGACCTGCTGGGCTTCCATGCTTCTGGATGAAGCACAGCACCCAGGATCCCATGCAACATGGGGGGCACGGGTGGTGGTCCTGATCCCGACCCGGCAGAGCCCTGGTGAGCAGTGGCGGCGTGTGGAGGAAGCTGCGGGCAGCCCGACCCGCCTGGAGCCTCCGTGTACCCACCTGGGAGCCAGGCCAGGCCCTTCTCACTGCCGCGTGGGGGTGGGAGGGGGGCACAGAAACTGGAGGTGCCCTCAGGGCATCCCCTGGGGAGCTCGGGTGCCAGGAGACAGGAAGAAGGCTGGGCCTTGGGTTCAGGGTCAGGGGCACCTTGCCCAGCCCTGAGTCTGGCTCTGCCCCCCGCAGGTACTTCTTTTGCTCTTTGGTCTCCGCCTTGGCCAGCCTGCTCTGCCTGATCAGCATCCTGCTGTACATCTTCATCCAGTACTCAGTCAACCCGGAGGTGCTGCGCACTCATCCCCTCTATGAAGGTACGGGGCGGGGGGCCCTCTCTGGCGTTGCTTTCTCTCGGGTCACTCGTGGTGGTAGCCTCTCCCTCCAGCTGTCTTTCAGGGAAAGCTCTCCTTCTGGGGGACGTCAGTCTGGCCCGCCCCTAGCTGGGTGAGGTGTGGGGCCGGGCAGGAGGGCAGCAGTCCCCCAGGGACCAGAAGGCAGGTTTGGGGCCCTGTGCCCATCACCCAGTAGTTGGTCTTGGCAGGGAGCAGGGTGGGGCGGGAGGGCAGGGCTGCCTGGGGAAGGTGCTGGGTGGTGTGTGGCTGCAGGTGTCTGCTGAGCGGCTCCAGGAACCTGGCCTTGGGAACACATGTGCCTCAAAGGTCTGTCCATCACTGCACAACCCCGGGCCTGTGACCGTGACCTTATTTGGAGAGAGGGTCCTCCCAGATGTGATTAAGGATCCTGAGATGATCATGGGTTACCTGGCAATGTGTGGGATCCTGGATCCAGTGAAAACATCCTTATAAGAGACTGGAGGGACATGGCCACAAGCCAAGGGGTGCCTGGAGCCCCAGAAGCTGGAAGATCCAAGGACAGATCCTCCCCCATGGCCTCGGAGGGAGACGGGCCCTGCAACACCCTGACTTCGGGGCTTCATCTCTGCTGTTGAAACTGCCTGGTCTATGGCCATCAGTCACAGCAGCCCTGGACACTGACACAGGGAGAACCCCAAGCGGAGCACCTCATGTGTCTGTCCTGAGTGTTTGGGGACCTCAGCCCTCAGGGTTCAGAGCAAAGCTTCCTTTCCCGGTCCAGGCCTCTCTCCAGAGCATGTCACGGCCATGCCCTCTTCCTGGAAGGGCACCATGCCCTGTGCACCTTCATCCCAAGGCCTTCAGTGCACCTGGGCTGGATGAGCCCTGGTGGGATGGGCTATCTGACCTGCACCTGCTCTGGAGTGCATCCTGGATATTTCCATGGTAAAAGGGAACAGTGGGAGTCTCAGCGAGACCCGGCCCTGCTCAGCAGAAGAGCCGCCTGCGCTCTGCACACAACCAGCTGGAGGCCTCCGCCTGCCATCCTTCCTGACATTCCCCACACATGGCCTGAGCAGAGGGGCTGGCCGGTGACTGCCGCCTCAGAACAGTCACCGGTGGGCACTGGGGATTCCCTGCGAAGGTCCTCCCGGCCACGGGGCCTCTCATTGCCCCAACACACTCTGAAATGCGGCTCACACATGGTAAGCAGCAGCCTCAGCGCACCCGAGTTCCATAGCACGTGTCCTTACTTCCTTCCAATGTGGGCGTCGGCTGGGCCCTCGCTGCCACGCGCTGGCAGAACAGAGGGCAGCCTGGTCTCCGAAGGTGCTTCTTTCTGGGAACTTGCTCGCTCCAGAACCATCGTGGATGTGCTGCACATGAATGCCTGATGACTGAGGCAATCTCCTGGGTTTGCTGTTCCAGAAGATTCCATGGGGCTGCTTACCCGCCAGTTCCCTGGGGCACTTTGGTCTCATTGGTGGGAATTCATCAAGACATCACCGGCTAAGGGGACAAGCATGTGGCCAGCCACCCCATGGTACATCCAGCCTCATGCACACTGCGCTGCAGCCCCCAAGGCACACAGCGGGCCTGGCAGCCACTTTCCATGCCACGTAAAGGACTGGAATCAGTACCTCCCAGACTCTGTGGTGGGATGAGAGCATTTCAGCTGGATTCCATTTCCATGGGCCTGCCTGCAGATTCCTCAGTGCTTTCCTCACACCGAAGTTTGGAAGTGTCAACAGCCCTTGGGGCCCAGATGGCCAAGTCCTGGAAATGTCCCAAGGCGCTGGCTACTGCCTTGCAGTTCCCTGTGAGGGCGGCTGACTGAGAACGGGGAGGGCCTGGCACAGTGGCATGGCCCTTGGGACAGGGTGGGGGTTCAGCCAGGCAGGGGGTCAGGCTCTGCAACCCGGACCCTTAGTTATCCTCTCCCAGCCTCACCTTCCAGACCCGTAAAGTGGGGCTGTGACACCCACCTCAGTCAGGGGGCTGCAAGGGCACCTGGGTGAGGTAGGGCACACACTGGGGTGGGGGAGGGGCTTCCTTGGGCTGCTCACCCTCCCCCACCTCCCAAGGAGGGGCTGGCCATGCCCCAGGTGCCGGATGCATGCATGTCTCCCTTGCCTCCGCAGGTGTCTCCAAGGACACTTGGCTGCTGTTCCTTCCTTTTTTCCCTGTAAAGACGAAGGCCCTGGTGGTCCTGGGCATTGGGGTGTTCGTCCTGCTGCTGTCTGCCCTCAGCTTCCTGCTGCCTGGATACCTGTTCATCTTCCACCTCTTCTTAAGTATGTGTCCTGACCCCCACTCCAGTCTTTGTCCCTTGCGTTCCCACATGGCCCAAGACAAGGTCTGCCGGCCCCTGCTAGAAACGAGCACATCAGACAAATGACAGGAAGAGACACCCCTAGAGGGACAGCAGGGCTCATTCTGCTCTGAGGCCTGCAGAGGACACGAGAGGGACTAGGAGTAAGTTAGATAAGGGAGCAGAACATGCGAGGCAGGAACAGGCACCATTAAAAAAAGAACAGGGGATTTAGAGAAGCACCAAGTCCTAACAATGAAAAATAGTGAGCCAGCGACAGGGTATCTGCTGACCCAGCTTGCTGCAGGGACACTGGCCGTTTCCTGGAGTCCACGCGGCACTGCGTGCAGCAGGCCCCACCACGCAGTGGCCCAGGGGAGGGCATGAATTCTCTCTGTGGCTTCTGCAAGGGAGAAGGTGGCAGCGGGGGCCCTATGTGGCTGCCAGAGCGGGTCTGGCACAGGGAGTGTCCTCAGCAGAGCCAGGGCCGGAATCAGCACCCGGAGCCAGAGGTGGGTCAGCCCAGGCCCTTATCCTAAAGCTTCCACTCACTGGCCAATGGGGACAAGGGTGAATTTGGGGACAGTGCCCCAGCTGCAGCATACAGTACAGCCAGCAGGTGGCAAGCTGGGCAGGTCCAGAAGTCCACTGCGGCCACTCAGGACAGACGGATGTGAGACTGGAGAACAGGTCCACGGGACAGATGGCCAATGGGAGATCCAGGCACAGGGACCAGAGGGCCCCAACCCAAGCAACAGGGAGGCTGGTGGTGCCACACTCACTGTGGGGGTAGGGGAGGGAGATGCACACGGAGCTTATGGCTCAAGGTGCTGTTTACAGGGTATTTGGACAGCAAAGCACAGACTTCCAGAAAAAGTTGGGATATTAGCTATTGTTATAATAAACTTACCCTGCTTGAAGTAACAGAGTTATCACCTTGCAGTCTCTGTGGGTCATGGGTTCAGCATAGCTTAGCTGGGTCCACTGGCCCTGCTCGGCCACAAGGCTTCCGCCAGGTGTGAGGAAGGGCTGTGGTCTCATCCGACTGGGACCCACGTTTAGGTTCAACACCAGGGTGTTGGCAGGCCAGTTCCTGGCCTCAGTTCCCCGTGAGTTGTTGGCTGGTGCCTCCTCCCACCAGGACACTCCAGCATGAGGGGGCAGCCGGCCTTTTGTAGCCCAGTCATGGAAGTGACGCCCCTCACCTCTTGTGCAAGGCGCTGGGGCCACCCACTCTCCAAGGGATGGCGTGACACAAACACCCTGAGGTGGGGGGTAGGGGCTGCTGGGGGGCCTGTCAGAAGCTGTGGGCAGCTGGATGCCTCTTTGAAGTTTGGGGGAAGGACATCCTGACACTGCAGCACGAGTGGAGTGCAGCATTGGTGAGGGCAAGACCTCCCAGGAAGATGCACAGATGTCTGGTACCAGCAGCAGGGGTGTGGGGAAAGCCGCCTCCACACAAGCGGGGGACAGAGCATCCCAAAGACCAGGGGCCCCGGGCTGCTGTGTTGATGCCTAGTGTCGCTGGAGGGGACACGGCAGACACTCATTCAGTGCACACCGCACTCTGGCCTCCCTCCCCAGCCACATCTCCTCTCGTTACTGTCAGATGAAGGTGTTTACTCAAAACTCAGGACGAGTGTGAGCTCTGGGGAACACACAGTGTGTACTTGCCACCTGATGGTGATGGCAGCCATCCCTACAATCCCTGCCAGAGAACTAGTGTTTTCGCGAGCATGTGGCCAGATGCAAATTATGCCCTCACACAGGTTCTGGGGGAGGTGGGAGAACCAGTAAGAGCCAGGTGTAGTTCATCAGGAAGCCAAAGCAAACACAGACAGATGCCCTTGTACAAACCACCCAGGGAAGGGAACGGGCTCCATGCGGGTGTGGGGGGCAGCCCACCTTCCGTCTGCCCTTCCAGCTGCAATTAGGCTTCTGTGGGTGGCCCTTATCCCTTTCCAGAAATAATTAGAAGCCATCTGTCCTCGTGTTTGTTGGTTTTAGGGAGAGAAGTGGGAGGATTGGTGCGTCTGCTGAAGCAGGCACAGAACCCGTTTCGTGGACGGTGCTGTCTGTTGACAGACTCGGGTCTCAGATGTCCTTTCAGTGACCTGGGGTGCTTCTGCCACAGTGCCGGAGCCAGCATCCAGGTCCACACTGGCTTTGTGGGCCTGGAAGGCTGCAGGGTAGCTGTTCCTGGGACGGGGCACCAGCAGCCTTGGGGCTGTGACGAGCTACTGCTTGCCTCCCACAGGCCAGGTGGGCCCCGGGGTGGCCATGCAGCAGCCCCCCAGCGCCCCAGGTTAGGAGGCAGCTCCCGGCACCCTGGGGGGGAAGCCCTGGAAGACCGGGTTGTGGCCTGTGGGCCACTCTGCCCGCTTGCGTAATTGTAACTGCCTGTTTCCGCCTTTCTCCTCTCTAGTGTTCAAGAAGTTGAGCACATATGAGTATGTGACACAGAACCGCTATCAAAATATTCCAAAAGTTCCAGCAGGGAGGAAAGAGCTGTCCTTCAAAATAAGCATGCCACAGGTATCGGGTGCCCCTCTGCTTCACCATCTGCGCTATCCAGGCCTGGGGCAGCGCCCAGTGTCACCTTGCAGCTGGAACTTCTCACAGTCCTTTGCTTCTGTGTTGGCACAATTCTCTGATTCCGTGTGTGTGTGTGTGTGTGTGTGTGTGTGCACGTTGTGTGATGCAGTGCAGGTGTATGTGTGTATGTGTATGTGGTGTGTGTGATGCAGTGTGTGTGTGCACGTGTGTTTGGTGTGAGATGCACTGCATGTTTGCACGTGTGAGTGCATGATGTGTATAATGTGATGCACGTGTGTGGTTGTGTGTGCATAGTATGTGATGCAGTGCATGTGTGTGTGGTTGTGTGTGTGTGTGTGTGTGTTTAGTGTGAGATACGGTGTGTGTGTGTGTGACCGAGTACATGTGTGTGATGCAGTGCATGTGTATGTGTGCATGTGTACATGGTGTGTGTGATGCAGTGTATGTGTGTGTGTGCAGCACAGTACATGTGTGTTTGGTGTGTGGTGTGCATGTGTGTTATATCATTTGTACGTTCACTGTCCACAGAATCAAGCCAGCAGGGCTGACTCCTTTTAGGCCCATATATTAATGCAGCTGTTTCTCATCAAAATTAAAAACATTTGCTTTTCAAACGAGCACCATTAAGAAAATGAAAACATAAGCCAAAGGCAGAAATATTTGCAAATCATATACTTGTGCCCAGAATATATAAAGAATTCAAAATTTAATTATAAGAAAAATGACCCAGTGTTTTAACTTTTTAAATGCGCAAAAGATTTGAACCAACTGTTCACCAAGGAGGATCCACGGTGGCAGATAAGCACATCGACATCACTTACCATTAAGAAAACACAAAACCACAGTAAGATACCATTACACACCCAGTAGAATGGCTATAATCAAAAGAACCAATAATAAAAAGCGTTGGTGAAGCTGTAGATCGAAAGGCTCCTACGTTACTAGTGCAGATACCAAATTATATCACTTTGATCAGCAGTTTGGTGTTTTCTTAAAAAGTGAAATGTATAGTCAGCGTTGAAGTCAGCAATCCCACTTCCAGTTTCTTAACTATTAGAAGTGAAGACACAGGTATTCTTCATGTGACAGGGGTGCTATCCCCCAGTGAGATCCTTTCCTAGGACCCAGGGACTCTGAGGCACCATTACTCAAAATTAACTAATAACTGACTTGAATCGTGTATAAGACTAAGCCCAGTGTCAACAACTTTTTCACGTTATGAATTTTTATTGCTCACAGCAAGCAGATGACCTGAGTCCGTCTGCATGTAGGTAAGTGTGTAAGCTTACTAGAGTTGTTTTATCTGTCTGACAAATACTATATGCTCTCAATAGTCTTGCTTTAAAAAGTCTTCGTTACTCCAAGGTTATACAAATACCCACATTCTTTGCTAGTGTTTTCACCAGCTTTATTCGCTTTGCATTTTGACTTCCAAGCCGTCCTGAATTTGTGTGTTCACAGAGACAGGGGCTAAGGTGGATTTGCCCAGGACCTGGTGCCCCCGGCTCCCCCAGGAGACCCTCTTCCGGCCGTGCCTCACCCTGAATGTCCAGCAGGGGAACGCCCTTGGCATTCTTTAGTTTCCATAGTTGTTGACAATTCCTCCACGTTTTTAGTTTCCGTATAATTTTTAAAATAGTTTTCATGCAGTTCTGAGAAAGGCAGAGTTCCAAGTGGAGTTACAGGAAACATTCCTTAAAGGCGGGAGCGAGCGGAGCCGCATGGTCTCAGCTCCAAGCCCTGAAACTGCCCCAGAAGTCGGTCTCCCCTGGGGGAGCGGGCCGTAAGTGCCCCAGTTCTGTGGTGCTCTCGGAAGTTCGGCCCTCGCAGAAACGGGTGGGGGGCGACTCCCATGTTCTGGTGGAGCTGGGCAGGTCACAGGGCTGGTGCTGGTTCTCGACCGAGGATCGGGAATCCCTCCAAAGAATCCGCTCATTCCTTTTGCATTTGTTTCCTTAGACACCCGGTAGCCATGCTTCTGGGAAAACCCGGGTCGTTTGGAGTTTCACTTGAAGCATTGCCACACTGCGGTCCTTTAGGTACAATCTGAGCACGTGCCCCTCGCCCTGTCCAGCCTGGGGGCCAGCCGCCTCTAGAAGCAACTGAGACTAACCCCGTTTTTGGGCAGTCGGTGTGGACACTGCGCAGGAACTGGGGACCTCAAGTCTCTGGCCGCCCCACGCACTGCAGTCACTGCTGGTGCTCCGAGGACTGTCTTCCAAGTTCCGTTTTAGTATTATTTTGTGAGTTATACTCACAATGCTTTGTTTTTATAAAATTGTAATCACATTGTTCAACTCTTTAGAGCCCCTTTTAAAAATTCCATATATTGTGGTGCCACTGGGTGGCTCAGGCGGTTAAGCATGGGACACTTGGTTTCTACTGAGGTCATGATCTCACGGTTTGTGGGGTTGAGCCCCACGTTGGGCTCTGTGCTGGCAGCAGTGAGCCTGCTTGGGATTCTCTCTGCCTCTCTCTCTGCCCCTTCTCCCCAAGGCCTCTCTCTGTCAAAATAAATAAATACACTTAAAAAAATTCCATACATCGTGGACATAGTTAAAAGAAAAAGAAACATAATTTTTATGAATATAAGTTACTTCATCTTTGGGAGGGACCATATTCCTCATTTCTGGAATGTTATTTCTTATTTTCAATCACTATAGTGTTCCCTTCTCCAACTGGAAAGGGAGCTGCTAACCTTTGTATTGAAAGGTCGATTGTGTTGAGAGACAAGCCCTCTCAATGCGCTGGGCCATCTGTCCCAGTGGCCTCTCTTTCCTGCAGAAGTGTCCCTAGTTTGACCTGGACACTCACGTGTAACTTACATGTTAGGCAAAGCCCACTGTCAGAATGTCAGCTCCAAGAGATCAAAGAGTATCTTTAAATCACATGGCACTCTGTCAATCCCCCCAAAAGAAAAATCCACTCAGTAAGTGCCTGTGGAGTTCCATGATGTAAATCACTGGTATATTTTAGGGGAGAACTTAGTGTAGCACTCTCTAGGGTGCTTCTCTCTATTAGTAGGTATCAGACCAATTTATTGGGAGTATTTCCTCTGGACCATTAATCTGCTGCAAAAGTAGGATCACACGTGTGAAGATACTTCTTGCCTAATTCTACAGGTGTTCTGCTCAGCTAATGTCCATCAAGTGGCTTGTATTAATTTTTTATTGCTATCTGGCAAATTCCCACAAATGTAGTGGCTTGAACTAAGACTCGTCTGAAAGCGCTTGTGGGTCATGTGCCTGGCAAGCTCAGCTGGGTCCCTGATTGGTGCCTCCCAAGGCAACAGTCACGGCTCACCAGGTCAGCCCTCCCTTCTGGAGGTTATGGGAAAGAGTCTGCTTCGGGGCAGATAGAGAATGCCAGTGCAGCTGTTGCTTTCCCACTCTTGCTATGTGGCCCTTCCATCTCTAAGTTGGTAATGGTGGGTCTAGTCTCTTCATATTTTAGATCTCTCGGACTTCCTCCTTTTCCTCATTTCTCAGTTTTTAAGGATTCGTGTGATTGCATTGGACCTACTTGGGTAATCAAGGACAGTCCTCAGTTTCCTACAGTTGCTGCAAGGAATGAGCACAAAGTGACAATGCCATGGTCTCCAAGGCAGGTCACTTTGTCCATTTGTAACTGAGCCCTGCTGCACACACAGACTCAAGAACGCAGTGGCCCAGCGTGGGGGTGCCGCAGCAGGAAGAAGCACCCCTGTGGCCTCCCACCGGCAAGCAGTCATAGACCTTTATGGATGGTGCTCCTGCGCCGTGTCCTCCGTTGTGCAGCCAACCCGAGGGCACACGGACGGCCTCCCAGGAGCTCCTGGCTCTGAGGCTCTGCAGATGAGCATGTCACGATGGCAGCCAGTGCATGGAGCTTTGCAGCCGTCAGCGGTGCTCTCTGAGCTCACTACACAAAGCAAGGCCCTTCTTTGCTCATGGAAGTCTGTCCTCCCTTTTGCCCCATCCCTGTAGAGAGCAGCGCAAGGAGGCCCCGCCGCAGCTGAGGTGCCCGGGTCTGCGTTCCACCATCACCACGTGTGAGGAGAGCTCCCCGCTGCAGGTGAGAGCCGCTGGGCATGTGAAAGGTCTCAGGCTGCCCCCAGAATGAGGACAGAAAACGCTTGGGATTGCTTGTTTGACTGGTTTGAAGCATTTACTCAGTACCCAGGCATGCTACTCGTATGGGAACAAAGGTGGAGGGAGAAGAGAAGAAAAACTGACAGAAAATATCCTTAACTGTAGGGCTTATAGTGTGTGTGTGTGTGTGTGTGTGTGTGTGTGTGTGTAAGGGGGGAGAAAGAGATAAATGCAATGCAATCTGGGTGTGCGAAGACTGAAGTGGCATCCGTGTGCTTTAACGAAGGGTATTGATGTCTGTGTCCTGCTGGCTTTGAAAAGCACCAGAAAATAAAATGATGGATGGATAGTCACATGGTTAAAAAGAAATATTCACAGCAAAATTTTAATGATGATAGAACCGAGAAGTTGAGTGTTTGGGCATTCTTGTACAATCCTTTCCACTTTTCTGGGTGTTTGAAATTGTCCATTCTTAAAAAAGTGTTACGGAATAACTATAGGACACAGACGTGGAGTAAGGGGTGTGTGTGTGTGTGTGTGTCTGTTTATGTCTGCTCTTCACAGATTGAGACTGAGGCAAGAATGTCCACCTCAAACTTCTGTTTGACATTTTACTAAAGTTCCAGCCAGTGTAATACAGCAAGAAATACAAAGACATACAGATTTGAAAATGAACCTGATTTTATTTGCAGGAAACATGCTTCTAACAAATCTGCAAAAAATATAGTAGAAATAATAAGATAGCTCAGCAAGGTGGTAGAATACAAAATGAATATAATAACCCCCATTATATTTCTGTATACTAACAATGAAAAATCTCAAAATGATATTAAGAAAACCATTCCATCTGTAATAGCATTGAAAATAATAAAATAAAATAAAACAAGCACCAAATGTGTATACTTAAAGCTACAAACTATCGATGAGAGAAACTGAACACAATCCAAATAAACGGAAAGATTTAGAATATTTGTGGACTGGAACGCAAAATATTGTCATGATAGAAAACTCCCCCCAAAATTGATCTACATAATTACCATGAGCCCTATTGAGTTTCCAGCAAGCTTTTTTCTTTAAGGAAATAGCAAGCCAACCCTAAAATAGATACAGAAATCCAAAGGACGTAGAGTGACCAAAAGAATTTAGAAAAAGAAGCAGCAAATTGGAGGACTTACTCAATCTGACTTAAAAATGAACTATCAAGCTACAGTAGTCAGGACAGTGTGAGCCGTGAGGGTGGTGTGCCCAGTGAGGGTAGACATGCAGGTCAAGGGAACAGAATAGAAAGTCCAGAAATAAAACCTGATCAGTGGGTGTTAAACAGAGGTGCCAGGATAATTAAACAGGGAGAGATGAGAGTATCTTTAATAAGCTGTGCCAGAACAATTGGATGACCATATGTAAAAAAAGAGGGCGGGGAAGAGCTTAATAGCTGCTTCTCACCATACACACAAAAATAACTCAAAATCAACCACAGTTCTGAATTTAGGGGCTAACCTATAACACTTTAGGAAGAAAACAGAAGAAAACCTTTGTGATCTTGAGGTAGACAAAGTTTTCTTTAATATGGGCACCAAAACCACTATGAAGAAAGTGGAAAATTTGACTTTTTTATAAAAGAAAGCATTTCCTGTTCAGAATTCACCACTGCAAAAATAAAAATGTAAGTCACAGGTTGGAATAAATATTTGCAAACCCTGTACTTAAATCCAGAATAAATAAACAACTCTCAACACTTAATAGGGAAAAACGGCCCCATTTTTAAAATGGGGAAAAGATTCTAATAAACTTTACCAAATAGGATATATGGGTGGCAGATAATCACCTGACAAGATGTTCAACATCATTCACCACTAGGAAAGTGCAACTAAAGCCACGGTAAGACAGTTGGAACGGCTCCCTGAGAAAGGGTACCGGCACCAGCAGCGGGAGACACAGAGGAACCGGAGGCCCGTAGCTAGGTGTGCAAAGTCGTCGGGGGTTTACAGTGATACCACTGTGGAAAGTAGTTTGACAGTTTCTTAAAATCTTCAATGTATTCTTAACCTCTGACACAGAGACCCCTTCCTGGGAAGTCTCTGAGCCACACGCACCTGAAACTAATGACGGACTTGATTTCCTACGAATAGCCTCAGTACCAACAATTTCTTCTTCTTTTTCCTTTACCCCCACAGGCAGCCACAGGTGACCTGAAATCACCCTCACACAGGTAGGTTGTAAGCTTGTTGGACTTGTTCTCTCTGAATGAAAATGGCTACGCGATCTTAAGTCAAATTGCTTTGGAAAGTGACTCATCTCTGATGGGATATTTTTAAATAATGTGACAACACAGTAGGAAATAGCTCTGTTTAACGTAACAGTACCACGTACAGCTACGCAGGGACCTTTTGCGCTCCACGTGCTTGGGGAAATGCAGTAATTCTCTCCCTGTGGACAACTTGCATCTGAACTAGCACACCAGCGTCAGCGCTCATTTATTCTGTGTGTCAGTCGGAGAACGTGTGGGGAGCGGGTCCCAGCCTCCTTTTTATGACCTCCGATAATACCTAGTTTCCCGTCTCTCCTGAGCCATGCCTGCTCATTCTGAGCCTGCGAGGAGTCACACAGAGGACAGCCCTGCAGGCACACACGCACCCAAAGTGCACCCCTGCAAAGTCACAGAAGCAGAAAGTGGCCCATTATGAAGGTCACAACCCAGGGTAAGCACACATTTTAAAACGTGCACTTGGTCTCCACTTTGAAACTGTACCAGCGTGGAAAGTCACCTCAGAACATGGAGAAATGAGAAATATGCTCACGTTAGGGTGAGGGTCTCGGTCTGCCAGGGCTGCCCTGACAAAGGACCACAAAACAGGTGGCTTAAAAAATAGAAATGTACCGTCTCACTGCTCTGGAGGCTGGAGCCGGACTCACCTCGACATGTCCCCAGTCATAGGACCTGCACTTGGCTTCTCTCCTTGGCTCGAACCTGACGCTGTTTTCCCTTTGTCTCTTCAGTTTTCCCATTTTGCCCCTTTCTGGCAAGAATGATTGAAAATTAACGAACCAGGAGGGCCTGCCTGTCCTCTTGCACGGATGCGGTCGTCAGGCCAAGGGCCTGACTGTCTTCTGGCATGGAAGTGGTCATCCCGCTGAGGGCCTACCTGTCCTCTTGCACAGACGCGGTCGTCGGGCTAGGGCCTGTCCTCTTGCACGGACATGGTGGTCGGGCCGAGGGCTGACCTGTCCTCTTGCATGGACACGGCCATCGGGCTAAGGGCCTGTCTTCTTGCACGGATGCGGTCATTGGGCTAAGGGCCTGTCCTCTTGTATGGACGTGGTAGTCGGGCCGAAGGCCTGTCTTCTTGCACAGACTCGGTCGTCGGGCCGAGGGCTGGCCTGTCCTCTTGCACGGACACGGTCGTCGGGCTGAGGGCCTGTCCTCTTGCACGGATGCGGTCGTCGGGCTGACCCTGGTCTCAGGTGATGACACCTTGAGCTGCTAGAGTCGCTGCATCTGAAAACCCCCCTTACAGCAATGTGAGGTCATTGGTGGACACTGTTCAATCCACTTGCACAGTTCAGTTAGCTGAGTGTCCCACGACCTACATCCCCACCATTGCTCTTGGTAATTCCTGAACATCTCTTTCCTTCCAAACCCAGGGTCTCTTCCCAAATCCCCTCCTGATCTGCAGGGGCACCCCTTCTTCCTGACACCCCCTGCTGCTCCTGCAGCTCTCCCTTTAGGTGCTCCTCCCCTGCCCTCCCGGGGTCTCCCACCATGCAGTGGACCTGAGGGGAAAGGGTGGTAAGGAGGCTGTGTGATGCTGTGGCCTGTGGTTTCCGGCAGCCATCAGTATCCCCTCCAGGAAGCAGTGGCCGTCCTTGTTGATGAGTGTCTCCCCTTCCCCCTGCCATCTCACAGAGTGAAGTTCAACCACCTGCTGCTGGATGTGCACTCAGGTCCACCCTCCTCCACCAACACGTTCATGGAGGACTTGTGGGTGATGGTAAGTGAGGCACGGCCGGGTGGGGTCCAGTGCTGAGTCTAAGCTCCCCACAAGAGCAAGGGCAGGACAGTATTTGGACCTGCTTGTCTGGCTGGTTTAAGGCATTTATGGTGTCCTCCGGGGACACTGCTTGAACAGGACAGTGGTGGGAGGGGGATAAAGGGAAACAAGGCGGGCAGCACAAACGATCTAAAACACAGGGCATGTGTGTGAGCAGAGAAACATGACGGAAAAATGGGTGCTACTGGAACGGAAGCATCACACGTGTGCTTGGGTGACATGTGTGCACTCCAGCAAGCTGGCGGGATTCTGGCCAGGAAGGGCTCAGTGACCCACTTACTGTCACGGCAGAAGGGTGCCCCTGCTCATCTCCCAGGTCAGCGGGGAGGAGGGACATATCTGGTCCACTGCGTTCATTGCAGAGCCTGGAGTCAGAGCTCCGTGTTGGAGATGCTGGAGGCCGGTCTTCAGTGGGGACTGTGTGTGACTGGCCAAGTCACAGCTTAAACCGTAGCCAACACAATTATGGCATGACCCCTCCCCGCCACTCGCTCCCATCAAGCCTTCCAACAAGTACACACTTTACATGCATGGAGACCAGGCTGATGCTCCATTCCAGGGGTCACAGTGGTGGCTGTGGCAGTGATAGCATCTATTGGCGCCCCATCCCTGCCATCCCTTCTTGGGTGGTGGTGGCCACACAGCTTCTGAGTGACATGAAGGACACATCTCAAGAAGCAAAGATGTGATGACCATGTGGGTGTTGACCATGTATGACCGTGAGGGCCATGTACCCCCGCTGGTTATAACGTGTGTCCAGGCGAACATGTGGAAGCCCTCTCTCTGGTGTGTGGCTCTGGAGCTCGCCTCTAGAATGTGTAGTAGAGCAGTCTCAGGGCCACCTTATTCCCATCCTGTCTCAGGAATCCAAGGAAGCTGTGACCGTTCATTGTCACTCTGCTGGACACTTGTCATCCATCATCACGTTTAATCCCTCTGTGGATTATCTGAGATAGATCATCATCCCACTTTGATGGCTGGGCTCGCCTCTTGGTGTGCGTGGAGCTTTAGGATCCCACCGGCTTAAACCCTCCCCACCCCACACCCCTGAGGATACATTTTCTTCTGTTTTCAAAACTGTATATGCCAGATATGGTCATATGGCTTTCTAGTGCCACAGTAGTAATAGCATGGGGTCTGGAGCTTTTAAACATTTGTATATTCATTCTAAATCTTCCAGTGTTGAAAAATGCATTTCTCACTTAAGAAAGGTAGTTACCTTTCCAGCCAATTTACACAAATCACCAACACTGTCGAATTCTACTGAATTTTTAAAAAATAATGACACACACCCTCTCAGAATATAGAAGAAGGGAGACCTGTTCTGTGAGGCCAGTTCCAACCTGATACCAAAGCCAGACAATGTCATCCCAAAAGAATATCACGAGGCAAAATCCTTCAAGAAAACACAGACAGACACCATTGATTAAGTGTTAGCAAACCGAATCTAGCAGCATGCAGGATTAAGTACCATGGCTATGTGAAAATTATTTGACATTCTACAAAATACCAACAATAAATGACAATAATATGGCAATGTCAATTCAGAAAGGGAGTTGCCAATAAGAAACTCTTACGTGTGACAAAAAAATATTCTCAACAAATTAGGAATGAAATGAAAAGATCTTCATTCTGACCTATGCAATACACCTATTAAATACAACTAACATACTTCCTGGTGAAAGACTGAGTACATCCCTCTTAAAACCGGGATCAAGGCAAGGATGTACTGAAGTTCCAGCTGGTGCAATAAGACAAGAAAAAGGAATAAAGAATAGAAAGTGAAACTGTGTTGATCACAGACAACATGATTCTAAAATACAAACAAAACAAAAAACAAAACTACTAGTAATGAAATAGCTTTGCAAGAGGCAGGTAAAGTGCTCTCCAGTAAGCTCTGGGACATTTATCTTCAGTGTTATCCAGAGCACACCTGAAATCAAATACAGTCCCTACCTGGCGTCAGGAACCTCTGCGTGCCTCCAGCTAGCTCCACAGCAAATTGCCACCACGTGGTCAAAGTAAAAATTTCTCCATTGCCTTGGCTGACCTAGAAAAGTTTTATGTAATTTGCCATTATCTGGAATGGAAACAGTTGTTAAAAAACAAATCTTTTGACTTTGTATTGTTAAAAAAAATAGCAAGTCCAATCATATTTCTGTATTTGGCAAAAATGCCACTGAAAATAATATTAGTTATTTTATTAACAATAGCATTAACAATAATGAATTTAACAAAACTGTAGTAAAGTCTATACATTGAAAGTTATAAGTCGTTGCTGAGAGAAACTGAAGACATTTAAAATAATGGAAAGATATACAACGTTCATGGATATGAACACTCAATATTGTTAAGATAGCATTTCCCCCAAAACTGATCTATGGACATAGTACAATCCCTATTGAATTCCTAGGAGGTTCTGTTTTTTTGTGTGTTGTTGTTGTTGTTGTTTTTTAACCAACAAGCTGATCATAAAATGTACATGGAAATTCAGAGTACCTAGAGTAGCCAGAACAATTTTGAAAAGAGAACAAAATTGGAAGAATTATACAATCTGACTTCAAAATTTACTAAAAAGCTATAGTAATCAGGTTAGTGTAGTCAATGGAATAGAATAAAAATTCTAGAAGTAAGCCTTCACATTTATGGCCAAGGCAATCCTTTGGGGAGAAGTGAAAATTTCAACAAATGGTCCTGGAACAACCAGATATCCATTGTGAAATAAAAATAACACCGTACTGGGAATGCAAGCTGGTGCAGCCACTCGGGAAAATAGTATGGAGCTTCCTCAAAAAGCTAAAAATAGAACTACCCTATGACCCAGCAATTGCACTACTAGGTATTTATCCAGGGGATACAGGTGTGCTGCTTCAAAGGGACACATCCACCCCAATGTTTATAGCAGCACTATCAACAATAGCCAAAGTATGGAAAGAGCCCAAATGTCCATCAATGGATGAATGGATAAAGAAAATGTGGTATATACAATGGAGTATTACTTGGCAATCAAAAAGAATGAAATCTTGCCATTTGCAACTACGTGGATGGAACTGGAGGGTATTATGCTAAGTGAAATAGTCAGTCAGAGAAAGACAAAAATCATAGGACTTCACTCATATGAGGACTTTAAGACACAAAACAGATGAACACAAAGGAAGGGAAGCAAAAATAATATAAAAACAGGGAGGGGGACAAAACAGAAGAGACTCATAAATATGGAGAACAAACAGAGGGTTATGGAAGGGGTTGTGGGAGGGGGGATGGGCTAAATGGGTAAGAGGCACTAAGGAATCTACTCCTGAAATCATTGTTGCACTATATGCTAATTTGGATGTATATTTTAAAAAAATAAAAAAACTAAAAAAAAAAAAAAAATACCGTACTTAGGTATTGACTGCCCTGAGACCCAGGTGCTGTCAAGGTCAGACTCTCCTGGGGTGTCTCCCCTCAGCCCTCCGAGTCCTCAGGCGGCCCCTCTTCTGTGCGCCTCAGTCTTGGCAGCTGCCCGCATGCAGACCTGCCACAGAGGTCAGGGCCCGCCGGTGGCCGTGTGTGACACATACCGGTCCTGAGCGGGCCCCTTGGCCAGTGTGGGCACTGGCTGTGGAGTGCGCTCCCTCACAGACCCCTTCCCTGACCCTGGGACCCTGAGAATGTTTGCTCCAAATCGGGTAATAAAGAATGTGGGTTTTGTTTAACAATAAGCTCGACATTGACCACTCCATCTTGTTTCCTGTCGTGAACAATCATTTCTTCTCTCACAGGAAATAGACAACAGCCTGACTTTATCTGCCCTCGGGTGAGTCTCTGAGCCTCCTGCAGGTGCTTCCCGTGTCTCAAAGCCTTCACCATGATTCCCGAGGAACACAGTCTTTTGTGGGAAACCTTGGGGTACTGTGATGACGTGATCGAAGACAAACCAGTTTCCCTTGACGTCACAGATGCGGACTGCCCCCCGAAGGGCTCGCCATACTCCGCTCACTGGAGCTTGCGATGAGACCTCTCTAGGTTCTTCACAAGTAACATGTGAGCTAGTGCACAGGTGTAAGCGATGCCCGTCTACTTTCTGTCTGTGAGCATGTGCCGCTTGCAGAGGACACCGCGGTCCATGACCGTGTGCAGCAGTGGCAGGGCTCACCGTGTGCCAGGTGGGTGACTGCACCTTGCAGGCCCCTGGGGAGCACACGGCCTCTGCCCCTCCTGTGCCACAGAGACAGAGAGTAGCCCCTTTCACATCATGGCCCAGCTTCAAGCACACATTTTAGAGAATAAATCAGGTGTAGCGAAACACGGTGACTACCGTCCCCTTGACAAGACGTCATCTTCTCCTGGAGTATGAGTAACAGGAGGCTTCACAGCACCCGTGTCAGCGAGGTCTGTGCTGTCTCCCCTACATTTCCCTGAGCACACGGTGAGCACAGGCTCCCTCTGTTCCTGGAAGGATGGTTCTGGGGAATATTTCGCAGTTGTAAGTGTCTGAATATTGTATCCTGACTTCACAACCTCAGTAACTTTGTACCAAGTGCCCTTTAATGCATTTGAAGTAAAATTAAAAAGGGCAAGTTATTTACTTGAATGTCACCCACCACACACACACACACACACACACACACACACACACACACACCTCCTGCTCTGGCCCGCAGGGATTGTTGCAGAAAATGTTTCTTTGGTAACCAAAGAGTTTGGACCCAGTTGAGCAGCTAGCGCTTTAGACACCTTCCGTGGCCTGCTCCTGAGGCCTCACCCGAGTCTTAGTCCTCGAGGCCCACCTACCCAGGGCCTCCCTGGGACGTCGATCACAGGGAAACCTTGTAGGACTTAATGCAGCCTGTGTTCCTGGCGGTCGCTGGCAGACAAACTTATTGGGAGTACTTCTTTCCGGCTGTTTATCTGTCTAGGGTGTATGGTCTGCTGGTTATGTACAAATCAGCCAAACAGTGAATATATGAATAAGGGGGAGGGTCCATCATGCAGGTGAAGCTGCTTCTGTCTGGTTTTAAAGGCATTTCTGTCAGCAGAAATCCACGGGGTGGCTTGTTTTAATTTTCCGCTGGTGGTGGAAGCCTGCAGTGTCCTTCTCGCATGAACCTTCTGCATGTTTATGGCGCGGGACCCCCTCTGGCACTCAGCCTCCAGGCGCTGCCTGCTCCCGAGCCTGCAGATAAGAGGGGGCCCCAGCGGGGAGATGTCCACGGACACCGTGGAGCCTGCAGGGTCCCCACGTGCTAGCCCGCCCAGCGAGGGCCTGCTCTGTAATGTGTTCCTCCTTCCCTGCTCTGCCCTAGCCTACCTGGGAGCAAGGTGTCCTTGTCGCTATCCAGTGACTTCACCCTACACCCCACCTTGGCCGCCGGCACAGAGGACCACCTGCCACTGAAGGTGAGCCTGTGCTCAGATGTAGGGCTTGGGGCTCCCTCGTAAGCTGGGCTCAGCACCATACCTGGATGCTGGTCGCACTGGTGTTCTGCATTTACTGGGTGCCTGGGCCACTACACAAAGAGCACCGACGGTGTGTGTGGAGTAGGAGGAGAAGCGAGAGCAGATCACGCTCCTGACAGGGGCCCGTGTGTGTGAGAAGCGGAGTCCCCAGACAGGTGTCCCTAAAACAAGCCTCGTATGTGTGCTCTGGTGCCACATGCTGGTGATGGCCACGTGGTAGGTGACACAGAGCAGAACGCCCGCTGTGATAGACTCTCAGCAGTGGGTGTTTTCAGGGTGTCCTGTGTAATCCCTTCAACTTTCTGTGTGTTTGGAGTTTTTCATAATAAATGTTGAGGATAAATGTTGGGATAGAGAAGGGGTGTGTATAACTGACGGTCAACACAGAGCGTGTGAGCCACACACGGGGTTGAGTGAGGAAGCCTGCAGATGATACGCTCATGGCCCCAGGACAGGGCGTGTGGGGTGGCCTGTGTGGCCAGGCAGGAGACACAGGTAGACACAGTATGGTGGCAGCCTCACCAGCAGGTGAGTGTAGAACCCAGCGAGGCAGGGCTGTGGAGGACCCGGGTCCCACCGTCCATCCTTCTGTGTGCTCCCTTCCAGAGTGGCTCACGAGGCCACCCAGCCAGTGGGGCCTGAGTTGCTTCTGTAACAGCACGAGGCTCCAGACAATGTGCTGGAAGCCTCGGCTTCGAGCTTGACTGCACTTGAGAGGGCCCCTCAGACCCTGGTGCTCAGCCGCCCATGCACATTCACTGAACTCACGCCGTTCCCCGGGCTGGGGCTTCCTCTCTGCTCATTCTGGAACCCGCGTTTAATCCTGACACCCTGTGTGCCCCACTTCACACCAGGCCCACCCCTCTGCGGGTGACCCCAAGGCCCGTAGCTCTTAGCAGAGTCATTAGAGAAAAATGGGCGCCATAAGACACACTTGGACTTGGAGTCCACTCTGGTGTGCAAGCGTGACTGGTTCCACAGCCCAGAGTAAGTTCTTTAACCTCCTGGAGTGCCTGGGTCTGCACGCTTGCAAGATATGCATGGACTCTGTGTGGGGTCCCGAGTCCTGCTGCCGGTGTCCAGCTGGGACTGGTGCTCAGTAAATGGTAACCCCCGTCCCCCATCACACCTGCTTTGGACCTTGCTGCCCATTAATTATAATCCTCATCTGAGGACACAGACTCATCACTGATCTCTGCATTACCTGCTTCCTAAGTTTACTCAGTATTTTATTTATTTTTGGTAACAGATGAAGCATCACCCCACCCCCCCAGAAAAAGGCAGGGTCCTGATGTGGTCAGCTTCTGTGTGGCCCAGCCACATGTGGTCTGCTTCTGTGTATGTGGCTTGGCCACGCTCTTTGTTCTCATGTTTTCCTTTCACTTCAGTGTTTCACATCATACGTATTCCTAAAAAATAGATGCTCACAACACATCGGTTACTCTTTACTTCACAGAAAGGACATAGTGTGTATGTGATGTTTGGAATTTGGGGGAATCACCTCTCGGTCAAAACGGTGGTTCCCTGTCCCGGGTGGCGGAGCTCATTTGCCTTCCTTCTGCGACTGCTTCTTGTAACTCCCCTCTGCTGTGGGCCAGCAGGACGTGTGCCCCCGTGCAGGCCTCTGTGATGAGCAGTAGGCCATCTCTTCTACAAGGCCAGACTCTTCTACAGGGGTGCTCGGTCTGCAGTCCCGCAGAAGCGTATGCATATTCAGAGCCCCGTGGGTCCGTGTCGTCCCCAACACCCGGGGCACCTAGTGGTGCGGCTGGCGGCTCATGATCCCTCCCAGCCTTCCCCTCACCACCGATGGTGCTGAATGTGCATTAGCCACGTGAATTTCCTTCTGTGGGAAGTGCTTGCTCTTGTCGTTGGCCCATTTTCCTCCTGGCCTGTTTCTGCTTTTCTTATAGATATATTTGTGTTCTTTATATATGCTTGATACAAACGCCTCATTAGTTGGGTGAATTACAGATAGAGTGTCACAGCAACTCGACTCGATGCTTAGCTGAACTCAACATTTGATGAGTCAGAGTCACACTCACACTTGTGCATATTTTATGATAATGCTTTTTGGTCTCGTTTAATCTTGAACCCAATCTTCTAAAAGACAGTCATCTATACTTTCCACTACTAATTTTCAACATTTGCTTTTGAGAGTTGAGTCCTCACTCTGTGGATCATTGGTGTGTTTAGTGTGAGGTAGGGATCCAGCTTCATCCGTTCCAGGTGGGTTTCTGTTGTTCCAGCTGCTTTCGCTAAACATCAAATGGACCTTCTTTCCCCCACTGATTTATTTTTTGTATGTCTCGTATACTTTTTATTCCATACTTCCTCCACTACTGCCTTTCTGTATTTAGTTGAATTTGCATACTGTGCCATTGTGATTCCCATCTTCTTTCCTTTTGCTTATACTTTTTAGTTACCTTCTTACTGGTTACCTTGGGGATTACAATTAATACCTTAAACTTATAAGAGTCTAGTTTGAATAATACTACGTTAATTTCGGTAATATATACTCTGATCCTATACATCTTCCTACCTCTTCCTTTATATTGTTACATCTTTACACATTGTGTGCCCATTAAGAAAGATTTATAATTATTCTGTGAATTGGTCTTTTAAGTCACCTAGAGAAGAAGAGGAGTTACAAACCAAAGTACGACAATCCTGGCTTATGTCTCAACCTGTGTGGTTATCTTTTTGAGCGTACTTTATTTCATCTACTGTCTAGAGCCTCTGTTTTAGCCTAAATATCTCCCTTTAGCATTTCTTGTAGGGGAGGTCTGTTGCTCATGAGTTCTCTCAGCTTTTGTTTATCTAAGAACATCTTAATTTCTTCTTTATTCCCAAAATATGGTTTTGCTGGATTTAGAATTCTTGGTCGGCAGATTGATTTTCCTTCCAGGACTTGAAAGGTGCCCTCTGGACTCCATGGTTTCTGATGAGAAATCAGCTGTTGATCTTACTGAGGCCCCTTGTATGTGATTAACCACTTCTCTCTCAATGCTTTCAGACTCCTCTCTTTGGGTTCTGAGAATCTGGCAATGCTGTGTCTTGGTGTGAACCCTTCTGAGTTTATCTTGCTTGGAGTTTGTTGAGCTTCTTGGATGTGTAGATCCATATCTTCCATCGGATTTGGAAAGCGTGCAGGCTGTGTTTCTTCAGATACTTTTTCTCTCTGCCCCCTCTCTTCTCCTTCTGGGCCTCAGGTCCACCAGGTGCTCTTCATTTTCCTTTGTTCCATTTTTCTCCATGGTCCTCAGGTTGGAGAATTTCAATTGTCTTCAGCCTCACCGATCCTTTCTTCTCCTGCTCTGTTGTGAACTCTTCTAGTGAATTTTTAATTTCACACTTTTCGGTGGCAGAATTTGGTTCTTTTTTGTAATTCTATCTCTTTATTGATTTTCTTTTTTGTTCATTCGGTATTTTCATGACTTCCTTTAATTCTTCACCTTGGCTCATTGAGCACATTTAAGATAACTGACCTAATGTCCGTGACTACTAATTCAAATGTCTGGGCTTCTTCCAGGAAATTCTGTCAAATTATTTTTCTCCTTTGAATGCGCCATATTTTCCTGTTTCTCTGGATGTTTTATAATTTTTTGTTGAGAACTGTATATTCTGAGTATTATAATGTGGTTAAGTCTGGACATTAGATTCTCCCACTGCTTGGGATTGTAGATCTTTGCTTGTTGAACTGTCAGTTTGTGACTCTCCCAAGCTACTTTTGCAAAACATGTATTTGTTGTTGCAAAGTTTCTCTCATTATCTCTGTGGTCAGCCAGTGTTTTCCTTCAATGTCTGGCTGCAAATAAGGGGAATAAGTGTCCCATTAGATGCTCCCAAAGACAGCTACTGCTGCCAAGGGGGCCAGGGCAAGCGAGCCCTTGTGCCGGCCCCTCGGGACATGACCAGACCAGACCAACCAAAGGCACAACAGACAAGTTTTGGAGTACAGAGTCCCTACTGCCTGCACAGGAATGAAGGCTGTTGGCCTGTAGCCACAGGACGACCAAGGGTGGGTTTGTCGCTGCTTTGTTGACACCACTCACTCGGGAGAGTTGGACAGCATCCCTTCCCTGGTGCTGTGCACCATGTCTGGTCTGGCTTCAGAGTCTGGAATAGTTGACCCCAAAGGCTCTCTTTAGCACAGTGGTCACATCTGGTCATGCTTCCTGTTCCCTGGCTTTGTCCTCAGGTGAAGGATGCCGATGTGCACTCTGAGAACACGTGTCACCACCTCCCCACAAATCTCTACCCCGCAGGCAGGCCTCCACTGTTCCACTGCCCGGCTCCATTGTGTTTCTGTTTTCATTCTAAACAAACAGTGTGCTTCCCTGGGGCATCATTTCAGTAATACCTTGATCACCTTTGCTTCCAAGCTCCATCACCTCCTTCTGTGGGGTTTTCTTACATGTCCTGCCTCTATCAGGTTGCTGCCCACTCTGTGGCCCTCTGTGGCCGGCGCCCCCACCTCTTACCCGTCAGAGCCCTGCCCCCACCTCAGCTCCCACAACTGCCTCTGCGTTGGGTCTCCTGGGGGCCTGTCCATCTCAACAGCATTGTCCTCACGCCTGGCTTTTCTGCAGTCTGTTCCCGTTTGCTTCCTCTTCTTCAGGGAGCCATTGTTCATGAGGCTCCCCTTTCATTTCCTTCCTATTTAACCTCATTCATGCCTCAGTTTGTATCTTGACTAATTCTCAAGAGCTGGCTCTGGGAGGAGGACAAAGGCATGTACGGGTTTAGAGATCTCCTAGAGACACTGGACTTGCAGAACCTTCCAAGGAAAGTTGTGCACAGCTGCACAGTCCAGTCCCACCGCAGCCCTGTAAGTCAGAAGGAGCACCGTCCCCGGCCATTTGGCAAGAGCCAGGCTCTCCCCTGTCGTCTGTGCAGGGGATTTGAAGTCACCGTCAGCAGGCCCAGTAGCACCAGGGCAAGGGAGAAACCTCCTGCTTTCGAGAGACGGTGTGAAGACATTCGGGGCCCCTGGGTAGCCAGAACTCACCACCAGCAAGCAGATTGTGCAGAGAAGGTGCCAAGCAAGATGAGGCGGCCTGTGTTGTGTCTTCCCCCCATGCCAATGGTCCAAATAGGCTTTGCTGGCCCCCAGGAGACCCTCCTGCTCATCAGGAAAAGCACCACTTGTCTCTGTCCTGATGCGCATGCAGAGGGAAAAGCCACCCCCCCAGCGCAGCCTCATCAGCAGCCCCACATACAAGTGAGTGCTCTGAACTCAAGAGGCGAGATGGCTGCCAGTGTCCCAGAGCCCGTCATGGCTCCATCTCCAAATTGTGCTCTTGCTGCTACATTCTGTCCCCTTTGGCAGTGCGAGAGATGCCATGTCACGTATTTCCTGTTATTTCTCTGCAGGTCTTAAAGGACCAACAGGAAATGAGTTTGCCTGTGGAAGGAGACAGTGCTGAGGGCAAAGGCCCAGCTTCAGGTAAGACATCACACAGTGTGGGAGTTGACATCCACCCAAGTTTGATTCCCTAAAGAGGAAAATGTTTTCTCCAGAAAAACAAGGAGAGGGAGAAATCACCGGTGGGGAGTCAAAGGCTAGGACGCTTGTTGTCTCAGTGGCAAGGAGGACAAGCTTGGGCTCACGTAGTGTCTGCCAATGGTGCCTGGCGTCCCCACGCTAGCCCCACCACCTGCTCTGTGTGCCACAAAGCAGCAGGTGCAAGACGTGGGGCTGAACGCCCCGCTGGCAGAGTGCCGGCAAGGTAGGAGCTGGCCCTGGATGGCGTTGCTGTGGCTGCCGATGTGAGCCATGGACCCTGACGTGCAGGGGTGGCCAGCCTAATGATGGCACCAGAGCGAGGGCCACGGAGAGTTTGACTAGTGACTGGAACTAAAGGCCTGATGTGCTCTGTTAGAGGCTCAGACTCCACCACCCGCACGCTGTCTGCCGAAATGCACGGTGATTTCATTGTTCACTCGCCTGACCCTTCCAGAGTCCTTCTGAGACGGCCCCACCTCATCTAAGGAAATGTTCACCACTCAGCTTTTAAACAACTACCTACCCTTGGCCACGATGACGCCTCCTGCTGCCACCATCACTTCAGAGCTCACAGTGCAATTCTCCAGTGCTCCTGTTTCTAGAAAAGAGGTGGAGGCTGACCTTTCAACACACCTGTGGCCGCAGGAGTCAGTGGCTCCTGTTTCTAGAAAAGAGGTGGAGGCTGAGAGGGTGAGTTTGATTTCTGCGTGATTCCAGGAAGGGCCAAAGCTGGATTTTAAGAAACATAAAATACAAGCAAGTGGCATAAGTGACAGGGAGCCTGAGCCTCAGGTCTGGGTACATGGCAGGTTGGCTCCTGAGTGGACTGACACCACAGGCACATGCATGTGCACGCTGTCCATGTGGGTGTGGTGCTTGTGGACAGGTAAGAACAAGGGGTCCTCAGCCAGGGACAGAGGCAAAGAAAAAACCCACAGAGAGCCCCGTGGGCACCTGCAGCCTATGTCCCAAGAGTCCCTGCCTCCCTGGTGAGCCGGGTTCTCACGGCCTCACATAAGGGAGAGACAGGCCCAAGCTCAGGGCGCAGCCAGAATGGAAGGCCGATAAGTCATCCTGTAAAATCGGGACTCAAATGGCTACACGTGCATTGTAGTGGTGAGCCCGGAGGAACCCCGTGCTCCGCTCCCACAAGACACAAGAATGAACCTTGGAGCCGAAAGGAGCTGAGAAAATCCCCAAACTCCTCAAGCTGAGGATTAACACCAAGTGATTCTGGACCAGCCATTTGCAGGTGCCGAGAGGCGCTCCCCTCGCAGGAGCTGGGAAGATACCAGCCGCTCTCATCCCACATGGCCACGCCCTCATGGAGGCCAAGGACACCACCGAAAAAGACACATGTTGGGAGTTGGGCTCAAGGACCAAATGCAAAGTAACTGTGGTTGTTGTTTGGGGAAACAACAGGCAAAGGGGAAAACATCTGAAGAGAACAGAAAACTTGTTTAAATTGCACGTGTATTTGAAGAGAAACCAAATAAAACTTAGAGCTGCAGAAAATACCACTGACGTGGGGCAGCTGACTGAGGGTTTTGTAGCACACGGGTCACAGTTGGAGTTCGTGAGCTCGAAGCTGGAACTGGAGAAGTTACCTGACACTCAAAGAAGGGACGACAGGCGGAGAGCGTGACCGGAGGTGGGGCTTGGGTCTGTGGTGTGAGCGGGCTCCCCTGCAAGGAGGGCTGCTCAGGGGGCATTGTGCGAGGCAGTGGGGCTGAGGGCCCTGCACTGCAAACCCGCACACACTCGGGTCCAATGAGTCCAGGAACAGCAAATGAGACTGTAGATATGTCGTGAGCAAGCTGGCACACTCCAGAGACAAATAAAATGCGTATTTTTAAATATTTGGCGATAAAAAAGGGGAGTCCTTCCAGGGAATATCGACTAGCTACACTCGTTGTAATGGAAGCTACAGCAGAGTGGAGTCCTGCCTGCAGTACAGGGGGCCATCAGCCCAGGGCTGCCCTCCTGGCTGATGCACGTTTTAAGGTGAAAGTGAAACAGGCACTTCACACAGAAGTAAGGAATGTTAGGGAGTGAAAAATAGACCATTTTCGTAGCATTTTTAGAAAGCAATGTCCCTAGGAACAGACCTAACAAAAGACATGCCGGACTCATGGAGAAAATGATAAAACTTGCAGAGAGACGTTTTAAGGAGCCTGATGAGTGCGGACAGACACAGTTCACAGAGTGCGTGCCAGGCCTCCCAGAGAGGCCAGTGCAGGATGCCAGCTCGAAACCCTGCGTCTGAGATGTGTGTGGAACTGCAAAGGATCAAGAATGCCAAGAAGCAGAAAAGGAGCAATTTAGGATGTCTGGCTGGGCTGCTTCCACGAAGCTTGTGAATCAAAGACAGAGTGGTGTCTGTGCAGAAATAAGCACAGGGCCTGGTGTGGTGGCTTGCAGGGGCCGCGAGCACGTCAGTGGGCACAGGGACACTGTTTCTGGTGTGGGGCGACTGACGAGCAGGGGTGGGTAGATTGTTTCATAAACGCGGAAACATTTGGTGCCGTGTGGGAATAACACTAATGAAACCAGACCCCACCTTGTACCGTTGACACAAATTAATTCCACGTGGACTAAAGACATAATGCGTGAAGGGACAACTATACAAACTGGAAGATAATATTTGGTACTATCTTCTTTTTTTTAATTTATTTATTTATTTTGGGAGAGACGGAGAATAGGGGAGGGGTGGAGAGCCAGGGAAAGAGAGAATCCCAAGCAGGCTTAGCACTGTCAGCACAGAGCCCGATGCGGGGCTCGATCCCAGGAAACCATGAGATTTTGACCTGAACCGAGACCCAGAGTCCGATGCTTCACAGACTGAGCCCCCCCGGGCACTCCTGGTACTGTCCTTATGTCCTCATGGTGACTGAGGGTCCTTAAGCAAGATTTTCTTTAAGGCACTGTCCCTAAAGGAAGATACACAGAAATTAGATCACACCCAGATACAAAGGGAGGCTGTCAAAAATTGGGAAAATATTTGTAACACATAGCTGACAAAAATTGGTGTCCAGGACACAAAGTACTATGACACCAGCAGGAAAAACGTAGACACATGATGACTAGGCACTTCAGGGAACAGGGAACCCAGAAGACCCACAAACAAGTGTGTACCTGCTGCCATCCTCCGGGAAATGTGACTGAAAACCACATGTGGTGGGGTGAGGTCCCTGTCACATGAGCAGGTGTGAGTCTGACATCACTGAGGACTGGCACAGGTGGGCCTGGGACGTGCACGTGGCTGGTGGGCTGGGCCAGTGCTGCACCCACAACTGGTGGACAAGGCCGTCGGCACCGCCAGTCATCCTGGGTGTGGGTGGGGAAATGCCTGCCCGCTGCACCAGGAGCCATGAGCATTGCTGCTGGGTCTGAGGAGATGCCCAGTACGGGGATCCCAGCATGGGGGATAGGTGGAGGAGGGTTCCCGCTGACCCGCTGAGCAGGGCTGTGTGTGCAGACACAGATGTTCTGTGCAGAAGCAGCTGCCCTCCTGGCAAGATGTCAGGACGGACTGCACCAGGAACCTGTCCTTGGCCTTCCTTGCAGAGGGCCGGTTCTGCACCCGGGGCCAAGGACTGGGCGCGCCTTCTGCTCACCGCCCTCAGGTGCTCATGGCACTTTCTTTTGCTCTGCAGGAGACAAGGAGCCCACACTGGCCAAATGGGCTGTCCGCACACCAATGGCCTTAGAGATCCGGGCTCGGGAGGCAGCCCTGAAGAAACTCAGGCTCCCGCACACACTGCCCTCCAGCAGCCAGAATGTGCCGCACATGGATGTCCCCTTGGAGAGGCAGCAGGTCTACGGCATGGAGCCTGCCACTGTCATCACCACCAGGAAGCCTGCAGATGGCCAGGTGTGCAATGGAGAGGACATCCAGCTTCCAGGACAGATAAAAGAGGAGACTTGGGGCCGGGCATCGCCACCCAGCTAGGAAGCAGAGAGCCCGCTCGATGCTCAGGGAGAGACCAGGGTCAACCTGGATATCTCTGTCAGCACAACTTGTGTCCGCCCTGCCACGGAAGCCCCTGAGTCCAGGGCAGGCGCTCACCCCGACTCCCATGATGCCTGACTGGCCTGAGGCCGGCAGGCGCTCCCGCCGTGTTCATGATGCAGTGCAGCCCTCGACTCTATGCAGGCACCAGTGGCAGCCGGTGGCCCGGCTTCTTCCAAGCGGAGTGCTGGGTCCTGCACCCAGAGTCAAGGAAAGAAGGGAGCCTGTGCGCACCCTGACTTGTGCTAAACGGAAAGACTTTGACCACCCCTGCGCCTCACTCCACCTGGAAGCCATACTTGAAAGCCATTCATAATTTTTCAAACACGTCCCCATCGTGCTCCAAGATTCAGGACAGACTTGGTGTGATGTTTTCACTTGTGTTACTTAGGAATGTTGACAACTGTTATGAACCTAAGTAGCCTTTAAGGAAATTCTTCAGAATTTCTTAGAAAGTTATACGAAATAATAAAAAATAATTTCACTGGCAATAAGCTTGAAATCAGTCTTGGTAAACTTTAAATTCTTGGGTTTCAAGTGGCCTTTTCAAAGCCCCTCCTGCCCCCACCCAGCCTGGGGGCCACCTGAGTCCTGGCCAGAGTGAGGCCGAGGGGTGTGATACAGAGGAGGGGATTCTGGCTTTTTTTTTTTTTTAAGTTTATTTATTTTGAAAGAGAGAGAGAGAGAAAGACAGCAAGCAAGGGAGGGGCAGAGAGAAGGAGAGAGAGAGAGAGAGAGAGAGAATCCCAAGCAGGCCCCATGCCACCAGCACAGGGCCTGATATGGGTCTTGAACTCAGAAACAGTGAGATCATGACCTGAGCCCAAACCAAGAATCAGACGCTTAACCCACTGAACCCCCTAGGCGCCCCAGGGCTTCTGGCTTTATGGTGAACTTTTCACCACAAGATAATTAGTGCTCTCATGAAAATGTAATTTCATTGCATCCTGGATTCATACAAAGTGAGAAAATCCACACAACACTGGAGAACAAAAGTGAGCTGATAGGTAGGTGGTCCAGGGCCAGGGGCTCCTTTGAAACCAGGCCTTGATCCAGAAGCCAGGAACAGAGCTGGGGGCAAGGATCCGGGATGAATCCAGTCTCAGGCAAAAATAAACTGAGCTAAACTGGCCCAAGTTAAGAAGCTAGATTTTCAGAGCTTGAGATCAGTCCAGATAAGCTCACAACCAAAGATCACAAACCATCACACATGAGAGAGCCAAGAAACAGTAAAAGAGAATTCAGACCCCCAGAAACCTCAAGGACTAGAAATACGGGATATTAAGGAGGATGCACAAGATATTTTAACGTTGGGGCGCGTGGGTGGCTCAGTCGGTTGGGCGACTGACTGCGGCTCTGGTCACGATCTCACGGCTCGTGAGTTCGAGCCCCACATCGGGCTCTGTGCTGACAGCTCGGAGCCTGGAGTCTGCTTCAGATTCTGTGTGTCTGTCTCTGCCCCTCCCCTGCTCACGCTCTCTGTCTCTCAAGAATCAATGTTAAAAAAATTTTTTTTAAACCAAAATATTTTAATGTGAAACAGAATGACAATAAGTAAGCAAGGAGAGGATGTTCTAAATGATCAGGAAGGTACGTAAAAAGACCGAAAAGAATTTTTAGAAATAAAAAATATACTTGTTAAAACTTGGATAAATTAAACACCAGATTAAACATAGCCAAAGAGAGAGTTCTTGAACTGGAAAGTAATCTGAAGAAGTTGTCGGAATGTGGATGCAGCCGTGAGGGCCACGTGGAGGGAGGGCTGGCAGGTGCGGAGGGCAGGTGGGCCTCAGACGCGTCCATAAAGCCCACGAGAAGGGACTTACTGTAGTGGCCGGGTCTCCCAGGACTCACAAAACACGTGCCAGTGGCTTCTTGTCCAGCCAGCTGCACAGGTGAGGAGATCTACACCTCGACCTCCTGTACGGAAGCATGGGGCACCGGAGACACTCTGACCTTAAGGACAGCCAGAGGAAAGACCACCAACAGAGGAAGAGCAGACAGACAGCAGACATTCTGGCCGTAAGGACAGAGGGAGGAAACAACTTCCACAAAGCGTGACAGAAAAGTCACATACCCAGAAGTGCTACACGTAGGAAAAAGTAAAAACACATTTGTAGATGACAGAGAACTGTGCTTACTACCACCAAACACATAGTGCTGTGACTGGAGAAGGCAGAAGGGAGAGAAGTGCGCGAAGCAAACATGGACAGGAGGCACGGGGAACAGGTGTGACATTCACCCTGACCCTCTCGTGCTTCCTGTCAGCTCACCAGGTTTTCACAGAGTAAAGACACAGATTTGGACGACACAAGTAACGAGCCTGATTCACGGGATGGCTGCGGACCCCAGGCTCACTTGTTGGGAGGTGTGTGTTCTCCCGGGGCTCGTGGACCTTTTCTAGAAACGGAGCTTGGGCTGCCCTGCCTCACCTCAGCACCCTTCACCCAGGGACCCTCGGCGTGCCGCCCCCTCTGTTCCTCTGCCCCTTCACACTGTGCCGGTCTTCCGGCTGTTCCTGTCCCTTCCTGCTCACTGCCAGCAGCATTCCCCTTGTGGTCCTTATGGTTGGGGAGCATCCAGCCTCTTGCGTCTGTGGGTTATAGTTTACCTCAAACTTGGAAACATTTGGCCATTATTTTTCTAACACCTTTTCTGCACCCTTGTCCCAAGTATTCTCTCTGCTTTTGGGGGGACCCCAATTAAGCACACAGTAGGCTACCTAAAGCTGTCCCACAGATCACTGACGATCCGGGTTTTCTAATTCTCTTCTTCCTGTTTCACTTTGGGTAGCTTCTGTTGCTACATTTGTTCCGTGCCTAATCTGCCATTGGCCTGTCCAGGGTATTTTCCATGTCACACACTGTAGTTTTTCAGTCCTACTAATTCAGTCTGTGGTGCTGCTGTGACTCCCATGTCTCAACTTAAATTTCAGGCCCTGTGGAATGCAGTTAGCTGTGCTAATACCTCGTATCAGTCCTGGGTCAGTCCCAGATGACTGGTCTTGTCACATGGATCTGATTTTCCTGCTGGTTTGCACCCCTGGTACTGCTACATGGAATCATTATGTTCACCTTTTGGGGTGCTGAGTATTCCTGTATTTTTATGAATATTCTTGAAATTTTTTCCGAGATACAGTTAAAGACTTTGATCTTTGTGTCTTGGTTGGGGCTAATAGTCCCCCACTAAGTTGTCTCCTTCCCCTGTTGCCTCAGTCGGCACTCCACGGATGCTGAGTCTTGAGCTCGGCCTCCACACTTGCTGCACACGCTGGCCAGACCCAGCTGCATTCTCACGGGCTCCTGCGGGGCTCTGGGTCCATCTTTGAGTTCTGTCACCCTGCATGGCGCTTGGAGGCTACTACCCAGGCACTTGCTGGGGACCCTGCCACTCAGGGGTCCTGTGCTTTGCTGCCTTTGCTCCATGTGAGAGAGCACACCTAACTTCTGTCACTCTGCCTCATCTGGACGCGAAAAACTGTAACAATGGGACAGATGGTACGTGCTGCTGCACAAAGGCCCATTTTCCTCTGCAAAAGCAGAAAATGCAATCATGGAAGCAGAGTCTGCCGGACCTTAAAAGGCTCAGCTGCTGTGTCCCCAGGAGGTGGAGAGGCACTGGGATGAACCCAATCCCGGAACTCTCGAGGGGAGCACTGTGTCAGAGCAGAGGGCATGGCTGCGCTAACCAGGAGGTGCGCACGCGGTCCTGTGCATGGAACGCTGCAGAGGAACTCTGGCTTAGATTAACTGGGGGCAGATCTGGACCGTACTAAGGGACAGATTTTGTTACCATGTGGAGGCTTCCTGGGAGGCTGTGGCACCTCTCTGTCCCACGGCTGCCTTCTGACAGGTTTTCATGCACATGTGGGAGCAGCTCCTTGAAGGGCTTGGATCTCAGTGGTGGCAGATTGTTTCTGTTTTCATCACCCGATAACTTGGTGGTGGACCACGTCCTCCCAGAGGGGCAGCCAGAGAGCCACCTTGTTCACACGCCTCCTCTGGTGCACACTCCAGGCCCAGTTTTATGATTGCAAGGATAAATTCATAAGCTAAAAAAGCAAGTTTTGGGCTCCCTGGGTGGCTCAGTCAGTTGAGCATCCAACTGTTAATTTTGGCTCAGGTCATGATGTCACAATTCATGAGATCGAGCCCCGTATCGGGCTCTGCGCTGACGGTGCGGGGCCTGCTTGGGATTCTCTGTCTCCACCCCCCTCTCTCTCTGCCCCTTCCCACCTCTCTCTCTCAAACTAAATAAATTTGCATTTAAAAATAAAGATGAAAAGGCAAGTTTCTGAAGTAAGCATCACACGCACGGGCTGTGGGCGCCAGCCCTGCCCTATGCCTCTGTGTGTCCTCGTGTCAACTACCCAACCTCTCTGAGTCCCAAGAGTTGCCTGGCAGCAGGACTGCAGTCAGGGCTGTGTGTGCTGAGGACCCCAAGGAGGACCCTGAGCTCTGTTCAATACACTGTTGTTGCCATCTTGGGGGTGCTACTAACTTTTACACAAGGGGCCCCAAGTTTGAATTCTGACCAGGCCCCGTATGTATAGCTGGCCCTGACAGTGATGCTGTCTCCACCCTCCAGAAGCAGGGCGCCAGCCAGCCTGAAATGTGGGGGCAGGACCTCCGCGGGCTGTGACTCTGCCCATCTGGCCCTGAGGGTGTCCCCATCTCCCGAGGCCTTGCCTCTCCTTCCCAGGGAAAATGCTCCTTGAACATTTATGCTCCTGAAACCTGGTGCCCACCTCCGTTGGCAGATTACCCTGTGTCTATGTCAGAGCTCTAACAGGTCTTGCAAAATGGATTCAACGGTCACCTTTGGCTGATACGACAGTGGGAACATAGTGTGCAATGTTTTTCTTTCTTCCTCTTGCATCATTAGTAGTGATGTCCAGGAGAAAGCAGTGCTCAGGCCTGAGTGGGATGCAGCGAAGACGCTGTCCAGCTCCGACCTGAACAAACAGAACCCTGAGTCTCAACGAACAGACCTCTAGACGGTCGCCCATCTTCTACCAGTTTGTAGCAGAAGTAGAAACTAGAGGGTTGAAAGGAGGCATGTGGAACCCAGGACCTCTGTGGGGCTGGGGTGGGGCTGAGCCCCTAGGGCTGCCTGTCCCTGGCTCCCAAAATGTCAGGAAAAGCACGTCCTCCCCACCGTGGCCTAGTGGTCTGCGGCAGAGCCTGCACCATAGCCCCCTCTCTGGTTCGTGAGCTGCCTGTGCAGGCTCTGAGCAGGCTGGAATCTCTGAGGTGAGCCCCAAAGCTGCATCCCACCTGCAGAGTCTGGCACTTGTGATTCATGGGGCTCTGAGAGCAGGGCAGAGTCTAGAGGGGGTGTATGTGTGTGTGTGTGGGGGGGGGGGTGTCTCTGCAGCTGGGAGAGTTAAGGACAGAGCCTGGGTGGGGGCGGGGGTCTGGTGCCAGATGGACCAAGGACAGAGACTGGGTGGGCATGTGGGTGGGGGTTCTGTAGCCAGGAGGGGAGGGCAGAACCTGGGATAGTGGTTCCTTGGCGAGGTCCAAGGGAGCCACAGCAATGAAACTGGAAGAAGGGTCACACCCCGCCCCCCCGACCGGCCTTCTCTTCTGGAGGGTGTCCTGCAGGACAGACAGGGAGACCCTTACCCCAAGCCCCAGCACTGAGCAAGTGGGGCCAGCCTGGAGGGGAAGGGCAGCAGGCCTCAGCCAGAAAAGAGGAGACATTGGAAGATTTCCGGATCTGCGTGCGCAGGTAGGCAGGACGGGCCCACCTCGAGCGCAGGAAGAAAAGGGTCTCCTGGCTGCGCTGGGAATGCAACCGCTGCTTGTCCCTGGGAGGGCGGCCCTGGCTGCACCGGGGCCCAGCATGGCCTGACCGCACCCAGGCGCGGCTGCACGTTCCGGCTGCTCCCAATCTCCGGGACGAGGCCCATTCCCCGCCGGCCCTCCCTGCGCCCCCTGCGTGAGGTCCCAGCCCGCACCCCCGACCCCGACCCCACTCCACATTGGGCCACCTCGTTGGCCCGAGTCTCCGCGGAGAGGCCAGCGCCCCGCCGTCCCCCCGCCCCTCGCCGGAGGCCCGTCCGCTCCCGTGCTGTCTGCCGTGGGGATGCGGGCGAGCCTCCCGAGGTCCCGGAGGGCCAGGTGCGGCCGCCCCTAGCCCACCGCCCCGGGCTCGCCTCCTTTGCGGGGTTCCCACGCCCCTGCGCCGCGCCGGCCTTGTAAGGCAGACCGCGCTGCCACATACCTCCGTGCACCCCGCGCGTTCCCCGGGCCAGGAGGGGCCGGGAGTGTGGCAGGGCCGGGGACGGGCCAATGAGCGTGCGGGGCGGGCCGGGCCGGGGGCGGGACAATGAGCGCGTGGGGCGTGGCGGGCCAATGAGCGCGCGGTGCGTGGCGGGCCATCGGGGCGCGCGGTGCAGGGCTGGCGAGCCCGGGGCGGCGGGGGTGCGGGAGCTCGCCGAACACCCGGTCGCCCGCGGCCGAGTCGCGGAGGCGCTCGCTGCAGTGGCCGCATCTCCGAGGTAAGCGTCCGCAGAGCTAGGTCCCGGGCGCTGGACGCAGGACCACCCACTCCGCCCGGGCCCGCCCCGCCTGCCACCTGCGCCCTCCACGCCCCCTCCTGGCTGCGGCCCCCTGCGTCCCTGCGCCCCCATCCCAAGCCCTGGGCTGCCTGGCGGTCGGTGCTGCGCGCTGAGGCCCCCGGGGGCTGCGTCGGGGGCGTGGGTCCGGGGGCGCGAGGGGCGCGGGCGGGGGCGACCGCGCCGCAAGGGACAGGTGGTTGGTGCGTGGGCCCCGGATGAGGCGCTGAGGCCTGTCTGGGCGGCAGCGCTTCACGCGACGAAGCCACGCCCCGCCCCCCCCCCCCCCCCCCTCCGGGCAGCCCCTTTCCCCGCCGCCGCAGCCGCCGCTGCTGCCTCCCCACGTCCCGCTACGGGGACGCCCGGGCCTGAGGTGGTCGCCGCCGGCAAGACCGAAGGGAATTAGGACTTAGAGGGTGTGTGATGAAGCCAGTGCCCTGCAGCCCCAATTCCGGGAGACCCGGGGCCACGCAGAGAGCTCAGAGTGAGCGTGGTCCCTTGACAAAGACCGCGCCGCCCCCTCGGGGTCCTAGGCCCCTCTCTGGTCATATTTGCTTCACCATTATCATGCCAGGTGACAGTGTCTGCCGCTCACTGTGCGACTCCAGCAGCCTCCACGGGGGGTGACACATTCACTTATCGCCTGTGAGCACAGAACCTGGCAGTCAGGATGAAGAGATCCGCTGCCAGTAGGTTTGCTCACACACCTCTGGGGAGCAGTGCCCCACCTGTGCAGCAGGACCAGAGAAACCCTTTATTCTGCGGTTTCAGTTACACAAATGCAGCCTCGAAATGAGCTGGGGAGAAAATCCATTCCTGCCACTCTGCTCATGACTATTTCGACAGGCGTTTGGTGTCTCTGAAGATGAGACACCGTTTAGGGTAAGCTGACAGTGTGGCCATCTATCTGCGTATTTAGTGGTTAATTTACCTGGCATTTTTTGGATACCGGCAGGGTCTCGGCAGGGTCTCGGGGACGCTGGATAAAGGACCCAGCTCCCATGTCCCACTCTGCAGGCCTGTCCTGACTCCCCATGGCCAGCCTCTCAGGGAGGACCCAATGGAGGTGGGGGAGAGGGGGGGGGCGGGGGGAGCTCTGCACAATCCAGGGCAGCCCCGCACTCCTAGGAGGTGATTGGTAAAGGCCAATCTGGATCCTGAGTGCCCTGGGACCACAGAGGCTTGGAGTGATGGGGAGAGAGCTTGGAACAAGCAGGAAATGGGGGTGGGGCAGCGAAACAGCGGCTTGACTGATGCCTTAATTAAGCTGGATTCTGTGACCCTGTCTCTGGTACCAGCCACTCTTCCCATCACATGGTCCAAATCACAGGGCTCCTCGAGGGTTCTGGGGGGAGGGGTGCTGGTGAATTTGTCTGCAAATTGCCTGCGGTAGGAGGGTATGTGCATTCTCCTGGCGGAAGGGTCTGCCGCTTTCCTGATTTCCAGAGGGTTCCATGAGTCAGAAAGGTACCATAACTTAAGTGCTACATTAGAAAATCCCTCTCCGTGAGTACAGAAGGATGAAGTGATGGAGATCATGGGAAGTTCTCTTGGCTGTATTCTTATCTCCCTGGTGCTGTTTGGCTCCTCTTCCCGAATCCTTTGAAGTCTCAGTAAATAACTGTTGTAAAAGTGTATACAAGGTTATAAATACTCATGGTGGAAAATGTGTAAATCACAGGAGAATTTAAAGAAAATTAAATCACTCATCACTGCTTGAGGATGCAGAGAAGGCTTTTAGCAGCCAGACGGTCCTCAGGGCCGCAGAGTGCTCCAGGCAGGAGAGACTGAGAATGAAAAGCTTCCTCTGGGAGAGGCTGCGCTGCCTGGAAGCCAGGCCTATTTATAGCTGGTGATGTTGCTGGTGAGGCAGGAGGAGCATGTCTGGGGATCTTGGGACCACAAGGCAAGGGCCCTGCTGCACCTTGAAGTGTCAGGTCCTCTCTGGGCTCAGCGTGGCTCCAGCTGGAGGGCGGTGGGGGCGGGGCGGTGTGCCCCTGAGCCCACAGACCCTGGACCTGGCAGACACTTGCCTGTGTGTAAGCAGCAGCCTTACCTCAAGGGGGTGGGGGGATGGAGCGCACCTGCACCTGGGGCTCAGACGTGGTCTCCAGCCTTTCTGGGTGAGGACAGAGCCCTGGTGTCTGCCCTCAGCAGTGCGTCTTCAGGGGGACCCTTTGCAGCAGCGGAGAGTGCGGGGTGCGGGGTTGGCCCTGCTGGGGCCTCGGGTGAGGGTGCGGCCCTGTGTGAGCCCCAGGAGCGGCCTGTGGGGGGGGGGGGCTGCTCCTCCCTCCTCCCCACCTCTCATCTGATGTGGGGTGTCAGTCTGCTTCCAAGCTCCTTATTCCCTGGAACTGTGCAATAGCACAGGACGGCCGTCAGCCGGGAGGTGTAATTTAGCATTCAAACACAGGACCTTCTTGGTGAAGAGTCTAAAGTCTTGCATAGAGTGTAAGGCAGTGACAGTTTTCTGCCTTCCCAGCCTTCGCCCCCAGCCCTCGCTTCTCTCAGCAGGGGGACCTGCCAGCCGGTCCTGGGAGGAGCACGTTCACACCGACTTTTTCTTGTTTTTAATTAGGTTTGTGGTGAGGAATGATGGATTCTTACCTTTGCTCAAGCCTAGATGTTAAAACCACCTGGAGCCTTTTCCACTCCTCCTGCTGCCTCTGTGGTGGGGCGCACCCATGTGTCCCCAGCGTATGTCCCTGTGTGTCCCCACGTGTCCCTGCATGTCTCCAGCATGTCCCCAGGGTGCCTGTGTCTCTGGTTCTCTTGGCATAAGTGCAGTGCCCCCGCGTGGGCTCCGTGTGACCTCCGGCCCTGAGCCACGTTTCCCCAGATCTCTCCCTGTCACACCTGTGTGACTGCATGTCTGCTGAGCACCTGCCAGGTGGGAAGCCCCACTGCACTGGGGACAATACCCAGCAGCCGGTGCCCCCGGGTCACCTCGTGCAGTCCCCACATGCCCCGCTGTCTCACCTGCACAGGGGGGTGGGGGGGGGAGGGGGCGCCAGGTGGGCAGGGTGTGGGGCGTGCAGTGCAGGTGTGGGTCTGGGCCCAGAACCGACGTTAAGTCAGGTTAAGTCAGGTGCTCCTCGAGTGTGCCTGCGGCGCTGCGTCACAAGCTGTCTGTAGAAAGCCCACCCACACCCTCCTTCTCCATCCAGGTGTACGCACTTCGTGCACTCACTGACCCTTGACCCCGCTCCCGTCATTTAATACCGTAGGACAGACTGTCCCCAAACCAGGGCTTTAAGACAGTGACCCCATTTGCTTTTGCTCATGACTCTGCCACCCAGCAGGGCTTGGCACGGACAGTGGTCCCCACCCCCTGACCTCGGCTAGGGGTTTGCTGGCCAGACAGGACCACCCGAGGCTGCCCTGCTTAGTTGAGTCTGGGTTGAGTGGCTGGCACGAGGCTCCCCTGTCTCTGTGTGGGGTCTCTCCAGAACGTTTGCCTGTCCCCTGAGGGAACAGGGGAGCCTGGTTCTTTGTCATTTGGCTGTGTCCCATGGTCCGGCCAGCTGGAAGGGCCCCTGGCTTGAGGGGCAGGAGCTGGTGGGTGGGAGACGCTCTAGGGTGGCCCCCTTCTCGGTGCTTCGGAGGACCAGTTGTGGCAGCCCCTGGGGCCCCTGGCCCTGTGCCCCTCGGCCTTTGACGGCCCCTGGCCTGCTCCCTCAGGACTCGCTGCACCCTTTCCCTGGCAGCAGGTCGCATGTCTGTGGGTGGACGGCCCCCTCGGCCGCGCGGCCCGCTGCGCCCTGGTTCTGATTCCTGCTGCTTGGTCAGTTGTCCCCCGCGTCCTCGGGGTCTGAGGCTCCATTCTCCTGACACCCTGCAGGCCCTGCCCCACTGGGCCTTCCACCCTGGCAGGGGCCCCTGCCTGCTTCTCTGGACTTGCTGCCTTTTTCTCATTGAGTTGTAGGGTCCTTTGCGGGTTCTGGAGACAAGCCCATATTTGTATCTTCTCCTACCCCATGGCTTCCCTTTTCTCTCCATCGGTGATATTTTTTGATGAACAGAAGTTCTTGATTTCAGCCTGGTGCCATCCTAGAATTGTTTCCTTTAAGGGCAGTGATTTTTGAGGCTTGTGCAGTGGATCTTTCTCTATCCCCAGGACGTCAGATACCCTCAGCCCTCACCTTGGTGTGGATTTTGCCTTTCCTACTTCAGTCCTCGGAGCGCCTGAAGGGTGGTGTCGATGCCCCGTCTCCCCTGCGTCTGCCATTTACTGAAAATATGCTCCTCCCTTTTTTCTGCAGGGCCACCTTTTCTGCAGGTCACACACGTGTGCACATGTGTTTGGGCTCTGGCGTCCCTCCCATTGTTGATTCTGTCCCATTAGTGCTGTCTTTGCTTCCAGACCTTTCTCTTGAGTCTCCATGCCCGTGGAGCAAATCTTGTCCTTTTAAAATCACTGTGTATTCACAGCCCTTCTCCCAGCTCAGTGCATCTGGATACTAGACACAAAAGTTGTCGGAGTTTTTATCCAGATTAAGTTAAGGCTGGTTAAATTTAGGGACAGCTGACATCTTTCTGTATGTAGATTCCAACCCATGTTCATAACGTCATCATTTAGGCCTTTCGTTTCCTTCAGTGGCCGAGTTTTCTGTGTTGACTGTGTGTCCTCTGTGAGCGGTGTTCCTAGGAACTTGTATTTCTTCATATTTTAAATGTTGCATTTCTAAATGCTTTTTACTGTGCATCTTTGCTGTTATGCAGAAATGAAATGGCCTTTTGTGTGTTGACCACGTATCCAGAAACACCACTAGACTCACTTATTGATGCTAATAATCGTCCTGGGATCCCTTTGGGTTTGGTGTGTGCACAACCCTAGAAACTGCAGATGATGAGTTTTTTTCCCTAACAATTTTTATATCTTCATTTCCTTTTCTTGCCTTACTGTACTGACATGGGGAATACAGTACTTGCCCAACTTAAAAACAAACGCTTTCAATATTTCAAGTGTGGCAGCATTTTTCAGTTTTTTTCAAGTGGCCCTTTTTCTCAGATTAAGGAGTTTCCTCTTTTTTTGATTTACTAAGAATTCGCATGATGCATAGATGCTGACTTCTGTCAGATGCTCTCCCTGCGTTTATGACGGTGGCATTAGTATGACAGGATTCTGTTGGTTAATGTTTTGTTTAGGATTGTGAAGGACAGTTTTTGTATCCATGGGCAGCTCCTCAGGTCTGCCTGCGGTGTGGAGTGACTCTGGCTCCCACCGAGGCTGGGACCTGGCTGCCTTGCCCCTGCAGCAGGGCTGTGTAGGACCCGCCCCCACCCCCACACTTGTCATTGGGTTCAGGGCCGCCAGGCAAATCAGACCTCGCCTTGATACCTTCAGCTTGATGACACCTGCAAAGACCCTTTCTCCAAACAAGGTCACATTCACAGTTCTGGGGGTTAGGATGTGGCCGTTCCTTTCTCGGGGCCACCTTTCAGCCCACTCCACTTGCCCTCAGGCTGCCTGCAGGCGCTGACAGAGACCCCTGGCCGTGCACTTGTGGGGCCAGGCGCTGGGTGACTGAGCGGCTAGAAGTTTCCACCTGTGTCCTCATCCAGCCCGTAGGGCACCACCTGCCCGGGGACATCTGTCCGGGAGCCTCAAGTCTCCCTCCGGTTCAGCCCACCAAGACCAGAGTGTAAAGTGTGGGAAACGCGGCACCCGCACCCTCAGGGCTTCAGTGTTTTCTGTGTCATGGCTGGGACTTGTGGGCAGAGCATCTTAGGACAGGTCTTAGAGAACCTGTGGCCCAGACGGTGAGCCACGGGCTAGTGTGGGCCTGGGCAGCCATCTCAGAGCCAGGGGGCCCCAGAGGGCTCAGGTGGGCTGAACCCCCTTCTCCTCTGTCCCTGCTGGTAACCCGGGGCCACCCTCCCATGCCACTCTGCTCTCCTTGGTTCTGAGGCCCTCTTTCGTGATTGGGGGTGTGCCGTGGTGCCCCTCATGCTGTGGTGTCCTCATGCCGAGGGTTCTTGCACAGAAATGAGGTCTCGGTCTGGACCCTGGGCCCCGGCGTCCCATCGGTGGGCCCAGCGACCATCCCAAGGGCTTCAGCACCTAGAGCTTTTGCTGGCCTGGGCCCAGGTGTCAAGATCCGGGAGAGGTGGGAGTGAACAGCAGGGACACTGAGCAGGGGCTCAGGGAGAGCCAGAGTGGCTTCCAGAAGCTTCCCTCTGATGCGCCTGCCCCCAGGAGCCCTATCCCCCTACAGGGCCTGTGGTGTCCCTCAGGGGCCCAGAGCCTGGTTCTCAATCCCACTTGCAACACAGTGTGTCCCGTGCAGACTCCACTGCACCCAGAGGGGCTGGCGCTGTGCCTTTAGCGGAAGAGGTTAAGGCAAGAGCCCAGAACAAGATCCTGCCTTTCGTGGGCGGGTACTTCTGGGAGCCGAGGGGCTTGGCGGGGTGAGCAGCCCCCACACAGGCCTGCGCAAATAGGGAATTCTCCCTGCACGCAAATAGGGAATTCTCCAGGGAACGCTATAGGTTCCAAGGCTTCAGGACACTCCAGCCCTGTTATTTAGCAAAGAATATCTGCCTCTTCTGGGTTTGTGGCCGCAGGGTGTCCCCGTGGAGGACACTGGCTCCCCCTGTTTCAGGGGCCTAGACTCACACCGCACCCCAGCAGCACGGGGAGGCCAGTGCAGGACACCTGGGTACCAGCTTGGCAGGACCTGGCTCCTTCAAGGACACCAACATGGAGTTTCAGGAGTCAGGACAGAGCCTGGGAAGTGTGCTGGGGGACTTGGGGTCACACTGGTGGGCTCTCCCCCCTCTCAGAGCGGGGGCCCAGGGGCAGGTGGGCAGGAGGAGGGGCTGGCATTTCTCAGAGAGGGTCTCTGGGAGGCTGCTCACCTCCAGGCCAGAGGTTCCCAGGGAGATGGGGCCAGAGGAGGGGCTCATGCAGCCCCCAGGAAGAATGACAGAAGCCAGCAGCATGTGGAGGACTGGGGGATGGGGGTCTGGGTGAGCTCTGGCTTCCCTGTGGCCTGTCCAGATTCCCAGACACATGTGTCCTGCCGGCCCCCACCTTACCCCACTCTGCACACCATCCCTGGTCTCCGATTCTAGTGTAAGTGCAGCTCTTCCACAGAGCCTGCGCACAGACACCTGGTCCTGCTCACAGACACACCTGGCTCTGTTCACAGACACACCTGGTCATGCTCACAGACACACCTGCTTCTGTTGCAGGAACATCACTAACAGGGAATTCCAGTGTTCCTGGTCAGGAATTCTGTGTGCTGATGTCCATGTGGCAGCTGACGGTGGTCTGTCGGGGTCTGTCCTGTGTCACCTTTTCTGTAAGTTTTGCTTTAGGCAGTCGAGGCTTAAGGAGGTTGTTTAAAAAAATTTCTTGCAGCTCCACACCGGGTCTCGACTGAACGCTATTGCTACCAAGACAAAGCCTTCTGGCACCCTCTCCGCCCCGAGGGGCAGACCTCGGTGGGTCTGAAATACTAATTAATCCAGACTCTGTGTGCTATCCTGCACAAATAGCACCCTGACAGCCCCATGTGGGGAGCCTGGACGACAGCGTCCCCTCAGTTAGGCCTGTGTGCTCGCGTGGGGTGCAGGTGGAGGGCCCGGCAGAGGGGGGCAGAGGGCGGCCTCCTGGCCCATGCATGTGCCTATTTTGGGGTTGCTGTGTGTTCAGAGTGAGGGGCCATGTTTGCTGCAACATGATGCTGGTGTCTGGGTCTCAGGTTAGGAAGAAGCACCTTGGTGGGGCTCCCTGGGACCTGTTGGCCACTGACCGGTTCCATTCTTGCCACACACCCTGTGGCCCCAGCCAGGACGTGGCCACGGCCCGGACATGGTGGGATTTGTCCGAGGCAGGAAGCGGGAATAACAGAGCTAAGCCTTCTCCACAGAACACAGTCCAGATGCTGCCCGCCGCCGGTCCAGCACGATTGTGGGGCAGGGGCATCCACGGGAGGTCTGGTTGAGGTTGGCAGGGCCCCGTGCGTGCGGACACATCCCAGAGACACCAGGGACAGGGGCTCCCCTGTGCTGGGTCTGCCCAGGGCCCACACTCTCCAGGCAGGGGGCAAGTGAGCGTGGGCATTTGGGGTCAGCGGCGGGGTCAGGATGGCCATGTGGCTGAGGCCTTCTCTGTGGGGGCCCTCTCCTGGCCTGAGGCCATGTAGGGCCTCCACGATGGGCAGCCTGGTGTGTCTGGAATTGGGGAGTTGCTGACACTTGGTCCCTTGCTGGGTTGATGTGGATGCTGGGTCTTAGCACACCTTTTGTCCTTTTAAGGTGACCTTCCCCAAATGCTCAGAAATGGTTTCAGTGACCTCAGTGGGTCTGTTTCATAGCCCATCCCCTGCCATAGCCACGATGGCAATTAGGGGTGCAGGTTGTGGGTGGGGGTGGTGGCTGGAGCCCCCAGGGACCCCGCCCCTGCCCCTCACAGGGCAAGCCCAGCCCCAGGCACCTGCATGAAGCAAGCACGCCAGGGTGGCTTTTTCCTACTTGGCCGGGAAGAGTCGGGGCCACAGCTGCCCCTTCAGGCAGGTCAGGGCCTCCCCGCGGCCCCTACAGCCCCACAGCATCATGGCTGTGCCCAGGCCCTGATAGGCGGGTGGATCAGCAGCAATGGGGAGCCCTGGGTAGGAGCAGGGCGGCCACTGTCTGCCAGGAAGGTCTGGCTTCAATTGGTCCTCCTTTTTCTGTTGTTTATTTTTTTTAAGAGAGAGGGCAAGAGCAAGCGAACGCAGGGGAGGGGCAGAGAGAGAGGACAGAGGGTCGGTAGCAGGCTCCGAGCTGTCAGCACAGACCCAAAGCCGGGCTTCGGGTACCGTTGAGACCATGACCTGAGCTAAAGTCAGACACTTGATGGACAGAGCCCCCCAGGCGTCCCACCGGCGGTCCTCCTTGGGCACAGCGTGCAGTTGGAGCTGCTGGTCTGGCCTGGGAACTGCCCCAGGTCAGGCATGATGTGAGGGCATCGCCGCTACATCACAGCCACAATGACAGCTCCCCCAGGAGCCCCCCACTCCTGCCAGCCCAAAGGAATTCCCCACAGGCCCCTCCTTCTCACTGAGCCTCATCAGGGCCTTAAGTGGCCCCTTGACACCCCACTTCCTGCCTGCACGGGCATCCTGGCCAGCCAGGCTGCCCTCTGGACAGGTCACCCAGGCCCCTGGCTTTGCTGCGGAGTGGGGCATGGGGGGCCAGTAGCTTCCTCCCACATGAATGCCAAGTTCTCCGTGATGACCCAGCATGCTGCCTGCCACCTCTTGGAGAGGTGTCCCTGGGAGTGCCATCGGTCTTGAATCATGGAGGTGCTGGCACATTTTGGCCTGAAGCCCGGGAGCTTTCCTGCTGTTGGCCCTGGAGGGACATACGCCTGTCTCTGGAGGGCTGCCCGGGCCCCCGCCAGCCCCAGTGTCCCCAGGTGACCTTTGGCACTGGCAGGGTTTAGCCCCCTGCCCACCCTGAGTTGGGTCTGGAGGCCTGGGGGACACAAGGCTTGGGAAGCAAAGTGAAACCCCAGCTCACGGGGCCTTGTGTGTGATCAGTGACCCCATTACTGCTGGGCGGGCCTGCAGGCAGGGCACTGGCCAGCCAGGCCTGGAGCTGGGAGAGGGGGTTTCAGTGTGGGGACACCCTCCAGTTCTGTGGACTCTGGAGAACAGGCTCACTCTGTGTCCAGAGAGCAGTGTAATGTGATCAGTGTCTCTGGGGAAGAGACGGGCATTGTCATTCTAGAACTCACTGTGCATTGCTCTCAGCAGCAGGGTGCCGGGTCCCCTGGGGAGAACTCCCTGATGGGCAATCACGCTGGGGACACTTGGGGACACCTGGCCCAGCCAGGTGGAGTGGGAGAGTCGGCCTTAGGCTCGTGTCCACCAGCTCTGAATGTGGCCCTCTGATGGGAGCCCCCGTCAGCCTTTCCCCCCACCCCCAGCTCAAGTGACTCCCACTGGTGGCGCCTGGTGCCGCGGTGCCCAGAGAGGGCTGCGTGCTCCGGCGGCCAGTCTCGGGGCTGGCCGTCAGGCCTGGTATCCACATGCCACCCGGGCAGGGCGTGAATAGGAGACAGGAGTGCCTTTGACGGCCCAGGACAAACAAACAGGGCCTTGGCCAGGCAGCAGGGCAGGGATCTCCATGTGGGGCGGCTGCTGTGAGAACCTTGCTGCCGAGGAACGTTTCCCCAGAGGCTGGGTGGGGGGGTCGAGGCCAACTGCTGCGGGGGCAGAGCCCACTGCCCACCACTGGGTCTGAGGAAGCCCTGCACCCACCAGGTCACCAGCCCCTGCTGTGCGGTCGTGGTCGGGACCAGCACCCGAGGACAGAAGGGGCATTTGTGTTCTGAGTGCAGGCCCCGTGGGGGCTCAGGCTTCCCAGCCCCGATCCCCGACTGTGGGCTGTGTCCCGTGTCTTCCGATGGGCACGTCAAGTGCCTCTGAGTCCCTGCGTGTGGTGTCCATCTGTTCACTGCTGAAGGACACCTGACTACATGGTTTACGTGGGACTATGGTGCGTCTGTCCTGTGTCGAGCCCAGACTTGGGGGCTCAGAGCCGTAACTGCCAAACTGCCTCCCCCGGTGGACGCCACGTCGGAGTGCCCAGCTGACCACATCCTCCCGGTGTGGCCATTTCACTGGCTTCAGCCACGCTGGCCGTCCAGTCTGGTAGGACTCGCCATGTGGGGTGGTGCTTTGTGTGCTCTGCGCGGGCCACCCAGGGGTCTTCCTGGACAGTGTCTGGTTCGGGTATTTTGCCCTGTTTTCTATGCGGGATTCTCCCTGTTGTTAAGTTTGAAAAGCTTTCTCTTTCAGGTGTCTGTTTGCCCGTATTTTCTCCCCATCTGTGGCTCATTTTGTATTCCTCAAAACAGCATCTTTTCAAGGGCGTGGTGTTTTAAATTTCGGTGCATTCCAATTCCTTGTCTCTTTTATGGACTTTTTTGGTGTTGTTTCTAAGAAATCTTTGCTTCACCCAAGATCACAAAGTTTTTCTCTTAGGTATTCTTCCAGAAGTTTATAGTTCTAGGTTTTGTGCTGAACTTAGGACGATGGCCCATTTTGAGTGAGTCTCTGTAGGCACTTCGAGGCACAGTGCAGGGCTGGGTCCCCGCTGTACCAGCATCAGCTGTTTAGAGACGGCCCTTTCTCTGCTGGGCTGCCTTTCTTTGCTCTTCCGTGGAAACCCTCGTGTGGGTCTGTCCCTGTGCCTTCGTGGTTATTGTGGCTGTTCTGGGCCATCTGCTCGTGGACATCTGCAGGGCCGTCCCACTCAGGCCTCTGCACCCACAGGGTGTCCCTGAGTGGCAGGGAGCCGCCCCCACAGGACCTCTTGTTCTAAAACCCTGACAACTCACTCCATGGATTAGCAGGAGAGATCCAGTCAAAGTGGTAAAAATGGTTTTTTAGTAAAAATTATAAAAAGTGCACAGTTTAGAATCTTCCTGAAATTTTGTGAGTGGCCTGCAGCAAGGAGTGAATAGGGCTGCATCTGCCCCTAGCCACCTTGTGCCCCTTAGGCAGGTGGCTTTCAGGTGGGGGCAGTGGGGGTCCTGGGAGGAGGGACAGGCCCTGGGACCACTTTGCCGGGCGTATTGGTGAGGCCGCCGCCCGACCCCGTCCCTGTATGATGACAGGGACATCGGGCCATGGTGGCCCCAGGCAGGACTTGGCCTCTGTGTGGTTCAGATGGGACGAGCTTCTTGACCTGACTTTTTCCCTCCTTCTCTGAGTGGACGCCACACACGCCCCATTTTAGAACCAGACAGCAGCTTTGTTTTAATGTCCAGTTGTTCATAAAGGATATAGTTCCTTTAAGCTTTTTTCCAAGACAATTTGTATTTGCTGCCGTTGCCCATGGCGGCCGACTGTTGGGCAAAAACAGTGCACACCAGGGCGGGGGAGGGGCATATTCTGTATTTTAACGTTAGACTTGATTTCTGCTGTGGGAGAGAGGTGGGGGTTCCCCAAGGCCACTGGGCCCCCACCAGGTTCCTGGGTAGGGATCCCCTGATGTCACTGGTCCCTGGGTGGGGGGAGGGTTACCCTGATGTCACTGGGTGCCCAGACAGGGGCAGGGGTCCCCCGATGTCACCAGGTCCCTGGGAGGTAGTCTCCCGATGTCATCAGGTCCCTGGGCAGGGCCAGGGTTTCCCCAATGTCACCTGGTCCCCGAGCAGGGGGTCTCCTGATGCCACCAGGTCCCTGGGAAGGGGTCCCCTGACATCACCTGGTCCCCGGATGTCAGCAGGTTCTGGGGGCACTACTTGGTGGGGCTGTGAGTTATGGAGGGGAGTGGCCCTGGCCTGGGCCCTGAGCGCTCTCCTCCCTCAGAGGGAAATCCTGCTGGACCATCACGTTCGAGCAGTTCAAGGAGGCGTTTGAAGAGCTCTCCAAGAAGAGATTCAAAGACAAGAGCAGCGAGGGGGCCGTCCGTGAGGTGCACAGGCTCATTGAGGGCAAGGCCCCCATCATCTCAGGGGTGATGGTGAGCATGGCTAGCAGGGACTCCCTGGAGGGCAGCAGCCCATGGGGTCTGGGGTGGGACAGGGGACGTGTTACTCCGTGGGGGTGTGCCGACCCAGCTGCCGACAGCCTCACGTGCTCACTTGGCCCCTTGCGCTCACACGGGCGCGCCCCATTCTCTCCCTCTACAGAAGGCCATCTCGTCGCCCACTGTGTCCCAGCTCACGGACACGACCAAGTTCACGGGCTCCCACAAGGAACGCTTCGACCCATCAGGCAAGGGCAAAAGCAAGGTGGGCCGTGTGGACCTGGTGGATGAGTCAGGCTACGTACCGGGCTATAAGCACGCGGGCACCTATGACCAGAAGGTACAGGGTGGCAAGTAGCCAGCCCAGGAGCAGCCCTTCCCGCTGGGGCCCGTGCCACCTCACACTTCATTACATTCCCTTGCTCCCTGGGGAAGAACTCAAGGCTGGGGCCCCGGGGGACCGTGGGGGTGGCAGTCAGGCCTCCCCCTGCTTGCGGCCTGGCGTGCTTCTCTCTGACCCCCAAGTGAGGCCCCGAAATCACTGACCATTTCTAACACACCTGCCGCGTCCAGTGCTGGCCGACAACAAATGGCCTTTTTCAGAGCGTCTCCTGGGACCAGACCACACTAACTACCTGGCTTACAGGCGAAAAGTCCATTTTAAAGGGGCCGGTGGGCCACAAGGGGTGAGTGGGACAGACCCTGTCAGAAGCTGGCCCCCTGCTGACCTGCAAACCCCTCCCTGGAACCTTGAGGGCAGCACAAGCTAACGCACTAACCAGCAGCACCAAGAAGACAGAAGTGAGCTGCTAACAGGACATCATGAAGGTGTGGGGAGGTGGGACAGGTGCTTGCATGTGCACACACACTCACACATACCTACATGTGATGTGTGTGCTTGCACACACACACATGCTCACACACACACACGCACACACGTTGTGGAGCTGGAGGAAGGTGAGCCAGTGGAAGGGGCTCCTCAGTGGACCAGAGGAACACGGTCTGAAGTTGTCAAAATGGAAACCAAGGACAAGACCGTTCACTTTATTGTGTTTTTCTAAGAATAAACTGGAAATGTATTTGTTCCCAGAATGGTTCAGCAAAGACAGAATACCATTTCTGCCCCTTTCTCTCCTGCCGTTTGTGTCTCTAGGCCAGGAGACCCTGCTGGCTAAGGCTTCCCATGCAGTCGCTTTGCTGGCATGATGGTGTCTTCTGTCCAGGGCCCCACTCTGCACTCAGGGCCTTCGGGCTGTGGGTCCCTGTGGCTGCTCCCTGTTCACTGGCACGTGGCACAGATCTCAGTGGTTCAGTCTCTGCATGAGTGTTCCCTAACCTCTCCCAACCCCTGCAAATGCAGAAAACCACACAAGAGAGGCAGGCCCACAAAGGGCCCCGAGGCCAGCAGCATTTGTTGGCATTTGGTTTCTCCATGAGGCTGGACAGGGGAGCCAAGCATTGGGACTCTTATCACAGTGGCTTCATGGGGACATGTCCCCTTGCAGAAGTGCCACCAAGCCTGGCAAGTGACTGGAGGGGCCATGTGGTCCTGGCGCTGGTCTTGGGAAAAGCCCATGGGAGCCTCAGGGAAATGCTTCTTGGAGCCCGTCCACCCTGGCCACTGTTCTGTGTCCGTGGCAGCTGGCTGGTTGGGGGCACTCCCTGGCGCACAGCACAGGCTGTTGAAATAAATACCAGCATCGGGGTGGCACACGCACCCGCCTCCCTGTGCCCAAAGGGCATGCTGGTCATCGCTAGAGCTAGGGATGGTCCCTCGTCTGTGTGGTGGGGCTCGGGGCTCGAGCTCCCATCCAGCATGGCCCCTCTGAAGGGATGTGGTCCTCCCCCTCGCCCCCACGGTGGGGCCTCGCCAGCAGCTTCCTTCCGAGGTTCTGAGACTTCCCAGTGCAGGGAAAAATCTGAGATGGTTGCAGGCCTTGAGTCACCTGTGCTCACTGCAGTCTCTAGTTTCTACCTTGGCGATCCTGAGCTGCCCGGCCAGGCCTCTCCACCCCATGGTGGGGGAAGGTGGGGAAACCAAGGACTGAGTGCTGGAGGAGGGACAAGCAAGCAGGACACAGTATCCCTGGCTGGACTGCGGTGAGGATCTGGAGGCAAGGGGAGGACGTGGGAAATGTTGGAAGGCGACTCTGAACATGACAAATGTTTCTCAACAACGAGCAGATCACAAACCAGACCTCCTCCCAGATCCTCTTGGGCACCATGTTGGGGAGCACCGTCTGAGGCGGTGGGGCTCCGCCTCCTGCCATTACCGCCTGGGTCCCCCCTGTCACAGCCATGACACAGCGTGGACACTGGAGTCCAGCAGGACCTTGGCCCCCACAGTGTGCATGCCCCAGTGAGCCGAGGGACGAGGGTCCCCATGCCACAGCCTGTACCGGGAATGCACAACCCCCTTCCACCGGCCCTTCTCAGCCCCTCTCACCCCCAGGAGGCCATCTTCTGTGCCAGAGCGGGGTCTCCAGGCAAAACAGCCTCCCCAGGACAACCCTGGGAGATTGGGGTCTAAGCAAGAGAAACCACACATCTGCCTGCCCACGGGGACCCCTGCTGTCACGCCCTTCCCCAGAGCAGGAGCCCTCTTCTTAGTGGAAGGCACCAGTGCCACAGTCTGGTGGAGCTGAGCTGCTCACTTGTGACCAGTGTTTCCCAATGTGCTCCTGACTGTTCTCACAGCACCTTCCCATGGGGTTTGTGAATGGGTCCCCTTGGCGGTCCACCCCGTCCCACAGCAGGGAGGTCCGGTTGGCCCCACAGGGGCTACAGTCTCCCCTGCCTCCCCTGCCCAACCCCAAAGCCTCTTCAGATGGCACCCGTCCCCAGACAAAGCCTGGACGTTCCCTCAAAAGGAGGGGGAGGTGGCAAAGACTCCATCACGAGTCCTCAGTGCTCTCCATTCCATCAGCTTAAAATAATCTGCTAAACGTGTCCCCGCATGTGTGTGGCCCCCGCACACAGAACATGTGCGCGCGCGCGCACACACACGCACACGCGTGCTCCTCCATCGGCGTCTGAACACTGAGAACACACAGGCAGGGTGTGTGTCTTTGCTGCATGTTATATGCAATGCCAATTATCTTCTACTAACCGTGGTTACCCAGAAATCCAGCGTCTATCTGTGAGCGAGAGACCGCACAGCACGAGGAGACAGGACACGTTCTGCCAGGGAGGGCAGGGCTGACAGCATGCGAGTGTCAGGAGAACTGGAGAAGGGTGCTTAACACTGATCACACCAGAACACTTATTTATTTTTATTTAACGTGATAGGATAGGCAACTAGGTGGCGGTAACAGTCAGCTTTACCAAAGTGAAGTTCAAATCATGTAAGTTTAGGATGTTATCGCAGAAGATATATATTTATACCGGAGTATTTTCACACCTCTAGTGTCCCCAGTCCTACGTTTGCGGCAGATGAAAATCACAGCCGATGCGAGAAGCCGGGGAACAGTGCGCGCAGGCGGCTCGCTGGCACCACTTCCTGTTGGTGTGGCTCTGCGTCTGCGTCCCCGTGCTCAGCGCTCAGGACAGGCCACGGGTGTCCCTCTGGCTGCTCGTGGACAGGGCCTGCGGCAGCGGGCTCATGCCCCCACCCCAGACTGCTTCTGTGAATAGTTTTTTGGCGCCCAGCTGTGCCCGTGTGCTCAGTCGGGCATGACGTATGGCCGGTTTTGCGCTATGTCGCCTGGTGGTGGTAGGAGGGGACACCTAAAATTTTCACCATCTGGCCCTTTACGGGAAAAGCATGTGCTGGCCCTGCCCTGGGGACCCAGCCCAGCTCTCTTCATACACAAGTTGGCGGCTCCCCCGTCTTGCAGTCCACGCCACATGGGACACCCTGTGGTCACCTGTTCCATGCAGGCCAGGTTGAAAATTCAGCTGTACTGTGAAGTTACCAATAGGCTAGAATATCCTTAAAACACTGACCGTGAACAGCTCCCCTCCACTGATTGACTACTGAACACTGTGGAACCTGGTGGTTCAGGGTATGGCCTCTGTCCCTGGGCATGTGGAGTGCATGGCCCCAGGTGGGCTGGGCAGTGGCCACCCTGAGCTTCGAGAGGTTTTTTTCTCTCCCTCTAGACTCTTGAAAACCCAAACCAAGCCAAACAGAAAGGAAACCCGCACAACTTAAAAGAAACTTGAAAGGGATCGTATACTACTAGTTTGTACTAAGTTTTTTTCAGGAAAGGGAAATAAATTTATATATATATATATATATATATATATATATATATATATATATATGCAATATATTTTTACACTGTTTTGTTACCATTAGGGAGTCCTGAGTGTATCACTTTATCAGTGTGATAGTGAAGAGTAGAGTTGACGTCTTGGGTGTTCTGACTCAGAAAGGCACGTCTGCTGGCGTCTCAAAGCCGCACTCAACCAGGGATATGTATGGGATCGGGGTGGCCCTCCTCTCCCTCCCCAGAGCATGAGGCACTGTGTCCCCGGTCAGAGCTGCCGTCAAGGCCTGACCTGCAAACCTGTAGTGAAGCAGCTCGTGTCTGTCTGCATACTGCTTCTCCTGTGTTTGCTGTTAACATTGTGTGTCAAATTGGTAAAGTGATAAATAAAGGTGTTGAAATGTGGATCTGTTGTCCTCAAGGTGCACCACCTACACCAGCAGTCGCACACAGGCACTAACATCTAACATGGACGGGCTGTGGGAGGGGCTGTGGGAGGGATGGGAGCCACAGCTCACAGGGTCTCACGTCACCTCCCCACAGGGAGGAAACTTTTGCTTCCTCATTTAGACAGGGTGACTCCTGGCCTGACCCCAGGCCACCTGCCTCGTAGTCCCAGGCTCGTTCCAATCTTGCCCTGGTGCAGCCCCGGGTGGGGGCCCAGACATAGCAATGATGTCCTCGAGTAAGTACCAACATGAAATCCTCTGTGAAATAGTTTTCAAAACTGAAGATAAAGGCATTCATTCTAAGACTACAACAAGGAAAACTGCACCAGCAGACATTAAAAGTAAGTCTAATTGCAGCAAGAACATGACCACAGACAGAATGTCTGCAGGGAAGTGGCTCAAAAAATGGGCAGTAAGTAACCATACAAAAACCCTGTAAATAAATGATTTCTGTGGGAAAAAAATATTTCACTAAAATACTCGAACACTGGGGCGCCTGGGTGGCCCAGTCAGTTAAGTGTCCGACTCTTTATTTCAGCTCAGGTCATGATCCCACAGTTTGTGAGTTCTAGCCCAGAGTGAGCCTCTGTGCTGGGGGTGGAACCTACTTGGTTGGGATTCTCTCTCTCTCTCTCTCTCTCTCTCTCTCTCTCTCTCTTTCTCTCTGTCATTCTCTCTCAAAAACAAAACAAAACAAAACAAAAAAATACTAAAGCAAAAACCAAAAACCAAAAAACCCTTAAAAACCATCACATGGAAGCCGAAGGGTGCCCAGGGAGGTACATGCTCATGGCTCCTGTACGCTACCGGGGGAGCAGAAGCCCTGATTAGATGAACACCAGCTGTGATAATATGCCAGAAAGAACGCATAGCTTCCAAAACCAGCAGAGGTGAAAATGGCTACAGTATAGAAGGGGACAATCACAGAAGAAACAGAATACAAAACAAGAAGAAACAAAAGCGTATCGATTATGTCAGGCGATATGGCAAAAGAAAAGAGAGAAAAGCGATAAAGTAAAGGTTTTAGAGCCGAATGCATCAGTAATTTCCATTAAAGATGGAAAGGAACAGAAGCTGTGGTGCAGGAGAGGAAGTGAGAGAGAACGCGGCGCCATGGACCAGCATGAACCACGGCCAGGGAGACGGGGTGGCCCCAGCACTGTGGGGAGGACGCAGGTGCGGACCAAGCCTCGCCGGCCCCGCCAGAGCCCCGCAGCTGGCCCTGGTGTTCTGCCTGCTCTGTCGCCGGCCAGGGCCGCCCCGACGTGTCCTTGGCTTGAAAGCGGAAGTGGAGCTTGAGGTCGGGAGCAACCCGTGGCCATCGCTCACCCACGTCCCTTCCCTTCCCCGAATGGCAAGGACTTGCTTGAAGCAACCACCACCCCGACAGGTCTGCCTTAGGGACACAGCTCCAGATGCTGAGGCCATGGAAATGCCATTAAAAGACAGGCCAAAAACTTGGACAATTAAGCAATACAAGCGAATTTGAGATACAGCCCTTATGAGAACTCAGGAAGAAAGGGACAGCCTGCGCCATCCCAGGGCTTAGGCCGAGTAACTACTGGCAAAGTAGAAAAACCCCCAAACCTAGTGGCTGACACAGTGACATTCCTTTCTTATGCACACGGAGTCCAGCAGAGGTCAAGGAGGGCTCTCTGCCCCCAGGAGAGAAACAGGCCCGCTGGTCAGTGGCACCGCCGGCAAGGCTACGGAGGGGATGGTGGCCACCCTGGTGGCCTGGCAGCTCTTCTCTGTCCCACTCAGAATGAACCACATGGCCCCAAACCCGCTGCGGGGGGCTGGCGAATGGAGGGGTGGACGGTGCTCTGTGAGAAGGGGCTAAGGGAACTAAACCCGTGGCTAGAAGTCTCCCACAAAGAGCATTTCAGGCCCGACTGGCTTCCTCAGCAAGTTCCATCACACACGCAGGGAAGAGAGAGTTACAACCTGTCCTGAATTCTCCTAGAAAGCAGAGAAGGGTGCACAGCTGAACTTCTATCACGGGCATGGCGTGGCGGTGCGAACGCTGAGGATAGCGGCACCTTAAGAGAGGACTGTAGGTGGTGTCACCGCGGGGACAGGACTGGTTCCTGCCGCCGTCCCAGCCAACAACCACACCATGTGGTGCCGCATCAGCGGGGTCCTGGGACCAGACTCTAGCTACCACTTCCTCTTCACGACAGCGGGGGCAGGCACTTATTACCCCTTTCTACAGATGAGGAAATGGAGACCCAGAGAATTCCAATAATTAAATGTCAGACATTAAGTGGGGTACCCAGAATACAAAATCCTAAACAAAATAGTAACCAAATCCAAAAGTATGTTTGCAAAGGAAAACCCATCATTACTAGGCTGTACTTAACCCAGAAAATTTCGGTTGTTTTACGTTATCAAATTACCGAAATTAACCACATGAACAGAATAAAGGAGAAAAACCACATGGTCATCTTCAATGGCTGCAGAAAAAGTGATAAAATTCACCCATTCACGATAAAAAATGTCTTGGCAAATTAACACTACAAGGAGCTTCTTTAACTTGATAAAGTCTATCTACAGAAACACTATGCATCACACACCCTCTAGAATGAAAACATTAAAACTTTGACAGTAAGTGCTGGAAACATGGACCGACAGAAACTAATACACTTCTAACGGAGCATCAGTGTAACCATTCTAGAAATCATCTGAAATTACCTGCAGCAAAGGCGTTAAGAACATGGTTCAGGAGTTAAGTGAAACATGAACATAATGGGACACAAAGTTAATAAGAAAGAACCAAATGGGATTTTAGAACTAAAAACATACGTAATTTCTGAAATTAAAAATCCATTGTCTACACAGGCCCAAATGCAGAATGGGTGAGGCCTGTGACAAGGCAGCAGAAATGACCCAACGGAGGGCAAGAACAAAAGATGGGAAAAAAGACCCGAAGTCTGGGGACCCGTGGGGATGCTACCAAGTGGTCTGGGTGTAACTGGGGTCCGGGAGGGAGGGTGGGACAGAAGCTGGATCGAATAACCATGTTGAAGAAATGGTGGCAAAACTTTCCCAGATTTGATGAAAATTATAAAGTCACAGGTCTAAGAAGCTCAACAAAACCCAAACAAGAGGAACATAAAGTAATAGCATGGTGAGCATTTCCAACAAGCCTAAAATGGTTGAATGCTAAAATCTTTTCAATAAATAAAAAAAAAAAAAAAATGGTATGATGAAAGAAATTGCACTCCCCCACAAAAACCATATTTGCTGTGACATGTTTTCCTGCTAAGTTGCAGAGAAACTGATGCCAAAGGACACAGCCAGGACCAGACAGGAGGGAACCAGGGAGACCACCCGGTTCCTGAGGGAAACGCCCGACCCCCGAACACCAGTGGCAGAGCCCGACGACACACACAGGCACCTGTAGGCCTGCCTGCTCTTCTCCATAAATTAAGTAGGCATTGGTTTAAAAAAGTACTTTGTTTTACCTAGAAGCCAAGTATTTAAATAAGATAAGAAGTTTCCAAACTAAAAATCTAGTATTTTGTCTGTGTGCGCTCTAATTTTCAGAAATGCACTGTAATTGTAAGCAAGAGAGCGCCTGGGGAAATACTTCCACTGTGAGGCAGTGATGTCACAAAATGGTATTTTTAATGTTTCCCCAAAATGTGTTACTTTTATTGAATCTTGGAACGTACCTGTCCCACCTGCGCCTAGCTTGCTTCATGAAAGAATTCAGTGAGAAGATCTCAGTCACAATTTATAAAAAGTCACTTTTTAGAATGTTAGTTTATCTTGCCACACAAAATTATTTAATCACACACAGTGCTCTTACATTAGGGAGAAAAATACTGCATTTTATCTCAAGATATTTCATGGAAAATTAATGATGCTGGTCTCAAAAAACATCAATATGTCTTGTCTCAAAACATGTGAAGGGCTTGGATTAATCCTTTTTTTTTTTTTTTTTTTTTTTTTTTTTTTTTTTTTGCAATCTCAGGAGCAGGAGCAGCGTGGATTCAGAGGGAGCCACCCTGGTTAGCACCTCCCTGCAAATACTACCCCTACATGTCCTTGTTCGCAGACTTGCCTACTGGCAGATCAATCCCATCTTTTCAGGGTGTTTTAGAAAACTGAGCTGTAGGCCCTGAACACGTTTCAAAACTTCAGCTGATTATGAACGGGAGGCACAGCTCTGCCCCACAATCGTACCAGGTAGAAAAGAGCTTCCGCGGTTTACTAGGTGCGTGGAGGCGACCCAGACGCAGCCTAGCAGCCACCGCGCGGAAACAGGCCCAGCATCTTCTTGAGCTCCTTGTAGCTCCAGTGCAGCTGCTCCACCTGGGCCTTGTGTTGCGCGCGTGCCTGGCTCAGTTCCTGCAGGAGGTGTTGTTCCTCCTTGGTGCTGACCAGGGAGCTGGAGGAGGGCTCGGGGGAGCGACTCCTGAGGACCACCTGCCGCCTCCTCTCCAGCAGCATCCTCCCTCACCTGGCCGGGGCCCTCCCCGTCCACACCGTCCCCGCAGCCAACACCCTCCCGTCTCCCACCCGCTCCGGCTCCTGCCATCCACCCCTGGCCTCCAGATGGCGTGAGGCTACGCGTGACCCGAGCCCTCAGCCACCAGGCCACGTGCAGGCTCAGCACCCAGACGGACGGGTGAAGGCAACGGATGACGGAGGGGTGCCTCGCTACTCCAGCCACACCTGTTTTCTGAAAAAACCATCATCATCTTCCCAGCTAGCAGAACAATGTTCTCATTCTGGAACAGATCCAAAGACTGACATATTTCTATCTCCCGGTCCAATGTAAAGGGGCTCCCTGAATAATTCTGACAATAGTGACTGCATAACTGAAGAGTCCTGGTTTTACAGTGTTGACCATGGTTGCCTTTGGAAGGACTTCAGGGAAGAAGCGGCCCTGTACTGCCCACTCGGCCATCTGCGAAGTGCCCTCGCCCTCCAGTCGGCAGCGACCAGGGATAGATGGGAGCGGGGCCATCTTCCCACAGACGCATGCCCCCGAAGACAGACCTCCTGTGCAGGCACCAGCCATCTGCTCCGGCCAGGCTAAGGCCCAGAGTGGATGAAGTCAGTGTGGACCACCACTGCCCCCCACCTCCACCCACTGCACGGCAGCCCAGTCCACACGGAGCCCACAGTACTGCAGATGGGGGCCCATCGGGTTCTGGGAGCCATCCTGCCTCACCTATCCCCCCCCCCTACACCCATGACAGCTACCTTTTGCTCCCTTCCGCTGCTCCATCTATGCTCCAGCTCATCTCCCAGGAGCCCCTTCCCCTCTGTACCTCGTGCCTGGGGTAGGCCTGCTGACCCCCCAGCGTCACAGCCTGGCTCCACCTAGGGCCGTGCTGCACTCGAGCCTGGGGGAGGTGTGTGGGACTCAGCCCAAAGTGGGGGAGTAGGAGTGAGTTGGGCTCATGCTCTGCGCCTCCACAAAGTACACCTCACACCACCCAGTGGGCGGCATGCCTCCTCCCTGCACCTGCTTCCCAGCACACGATTCTCTGGATAGAAACTGAGGCTCCACCTGGACAGCCCCCACACTGCCTGCTCCCTTCTCACCACCCAGCACACAGCTGGGAGTAAAGGGGGAGGCCCCGCGCGCTAGGAGAACTGACAGGAACCACGCAGGGTGGACCAAGACAGCCCAGAGTCTCTTAGCAGCTCTCACCTGCCCCTCACAGATGCAGCAGCAAGAAGGGACTTGCTTTTCCTGAAGAAAGGGGAGCTCAGGGGAGTTGTAAGTCAACCGGAGACGCGTGACGCGTGTGGCACAGGGCCTGCATGCTGCAAAGCCACCAGGCGACTCCTCTGCGTACCCTGCTGTCACTGGGGCTGGCCCTGCTTCCCCCTGCCCACCCCCGCTGCCCTGGACAGGCACCTGTGGCTCTCCCGCAGCATCTGGGTCAGCTCCCGGACCTTGTCATAGTGCTCCAGATGCTGCTTCAACTCCACAATCTCACCAGAGAGCCTCTTCACACTTGTTTCAAGTCCTGAAAGAGAAAAAAAGTAGCATCAAAAGAGCTTCCCTGTCCCTAGGTCTGCCCAAAGAAATGCCTTGGGAAAACCAAAAACCCCAAAAAGCCAACAAACAAACAAACAAAAAACCTAAACACAACAAAACAAAACAAAAAGAGAGAGAGAGAGAATGCAGTTAAGGCAGAAGATTCTACACTCATAACCCTAATGGACCTGATCAGTATAGCTATGTCATGTTTCTGTAGAAGTCCTAAGCATCTGAGATGACAAGGAGACACATAAAATTCTTGGACCAATCCCTGTTATCAATGGCAAGTTTTCTGTGGTGAAAGGTGAAGAGGAACAAAAGAATAAAAAGTCTTAAGCGAGCACATTTGAAATGAGCGATGACTGTGTCCAGGCCACATAAACAGGAAAACAAAGCCTGCTACAGAATGACCCATTAAAGGAGCTCAATTTCTAGGTCACTGGAGGTAGGGAATGGAGGAGGCAGGTGGAGATGTAAGGGTGGGGTGCGGTGGGGGATGGCAGCTAGGCTCAATGGCCGTGCCACTGAGGTTGGAAAGATAGATGGTTTCAGATAAAGGGTTTTAAGATTTGGAAAACAAACAATTATAAAAGATAGTGAGATGCAGACAATGATCTAGAAATTTGTCCTTGAAGTTGGGCAGTGTTATGGAGGGAAGTAACTAGAGAAGAGTTCCAAGACCCTAGTGGCCAGGAAAGGTGTTACATGTTAACAGGAGATAAACTTTAAAAAGATTACTAAATATTAGTTGTCCTATTTTCTCAGGCCAAATAAGATTTCTAGTATACTATAAAAAGAAGGAAGAAGAAGAAAACCCCTTTAATGTTTCATATTATAGTTCAGAAAACTTACATTATTGTGTAACAATTTCATTAAACTGCAGTGAGATTTATTTTTACAGAATGCTCATATGCTACAGATAGACATTACCTTCTGAAGAAGATGTCAAATAGACTTGTTTACACCAGAGAAGCCACATATGTAGAAAAAGCCTCACACATCCACTACAGTATCTAAAAGAGCTGAACAAATTGGTGGTCACTACTGATGGAATTTAAAACAGATTCAAAAGATATAAGAAGCTACATTGTTAAAAGAATGGTATATAATTCTTGTGCTTCTTTATGTATGAGATTCTTTTCTAAAAAAAATTGTTGATGTTTATTTATTTTTGACAGAGAGAGACACATGACACAAACAGGGGAAGTGCACAGAGAGGGAGACACAGAATCCAAAGTAGGCTCCAGGCTCTGAGCTGTCAGCACACAGCCCTACACAGGGCTTGAACTCATGGACTGCGAGATCATGACCTGAGCTGAAGTCCAATGCTTAACCAACTGAGCCACCCAAGTGCCCCTCTAGGTATAAGATTCTTAATTTAAAAAGTAACTGCATAAATCTCGTGATGCTAGGAAATACTTGGTTACACTGAAGCTTTATTTAGCCCTGAAAAGAAATTCAGTGTTCTCTCTTGGTGAAATTTTGAAGAATCACTCATTAGACCTAATTGTTCTTCCAGAACGTCTGGCTGTTAGAGGTAATTTAGTAGGACAGAAAATAAAATATACTCACAGATTACTTGCTACAAATAAGATTGTACTCTCTGTCTGTATCGTGAAACATTAAATCATATTTCCAAAGAGAGCAGTTACCAGATTATCTCCTTGAGAAAATACATGTGTGTTAATTCTTAACATCTTAACTCTATATTTGGGAAGACCTTATTTTAAGGTTTGACTTTTTCCTGCTGCTGATCATAGACATGAAGACAATAATCAGAACCACTAACATAAGATGACAAAGAAATGCCATCAACAAATGGCAGAATTTTCTTTTACAAAGATTAGGTGATTTTGAGTGGCGTTTACAACTAAAAGATAGGGAAAATCAACATTTTTTTAAATTTTATTTTTCTTCTGGAATCCTCAGGCAATATTATAACTGACTCATTTAACTCATCTGAATTAGTTTTTAATAAGCTCTCAAAGGTGGACCAATCGTCTCTAGTTTCTCCTGGGAACTGGAGAAAATTAAATGAAGGTGCGATCCAAACTCCTAAGGATATTTTTTGGCTAATTTTTGAGACTTCTTACTTCTAACTAATTTCCCTTAGATCTACATACCATTCTGACCCCACATCTACCATGGGTGATTAAGAGTTCTGCTTGCTTCTTTCACTATCAATAGGAATAACTCTTATTTCAAACTTAGAATTTACCTGCAAAGCTGAAAAACTTGTCAGTTATTATCTACCATTACACTCTGTCTTATTCACACACACAAAAAAATCATTTATTGATTTCATATGTAACCAATGATGGGTTTTACATTCTTAGCTATTAACCAACCACTCCTTTTGATTTTGGTATATTGTTAGAATTTAGAATTCAAACCCAATCCCTTACTCTTGTCTCTCAACTTCCACATATCTATTGGCATAATCAGAAGTTAGGAATAGGTCATGTTTGAGAACCTAGAACTCTCTGCATGTCATTTAACAGCCACCAGTCATGTATAGTTATTGAGCTCTTGAAATGTGTCACTACTCTGAACTGAGATGTGCTGTAAGTTTAAAATATAAAGCAGGTATTTAGGTCCTAGTACAAAAAAAGGTAAAATATCTCATTAATTTTTATAATGGTTTGATGTTGACATAGTAATAGTTTTATATATTTGCTAAAATACAACATTGAAATATTTTATAGTGTATATAGTATAGTAGTCTGGCTATAAAAATTTTTAAATTACATATGAGATTCACATTTCCGTTTCCCATTACAATTTTATTGGACAATACTGCCCTAGCACAAAGTTTGAAATTAGCATTCTCAGTAAATGTTGTATCCTACAAAAGAAAGCAGATTTGGAAAATGTTACAGGACACCCTACTATCTGCCCCACCATTTCTCATGAGTTGGGCTCATTCTTTCTCTTTGAAAATAACCAAGATTTTTTTTTTCTTTTTTAATGTGTATTTCTTTTGAGAGAGGGGAAGAGGGAGGGATAGAGAGAATCCTAAGCAGGCTCCAGGCTGTCAGAGCTGAGCATAGCATGGGGCTCAGTCTCACGACTGTGAGATCATGACCTGAGCCCAAACCAAGAGTTAGATGCTTAACCTACTGAGCCACCCAGGTGCCCCCAAAATAACCAAGATTTTAAAACAGCTGTTTAAAGATATACCAACAATTAGCAAGATTTTAAAATAGCTGTTTAAAAGTATGGATTGACAAGAACCAAGTTTTAAAGTGTTGTAGAGTGTAAGCCAATAATTGTAGTCTTTCTACTGCTCACAATGTCATGTGTTATTCTGTAGTCATAACATTCAAAATAGCTGAGGAGGTATGAAGTTGAATAGAACCTCTGCATTTTCTATCTCTAGCATTCTTTAGACAATAAAACAGTTATGCATAGGCAGACAACATTTAAAAAACCAAGGCTCTCACATATTTACTCCTCTGGTCACAAATGTGCAATGATTCCCCAGGCAGCATTTTGCAAGAAATGCAGTAAATGATCCAGCACTCCTCTGGTCATGAGTAATTCATAGGGGAAGAACCAAATACCCAGCTTGTTGGGTTAAGTGATGCCCACAGTGGCTTTTAAAACTTATCTACAGACTTATTCCCATTGCTCTATTTTTTTTAACCATATCTTTGTGGGAGGACAATTACTATGATAGACATAAAATGTGAAACTAGTGAACCATACTGCAAAATGCTCCATAAAGTTTAAGTGCAACATGGAATAATTTCTCCATTTCTCTAAGTATGATGACCAACCTTAGGATTCACGGAAACATCAAATGTCTGTTTTAAATAGGGATTTTTTAAAGCATGGTAATGTTAGCTTTGTAACTATGGATGGCATATTATCATTTAAAAATTTCTCATATCTTCCACTCATTTTCATGTTCTTTAATCATCAATAGTATTCTTTTAAATAATTAAAGAACCCATGTTCATCGTAACAAGTTACAAACAATAAAGTAGAAATATTTTAGGTCTTTTGATTTTACAACTCAGGTTTAAAAAAGACTCTTCAATGTCTAAAACTTTCTAGTTGTCTAGGCTTTGATCTATCACAGATGTCAATGAGGAATTACCACCTCCAAAGCCAATTTCTTACTCCTAGAGCCATGAAGGTTTAAAACATCTTTTTTATGTTTATGTGAGATTAATTTATCTGCAATTTATACCTATTGATACTAATTTACACTGGAACTATGAGAAACAAGTATAATCTCTCTTCTGTGTAAACTGAACTAGTTTTATAACATTTTTTTAGCCGTTTATATTATCTTTGTAGGAGATCTCACTCACAAATCTTTATATATTATACTTACACAGTCTGGACTATTTCTGTCTGTGCTCTAGTTCCATTCAACCTTTAATTTGACATCCAACACTTAGCTGTCTTACAAGTATCTCAAACCCCATGCACTGAAAATTAAATCTATGATCTCTATGCCCAAATCTGATGAGAGATTATACTCAAAATAGAATCACCCTTAATATCAGCTTCTTCTTCACTTCCTCTATCCCATCAATCACCATGTCTTATCAACTTCATCTCCTAAATATTTCTAAAAACCAATGATTTCTCCCCCTCAACCTCTCCTCTCTGGATTAATTTCTATCGTCTATCACCCAGATAGACATAATGGCTTTCTAAATGGTCTCCCTGCATCGATTCTTGATACCCTTTGTTCATCTCTGAGCAATCAAAGTGTTTACTTAAATATGTAAATAAGATGAAGTAATTCCCTGCTCAAATTTCCGCGTTGTCTTTTCCAATTATTCAGAAAAAGCTCCAAAGACTAAATAGTGGCTGAGCATTTGCTACAAATTCTGGGTTCTGCTTACCATATTCTTGCTTAATTATTTACTCCTCTTAGTTCAGGTAGCAGGAAAAACACTTTTGCCCAAGAAAGCCTTTCCTAACCTTGCTGACCACTGTCTGTTCCCTCATTACAATTTGCTCATCATAGCATGTATTTCAACTTCATGGCATTGAATATTATGATTTCATATTAATTCTGAAAGAAGGAAGAAAACAGTGCATTAAAATGAACCTTTAGAATACTTAAAGAAAATGTTTATGTCTAGAACTAAACTGTACCCACTGGTGTATATTCATATTTAACATGATCCAGGCAAACAAGAACAAGAATTCAAAGATGAATTACACATCCAAACACACAAAAACACACAGACACATTAAACCACTTTAGCTCCAGTCAGCATAGAAAGCCTACACACTTAACCTAAAAAATACTATAATCTGTATGAAGAAAGGGGGTACCTATTTTCAAAACTAACATTATATTATAGTCATGAATGAAAGAAAGAACATTATCCTGAAAATAGAGATATATTAATACAATCTTCTCTACATCAGAAACTCTATTAGGCAACATATATCCTTCTGCTTGTAGTGTGGCTACACTACAGATAATGTGATGGGATTGCCTTAAGGGATGTCACAATTTCCCTATAAAGTCATTTTCATGAATAGATGTTTCAGGTAAATAGACATTCAAAAACAAAAAGGAAAGAAAAAAATCACTTTCTCAGTGGGCACTTTCTCAGATGGTCACAATACATTCACTTTACAGAATAATGTGGGAAACCATCAAAATGACCATCTGCTAGGATGCTCTTACAGGGGTACATTCTCTTGCAGCCGAATTTTGGAGCTGACCCAACAGAATCTGACAATGGGAGTGGCGGATGGCTCCTGGAGCCTACATTTTAAGTAGCTTTGTTCTAACCTGTGGATTCATAAGAAATTATGAGAAAGAAAAAAATAATTGAAACTGGCACTTGCTATATTTACTCTGACACAAGGATTTAAGTTACTTTTCAAAAGCCCTGATATAGGCTTACATACATTATAAATTTTAAAATAAAGTGCACATTCTTGCCTAAATCTGTCCAGTGCATTGCATTTTTCTTGAGGAACAAGAGAAAATGCCATAGAACACTGTCACCAGGAGTTATATAGAGTTCTCACTTGTTGAAATGAACTGTGAATGGTGGGAAACAGGTTTGATTATTGTACTAATCCACTTCTTTTGATAACAATTCCTCATGGATATTGTAGAAGTTTACTTATTACAAATCCAATACCTCAGAGTCTTCTCTTTCCCTTGTATATTATAAACTAGTTTAACAAAACCTGTAAATATCTGTTACGGACTGAATTGTGTCTCCCCCAAGTTCCTATGTTGAAGCTCTAGCACCCAATGTGACTGTATTTGGAGCTGGGGTCTTCAAGGAGATAATTAAGGCTAGTTGAAGTCGTAAGGGTGGGCCCTAATCCAATAGGTCTAGTGAGTGTCCTTTTAAGAAGAGAACGCTCTGTCTCTCCTTGTCAACAAGAGCAGAGAAGAGGCCATGTGAAGACATAGTGAGAAGGTGGCCCTCTGAAAGTCAGAAGAGGTCACAGGCCAAAAAACCAAATTTGCCATCACCTTGATATTGGATTTGTAGCCTCCAAAACCGTAAGACAATGGATTTCGGTTGATTAAACCAGTCAGTCTATGGTATTTTGTTATAATAGTCCAAGATGACTCATACATCATAGTATCTTTAGAGGATCTCAAGTTCTTTGGTTTGTTTCTTTGGTTTGTTTGTTTTGGGAACAGACCTGTGACCATTTAGACAAACCCATACCTTTGAGCATACCTATGAATATAATTACATAAACTTTTTTGATGTGTCAAAATTACTTTCACCCCCAAAATTTTTTTGTGCCACCTCAATTTCATGTTGAACTAATGTCTTACACATTATCAAAATATAATATCAAATCTGAAGTTCTAGAAAATGTATAGAAACAGAAACTTACCTTACATTACCTCCTCAATAACTAATAATGACTTGTCCCTACCAATAACACTACAATCATGGGATACAGCTTGGATAAGGTCATGTTTTATAAATGCTGTCTTTAACAAAAAGAGTAAGGTGGCTACTAGCTCACAAATTGGGTATGAATGCTAGTTAATCATTTTTTATTTAAAGAATGCTTATAGTCTTCATCAAGCCTCAAAGTCCTAGTAGATCACAGAATTGAATATGGATACTGAAAAAAAATACTAAAAAGCAATAAAAATACGGCAAATTATGTAAACATGCAATTAAGAAAACAAAATTCAGAAGGAATAATACATTTGTTTTAAAAGTTCTTTTTTCATAGTGCCTGGGTAGCTCAGTAGGTTAAGCATCCGACTCGACTTCAAGTTCAGGTCATGATCTCATGGTTAATGGGTTCAAGCCTTGTATCCACCTCTGCTCTGACAGCTTGGAGCCTGCTTGGGATTCTCTCTCTCTGTGCCCCTCCCCCACTTGCTCTTTCTTTCTCAAAATAAATAAAAATAAACTTTAAAAGTAAATGAAATAAATAAATAAATAAATAAATAAATAAACTTCTTTTCTCATTTACCAGAAGTGAAATGCAAATTAAAATATGACATGATTTTTGTCAATCTAGTCAGCATTTTTTAAAATTTGACCTTTATTTTTATACAGCAGTTTTAGATTCATACAAACTACAGGGCTTATCTTAGTTATATATTCTGTGGGTTTCAACAAATACATAATGACATATATCCATCAGTACAGTATCATAAAGAGTATTTTCATTGCCCTAAAAATCCTCTATGATCTTCCTATTCATCCTTACCTGCCCAAAACCCTTGGCAACCACAGATCATTTTATTGTCTACATAATTTTGATTTTTCCACAATGTCATATAGTTGGAATCACCCAGTACACCCAGATTGGCTTCTTCCACTTAGTAATATGCATGTATGTTTCCTCCATGTCTTTTCATGGCATAATAGGTTTTTTTTGTTTTTTTGGTTTTTTGCAGCACTGAATAATATTATAAGGTTGCTTGCACGTTCTGCTGAGTTAGAGTAAATGTGCTACAAATGTCCATGTACAGGTTTTTGTGTGGGCATAAATCTTTAACATAAACTTTGAAATCCTTTGGATAAATACCAAGGAACATGTTGCTGGAAACTGTGATTCTTTTTTTTTTAAATTATTTTAAATGTTTATTTCTTTTATGAGAGAGACAGAGTGTGATCAGGGAAAGGGCAGCAGAACCTGAAGCAGGCTCCAGGCTCAGAGCCCAACTTAAGGCTTGAACCCATGATCTATAAGATCATGACCTAAGCTGAAGTTGGACACCTGACTGATTGAGCCACCCAGGTGCCCCGCTACGATTAGTTTTGTAAGAAAACACCAAACTGGGTTCCACAGAGGCTGCATCATTTTACATTCCTACTAGCAATAAATCAGAGTTCCCCTTGTTCAACATCCTTGCTAGCATTTGGTGTTTTGGATTTTGGCCATTCTAATAGGTGTGTAGTGGTACATTTTCATTTGTAATTCCCTGATGACATATAACGTGAAGCATCCTTTTAGATACTTATGTGCCATCTTTCTATCTTCTTTGGTGAAGTGTCTGTTGAGGTCTTTGGTCCATATTTTAATTAAGTTCTTTGTTTTCTTATTGTTGAGATTTAAGTGTTCTTTGCATATTTTAGAAAACAGTCGTTTATGAGAATGTATTTTTTAATTATTTTCTCCCAATGTTTTACTTATCTTCTCATTCTCTTGACATTATCTTTCACAGACCAAAAGGCTTTAATTTCAATTTTTATCCAGTTTGTCATTTATTTCTTTCATGGATGGTGTCTTTAGTGTTGTATCTACAAAGTCATTACCAGGTAGCATCTTTTAAATATATGTATATATATTATAAATGATCTAATTTGCAAAGACTAATGTATACAAATACTTACAATTTTGTCTTAAAATGGAAAAAAGAACAACATACTTGAATTATGTGGAAATTTTAAATAAATTACAGCATATTCAAAGACTGAAATATCAAGTATGCATCAAACTTATCTTGAGAATATTCTAATATAGGAAATTATCTATAATAAAATTTTAAAATAAAAGTCAAAAACCCTGATATATACTCAATTTAAAAAAACAATGATATTTATAGAAAGGCTATAGTAAATTAAAATATACAAAATGTTTTCTCTGAATAGCAGGATTATGGATGCTTTAAATATTATTTTAACAATTTAATTTTCAAGTTTTCCAATTTTTTTTAAATTATAAAAATACAAAAAAAAATCACCCTTTAAAAAACAGATTAGGACAAATCTAATCAGATCAAATGATGAGACAGTTTATATACTGAAGTCTCTGAACAATCCTGATGATACTACTGACATGTAAACTTTAAGTATTCTCCCAACTTTATCAAGTCTATTTTCAGGGAGAAGAAGAAAAATTGACAATTCTAATTATATTAAAGGTTTCATCACTGCAGATCCTTACATTCTCTGAAACTGCTATGCATAACCTGCTTTTTTGTTTCAAAACACTTAAACATATCAATTTTGTTTGTTTCAAATACATTAATATGTAAATACCAGAAGCACAGAACATACAAAATATTTTTCAATATGTACCAAAATTGGGCAAATTTGATTTGAGCTTCTAAGGTCCCAGGTAAAAGACCTATTCATTTGCTTACCAGTTCTTGAGAGTATGTGCAGAGTGTGTGACATTTTCTAATTTTCTCAGCTTTAAAGTCCTGTCCTCACCACTAAATGAGTAGATCTTCAAGAGGTAGTTCTTATGGGGTAGTAACTACTCTCAGCAAGCCCAATCTTAAATCACATCAACACAAAATTACTTTAATTAGAAAGAAAAATAAAACACAAACACTACAGACACATATCCATATATGTACAACTGCAGTTCTCTAGAGATCACCCACTTAAACTTTCCTTAAAGTTCAAATAATATATTCCTAAATTTAAAGTAGATCATATGATACCATAATCTTTGGTTTCATTCATCTCATTATTTACAAGTCAATCTTTTCCAGCAAACAGTTAAATAATTTTTTAAAATTAACTGACAATTCTAATGATATATTCACAGTTGCCTAATAGGCTAAAGAAAAAAAGACTCCAAGGAAAAGCAAATAGAGGCCCATTCAACCTCCTTTTAACAACAGTAAAACTCCAGTACTTTCTCACAGTTGAGTCTCCAAGCATTTATTTCCCTTCCTTTTAATTTTAACCACACAGCCAACGTTGCCTTATCTTCCTTTACATTTGTTGTGAAATCTTCTGCCACTTTTCTTTTCCCTCTCTTGTTGAAGTTGTCAGTCTCTATTTTCCCTTCAGTATTTCACTCAGCCTTAATGAAAATTAACCTCACAGTCAAAATAAAATGGAGCTTAATGGGAGAAAAGAAGAAGGTAATACGTTTGTAAGAAAACTGATGCCATACTTAGGAAAATCAGTGTCAAAAGCTGTGATCATGGTATCACTTAATGATACAACGTCATTAACGCAGCTGATGTAAAGTGATCCTGAGTATAAGTAATTGTGTCTGAGAGAACACAGGTGTGAGTGTACATAACCACCCACTGGATTCCACTCAGGATCTGGGAAGGTCATATGTGGTCATCACATTCAGGACCTCATACCAAAATAGCAGCAACTTTGATGATAAAAGATAAGGCTGGAGCATGAACAGAAAACCAATTGTCTTCTTTATAATGCAGAAAGCTCACACTGCAAGGCATTTCCATTCTAATAGAAATACACTTCACGCTTTCCACAGATCAAAAGATATTTGAGTCTCTCATATCTGGCATATGAGGATATTTCACTTTATGTTCCAGACAATTCTTCCTCTCTCTCTTCTTCTCCCTTCACTCCCCTTCCCTGTTCTCTCCTCCTTGACCCCAGACCATGTTTCCTTACTAAATCACACCACAAGCAATAGTTTCAACTTTACCTAATCAAATACACATAAACTGATCAAAGTGATTAAATGATGAGGCACCAACCAAAGATTTACAATAGGCTCTATAGAAAATGAAGGATACAACATCTCCAGTAAAGCTTATACTTTCAAAGTGGTAAACTTTCTGTCTATTCACTTTTGGTTCCCTGGATTTTGATAATTTTTTGTAAATCTGAAGTTCAGGAAACCAAAGAAAATCCACGAGAGATCTTTAGGGTACAATGATAATCTGGTGTCGAAGTTTTACCTCTTCCTAAACAATAAAAAAAAAAAAAAAAAACAACACCTGAAACTACATATAAAATGTAATTAAAAATCATCCATATTTCTCTAGTAATCCAGTGTTCAGAAACAGTTGATTCTGGAATAAATAGGTTTGTAAATTTTTTAGTGTGATTAATTATGATTTAGTAAGAGTAACTAAGTTTTATTAGTTTGCCTGAATTTATGATCTTTTTCTTTTTTAAAAGCAGTATCTTCGGGGCACATGGTAGCTCAGCTGGCTAAATGTCAAACTCTTGGGTTCAAGTCTGGGTCAAACTCCCGGCTGGGCATGAAGACTGCTTGGGATTCTCTCTCTCTCTCCCTCTGCCCCTCTCCTCTACTCATGCTCTTTCTAAATTTACAAAAAATTAAAAACTGAAAAACAAATAAAAAATAAAAGTGCTCTCTTCACTGACAGTAATTCTATTTGTGGCCATAACATTCAAGATTCTGAATGCTTCTTCAGTCTCCATTTTCGTATTTATTGATTTTTTTTTTTTGTAGACACATTGTTTTTTTCTTATTTGAGGGAAAGAATGCATGCAGAAGCAGAAAGAAGGGGCGGATGGAGAGAGACAGAATCTTAAGCAGGCTTCACACTCAGCAGGGAGCCTGATGTGGGGTTCCATTCCACGACCCTGGGATCATCACCTGAGCCAGTATCAAGAGTTGGATGTTCAGTCAACTGAGCCATCCACGTGTCCCTCCATTCTCTTATTTATTAAAGAGTCATGGCCATCCATTCTCAAAGGCAAAACTATCCGAGGCTCCTGTATAAAAGTACCCAGGTGATTCTAGATCTATCATTTAGTGGTTAATACATGTTTTTTGGCTATTGACTCCCTTTTGGGGAAATATTCATCTCCTACTCTCAATTCATGTGGTTCCCATGAAACTGATTCCATTCATAGGTACAGGCCTGGCATATGACTCAAACCTGGCCAACAAAAGCCTCACATTTGTCTACCTCAGTGATTGGCTCAAGGATACACACTGACCTCATGAGAACCAACTAAAGCAGGTTTTAGTAAGATTTCCCACAGAGAATTCATCTGCTTTCTTTGCAGTCGTTGGCCTAGTGGTACCCAACTTGCAAACACAAGAAGTCTACCTGACAATGGAGCTTATATGAAAGAGAACCAGGGTCTGGAGAGAACAAATGGATTGAGGGACATTGTTTGATCCTCTGAATTAAGCAGCTAATGAGTTTATATATATTGCTGGAAGTCTCAGTTTCCAGGGATAATGATTCTGACTTTTGTTTAAAGCAATTTGAGTTAAATTTTATGTACCTTGCAACCAAAATAGTCTTAACGGACACACAGCAATGATCACTCTCACTTCATATATTCTGTAGAAATTAAAACTGTACAAACTGTCAATGTAATAATATACAGGTTTAAATTACTTAGCATATATTAAGGAAGGCTTGTTTTTAATCTCTCTGATAGGATTTAATTTCTACAAAGAATATTTTATCTTATAATTAGCCATGTTCTCCCATATGAAAAGGAAAACTGAGAAGCACCTGGGTGGCTGAGTTGGTTAAGTGTCAGACCCTTGGTTTAGACTCCGATCATGATCTCAAGGTTCATAGGTCTGAGTCCTGCATCAGCTCAGCTCTGACAATGCAGCCCTGCTAAGGATTAGCTCTCCTTCTCTCCCTCTCTCCCTCTCTCGCTCTCCCAAAATAATTAAACTTAAAAAAAAAAAAAAAAAGGAAGACTGAGATAGATAAATTTTTCAAGAGCTTATTTGATCACATTTCTAATGGAATTGCAAGGCAAACCAAGAATAGTTGGAAGCATTCCACCCACAGAAGCTAGGGGCAAGGTTTTTATAGAGGAGAAAAAGAAGCAAAGCAATTATTTGACTGGTTATAGCTTAAGCAGTTGTCTGATTTGGGAAAGCCTAGGTGGCTGTTTGTGACTGGCTGTCCTCAGGGTTCATTTTCTTGAATTCAAATGCACGGACTCTGGCTTAGTGTTTGGTTTGCTTAATGAAGCATTAGAGCCACCCCTGTCTAGTGGCCTCCTGCTTTAAATATTTTCACACCAGCATATATTCTCCACAGGTTTAAGTTTAAATATAATGAGCAGGGACAGAAACAAACCTTGCTGAAGCAAAGCTGTTAGGGATACTTCCTTTTCTTTTAAGTTTATTTATTTATTGAGAGAAAGAGAGAGACAAAGAGCTTGAGTGGGGGAGGGGCAGAGAGAGAGGGAATAGAGAGACCCAAGCAGGCTCTGTGCTGATAGCAGCACACGCTGAGAACAGCACGGAGTCTGACTTGGGGCTTGATCTCACGAACCGCGAGATCATGACCTGAGCCCAAATCAAGCGTTAGATGCTTAAATGACTGAGCCACCCTGGTATACCATTAGGGATGATTCTAACCTGACCTTTTCAACTTAGCTTTAATAGTAACAGAGACAAGGATGGTTCACACTGTACAAATATCTTTCTTATTCAATTATTAGATGGATTTTTTATGAATGAATTTTATCAGAACTGCTAATTGATTAGATAATTGCTCATCGTTTAGCAATAACAGAACTCCATAATATTTTATTTCATTTATGGGGTTATTTACTTAAAGCATAATTATATTTATTGTCATGATAAAAAGATTTCTGTTTTTTTTTTCTTTTTTCTTTGAGAGAGACAGAACACAAGTTGGGGAGACGGGCAGTTGGAGAGAGAAAGAATCTCAGGCAGCCTCCACATTCATCATGGAGCCTGATGCGGGGCTCAGTCCCACCAACCTGGGATCATAAACTGAGCCAAATCAAGAGTCTGACGATCAGTCACCTGAGCCACCCAGGAGCCCCAAAGTGGGTTTCTGATATGATTTCTCAGTACCTTAAGCATTGGAAATCTTCAAACTGGTCTTTCTAACGATTATTTTCAGGCTATCAGGCCAAATTTTCTCTCTATATCACCTACTTTATGCTATATGGTATACTGCTCTGGGTATTACAATCATAATTCAGGCCAGTGTGTGTTGAGATGTCACTTTTATGTATTTGGTCTTAATTATTAATTGCATAAATGCCTGTTTGCATGTATTTGTCAAAAATTGACTTTTAGGGAGAGTAGTATTGGTTTTTACATTTTTCTAATGCTTTCAAACACATTTCTGTCTCAGTTATCATCACCTAGGACGTTTTTCTTCTTAATTAGATTGCTGTGAATGTGCTAAGGTACTATCTCTCCACTTCAAGCCCCCATCTTCTCAGTTCTCTGATTACATGGCAACACGTTCTCTAACTCTTGCTTCAGTTGCTTCAGTTTTATGACATTATCTAAGTCACACCTCTTAACTGAAAGAACCTTTTCACCAGAAAATGCAGATCCAACTAAGAGTCAAAAACCCTCGATATTGAGTTACTTTCTATGAACTACATTAAGCATTTCCTCCACCTCAAAGTCACAAGTATTTTGTTGTTATTTAAATACCATATGATACGTGTTCACCAGAGCCTTGCAGTCAAGATACACTCAATGATTATGTTGAGTCATAAGAAAACCCATTGACTGACAGAGGTAATGGACACCATACATTTTTGCTTCTCAGTCTTTTCAATTGTGGCATTCGACATAAGTCTGTTAGCTGAAATAAGAATTTCTAGGCTGATCAGTAATTCAATAAATTATTAACTTCAGTTGAATACATGTGTCAACACGTAATTAAGAAGGTCATCAACTCAACAAGAATGATGCTACCATCTTCATTGTGTATTAACAACCTCTCAAAGAGTAGCTCTTCAGTCTTCGGGGTTTGCACTGAATTCATGTTTTGAATACAATTCTTAATCCAAGATTAATTCATTTAAACTTTACCTTTGTGTACAACCTATCTACTTCAAGCAGGCTTTAGTGGGACTATTGGAACTCAGGGACTCTATAATGCCAAAGTGTAAGACTAAAGGAGTTTAATATGAGAACATTTATATTTTATCAGAACATGTGAAAAGTCATCTTCTCCATTTGTATTTTGGTCTACCACATTATTTCATGAAACTATTTTCTCCTGAAAATCAATTTGCCACAAAGCTTTATTGTATAACCTGTTATATACAATGCATTAGGTAATAAGAATTTCAAGTTAGAATGGTTACTTCTTTTGAGAAATGTCCATTATTATTTACAAATATTTTAAAATCTCTAACAACATACAATGAGATATGATAATAACTGTATGTGGTCAACTCCCCTAATGGTACAATGGGAAGAATGTAGATACTGATGAAGGCTGAGAAAATGTTTCAAAAAGTAGAATTCGAAATTTTAGGATTGATAAACAGCACTTTTATAAAAGCGTGAAATTAAAGGAAATAAAAAGTGATCACAAGGATGAAGTATCAGCACTACATCATTACAGAGCAGTCAGGAAACTAACCTTAGTTTGTCAATGAGGTGGATGACATAAAACATTAAAATCCAGGGATGTCTGGGCGGCTCAGTCCGTTAAGTGTCTGACTTCAGCTCAGGTCATAATCTCGCGGTTCCTGGGTTCAACCCCACATCAGGCTTTGTACTGACAGATCAGAGCCTGGAGCCTGCTTTGGATTCTGTGTCTCCCTCTTTCACTGCCCCTCCCCCACTCACACTCTGTCCCTCTCCCTCTCAAAAAAATAAACATTAAAAAAAATTAAAATCCAGACAGATATTTTCAAAACATTATTGTGCAGACAGTAGATTCACAAAAATACAAGTATTATCAATTGACAATTATGGGGATTTCTTTAGAAACTCTGAGCTGTTTCTTTAGAAACAACTCAGTTGTTCCTGTCATCACTCCTCTGATTTGTAAACGAAAATAACAATACAGTATTCAGTAGCAATAATTTAGAGAGAAAATAATCAAATAAACTTTGAACTTGAGGTGAGAAGCATAGTTAAATAAGAAGAGAACCCAAAGCAGTTAAACAAAATACATTTTAAAAATTAAAAATCAGATGAAGAGAGACAGGAGAAAAACTAGGATGCAAGAGTTTTATGAAAACAAAGGGAAGAAAGTATGTTTCCTCCCCTGTTTTTTTTTCTTGTATGAGAATGCACACTTAAGGCTTTATCACAACTTGTTATTTTTAGTTCACAGTTCTTAATAGACAAGCTAACCTATAATTACCAAAGAATCACTAGGAGTAGTTCTTCAGATAACAGGACACTGAAAACACATTTCCACTTAACAGGAGGGGATTAGTTGGTAGAATGTGTTAGAAAAGCTGCAAATCGGGGCGCCTGGGTGGCGCAGTCGGTCGAGCGTCCGACTTCAGCCAGGTCACGATCTCGTGGTCCGCGAGTTCGAGCCCCGCGTCAGGCTCTGGGCTGATGGCTCGGAGCCTGGAGCCTGTTTCCGATTCTGTGTCTCCCTCTCTCTCTGCCCCTCCCCCGTTCATGCTCTGTCTCTCTCTGTCCCAAAAATAAATTAAAAAAAAAAAAAAAAAAAAAACGTTGAAAAAAAAGAAAAGCTGCAAATCTCCTACAACAAATATCAATCCTCTCATTCGGGGGTTGTTTTTCATCACTGACTAAAAAATATAGTCAATCCATTAAACTTTCTTTCAAGTTCTAAAATTGTCCCAGGTGAATTATCAGGGTTTTTTCCCCATCATGTCACTCTGGTGGGCTGATAAAGACCCAAAAACAACATATGGTCAAATGTTTACTGTCAAACAGCAATCTCGTAACGTTAAAAGAAAATGGGTTTTGGATTCAAAACTACATTAAAGAAACACTTTTGTTAGTTTGTTTTTAGTTTATTATGTGCCAAAAACTTGAGGTGGGCACAAGCACCCCCCCTCAAAACAAAACAAAAACCCACAAAACCAAAAAACAGAAAAACAAATGTATTACCATTTAGTGATAAAATCAAACAACAACAACAAAAGAACACACAAATACCAACAACACGATATGATGTGAAAAGACAGAAGGGAAAGTGACTTTTTGTAAGGTGAGAAAAAGGCAAGTAGTTAACTAACTTGGATCTTAAAAGAGAAGTTGTTTTCCTTTTGTTGTTATTGATTTTTGTCTTTTTTTTTCTGAAAAGAAGTAGAGGAAGGCAAAGGGGAATAAGTGTTAAGGTATGAACCCTATTCATGTTTGCGTAGCATCAAGCTTTCTCTGAGATTGGAATTTAGACACACACACACACACACACACACACACACACACACACAGACGGAGGTAGTAAATGATTGGTAAGGCTGTTCTACTTGAAATCATCCCTGTATTAGCCAGGGTTCTCTAGAAAAAGAGAACTAACAGGATGTAGACACACAGATTAGAAAGATAAGGAAGGGAGGGAGATTTACTATAGGAATTGACTCATGCAGTTGCAGAGATCTAAAAGTCCCATAATCTTCCCTCCACAAATTGGTATAATTCAATCCATGTCCAAAGGCCCTTGTACCAGGGGCTCTGATATTTGAACACAGGAAAAGATGAATATCCAAGCTCAAGAGAAAGAGTGAATTTGCCCTTCCTTTGTCTTTTGGTTCTATTCAGGCCCTCAACAGATTGGATGAGGTCTACTCACATTGGTGAGGGCACACGTCTTTATTCAGTCTCCTGAATGAAATGCTAATCTCTTCCACAAATACCCTCACTGACCACCCAGATATAATGTTTTCCCAGCTGTTTGCATTCTATAGCTCAGTTAACACATAAAATCAACCAATACCGTCGCCACTAGCTCCCAGACTTTTCACAAATCTGCAACTATCCCATCACTTAAGTTCCAGTTCAGATAATGTAATTCCATTGTAATCCCTGATGCTCTAATCTAAATCAAAATTGCACCTCGTCTCCAGCCTTATCACATCATCCTGTTTCACTTGCGGCGCGAGGCTGTGGAGTCAGCGGCGTCAGCGGCTGCTCGAGGTGGGGGCGGCGTGAGGCGGCGGCGGCGGCGTTGGCGGCGCCAGGCGGTGTTGGCCGCGGCGGCGGAGGCTTCAGGGAAGTTGCGAGGGCGGGGCGGTGCGAGGGAGCTGCGGGCGTCGGTGGCGTCTGCGGCGGCGCGCGAGGCAAGGGCAGCTCGAGGCGGGAGCGGCACGAGCTGTCGCGGCGACCACGTGAGGCGAGGCGGCGGCGCGAGGCGAAGTTGGAGCGAGGCGGCGGCAAGGCAGCTGCGGAGGCGCGGGGTGATGCAGCGGCGCCAGGCGGCGAGGCGGCCACGCTCCGGCCGGGTCCCCACTGCTCCAGGCGGCGCCATGGATGAGGCCGTGGGCGACCTTAAACAAGCGCCGCCCTGCGTTGCCGAGGCGCCGAATGTCCACTTGGAGGTGCACCAGAGGAGCACAGGTGAGCCTGGGCACCGCACCCAAGCGGAGCCTGACGGCCCTGGGATGAAGGGGCGTGTGTGCCAGTTATCCTCAGAGCTGGCGTTTGTCGGGCTGTTCGGCCACCCTGGCTGCCCACCACCTGACGTCTCAGGACCCCAGGCGAACCCCCGTGGTCCGCAGTTTTCAGAGGGGTCTGGGTGTGGCTTGTGTGGGGCAGACGCCCGGGACGGTGGACCCTCCCGGGCCTGCCTGACGCAGAGGGCGAGGCCGAGGGGGAGGCCGGCTGGGGCAGTGTGGGCGGTGGGGCGGAGGCAGGTATGGTCCAGAACCGGTCAGCGTCCTGGAAGCCTTGAAGGCCAGTCGGAAAGTGTCAGAGTTTTCCCACGTGAATCAGAGGCCTCGGGCTTTTGTTAAAATGCGGACTCGAGCTGCAACCCCACGGCTGTGGGAACTTTGCGCCTTGGTTCCTAACAGTAGCAGCACTAGCGAGAGCTCGCGGCACGCGCCAGGCCTGTGTGTCCCGGCTGATCTTCCGTTGGGGCAGCCGCGGGTGGCAGGAGCTGTTGCTGTGGCCTCTTGGCGTATGGGGAGCAGGGCTTGGCTTGGGGCTGACCCCCCAGGCGAGCCCACGGCTGTGCTCTGAAAGGTCTGACTTTGTAGAAGGCACTTGTTACCATCCTGACCTCTGTGTCTTGTGTTTCCAGCCCTGCCAAAAAAGAACATACTAAGCTGAGCGTTAGAAAGCTGATCAACAGACATAACATTTTGTTTGGTGACTACATGTGGACCGAGTTTGATGATCCTTTTCTGAGCAGAAACGTGCAGTGTGTGTCTATTGTTGCCACAGAGTTGAAGGTTCAAGACCCACAGGTGACTAATTCATATTGCCAAGAAATCGCTAATTCATAGCCGAATACAAAGTCAGTGTCATGGGGGCACCAGGCTGGCTCATCTAGCAGATCATGCGATCTTGATTTTGGGTTCCTGGGTTCAAGCCCCACATCGGGTGTTGAGTTTACTTTAAAAAAATTTTAACAATATTTATTCTTCCAATCCATTAGCACGGATTGTTTTTCCTTTTCTTTATATCTTCTTCAATTTCCTTCATAAGCTTTCTATACTTTTCAGCATACAGATCTTTTACATCTTTGGTTAGGTTTATTCCTAGGTATTTTATGCTTCTAGGTGCAATTGTGAATGGGATCAGTTTCTCCATTTGTCTTTCTGTTGCCTCATTATTAGTGTATAAGAATGCAATTGATTTTTATACATTGGTTTTGTATCCTGCGACTTTGCTGAATTCATGTATCAGTTCTAGCAGACTTTTGGTGGAGTCTGTTGGGTTTTCCACGTATAATATCATGTCATCTGCAGAAAGGGAAAGCTTGACTTCATCCTTGCCAATTTTGATGCCTTTGATTTCCTTTTGGTGTCTGACTGCTGATGCTAGTGTTATGCCCAGAATTCGTGATCCCCAAATACCGCCAGGGAGCCGAGTCCGATGTAAAAGCAAAAGAGCCTTTATTCGAGCTAGCTCGAGCTCAATCCCCTACCTGCACTGACGCAGCGGTGAGATACCGGGGAGAGAGAGAGCGAGTTTCCAAAGCCCAAAGGTTTTATTGGGGCCTAGGGGCAGTTGGTGAGGTAATAGCTATGGCCTCAGCCGATTGGCTGGGGAAGGGTCCGAGTTCTGTTGGGCAGGTGGGGGAGGGGGTTGCTCAAGGGGAGCACCAACTCCCCTAAGGGCAGTTGGTGAGGTCCAAGTTCTGTTAGGCAGGTGGGGGAGGGGTGGCTCAAGGGGAGGAGGTGTGCCTTAAGGGCAGTTGGTGAGGTCCGAGTTCTGTTAGGCAGGTGGGGGAGGGGGTGGCTCAAGGGGAGGAGGTGTGGTCAAGGTGAAGGACACAGAACAAGATGGAGTCGGCTCGCGTAGGCCCGCCCTTTCATTCCCCCCTTGTCATGTAGCTTACGGACCCAATCATGGGACTGGCTGCATTTATGGTGACAAGGGGAACAGAGTTGGAGGTTTACGCAAAGTTCTGGGAAGCAAGTGTCCCTGGGGTGGCTCTGGGAGGTCTGATTAAGTATTGTCCCCAAGCTGGCGTCTATGATCTGCCAGGTGATGTTTGGGGGGGCGTGGGGACTCCCGGCAGCATGAGCAATGACAAGCAGAGTTAACAGAGTTATCAATATTAGGTGGGTTGAATGCGCTGTACCTTGAGCTTGAGCGGGTTGTGTTGGTCCCGACTGATGGCCCATCGCGTGACGAAGTCCTTCCGGATCGAGGAGGGGTCTGCTGGCCGAACGTGGGTGTGATGGACCCAGGTCGCAATGCCGTCTACTTTGAGAGCGGTGGGGGTTAACACCACGATGTAGGGTCCCTTCCAGCGCGGCTCGAGGGTCTCTCGGTGGTGCCTCTTGATGTAGACCCAGTCTCCCGGCCTGTACTGATGAGGTGTTGGGGTCGGGCCAGCCTCGTAGATGGGATGGAGGCGCGGCCAAATGTCCTTGTGCGCCTTCTGGAGCCCTCTCAAGGAAAGAAAAAGTTCTTGATCTTTAAACTCAGCAATAAGTTCAGCTCGAAGGCTGGGAATAACAGGGGGTGGCCTGCCAAACATGATCTCGTAGGGAGTAAAACCCAGAGTGTAAGGAGTGTTTCTAACCCGGTAAAGGGCGTACGGTAGGAGAGTCACCCAGTCCCCGCCAGTCTCCATGGTTAATTTGGTAAGGGTCTCTTTTAGGGTTCTATTCATTCTTTCTACCTGTCCTGAGCTCTGGGGCCTATAAGCACAATGTAATTTCCAGTTTGCCCCCACCGCCTTGGCTACTGCCTGTGTTATCTGTGAGATAAAAGCTGGTCCATTGTCTGATCCTACCATGGCAGGAAAACCATACCTGGGTAAAATGTCTTCTAGTAGCTTCTTAGCCACTGTCTGAGCCGTTTCATGCTTGCTTGGGTATGCCTCCACCCAGCCAGAGAAGGTGTCTGAAAATACTAAAAGATATTTATAACCACACTTTCCTGGTTTGACTTCAGTGAAGTCGACTTCCCATTGGGCTCCCGGTCTGGTGCCTCTGAGCCTGGTTCCTTTTTTATTTGATGTGGCTCTCGCGTTGGTGAGTTGGCAGGTCTTGCAGGCAGATACAACTTGCTGTATTTTGGTGTCCTGTTGGTGAATCTTGATTCCGGCATGTCGGATTAAGTCTTTTAATTTTCGGGCCCCCATGTGAGTAGACCGATGCATGTGCTCTAATATTGAGACTCCGAGCCGGTCTGGCAGCACGAGCTCCTTGTTAGGTGTATACCACCATCCCTTTATCTCCTGGGCCATGGGGAGTTTCTTGATCCGCTGTAACTCCTCCTGGGAGTATTTGGGCTGGTCTGGTAAAACTGGGTCTCCCGGGTCCGGTAGTTGTATGGTCATGGTGGGGACTGAAGTAAGGGCGACTGCCTTGGCTGCCTGGTCAGCCTTTCGATTACCTGTAGCTACTGGGTTATCAGCTTTTTGGTGCCCTTGGCAGTGGATAATTGCTAGCTTGGCAGGAGGCCATAAGGCCGTAAGCAGGTTAAGTATCTCCTGCTTATTTTTTATAGTCCGTCCTTCTGCTGTCAGTAACCCCCTCTCCTGATAAATTGCCCCATGAATATGAGCTGTGGCAAACGCATAACAGCTGTCTGTGTAGATGTTAAGCCGTTTTCCAGCTCCCAGCATCAGCGCCTTGGGGAGAGCTATGAGCTCTGCTCGCTGGGCTGACGTTCCGGAGGGTAGAGCCTCCGCCCATACGGTGTCCGTTTCGGTGACCACCGCTGCACCCGCATACCTGTGTCCGTCTCGCACACAGCTGCTGCCATCAGTGAACCAAGTAGTCTCAGCATCGGGGAGGGGCCGGTCGGTCAGGTCCGTCTGGAATCCATGTACTTGTTCCAGAATTCCCACACAGTCATGTAATGGAGTACCTAGGTCAGGGTCGGGCAGCAGGGTTGCAGGATTGAGAGCTGGACTGGGGTGGAACTGCACTCGTGGAGGGTTGAGTAGGAGGCTCTGGTAATGAGTCATATGTGTATTGCTCATCCATCTATCCGGAGGCTGTTTCAGGACCCCTTCAATGGTGTGTGGGGTCGTGATCCAGATCTCCTGTCCTAGGGTCAGCTTGTCTGCATCCTTTACTAGGAGTGCTGTCGCCGCAATAATTCTTAGGCATGGCGGCCAGCCGGCAGCCACTGGATCTAGTTTCTTAGACAGGTAAGCCACTGGGCGGTTCCAGGGGCCTAAGGCTTGAGTTAGAACCCCTTTTGCTATTCCCTTATGTTCGTCTACAAAGAGGTGGAAGGGTTTCGTAATGTCTGGTAAGCCCAGGGCTGGGGCACTTAAGAGGGCCTTTTTTAACTGATTAAAGGCATTTTTTTCTTTTTCAGTCCATTTAAATGTTTTCCCCTGTTTGGTAGCTTCATATAGGGGCCTGGCAATCTCAGCAAAACCTGGAACCCAGAGGCGGCAGTAGCTGGCTGATCCTAGGAATTCCCTCACTTCTCTTCGGGAGGTAGGAGTAGGGATCTTTAGGACAGTTTCTTTTCTGGCATCTGACAACCGCCGCTGTCCACCCTCCAGGATATATCCCAGGTAACTTACCCTCTCCCTGCATATCTGAGCCTTCTTCGTGGATGCCCGGTACCCTAAGGCCCCCAGAGTAGCCAGCAGGTCCTGGGTCCCTCGCTCGCAGTCTTTGGCTGTGTCGGCAGCAATCAGGATGTCATCTACGTACTGTAGAAGGGTGAGGCCAGGGTGCTCCCTTCTGTACTCACCCAGGCCCTCGTGTAGTGCCTCGTCGAAGATGGTGGGTGAATTTTTGAATCCCTGAGGTAGCCGTGTCCAGGTGAGCTGCCCACTGTAGCCCTCCTCCGGATCATGCCACTCGAAGGCGAACAAGGGTTGGCTCTGGGGTGCCAGCGGCAGACTGAAGAAGGCATCCTTTAAATCTAGTACAGTATACCAGACCCTGGAGGGCGCCAAGGAGCTCAAGAGAGTATATGGGTTGGGAACAGTTGGGTGTATGTCCGCGACCCTCTTATTTACTTCCCAGAGATCTTGTACCGGTCAGTAGTCATTTGTGTGAGGCTTTCTGACCGGCAGTAGGGGTGTGTTCCAGGCAGACTGGCAAGGAACTAGTACCCCTAGGCTTCGTAGTCTCCGGATGTGTGTCTGGATCCCCTTCTGGGCCTCCTGAGACATGGGGTATTATTTGATCCTTACCGGACTCTGTCCTGGCTTGACCTCTACCAGGACCGGGGTCCTGTGAGCGGCTAGTCCCATCCCCCCTGTCTCTGCCCAAACCGAGGGGAATTCTTGTAGCCATCTGTCTATATTATCCTCTCTCGAGAGCGCCTCCTGGTGGAGGAGGTATTCATCCTCCAGTTTCATGGTCAGGACCTGGATGGGGTGGCCCTTGCCATCGGTGACCTGAGGCCCCCCTTGTCTGAAAGTTATCTGAGCTCCAATCTTGGTCAGTAAGTCCTGTCCTAACAGCGGGTAGGGGCATTCTGGTATTACCATAAAGGAGTGGGATACCCGGCCCGTTCCCAAATCTACTGTTCTTCGGGTAGTCCATGAATACTGGCTGATACCAGTTGCCCCTTGTACCCAGGACTTCTTGCTAGCTAGTTTTCCTTGTGGGGTGCGGAGGACCGAATGTTGTGCTCCGGTGTCGACAAGGAAGTCAACAGGGGTCCCCTCCACTTTAAGAGTTACCCTGGGTTTGGGGGGAGGGTCCGAACCCCGACTCCCCTAATCACTTAGTTCATCTAGCTCTAGGACTTTTATTCCATCAGTCTTGCTTCCCTTCCCGCGGGCCCTTTTCGGACAATCTCGGGCCCAATGCCCTATCTCCTTGCAGTATGCACACTGATCTTTCTGCAGCCTCTGCTTCCCCCCCTTGGTGGTTCCTTTACCTTTTCTTGCGTCGTCTGCCAGCTGCCGGAGATGGTGGTCTCGTTCCTCGGGGAACTCAGCAGTGGTAGCTTGTAGTATTCTGGCCAGGTCTCGAGTCTGCTTACTGCTGGCAGCTGCCATGGCGCGAGCCTGCTTGTCCTCAGGAGGCTCCCGGTTATTATATACCTTTTTGGCTACCACCGGTAAGTCCTGCAGACTTTTTTCTCCTAGTCTACCTATTTTCTGTAATTTTCTCCTAATGTCTATGGCCGATTGGTTTACAAAGGCCATGATAACAGCTGCCTTGCTTTCTGGAGCCTCTGGATCCCTGGGGGTATAGGTACGGAATGCCTCCATGATCCGTTCTAAAAAGGCAGCCGGAGATTCATCTTTTCCCTGTTGTACATTTCCTACTTTGGCCAAATTGGTTGGCTTTCTAGCAGCCATTCGGAGACCCCCCCCATTAGAGTCTGGAGGTAGACCCGGAGCCTCTCCTTACCTTCTGCCGTGTTGAAATCCCACTGGGGCCGAGTTAAGGGGAAGGAGGCATCTATCTGAGCCTGGTTGGTGGTGGGATTCCCGTCTGCGCCCGGAACTAGTTTTCGGGCCCCATTGAGGATTCTTTCTCTTTCTTCAGTCGTGAACAGGACCTGCAAAAGCTTCTGGCAATCGTCCCACGTGGGCTGATGGGTAAAAAGAACAGAGTCTAATAAATCAATAAGCCCTGCCAGTTTCTCGGAAAACTTAGGATTCTGAGCTTTCCAATTGTAGAGGTCACTAGTGGCGAAAGGCCAATAGTGATGGGGCTGATTCCCCTCTGCGTCTGGGGGTCCGGTGGCTCGCAGGGGCAGAACAGTGGAGTCGGCGGTGGCGGAGGCGGATTGCTCCCTCTGAGCCCTTTGTCTGGTAAAGGGCGGGCTTCCCACTGGAGCGTTTCTGCCTCCCGCTCTCGGAACAGGGTCTGCCTCCCCCGGAGGGGGAGGATGGTGTTCTTCCGGCATCCTAGAAGGGTTATACGGGGAAGGAAAAATTAATTCTTCTTCAGTACCCCCCTGTAAGACAGGGTAGAGGGGTGCTGAAGGCTGGGTAAGACTTTTCTTCTTCTTTGTCCCCTGCAAAGCAAGAATGGGTTTTGGCTCTGGAGGGAGTGGGGCTAGGAAGGGCTTAAGCCAAGAGGCTGGGTCTTCTACAAGGTCCTACCAAGTGATAATGTAAGGGAGCTGATCAAGATGGCCCGTCTTAGGCTGAGAGATGATACTCCTGACTCGGTGGATGGTAGGGAGGTCGAAGGTCCCCTCTGGTGGCCGTCCGACATTGAAAGTTGGCCACACGCTAGAACAAAAAAACTGCCACCGACCCTCTCGGACTTCCACACTGAGGTTGTTAGCTCTTCCCCTCACATCCTTAAAGTGATCAATCATAATACTTAGAGGAGTAGTCTGAGTCCCATTACGTCCGTCCAGTAAGTCCACAGAGCAAAACAGAGAAACACAAAAACAGACAAACAGAGGGCCCCTAGAAAGTCTTCCAACTCCATGGAAGCAAAACTGAAAGCTAGCTTAGACCTTTGAGGGGATTCCACGTCCCTCCAAAACCGATGAGGGGATTCCATGTCCCTCCAAAACCGATGAGGGGATTCCAGGTCCCTCCAAAACAGATGAGGCGATTCCACGTCCCTCCAAAACCAATGAGGGGATTCCACGTCCCTCCAAAACCAATGAGGGGAAATCATGTCCCTCCAAAACAGATGAGGGGATTCCACGTCCCTCCAAAACCAATGAGGGGATTCCACGTCCCTCCAAAGACGACGGCCTCACGCCGACCAGCGGGAGCGACCCGCCTCGTCTCAGACCTTTGAGGGGATTCCACGTCCCTCCAAAACCGATGAGGGGATTCCACGTCCCTCCAAAACAGATGAGGGGATTCCACGTCCCTCCAGAAGGGAGAATCGGAACGTCTTCCAAAACTCCCAGCCCGTGGTCCTCCAGTGCGTCCACTTAGGCCGCGTCGGGCACTACCAGAATTAAATGAGCTCACACAGAAAAGACAGAACAGACAGACACTAACCGTGGCCAGTCAGGCTCTCCGGGTCGGGGGTCCCTCGGGGGTCTTGGGGATCCCAGACGAGCCCCCAAATGTTATGCCCAGAATTCGTGATCCCCAAATACCGCCAGGGAGCCGAGTCCGATGTAAAAGCAAAAGAGCCTTTATTTGAGCTAGCTCAAGCTCAATCCCCTACCTGCACCGACGCAGCGGTGAGATACCGGGGAGAGAGAGAGCGAGTTTCCAAAGCCCAAAGGTTTTATTGGGGCCTAGGGGCAGTTGGTGAGGTAATAGCTATGGCCTCAGCCGATTGGCTGGGGAAGGGTCCGAGTTCTGTTGGGCAGGTGGGGAAGGGGGTTGCTCAAGGGGAGCACCAACTCCCCTAAGGGCAGTTGGTGAGGTCCGAGTTCTGTTAGGCAGGTGGGGGAGGGGGTGGCTCAAGGGGAGGTGGTGTGGTCAAGGTGAAGGACACAGAACAAGATGGAGTCGGCTGGTGTAGTCCCGCCCTTTCACTAGAACTTCCAACACTGTGTTAAACAACAGCAGTCAGAGTGGACATCCCTGTCATGTTCCTAATCTCAGGGGGAAAGCTCTCAGTTTTTCCCCACTGAGGATGATATTAGCTGTGGGCTTTTCATAAATGGCTTTTAGGATGTTTAACTATGTTCCTTCTATCCCAACTGTCTTGAGGGTTTTTATTATGAAAGCATGCTGAATTTTGTCATATGCTTTTTCTGCATGGATTGACAGGATCATATGGTTCTTATCTTTTCTTTTATTAAGGTGATGTATCACATTGATTGATTTGCGAATGTTGAACGAGCCCTGTAGCCCAGGAATGAATCCCACTTGATCATGGGGAAAATTCACTTTATATGCTGTTGAATTCGATTTGCTAGTATCTTATTGAGAAGTTTTGCATCCATATTCATCAGGGATATTGGCCTGTAGTTGTCTGTTTTTGCTGGGAGTCTGTCTGGTTTAGGAATCAAAGAAATGCTGGCTTCATAGAATGAGTCTGGAAGTTTTCCTTCCCTTTCTATTTTTTGGAACAGCTTGAGAAGGATAGGTATTATCTCTGCTTTAAATGTCTGGTAGAATTCCCCAGGGAAGCCATCTGGTCCTGGACTCTTAGTTGTTGGGAGATGTTTGATAACTGATTCCATTTCTTCGCTGGTTATGGGTCTGTTCAAGTTTTCCTTTTCTTTCTGTTTGAGTTTTGGATGTGTGTGGGTGCTGAGAAATTTGTCCATTTCTTCCAGGTTGTCCAGTTTGTTGGCATATAGTTTTTCATAGCATTCCCTGCTAATTGTTTGTACTTCTGAGGGATTGGTTGTAATCATTCCATTTTCATTCATGATTTTATCTATTTGGGTCATCTCCCTTTTCTTTTTGAGAAGCCTGGCTAGAGGTTTATCAATCTTGTTTGTTTTTTTCAAAAAACCAACTCTTGGTTTCATTGATCTGCTCTACAGGATTTTTTTGGTTCTATGTTGTTTATTTCTGCTCTGATCTTTATTATTTCTCTTCTTCTGCTGGGTTCCGGGTGTCTTTGCTGTTCTGCTTCTATTTCCTTTAGGTGTGCTGTTAGATTTTGTATTTGGGATTTTTCTTGTTTCTTGAGATAGGCCTGGATTGACATGTATTTTCCTCTCAGGACTGTCTTCGCTGCATCCCAAAGCGTTTGATTGCTGTATTTTCGTTTTCATTTATTTCCATGTATTTTTTAATTTCTTCTCTAATTGCCTGGTTGATCCATTCATTCTTTAGTAGGGTGTTCTTTAACCTCCGTGCCTTTGGAGGTTTTCCAGACTTTTTCCTGTGGTTGATTTCACGTTTCATAGCATTGTGGTCTAAAAGTGTGCATGGTATGATCTCAATTCTTGTATACTTATTAAGGTCTGTTTGGTGACCCAGTATGTGATCTATCTTGGAGAATGTTCCATGTACACTTGAGAAGAAAGTATATTCTGTTGCTTTGGGATGCAGAGTTCTAAATATATCTGTCAAGTCCATCTGATCCAATGTATCATTCAGGGCCCTTGTTTCTTTATTGATCCTGTGTCTAGATGACCTATCCATTGTTGTAAGTGGGGTATTAAAGTCCCCTGCAATTACTGCATTCTTATCAATAAGGTTGCATATGTTTGTGATTAATTGTTTTATATATTTGGGGGCTCCCAAATTTGGCGCATAGACACTTAACAATTGTTAGCTCTTCCTGATGGATAGACTCTGTAATTATTATATAATGCCCTTCTTCATCTCTTGTTACCCCCTTTAATTTAAAGTGTAGTTTGTCTGATAAATGTATGGCTACTCCAGCTTTCTTTTGACTTCCAGTAGCATGATAGATAGTTCTCCATCCCTTCACTTTCAATCTGAAGGTGTCCTCAGGTCTAAAATGAGTCTCTTGTAGACAGCAAACAGATGGGTCTTGTGTTTTTTCTTTTTTTAATCCATTCTGATACCCTATGTCTGTTGGTTGGAGCATTTAGTCCATTTATATTCGGTGTTGTTATTGAAAGATATGGGTTTAGATTCATTGTGATGTCTGTAGTTTTCATGCTTGTAATGATGTCTCTGGTACTTTGTGGTCCTTGCAACATTTTACTCACTGAATCCCCTTAGGATCTCTTGTAGGGCTGGTTTAGTGGTGATGAATTCCTTCAGTTTTTGTTTGGGAAGACCTTTATCTGTCCTTCTATTCTGAGTGAGAGACTTGCTGGAGAAAGGATTCTTGGCTGCATATTTTTTCTGTTCATTATTACATTGAAGTATTCCTGCCATTCCTTTCTGGCCTGCCAGGTTTCAGTAGATAGATCTGTCATCAGTCTTATCGGTCTCCCTTTATATGTTGGAGCATGTTTATCCCTAGCTGCTTTCAGAATTTTCTCCCTATCCTTGTACTTGCCAGTTTCACTATGATATGTAGTGCAGAAGATCAATTGAAGTTACATCTGAATTGAGTCTCTGTGCCTCTTGGATTTCAATGCCTTTTTCCTTCCCCACATCAGGAAAGTGCTCAGCTATGATTTGTTCAAGTACACTTTCAGCCCCTTTCTCTCTCTCTTCCTCTTCTGAAATTCCTGTTATGCGGATATTGTTCTGTTTGATTGCCTCACTTAGTTCTCTAATTCTCCCCTCATACTCCTGGATTTTTCTCTCTCTTTTTCTCAGCTTCCTCTTTTTCAATAATTTTATCTTCTAATTCACCTATTCTCTCCTCTGCCTCTTCAATCCGTGCTATTGCCACCTCCATTTTATTTTACACCTTATTTATAGCATTTTTTAGCTCCTCATGACTATTTCTTAGTCCCTTGATCTCTGTAGTAATAGATTCTTTGCTGTCCTCTATGCTTTTTTCAAGCCCAGGGATTAATTTTATGACTATTATTCTAAATCCTTGTTCTGTTTTATTGCTTAAATCATGTTTGATCAATTCGTTAGCTGTCGCTACTTCCTGGGATTTCTTTTGAGGAGAATTCTTCCGTTTCATCATTTTGGATAGTCCCTGGGGTGGCGCCCAACTGCAGGGCACTTCCCCTGTGTTGTCTGGAGTAACTTGTGTTGGTGGGCAGGGCCGCAGTCAGACCCAATGTCTGTCCCCAGTCCACCGCTTGGGCCAGAGTCAGACTGGTGTGCACCTTACGTTCCCCTCTCCCAGGGGCAGGACTCATTGTGAACTGGTGTGGGCCCTCTCTGGGCTACTTGCACACTGCCAGGTTTGTGCTGCTTTGATGGGATCTGGCGTATTAGGCAGGGTGGATCTGCAACGTGCACAGGGGTGGGCGGGGCAGGCTTAGCTTCTTTGCTGTAAGTGGTCCCCTGCGGGAGGGGCCCTGTAGCACCTGGAGGGAGGTAGCAGACCCGTCGGAGGGATGGATCCACAGAAGCACAGCGTTGGGTGTTTGCATGGTGCAAGCAAGTTCGGTGAGGGGAACTGTTTCCCTTTGGGATTTCGGCCGGGGGATGGGAGAGGGAGATGGCGCTGGCCAGCACCTTTGTTCCCCGCCGAGCTAAGCTCCGTCTTCAGGGCTCATCAACTCTCCCGGGGTCCTCTCGCCCTCCCAGATCTCCGAGGGTAGAATTGTTGACTTTTAACATTCCAGATATTAAGTCCTGCTGGCTGTTAGAACTCACGCAGTCTGTCCCCTCCACTTTTGCAAGCCAGACGCAGGGGCTATGCCTTACTGGGCGGGCTGCCCCTCCACCACACCAGCCCCATCCCACCAGTCCGTGTAGCGCACACCGCCTCTCCGCCCTTCCTACCCTCTTCCGTGGGCCTCTTGTCTATGCTTGGCTCCAGAGAGTCCGTTCTGCTCGTCTTCTGGCGGTTTTGTGGCTTGTTTAGGCAGGTGTGGGTGGAATCCAAGCGATCAGCAGGACAAGGTGAGCCCAGCATCCTCCTACGCTGCCATCTTCTCCTCCCTTTCACTTCTGTATGTTTTAAAAGAAATTCCATTAAATAGTGTGAGCCTCTGAATTGTATTTAATAATGAAAGACAAAACAAAGTATCTCCCTTCAGGTTTTTTATTTCATAACTCCTTTCCTTGTCTAGCAGTAGGGAAGTTTTATTCTGGTTAAAGACTCAACTTTTATGAAAATAATGATTATGAATGAAAATGTTTAAATATGATCTGGAAGATAAAGTTGGGTATTTAAAATATGTGAAAATGCCAGTGGTGTTTGTTACATATTTTTAAAACCTGAATCATATCTTACTGGTTTGAAACACTTCATGGGATTTGGCAGAAGTTGTTTTTAATGTTTATTTCGAGAGAGAGCGCGAGCGAGGGAGGGACAAAGAGAGAGGGAGACCCAGAATCTAAAGCTGACTTCAGGCTCTGAGCTGTCAGCACAGAGCTCGATGCAAGGCTTGAACTCATGAACCATGAGATCATGACCTAAGCCAAAGTCCAACACTTAATCAACTAAGCCACCGAGGTGCCTCTGGCAGAAATGTTTAACATGTGTGTTCTGGAATTTTTAGTTATTTTATGGAAATGATAAAAGTTATTTTGAAATAGAACATAAGAATTACATGTGTTAACTTGGAAAGCAAGGAAACCTACATCTATATGCATTAAGTCAAGAAGACAGAAACTACTGCAGGTTTTTCAGTTATTTTATTTTATAGTTAGCTGTTCTGAGAAAACTTGCTTAGTGCTTGCTTGTTTGTTTTAATGGCTAAAAGAAATGTTTAGAATAGTTGGTTTCATTTTTTTCCAGTATATTACCCTAGGTATGCAGTGACAAAGTCACTGATATTCCCTGGTCTGAAGTAGACCAGGACCTTTTTTAAAGTTTGTACTGAGTTCTCTCTCTCTCTCTCTCTCTCTCTGTATATGTGTGTGTGTGTGTGTGTGTGTGTGTGTGTGTGTGTATACACACATATACATACAGAAAAGTGCACATATTGTAGGAGTGAACCTCAATGATTTTTACCAAGTGAATATCCCTGTCCCTTGCATCCAGATAAAGAAACAGATCACCTGGCACCCCATTAGGCTGTCTCCTGCTTCCCCAAAAGGTAGTACATTGTCTTAACTTCTTACAGCATATGCTAGTCTTGTCTGCTGTGATTTCATATAAAAGGGATAATACAGTATGTGTACTTTCATGACTGACTACTTTAACTTAACATTGTTTGTATAATTCATCCATATCGTTGCATGTAGTTGTAGACAGCCATCATCATTGCTCTAAGTATCCCTATTATGTGAATATACCCCAATGTATCCTTCTGTTGTTACTGAAGATTTGAGTAATATCCAGGTTTCAGCGACCACAAGTAGTATGTTGTGAACATGTTATTCTGTGTCTTTTGGTAAACATTTGTACACATTTATGATGAGCATATGCCTAGAGAAATGGAGCTCTGGGACCATAGAGGTGGCCTAAGTTCACTTTCAGTAGAAACAGCCAGCTAGGCTCCTAAAGAGTTTGTGCCAAGTTTACAGCTCCAGAAGCTGTGTCTGAGAATTCTGGTTGTTGTCCATCCTCATCAACACTTGGTATTTTCTCTTTCCTTTCTGTATTTTCTGTTTTTATTACTTTCTAAAATTTTATTGTATCTTTTCACTAATCTCTGCACCCAATGTGGGGCTCAGACTCAGAACCCTAAGATGAAGAGTCTCACGCTTTATCACCTGAGTCCGTCAGGAGCCCCTATTTCTGTACTTTCTAAATGGGTTGGGTGATTATTGAAAGGTATCTCATTATGGTTTTAATTTGTATTTCCTTGATGGATTTTCGTCGGTTTAACGGCCCTTTGTGTCCCCTCAAAGAGAGGTTTTTTAAGGCAGAGGAATGTTTTCAAAAGTGATAGATGGGCAGGGAAAGGGATGAGTAGATATGACATGGAATCAGGGAGCTGCCCCTGCCTCTGTCCTAGAGAGCACTCCCAGTTAAGCTGAGGCACTGCTTCCGAAACGGAGCTTCCTCACCTGCTGCTATGAGTACCTGCATATGCTGGAGTCTACACCCTCTTGGTAGTTGACTTTCTGCTACTTTGAGAGTTGAAAACAGAAGGATTTTTTCCTCACTTTTGCCTTTTAAATTCCTACCAGTGCCTCCCGTTTGAGGGACCTATCAGGAAACCAGGCCAGAGAATCTGCAAGTGTCCTTTTCAGCACACCACCTTTCCCTCAGAGCAAAGAAAAAAGCTTGGGCAGTCAGAAAGTAAACTGCATCCTGACTATGTCGATCCCAGTGCTCTTTACCTTAGCCCTCTAAATATTAAGGAGCAAGGGGAGGTTTGTAAGGATGGTAGCCATAGCAATCTGCATATCAATGTGCACCAACATTTTCAGGCAAATATTTAACCAATAGATTTCATGTGTGTAAGCCTTTTATAAAGTGCTCTGGAGAAATAAAAAGTAAAGTACTTGCCCTCATACCTTTATAACTTCTTAGGGAATAAAGAAAAATACACATGGAACATCGGCGAATAATAAAGAAAATTGGGAGGGTAAATTGTGATAGTAGACAATGAGTCCTGAATGATTTGTCTGAGAGCAGGAGGGAAGAAATGGCAGCTAAAGTAGTTGAGCATGCCATGGGGTTGACTTGATCTCAAAAGGTAAACGCTGTTTGTAGAGGTGAAGGAAAGAAAGAACAGCATTCTGGGCCACAGGAACAATATGAATGGAATAGAGAGCACAGGATTAGGCCGTGGCATCTTTCCAAAACATTAAGATCCTGTCTTATTTTGACCTCAAGTATGCTTTAGAAGAATAACACAGAGTTAACAACCTAAATTTTTATAGCAAGTTTGCTGTGAACTTAGAAACCTGGAAACCACACTGCAGTAGGAATAAGGGAACTAAGATGTTCACTTGAGAGGGTAGAAACCTAAAAGGAATGCCTATGAAGTGTTAGGTAGAAGAGAGTGTAAACTTTTTTAGTCATTTGAAGAGGAAGAGCTTGAATCAATGCACTGCAGTTAGAGGTGCTCAGTTATAAATTCAATGAAAAGGAATTTTTAAAGTTTATTTTGAGATAGGATACACAAGTGGAGGAGGGGCAGAAAGAAAGGGAGAGAGAATTTCAAGCAGGCGCCACGCTGTCCATGAGGAGCCTGATGTGGGGTTCAAACTCAGGAACCACAAGACCATGAGCTGAGCTGAAGTCAGAAGCTTAACCAACTGAGCCACACAGGTGCCCCAGTGAAAAAGAATTTTTTGAACAATTGCTATCCAAAAATGAAACCCACTGCTCGTGTAGATGTAATATCTTGAGCCCTGAATTATTCTCACAGAAATTAAGTGACCAAGTATATCAGGGAATTCCTGTAATCAGAACGAAGAGGATGATCACCAAGTCCCTTTTCAAAAAATAGGGGCAGTTGGGGTGGCATTTATCAAGAAACCTGAAAGCCGGTTAGTTTACACTTTAAAAACTGATACAATTAGTTTTTCCTACCTGTCTACTTTGTGCCAGGTGCAGTCAAGAGTATGGTGAATAAAATAATTCTGTGTTCTCTAAAACAAATGTGAAGAAACTTTAGTCTTAGAAGTTGCTCCATGAAAAAAAAAAAATGAGTCTGAAGGAAAACAATTTTGAGAAATTCTGTACCCACTTACCTTTTTAATAGTAATTCACAGAATATAAAAGTTTCATGGCTCTGTGATGTCCTTTAATAAATGACTTTGCTTAATCTCTGAATCATGCAGCGTTCTCCAAATTTATCTCAAAAAATAATCTGTTTAAAGTGCATCAACATTCTGGATCTGGTGTTTCTACAGAACTAATTTTGGGGGTACAATTTAATTATAACCACAACTGCTGCCTATGGGTGCCTATGGTTCTAGCAAAGGAAATAGGTAAAACACAATCTGTTTCAACATTGGAGAGGGGCAGAAACTCATTTCTGGAAAAGGTAGTACATACCTAGAACCTATAGGATAGGTTATATTACTGGGAAAGAGGATGGGAAAAGAGTGTTTGAGACCTAGGAAACTCCAAATGTGAGGGGCTACTTGTGATTATGATACACTCTTGAACAGCATGGCACATTTTTAAGAAATGCTTAATATGGAATATATATTTAATGTATATTTAACACAGATTTGTTTTGTGTCTCACATTTTTTTGTAAGCCCACTACAAAGGTTATTGACACACAGAAATAATGGCCCAAATGTGGGAAAGAAATGTGGGGGCGCTCTGGTCAGAAACCTTTGCTAGAATGGTCTAACATGAACCTCTTCTCTGTTTAAATGTTTTTAGTCACTGAAAACACTCTTATCTCATGATGTATTTTTTCCTCCTTATAGTAAGATGAAATCCACCTTTCTGGAACTTTCACCTGCCCCAGGTCTGCATTCTTGAGTTGCAGAGAAAGAACTCTGGGCTTTATTACTGTGGGAGTACCAGAGTCATTGTCTATTGGTGATGGAATTTAAAATAAGGATCTATTTAATGGAGTTTTCAGTTGCTCTGCACATTAATTTTAATACCAGACACTTCACCGCTTTTAATATGTGAAATATATCTGTATGTCTTAAAGTTTTCTTAAGACTACAATATAAATACTGAGTTTTATAGAACCTGTATTTATCAAGGGAGTATTTTGGGGATTTGGTTTCAGCATCGTTTTGTAAAAATGTTAGATCTTAGGAATATTTTCATAATTCAGCAGGGTGTGCCATGTTAATGGACATGAGCAGCAGGATCCTTGGACCACATACGAGAATTACTCCTCAGAGTGCTTGTAATTTCAATTCCAGAGCCTAATGATAGCTGTAATCCATTTGTTTGTCTTCTCTTTTTGAAAGTGATTCACAGCAGCCCACTGATTTTGGAAATCTATTTCTTTTGCTCAATTCGAAGTTGGTAGTCAAAATTTAAATTAAAGTGGTATTGGAAAAAGACATGGTAGGGATTGAAAAAAAGGAATGGATAGAAAAATATTTTCTATGAGCAAAAGATGCTTTTAAAAACCACTTAAATCACTCAGGGACAAATTAGAATTTTCTTTCTTCTTTTTCGTCTCAGGCTTCAGTGTTTAGAATTCTAAAGTTGAAGGAAAATATATTCTTCTCTTGGTTGAAATTAAATGGTTTTAAATTACTCAATAACTTCTAATTCTAGTTTAAACATGAGATATATGCAATATATCTTCACACGTTGTATGTATGTGGTATAATTGGTATTTCAAAATTAATATGTATAAAACTTTTCTTTAAATGAGTTAAAATTACTTTGGCTCAACTTTTAACAGAATTCAAATTTTAGATATGCTCTAATTCCATTGGAACAAATTCCATGATTTTATAAAATGAGGAAACTGAGTCGAGTAAAGGTTAAATAATTAATATTAGAATTAGACGTGGAAAGGTCTTGAGTATTTTCACTCTATATGGTTGGTGTGCTTTTTTTTTTTTTTACTTACTAAGAGACAAATAGTGTTACAACAAATGTAAAATTGTTTTGATTATTCAAATAGTGATGGGAGTCTTACTTTAATAAATATGGTTCAGTTCAAGAAAAAAGAGAAATCAGAATATGAAAATAAAACTTGAATAAACCTAAATCACATATGGTGTGATACTCATATTTCTAATCTTCATTTTTTTTTTTTTTTTTTTTTGTCATCAGGGAAATCATCTTTTGGGATCTTATGAAGAACTTCTTATGGTAAGAACATATAATCAACCAAATTTTTATAAAAATGATCATAACATGTTTATTGCATGACATTCTCTGTGTTTTCAGATACAATGTCCAATAAACAAAGGGCTGAGAAAAAGTAGATTGCTCGTCTTTACATTCTTTTTTCCCATTAACCTGATTTATTCATTTATTGACTTATTGATTTGAAACATAACCTGGTTTGTTTTATTATAGTACCTATCACCACCAGATTGTTAATTTGTTTATACCTTTGTTGACTGTCTTTATCACTAGAAGGTACTTCCAGGGGTGCTAAAATGCTTACTTACTGACAAACATCTGACCTATACTAGAATTTTGTTGAATGGATGGCTTATACCAATATAATGATCACCTATTATGTACCAGTCACTGAGCTAGATTGCTTCAAAGAAACATTTCCATTTATCCTGATAGTAAACCTAAGAGGTAGGTATTAGCTCCATTTTATAGTCAAGGAAGTCTGAGAGCAAGAAAATTATTTGCTCTAGGTTGTTATTATTAAGAAGGTGCTGGAACTTGAAGTTTCATTTAGCAATGTCAGATATCAAACTCTTATGGAGTAGATAGCCTGAAACTCAAAATTTGAAAATTATGTAAAGGAGAAAATGAACAGGAAACTTACACAAAGTCCAGAAACAATGTTTAAACACAAATTCCATTTCAGAAAACCTCACGGATCACTGATCCTGGGATATCTGCATGTGATCCTGGATAACTGATTCCCTAGTTCCAACTTATTCATGCATATTTGACACATGTCTAGCAAAATGAATAAAATTTTTGAAATGGAATATAAGCTAGTTTTAATTATTTAGGTGCTTATTAACCACTTGATTCCATATTTGTCTTGTAAATAATAGAAACATTGGTAGACCGAGAGGGTATTATACCAAGTAAAATAAGTCAGAGAAAGACAAATACTATATAATTTCACTAATATGGGTAATCTAAAAAACAAAACAAATGAATAACAAACTGAAAAAATGGATAAATGGACAAAACATCAACTAACAAAGATTCTTAAATAGATAGAACAAAGTGATGGTTGCCAGAGGGGAGGTCGATGGCAGTAAAACTGATGTTGAAAGAGAGTGATATCCCTGAGTAGAGTGAAACCAAGAATTAGCTAAATCAAGGCAAGATGGAGATATAGAGTAAGTTAAAAGTAAATTAAATAGTTGCTTTTTATTGATGTGTGTAAGCATCCTTACTCTTGTTGTTGTTGTTGTTGTTGTTGTTGTTGTTGTTATGGTTAATGCTGGTATATCTCTGAAATTAGTAATCTTGCTTAGTGTATCTAAGAAACATATGGTTTCCCCATCATGTTCTCTTCCTTTTGAAATTTTTGTGGATTGAAATAAACCTTTGGTTTATTTACTACCTGTATGTATTGAAATGAGTGCCAGGTTTACATTCATAGATCAACTTGTAAAGGATTGGAAGCATAGTGTTTTCCTTAAGGACTAAGGACACCCGTCTAATTTGCTGGGCTATGGCACACCAAAGTGCCAGGGTATGTTTTATAGCATTTGTTACTAATCTAATAATCTGCATTCCTCTGATGAGGTGTACATGCTGGCCTGGTACCTTACCTCCACTCATCTAACCTTAAACCCTGAGGAAAAACCCCAATATTTTGCAAGATAACCATGTGGGAAGGAGATTGTTCTGAGTAACCCAAAAGTATCGTCAAATGTGTATTTATGTACAGAGATTGTGTGTGTATATGTATTTATATGTGCATGTATGTATATGACTACAAATAGTAAACTACTGCTGTATCATACAAAACTTGTAGAGTTGAAGGTCAAGACGGGGAGACTAAAAAAAGACTACATTTGCTGAGTTTTAAGGAATTATTAAGGAATCCTTTAAGATTCACATTCAAAAATTTGAAAAGAAACCAGTCTTCTCTCTTCTTTGTTCCATTCTCTCTTCTCCCCTCCTCTCCCTTCCACTCCCTCTCTCTCCCTAATATGTATGTACATGACCAGAAAGTAAATGTTTGAACTTGTGAATATGGAAATTTTATTGTCATTTACATGAAATTAGAATGTTGGAAGAATCACCTCCTATAAATTGGTATCTCTAAGATTTGTAAGATCTTTGAGAGAGTGATTGAAGTAGAAACTAAAATCTTCAAGAAATGAAGAGGAATAACACGAGGGATAGGAGCTAACTCTCAAGAGTGGTATGCGGTAATATCTGATGACATGATTCAAAGCTAGAGTAATTCAGAGAGAAGGAAGAGGGAATAATCTAGAACTGGAGATGAGCTGTAAAGAGAACGAACACTTGTCCCAGTACAGTCTCAAGCGTGTGAGGAAGGACGGGGTAAAACAAAATGATCCATTGGGAAAACACTTTTCTCAGAGAAGATCCAGGGCTCCTTTGAGCAAGATGAGGAAGGGAACATTCAGAGTCAAGTGTCAAGATCCTGGGGACTTTGAAGATGATGCATTGTGAATTGCACAGAACACAGTGGGCAAGTTTTAGGAACTGTGGAAAGCTGAGAGAGGGGGAATAAACAGGAGCTGTGCAGAGTCTAAAGGGGTGAAAGTGTGGGAATTGAGAACAATGCCAGGAGGTTTTGATGATGATCTGAAAGAAGCCAGAACAGAGGGTGTGGGGGTAGTGGTCTTATAGAAGGGAGAAGTGGTGAGAACCTTTTTGTGTCTGGGGTACCCTGTGTACTACTTGTGAAGGCAGTGGGAAGCAGGAAAAGTCCAGTACTGTACCCATGCACCTCTCTTTTGACCATAGTTGTGGAAGCTTTTGACATCTGCTGAAGGGTTGGTTCTCTCTTAATCTGGGAGCGAAATGTTAGAATTTTGCAGTAAATTTCTAGTTCATATAATACTTATTTTTGAAGTGAGTAATAAAAAAAATTACTTATATTCTGACCAGGCCAATTGTAATTTCTTGAGATTACGTGGGAAGAGATGGTGGGCATTATCTCAGGGTTTCCCACAAAATTTTACATTGAATAGGAATCTTGTTTAGATCAATCTCAAATTATTTTTCCTTATTTTCCCAAATTATTTTGCATTAAGCAATAGGTGGTTATGTTTAAAAGCTATCCCTTTTGTATTTAATTTCTCCCTTGACTTGATTAAGCTCAACAATTTTTCACTGCAAGATTTCTCTCACCAGGAGGTCTTTCACAGCTCTCCTTGTTATCCTTCCTCTTCTTTTGGTTGTCTGGTAATGAAATCATCATCCTATCTTTTACAGCATCACAGGCTGATAACAGCACGAACACAGTCAGGGGATTCTTGCTCTCATTAAGCTTTTAATTTCTTTATTGACTTTAAATTTGAGAGGCTTTTTTTAATAACGAGAAAGAAACATGTTTGTATGTTGGGTTAATAGCATTGTATTAAGTAGACTGTAGATGATATTTTGGGGGGGGGGGGAGGATAAGCTTTTCTCTTATCCTAATCAGAAATGAGATGTTTTCCATTTCTGAACTCCTTGTTTTTAAAGGAGACCTTCCACCATATGAATTACACTATAAACATTGCACTACTTTCTAGGAGATTTTAATACTTCCTAGAAAGGTTTTAAGAAGCCAGTGACTCTTAGGTGAAGCTCTCTAAACACCATTTTAGCTGATTTGTCTATGTTTTTAAAATGCAGTGAACAAGTATTTATTGAACACCTCCATTGTGCTATGCACTCTTCTAAGCAATGAGCATCATTGGTGCTTCACGGACAAAAAAATGTGGTTGCTCTCAAAGAACCTATATTATAGTAGCAGAGATACACAATGAACAGGTAAACTGATTTAAATAATGTTCTTAAATTGTCAATAGTTATATGAAACATGAAAAAAATTAAGCAGGATTACATGATGGAGTGTCTGGTGGGATGGAGGGTGGGAACGCCCAAGAAGGTGGTTAGAGAAGGTTTCTCTGCACAGCTGATAATTCAGCCAAAAGAATTATTTATTACATTTAATCTTTTTCTCACTAGGTTTGGAAAACTGATTACATCTGCATATTGAATTAGGGTAGCATATCAGTATTTGGCATTGAAACTAATGGGAAGAAATAAAGATTTATTTTAAATAGTAAATAACTTACATAAAAGGATACAATCAAATATATTTACTTTTATTTGAGGTTCTTGAAATAATTAGAGCCTTGCCATAAAGGGGAAAAATGAAACAGGTAAACGTGCACAAAACCTGGATGTAACTCCACTGTGGGTAATATTCTATAGCTCTCCAACTAGTTGACACTAGTCACATGTGACTACTGAACATTTGAAGCAAGGCTTGTATCTCACACTGAGATGTGCGGTAACATAATCTATTTCAAAGACCTAGTACAACAAAATATGTATATATGTATGTATATACATTACAGGTTGAAATATAATATTTGGACATATTAGGTTTAATTACATATATAATTAAAAATTATATATAATTGTACATATTTAATATATAAATATATAAATAAGTATATACACATATAGAATTAATTGATTTTACTGGCTTCTTTTTACTTTTTAAAATGTGGCTACTAGCAAATTTAAAATTCTTTTTTGTGGTCACATTTTATTTCTATTGGTCAACACTGTTCCATAGAATTGCTAGTATTGCAGAGAATTTACAGCCTAGTCGTTTAGGTGAATTAAATGTTCGTGAAAGATGGCATATTTTCCAATTTACATGACAAAATCCAAGTAGAATTTATTTAAGACAAAATAATACTGAGGTTATATTATAACCAATGTCTATTAATGTTTGGAAATAATGTGCTAAAACAGAGTAATCTTTGAAATCTAGTGATTTTTATATGCTTTTAGGAAAAAGAGCATTCTAATTTGTTGGGAGACATAGATTGTCGTCTAGAATACCTAGCTACATTGTCTAAGTTAAATGGATAATTTTTCAGTCTTCATGACCATGTACAGTCTGCACTAAAAGTTAGCTGTATTTTTTAGGGACCACCTTTGGGTATAAATAAGTGTTAGCTTTCATAAATGAAGCGATTCTAACTGGAAATTGCATTGATAGTTTTCATCTCATCCAAATATCTTTGCACACAGACTTGGCCTAAGTAATTCAAGCAGTCATACCATCAGAAAAACATGTTCTCTAGATTGAAATAGTTCTGATGAGAAAGAGGTTATCTTCTCTTGTCACTTGTTTGCTTGCTTGCTTGCTTGCTTGCTTGTTTTACACAGTCATTCCCCATGCTTGTAAGGCCTATTTTAAAGGCAAAAATACTCAGAATAAAATATTATACCTGTTCACAATGACCAGTTTAAGGTAAATAGAAAAGACAGACCCAGTTTTAAAGTCTTTAAGCACATAAAGTTTCTATAGAGTTCTTGACTTGACAGAGCACGATACTACCCAGTATGGTAAATATTTTTTTAGAATTTCCAAATGCTAGGGTTCTTCCAGGCCAAGTGGAATCCTCTTTAATAGTGACTAACTGCTTATTTGAGAATAAGCTCTTGTGATGGAGATTTTTCCTGAAGGATTACCTGTTTTTTATTCCATACATAGGGGAATCTCTTGTTGGTGTTGCTGAAATTTCTAGTCTTTGCATAGTGATCACTGTAATTGCCTAACAGTTACTCTAATACTTAGTGACCTAAAGCAACAGTTTTGTGAGCCTCACTGATTCTATGAGCTAAAATTTTAAGGCAGTCTGGAGCACCTGGATGGCTCAGTTGGTTAAGCGTCTGACTTCAGCTCAAGTCATGATACCATGGTTCATGGGTTTGAGCCCCGCCTCGGGCTGTGTGCTGACAGCTCCAAGCCTGGATCCTGCTTCAGATTCTGTGTCTCACTCTTTCTTTGCCCTTGTCCTGCTTATGCTCTGTCTTTCTCAAAAACAAATAAACATCAAAAAACAATGGAAAAAATTTTAGGGAGGCCATAGCAGACATAGATTTTCACTGTTTAGTGATGACGGGGTCCTGAGCTGGAGAGACTTCACACTTGCAGGTGAATGTACAGTTTCACCTGGAGTTGTCTTAATTCACAAATATGGCAGTTCATTTCCAATATTAGCTTGGACCTTAACCTGGATTCTCAAATGGTGCATCTACCTGTGGTGCTTTCATGGGTCTTAGGCTTCCTCATAGCATAGCTTCTTCAGATTGGTTAGATCCTTACATGTCATTTCAGAGTTGTGCAAATGAGTGTTAGGGTGAACAAGACAGAAACTGCACTGGTTTCTGTGACTTAGCTACAGAAATCTTACAGTGTCTCTGCTGCCCCTTGTATTTGTTGCAAGCAAATTACAAACCCACCCAGACTCAAGGGAAGGTGGGAGCATAGACTTTATCTCCTGATGGAAGACGTATCAGAGAACTTGCACGCATGTTTTGAAACCTTCAAATACTGGGGGACCAGTCTCTCTTCAGAATGAGTAATAGGCGCCTAGGTGGCTCTGTCGGTTTAGCGCCCAACTTCATCCCAGATCAGGCTCTCATGGTTAGTGGGTTTGAGCCCCACATCGGGCTCTGTGCTGACAGCTCAGAGCCTGGAGCCTGCTTTATATACTGTGTCTCCATCTCTCTCTGCCCCTCCCTCCCCCACCCCCCCCCCCCAAAAATGAATGAAAAAAAGGTTAAATAAATGAGTCTTGAAAGATAATTACAGAATTGCAAGGCAGGTTCTAACGAAACAGCTGTTTTTCTGGTAGTCTAATACAGATAATTAGATGATTTTTATTAATGGGTATTGGGGGTGGTAGGAGAAAAGTTCTTTGATCCATTAAGAAATTAACAGGTAACTAATTTTTTGGAAACTTGAAAAGATTTGGAATTTAAACTTTCAGCAACAAATCTTTTTTTGATTTATCTATAATAACTTTCATTTTCCTCAAACTTTATCTTTTTTAATTCTGAAAATAAATGCATTAGTCTCATTTTTTGAATAAATATTATATGCGTATACATAATAGAAAATTAAACCCTCCTGAATGAGACTGTGATCTTTGGATAATCATTACTTCTTTCATTCCTTAAGCTTTTGAAACTGATTTAGGATTATATGCTTTCTTATTTTTAAAATAATCACTCTCTGAAATGATCTTTGAAATACTGTGTGCTCATCTGTTGCTTTCATGCACATATAAGATGCATCTCTAATTACTCCTGCAGAATATTCCAGTGGGTACAAATACATGGACCCTACTTTTATGGAATTTACATTTTTAGTGGAAAGATACATAGAATAAATAAATATGTAAGTGACAAAAAACATCAGGAAGTCATAAGTTTTATGGGGAAAGAAAAATAGGGTAAAAACAAAAGAGAGAGCAAGTATAACAAGATAATGTGACAGGACTGGAGAGAAGGTGCAATTTTGACTTATTAGAGCATCAGGGAAGATCTCAATGGAATTACAATATCTGAACTGGAACTTAAGTGATGGGATAGTTGCAGATTTGTGAAAAGTCTGGGAGCTAGTGGCGATGGTATTGGTTGATTTTATGTGTTAACTGAGCTATAGAATGCAAACAGCTGGGAAAACATTATATCTGGGTGGTCAGTGAGGGTATTTGTGGAAGAGATTAGCATTTCATTCAGGAGACTGAATAAAGACGTGTGCCCTCACCAATGTGAGTAGACCTCATCCAATCTGTTGAGGGCCTGAATAGAACCAAAAGACAAAGGCAGGGCAAATTCACTCTTTCTCTTGAGCTTGGATATTCATCTTTTCCTGTGTTCAAATATCCGAGCCCCTGGTACAAGGGCCTTTGGACATGGATTGAATTATACCAATTTGTGGAGGGAAGATTATGGGACTTTTAGATCTCTGCAACTGCATGAGTCAATTCCTATAGTAAATCTCCCTCCCTTCCTTATCTTTCTAATCTGTGTGTCTACATCCTGTTAGTTCTCTTTTTCTAGAGAACCCTGGCTAATACAGGGATGATTTCAAGTAGAACAGCCTTACCAATCATTTACTACCTCCGTCTGTGTGTGTGTGTGTGTGTGTGTGTGTGTGTGTGTGTCTAAATTCCAATCTCAGAGAAAGCTTGATGCTACTCAAACATGAATAGGGTTCATACCTTAACACTTATTCCCCTTTGCCTTCCTCTACTTCTTTTCAGAAAAAAAAAGACAAAAATCAATAACAACAAAAGGAAAACAACTTCTCTTTTAAGATCCAAGTTAGTTAACTACTTGCCTTTTTCTCACCTTACAAAAAGTCACTTTCCCTTCTGTCTTTTCACATCATATCGTGTTGTTGGTATTTGTGTGTTCTTTTGTTGTTGTTGTTTGATTTTATCACTAAATGGTAATACATTTGTTTTTCTGTTTTTTAGTTTTGTGGGTTTTTGTTTTGTTTTGAGGGGGGGTGCTTGTGCCCACCTCAAGTTTTTGGCACATAATAAACTAAAAACAAACTAACAAAAGTGTTTCTTTAATGTAGTTTTGAATCCAAAACCCATTTTCTTTTAACGTTACGAGATTGCTGTTTGACAGTAAACATTTGACCATATGTTGTTTTTGGGTCTTTATCAGCCCACCAGAGTGACATGATGGGGAAAAAACCCTGATAATTCACCTGGGACAATTTTAGAACTTGAAAGAAAGTTTAATGAATTGACTATATTTTTTAGTCAGTGATGAAAAACAACCCCCGAATGAGAGGATTGATATTTGTTGTAGGAGATTTGCAGCTTTTCTTTTTTTTCAACGTTTTTTGTTTTTTTTTTTTTTTTTAATTTATTTTTGGGACAGAGAGAGACAGAGCATGAACGGGGGAGGGGCAGAGAGAGAGGGAGACACAGAATCGGAAACAGGCTCCAGGCTCCGAGCCATCAGCCCAGAGCCTGACGCGGGGCTCGAACTCGCGGACCACGAGATCGTGACCTGGCTGAAGTCGGACGCTCGACCGACTGCGCCACCCAGGCGCCCCGATTTGCAGCTTTTCTAACACATTCTACCAACTAATCCCCTCCTGTTAAGTGGAAATGTGTTTTCAGTGTCCTGTTATCTGAAGAACTACTCCTAGTGATTCTTTGGTAATTATAGGTTAGCTTGTCTATTAAGAACTGTGAACTAAAAATAACAAGTTGTGATAAAGCCTTAAGTGTGCATTCTCATACAAGAAAAAAAAACAGGGGAGGAAACATACTTTCTTCCCTTTGTTTTCATAAAACTCTTGCATCCTAGTTTTTCTCCTGTCTCTCTTCATCTGATTTTTAATTTTTAAAATGTATTTTGTTTAACTGCTTTGGGTTCTCTTCTTATTTAACTATGCTTCTCACCTCAAGTTCAAAGTTTATTTGATTATTTTCTCTCTAAATTATTGCTACTGAATACTGTATTGTTATTTTCGTTTACAAATCAGAGGAGTGATGACAGGAACAACTGAGTTGTTTCTAAAGAAACAGCTCAGAGTTTCTAAAGAAATCCCCATAATTGTCAATTGATAATACTTGTATTTTTGTGAATCTACTGTCTGCACAATAATGTTTTGAAAATATCTGTCTGGATTTTAATTTTTTTTAATGTTTATTTTTTTGAGAGGGAGAGGGACAGAGTGTGAGTGGGGGAGGGGCAGTGAAAGAGGGAGACACAGAATCCAAAGCAGGCTCCAGGCTCTGATCTGTCAGTACAAAGCCTGATGTGGGGTTGAACCCAGGAACCGCGAGATTATGACCTGAGCTGAAGTCAGACACTTAACGGACTGAGCCGCCCAGACATCCCTGGATTTTAATGTTTTATGTCATCCACCTCATTGACAAACTAAGGTTAGTTTCCTGACTGCTCTGTAATGATGTAGTGCTGATACTTCATCCTTGTGATCACTTTTTATTTCCTTTAATTTCACGCTTTTATAAAAGTGCTGTTTATCAATCCTAAAATTTCGAATTCTACTTTTTGAAACATTTTCTCAGCCTTCATCAGTATCTACATTCTTCCCATTGTACCATTAGGGGAGTTGACCACATACAGTTATTATCATATCTCATTGTATGTTGTTAGAGATTTTAAAATATTTGTAAATAATAATGGACATTTCTCAAAAGAAGTAACCATTCTAACTTGAAATTCTTATTACCTAATGCATTGTATATAACAGGTTATACAATAAAGCTTTGTGGCAAATTGATTTTCAGGAGAAAATAGTTTCATGAAATAATGTGGTAGACCAAAATACAAATGGAGAAGATGACTTTTCACATGTTCTGATAAAATATAAATGTTCTCATATTAAACTCCTTTAGTCTTACACTTTGGCATTATAGAGTCCCTGAGTTCCAATAGTCCCACTAAAGCCTGCTTGAAGTAGATAGGTTGTACACAAAGGTAAAGTTTAAATGAATTAATCTTGGATTAAGAATTGTATTCAAAACATGAATTCAGTGCAAACCCCGAAGACTGAAGAGCTACTCTTTGAGAGGTTGTTAATACACAATGAAGATGGTAGCATCATTCTTGTTGAGTTGATGACCTTCTTAATTACGTGTTGACACATGTATTCAACTGAAGTTAATAATTTATTGAATTACTGATCAGCCTAGAAATTCTTATTTCAGCTAACAGACTTATGTCGAATGCCACAATTGAAAAGACTGAGAAGCAAAAATGTATGGTGTCCATTACCTCTGTCAGTCAATGGGTTTTCTTATGACTCAACATAATCATTGAGTGTATCTTGACTGCAAGGCTCTGGTGAACACGTATCATATGGTATTTAAATAACAACAAAATACTTGTGACTTTGAGGTGGAGGAAATGCTTAATGTAGTTCATAGAAAGTAACTCAATATCGAGGGTTTTTGACTCTTAGTTGGATCTGCATTTTCTGGTGAAAAGGTTCTTTCAGTTAAGAGGTGTGACTTAGATAATGTCATAAAACTGAAGCAACTGAAGCAAGAGTTAGAGAACGTGTTGCCATGTAATCAGAGAACTGAGAAGATGGGGGCTTGAAGTGGAGAGATAGTACCTTAGCACATTCACAGCAATCTAATTAAGAAGAAAAACGTCCTAGGTGATGATAACTGAGACAGAAATGTGTTTGAAAGCATTAGAAAAATGTAAAAACCAATACTACTCTCCCTAAAAGTCAATTTTTGACAAATACATGCAAACAGGCATTTATGCAATTAATAATTAAGACCAAATACATAAAAGTGACATCTCAACACACACTGGCCTGAATTATGATTGTAATACCCAGAGCAGTATACCATATAGCATAAAGTAGGTGATATAGAGAGAAAATTTGGCCTGATAGCCTGAAAATAATCGTTAGAAAGACCAGTTTGAAGATTTCCAATGCTTAAGGTACTGAGAAATCATATCAGAAACCCACTTTGGGGCTCCTGGGTGGCTCAGGTGACTGATCGTCAGACTCTTGATTTGGCTCAGTTTATGATCCCAGGTTGGTGGGACTGAGCCCCGCATCAGGCTCCATGATGAATGTGGAGGCTGCCTGAGATTCTTTCTCTCTCCAACTGCCCGTCTCCCCAACTTGTGTTCTGTCTCTCTCAAAGAAAAAAGAAAAAAAAAAACAGAAATCTTTTTATCATGACAATAAATATAATTATGCTTTAAGTAAATAACCCCATAAATGAAATAAAATATTATGGAGTTCTGTTATTGCTAAACGATGAGCAATTATCTAATCAATTAGCAGTTCTGATAAAATTCATTCATAAAAAATCCATCTAATAATTGAATAAGAAAGATATTTGTACAGTGTGAACCATCCTTGTCTCTGTTACTATTAAAGCTAAGTTGAAAAGGTCAGGTTAGAATCATCCCTAATGGTATACCAGGGTGGCTCAGTCATTTAAGCATCTAACGCTTGATTTGGGCTCAGGTCATGATCTCGCGGTTCGTGAGATCAAGCCCCAAGTCAGACTCCGTGCTGTTCTCAGCGTGTGCTGCTATCAGCACAGAGCCTGCTTGGGTCTCTCTATTCCCTCTCTCTCTGCCCCTCCCCCACTCAAGCTCTTTGTCTCTCTCTTTCTCTCAATAAATAAATAAACTTAAAAGAAAAGGAAGTATCCCTAACAGTTTTGCTTCAGCAAGGTTTGTTTCTGTCCCTGCTCATTATATTTAAACTTAAACCTGTGGAGAATATATGCTGGTGTGAAAATATTTAAAGGAGGAGGCCACTAGACAGGGGTGGCTCTAACGCCTCATTAACCAAACCAAACACTAAGCCAGAGTCAGTGCATTTGAATCCAAGAAAATGAACCCTGAGGCAGCCAGTCACAAACAGCCACCTAGGCTTTCCCAAATCAGACAACTGCTTAAGCTATAACCAGTCAAATAATTGCTTTGCCTCTTTTTCTCCTCTATAACAACTTTGCCCCTAGCTCTGTGGGTGGAATGCTTCCAGCTAGCTCCAGGGTCATTTCCTCCAGGAAACCTTCCATGATGTCCACCAAAGGCATCCCTCTTTGATGCTTCAATATTTTTCTGAGCATGATTGTAACACTGCTTTTACTACATTGCTTGGAAATTATAAATTGTATTTGTGTGTGTTCATCTTTTCTTCCCAACGTGTTTGTAAACATTAAAAGCATGAGAGTTTTGATATGAAATTACTTAAGACCACATAGCACCATTTCAGCCTTCCTTAGCGCTGCTGCCATCTGACTGTGTGACTTAAACTCTCTGAATCTCAATTTCATCTTCTGTACAGGATGATGATGTTAATAGTAATGTTACAATGTTACTTTGAGATGTAAATGAGTTAGCCCATGTGAGAAATGTGATTATACCTTGAATATCTCTCTTTCCATACTGTATCTAAGTCAGTGACAGGCATGTGGAAGGCATCATTTTAATAAATGTTTACAGAGGTAGTGGGTGAATCTTATAGGGAATATTTTGTGAGAAGGAAGGCACCCTGGCTCTATGGTGGGTGGGAAGTGGCTATCTGTGGAGATAAAAAACCTCAGGAAATCCCTGGGGAAGGCAGACCTCCTGGGTACACTCTGAATGATAGCATGGGAAAACCGACTCCCAGGAGACCATGAGGGCGACATTTCTATCCCAGTCCTCATGCTGTGCTAGTCATATCAGAAGGAATTCTCTGAGGACTCCAGCAGGTATGAAGTCTATCCTCCTTCCTTCCCAGCTTCCTGAGGAGGAGCTGACATAAAGAACTGAACCTGGACTTTGTTGTTGTTTTTAAGTTTGTTTATTTATTTATTTTGAGAGAGAAAGAGAGAGGATCCCAAGCAGGCTCCATGCTGTCAGCTCAGAGCCCAACCTGGTGCTTGATTTCTTGAACCGTGAGATCATGCATGACCTGAGCTGAAATCAAGAGTCAGACGCTTCACTGACTGAACCATCCGGGTATCCTGAACCTGGCCTTTTTAAGTCCTGAATGTTTCTAGGCATTTTGTTTCTTCTGCCCAGTTGTAATTTGTCTTTCAATGCTGTGGGAAAAAACTTTGAGTGTTCTCTATATATGCTTTCCAATATAGGATAGCTATTGAGCAGTTAAAATGTGGCTAGTCTGACTAAATAACTGATATTTAAATTCACTTAAGATTTAAATTGTACAGGGCAAGTGTATATAGCAAATAAAAGGTTCTCATCACATGGTAATTTGAAATGTCAACAAACACATTTGTATAGAATTGCACTGTTCAATTTTTTTTTTTTTTTTTTCTGTCTCAAATCTACTCTCTACACAGCGACCAGAGGAGCTGACCAGGTCCCTGACCTGCTTAAAAATTCCTCAATGGGTTTCTATCATTTTCAGGATCAAGTCCCCTGCTATTTGAGTTCTCCAGAATCTGTACTTACCTATTGATGCAGCCACTCCTGTCCTTGCTGTCCACCCCAGACACACTATCCTTTGCTTTGTCCATGCTGTTCCCATTGCCCCAACCACCTTTTCCCCTTGTCCCACTGTTTTCTTTGCCAAGCTTATTCCTACCTGCCCTTGAAGAGTTAGATCAAACACTCTCCTCCAGGAAGTTTCCCCTAAATATCCCTTAGCCTATCCTCTCTACCCCAGGCTGGGTTGTATACCTCCCTCTGGGCTCCCACAGCCTCCCATGGTTGCTCTAATCAGAACATCAATCATGCTAGGTTATAATTATGGATTAATTCTCCTTCCTTTTTTGGATTGCGAGCTTCTAGAAACCACGGACAGTGGTATATTCATTTTTTTCTTTATCTTCGGTGTGAAAAGTAATAAAAGGAAACCTCATTTAGAAAGGAGTCAGGAGGTGGGCAGAGGGCAGAGGGAGCTGTCAAGTTGAGTACTCCTTGTTTCCTGCAGACCTACTGGAAGTGAGGAAAAATGAGAAACAGTCACAACACACTCAATGAAAACCTGTCACAACATACTCAATGAAAATCTGGTATACTTTAAACTCCTAGTTTCGTCCAATGGACTTTATAACAGCATTTCCAACTTTCCCCCTTTTCTCTTTGAGAGAGCATATCTCTCCTTTCCAGGAGGCCTTGTCTGTGGTTTTGCCACAGTTTGCTTGTCTCAGGTTGCAAATCTCTATTCCCAGAGAAACCTGTTTTTATTGGTAAAACAGCTGGAAGTTTTATCTGTTTTTTCAGAAAAATGTTTAATGTTTATTTGTGAGTGTGTGTGTGTGTGAGAGGGAGAGAGAGAAAGAGAGAGAATGAACGGGGGGGGGGGGGCAGAGAGAGGGAGACGCAGAATCTGAAGCAGGATCCAGACTCTGAGCTGTCAGCACAGAGCTCTAAGGGAAGCAGAGCTCCAGATCATGACCTGAGCTGAAGTCAGAGGCTTAACCCACTGAGCCCCTCGGCACCCCTGTCATTTTTATTTTTTAAGTTTAACACTAGCATCTGCACAGAGCCTACTCAGCAATGGAATCAAGGTATGTTTATGTTAATTGTTCAAAAACATGCCAGGTTCTTTATTTACCATAATTATAGTTATAAAATGCATTTTAACCTGTCTCATTTGTGACTTACTGCACTCTTTGTGGTAGGCAGCACTGTTGTTTGGGTTTCTTGGAAAAGGAATCTGAGGCTCAATGTCTCTTTAAGTGATTTGCCCAAGAGTTTGAGTAGAACCTTGGTTCTCAAAGGCCTTTTTTTCCATTTTGTTATACTTCATGAAGCTCCTTTGTCCTCTTCAGCCTTCAGTGACCCCTCCCACACTGAAATTCCTATAGCCCCCACAGCCTTTACCAATCATTAGGATTGATGTGTAAAAGCTTGTGTATATTCATCTTGATAGTTGTAGTGACAAGGCTTGTGAATTTTTAAACTACTCAGCTATGGAGGGCTATTTCTGATGAGTATTTTCATGTAACTTTTTGTAGAGGTTCTTCTGGTGCCCAAACTGTTACGCCCAGAATTCGTGATCCCCAAAGACCACCAGGGAGCCGAGTCCGATGTAAAAGCAAAAGAGCCTTTATTCTAGCTAGCTCGAGCTCAATCCCCTACCTGCACCTACGCAGCGGTGAGTTACCGGGGAGAGAGCGAGTTTCAAAAGCACAAAGGTTTTATTGGGGCCTAGGGGCAGTTGGTGAGGTAATGGCTGTGGCCTCATCCGATTGGCTGGGGAAGGGTCGGAGTCCTGTTAGGCAGGTGAGCGGGAGGTTACTCAAGGGGAGGAGGCGTGGTCAAGGTGAAGGACACAGAACAAGATGGAGTTGGCTGGCATAGGCCCGCCCTTTCATTCCCCCCTTGTCATGTAGCTTACGGACCCAATCGTGGGACCGGCTGCATTTATGGTGACAAGGGGAACAGAGTTTGCAGGTTTACTCAAAGTTCTGGGAACCAAGTGTCCCTGGGTTGGCTCTGGGAGGACTGATTAAGTATTGTCCCTGAGCTGGTGTCTATGATCTGCCAGGTGATGTTTTGAGGGGCATGGGGACTCCCAGCAGCATGAGCAATGACAAGCAGAGTTAACAGCGTTACCAATATTATGTGGGTTGAATGCACTGTAGCTTGAGCTTGAGCGGGTTGTGTTGGTCCCAACTGATGGCCCATCACATGACGAAGTCCTTCCGGATGGAGGAGGGGTCCGCTGACCAAACGTGGGTGTGATGGACCCAGGTTGCAATGCCTTCTACTTTGAGAGCAGTGGGTGTTGTCAGCACCACGATGTAGGGTCCCTTCCAGTGCGGCTCGAGGGTCTCTTGGTGGTGCCTCTTAACATAGACCCAGTCTCCCGGCCTGTACTGGTGAGGTGTCAGGGTTGGGCCGGCCTCGTAGATGGCACGGAGGCGCAGCCAAATGTCCTCATGCGCCTTCTGGAGCCCTCTCAAGGGCTTTTTCTTTCTCAAGGAAAGAAAAAGTTCTTGATCTTTAAACTCAGTAAGAAGTTCAGCTCGAAGGTTGGGAATAACAGGGGGTGGCCTGCCAAACATGATCTCGTAGGGAGCAAAACCCAGAGTGTAAGGAGTGTTTCTAACCCGGTAAAGGGCATACGGTAGGAGAGTCACCCAGTCCCCACCAGTCTCCATGGTTAATTTGGTAAGGGTTTCTTTTAGGGTTCTATTCATTCTTTCTGCTTGTCCTGAGCTCTGGGGCCTGTAAGCACAATGTAATTTCCAGTTTGCCCCCACCGCCTTGGCTACTGCCTGTGTTACCTGCAAGATAAAAGCTGGTCCATTGTCTGATCCTACCATGGCAGGGAAACCATACCTGGGTAAGATGTCTTCTAGTAGCTTCTTAGCCACCGTCTGAGCCGTTTCATGCTTGCTTGGGTATGTCTCCACCCAGCCAGAGAAGGTGTCTGTAAATACTAAAAGATATTTATAACCATACTTTCCTGGTTTGACTTCAGTGAAGTCGACTTCCCATTGGGCTCCCGGTCTGGTGCCTCTGAGCCTGGTTCCTTTTTTATTCGATGTGGCTCTCGCGTTGGTGAGTTGGCAGGTCTTGCAGGCAGATACAACTTGCTGTATTTTGGTGTCCTGTTGGTGAATCTTGATTCCGGCATGTCGGATTAAGTCTTTTAATTTTCGGGCCCCCATGTGAGTAGACCGATGCATGTGCTCTAATATTGAGACTCCGAGCCGGTCTGGCAGCACGAGCTCCTTGTTAGGTGTATACCACCATCCCTTTATCTCCTGGGCCATGGGGAGTTTCTTGATCCACTGTAACTCCTCCTGGGAGTATTTGGGCTGGTCTGGTAAAACTGGGTCTCCCAAGTCTGGTAGTTGTTAAGCCGTTTTCTAGCTCCTAGCGTCAGCGCCTTGGTGAGGGCTATGAGCTCTGCTTGCTGGCCTGACGTTCCGGAGGGTAGAGCCTCCGCCCATACAGTGTCCGTTTCGGTGACCACCGCTGCACCTGCATACCTGTGTCTGTCTCGCACAAAGCTGCTGCCATCAGTGAACCAAGTAGCCTCGGCATCGGGGAGGGTCAGTTGGTCAGGTCCGTCTGGAATCCATGTACTTGTTCCAGGATTCCCACAGTCATGTAGTGGAGCACCTAGGTCAGGGTCGGGCAGCAGGGTTGCAGGCTTGAGGGCTGCACTGGGGTGGAACCACACTCGTGGAGGTGAGTAGGTGGCTCTGGTAATGAGTCATATGTGTGTTGCTCATCCATCTATCCAGAGGCTGTTTTAGGACCCCTTCAATGGCGTGTGGGGTCGTGATCCAGATCTCCTGTCCTAGGGTCAGTTTGTCTGCGTCCTTGACTAGGAGTGCTGTCGCCGCAATAATTCTTAGGCATGGTGGTCAGCTGGCAGCCACTGGGTGTAGTTTCTTGGACAGGTAAGCCACTGGGCGGTTCCAGGGGCCTAAGGCTTGAGTTAGAACCCCTTTTGCTATTCCCTTATGTTTGTCTACAAAGAGGTGGAAGGGCTTCATAATGTCTGGTAGGCCCAGGGCTGAGGCACTTAAGAGGGCCTTTTTTAACTGATTAAAGGCAGTTTCTTCTTTTTCAGCCCATTTAAATGTTTTCTTGTCTTTAGTAGCTTCATATAGGGGCCTGGCGATCTCAGCAAAACCTGGAACCCAGAGGCGGCAGTAGCCGGCTGATCCTAAAAATTCCATTGCTTCACTTCGGGAGGTGGGAGTAGGGATCTTTAGGACAGTTTCTTTTCTGGCATCTGATAACCGCCGCTGTCCACCCTCCAGGATATATCCCAGGTAACTTACCCTCTCCCTGCATATCTGAGCCTTCTTCGTGGATGCCCAGTACCCTAAGGCCCCCAGAGTAGCCAGCAGGTCCTGGGTCCCTCGCTCGCAGTCTTTGGCCGTGTCGGCAGCAATCAGGATGTCATCTACGTACTGTAGAAGGGTGAGGCCAGGGTGCTCCCTTCTGTACTCACCCAGGCCCTCGTGTAGTGCCTCGTCGAAGATGGTGGGTGAATTTTTGAATCCCTGAGGTAGCCGTGTCCAGGTGAGCTGCCCACTGTAGCCCTCCTCCGGATCATGCCACTCGAAGGCGAACAAGGGTTGGCTCTGGGGTGCCAGCGGCAGACTGAAGAAGGCATCCTTTAAATCTAGTACAGTATACCAGACCCTGGAGGGCGCCAAGGAGCTCAAGAGAGTATATGGGTTGGGAACAGTTGGGTGTATGTCCGCGACCCTCTTATTTACTTCCCAGAGATCTTGTACCGGTCAGTAGTCATTTGTGTGAGGCTTTTTGACCGGCAGTAGGGGTGTGTTCCAGGCAGACTGGCAAGGAACTAGTACCCCTAGGCTTCGTAGTCTCCGGATGTGTGTCTGGATCCCCTTCTGGGCCTCCTGAGACATGGGGTATTATTTGATCCTTACCGGACTCTGTCCTGGCTTGACCTCTACCAGGACCGGGGTCCTGTGAGCGGCTAGTCCCATCCCCCCTGTCTCTGCCCAAACCGAGGGGAATTCTTGTAGCCATCTGTCTATATTATCCTCTCTCGGGAGCGCCTCCTGGTGGAGGAGGTATTCATCCTCCAGTTTCATGGTCAGGACCTGGATGGGGTGGCCCTTGCCATCGGTGACCTGAGGCCCCCCCTTGTCTGAAAGTTATCTGAGCTCCAATCTTGGTCAGTAAGTCCTGTCCTAACAGTGGGTAGGGGCATTCTGGTATTACCATAAAGGAGTAGGATAACCGTCCCGTCCCCAAATCTACCGTTCTTCGGGTAGTCCATGAATACTGGCTCATACTAGTTGGCCCTTGTACCCAGGACTTCTTGCTGGCTAGTTTTCCTTGTGGGGTGTGGAGGACCGAATGTTGTGCTCTGGTGTCGACAAGGAAGTCGACAGGGGTCCCCTCCACTTTAAGAGTTACCCTGGGTTTGGGGAGAGGGTCCGAACCCCGACTCCCCTAATCACTTAGTTCATCTAGCTCTAGGACTTTTATTCCATCAGTCTTGCTTCCCTTCCCGCGGGCCCTTTTCGGACAATCTCGGGCCCAATGCCCTATCTCCTTGCAGTATGCACACTGATCTTTCTGCAGCCTCTGCTTCCCCCCCTTGGTGGTTCCTTTACCTTTTCTTGCGTCGTCTGCCAGCTGCCGGAGATGGTGGTCTCGTTCCTCGGGGAACTCAGCAGTGGTAGCTTGTAGTATTCTGGCCAGGTCTCGAGTCTGCTTACTGCTGGCAGCCGCCATGGCGCGAGCCTGCTTGTCCTCAGGAGGCTCCCGGTTATTATATACCTTTTTGGCTACCACCGGTAAGTCCTGCAGACTTTTTTCTCCTAGTCTACCTATTTTCTGTAATTTTCTCCTAATGTCTATGGCCGATTGGTTTACAAAGGCCATGATAACAGCTGCCTTGCTTTCTGGAGCCTCTGGATCCCTGGGGGTATAGGTACGGAATGCCTCCATGATCCATTCTAAAAAGGCAGCCGGAGATTCATCTTTTCCCTGTTGTACATTTCCTACTTTGGCCAAATTGGTTGGCTTTCTAGCAGCCATTCGGAGACCCCCCCCATTAGAGTCTGGAGGTAGACCCGGAGCCTCTCCTTACCTTCTGCCGTGTTGAAATCCCACTGGGGCCGAGTTAAGGGGAAGGAGGCATCTATCTGAGCCTGGTTGGTGGTGGGATTCCCGTCTGCGCCCGGAACTAGTTTTCGGGCCCCATTGAGGATTCTTTCTCTTTCTTCAGTCGTGAACAGGACCTGCAAAGCTTCTGGCAATCGTCCCACGTGGGCTGATGGGTAAAAAGAACAGAGTCTAATAAATCAATAAGCCCTGCCGGTTTCTCGGAAAACTTAGGATTCTGAGCTTTCCAATTGTAGAGGTCACTAGTGGCGAAAGGCCAAAAGTGATGGGGCTGATTCCCCTCTGCGTCTGGGGGTCCGGTGGCTCGCAGGGGCAGAACAGTGGAGTCGGCGGCGGCGGAGGCGGATTGCTCCCTCTGAGCCCTTTGTCTGGTAAAGGGCGGGCTTCCCACTGGAGCCTTTCCACCTCCCGCTCTCGGAATAGCATCTGCCTCCCCCGGAGGGGGAGGATGGTGTTCTTCCGGCATCCTAGAGGGGTTATACAGGGGAGGAAAAATTAATTCTTCTTCAGTCCCCCCTTGTAGGACAGGGTAGAGGGGTGCTGAAGGCTGGGTAAGACTTTTCTTCTTCTTTGTCCCCTGCAAAGCAAGAATGGGTTTTGGCTCCAGAGGGAGTGGGTCTAGGAAAGGCTTACGCCAAGAGGCTGGGTCTTCTACAAGGTCCTGCCAAGTGATAATGTAAGGGAGCTGATCAAGATGGCCCATCTTAGGCCGAGAGATGATACTCCTGACTCGGTGGATGGTAGGGAGTTCGAAGGTCCCCTCTGGTGGCCATCCAACATTGAAAGTTGGCCACTCGCTAGAACAAAAAACCTGCCACCGACCCTTTCGGACTTCCACACTGAGGTTGTTAGCCCTTCCCCTCACATCCTTAAAGTGATTAATCATAATACTTAGAGGAGTAGTCTGAGTCTGTCCCATAACGTCCGTCCAGTAAGTCCAGTACGTCCACAGAACCAAACAGAGAAACACAAAAACAAACAGGGCCCCTAGAAAGTCTTCCAACTCCATGGAAGCAAAACTGACAGCTAGCTTAGACCTTTGAGGGGGTTCCACATCTTTCCAAAAGGGAGGATCGGAACGTCTTCTGAAACTCCCGGCCCGTGGTCCTCCAGTGCGTCCACTTAGACCATGTTGGGCACTACCAGAATTTCAGAAATGAGCTCACACAGAAAAGACGGAACGAACAGACACTCACCGTGGCCAGTCAGGCTCTCCACGTCGGGGTCCTTCGGGGGTCTTGGGGATCCCGGACGAGCCCCCAAATGTTATGCCCAGAATTCGTGATCCCCAAAGACCACCAGGGAGCCAAGTCTGATGCAAAAGCAAAGAGCCCTTATTCAAGCTAGCTCGAGCTCAATCCCCTACCTGCACCGACGCAGCGGTGAGATACCGGGAAGAGAGAGCGAGTTTCAAAAGCACAAAGGTTTTATTGGGGTCTAGGGGCAGTTGGTGAGGTAATGGCTGTGGCCTCATCCGATTGGCTGGGGAAGGGTCGGAGTCCTGTTAGGCAGGTGAGCGGGAGGTTACTCAAGGGGAGGAGGCGTGGTCAAGGTGAAGGACAGAGAACAAGATGGGAGTTGGCTGGCTTAGGCCCACCCTTTCAAAACCTTATTCCTGATTTCAGTGTAGCTCTAAGCCTGTTACTAGCTCAAATGCTTTCTGGTCCATCTGCTTTTCTGCCTCAAGGCTTTCTTTCAAATCCTAGTAGAATGCTTAGCCTTGGGCAAGCATAATCAGGAAATGTTAATGAGTTCCAGCTGGGGGATTGAGATAACCTTCAAATAATGGGGATGGAAATTAAGAGGCAAATGACCCAGTCTCCTTGCTGTTTGGTGGTGCAAAGCTGAGGCACCTTCTACATGGTTTTCAGAGGGTCTCCAGTAAAATCAAGCCCAATTATCTAGTAAAGCTATCAGCTCAATATCACACCCTTTTCTTGGCTTTTCCACTTTCCCCTCTTTCATTCTGTCTCCCTCCCATCTGTTTTTGGAGCTTACTTCCCAAACAAATTACCAGCAACCAAGTCCTGGCCTCAGATTTTGCTTTTGGGGAACCCAACTGAAGACATTACTTAGCTATACAGGAGTTTCTTTAGAGATAATGTTTTGCCCTAGGAGTTTTGTGCTCTAGCCTCCTGGACTTCTTTGAGTGTCACTGCTGTTCCCTACACTCTGCCTTGCTCATGCTGCTCCCTCTGCCTGGCACAGTCTTCCTTTCCTTTGCCTGGCTGACAGCTATTCATTCTTCAAGACTCAGCTAGGGTATCCACTCCTCTTTAGGATTTTCGTTGTTTTACTCCTGCCACCTCTAATTGAGAGTTCTCTCTGTGATTCGGCAGCACTTCAAACACTAGTTAACCTCTACCAAAGCCATTTTCTCTCCATCTCTCTCTTTTTGTTTCTGTGACTACATCTTTTTGTTCAGTAAAGAAATGTATGGAGTGTCCACTCTCTGGTGGGCTAACATCCTAGAATAAGTTGAAGTCCAGGCTGGAGGTGGTGTCTCTATGAGGTATATAAAGCCATAATCTCTTCCTTTCTCTGTGAGACCTTTGAAGAGAAGGGGCCTAGAATGGTAGTTGTTAAAAAATTAAGTGCTCAATAAAACTGGTAGGATGTGCAGGAGTGAACTTAGGATTCATTTTTCATTCCACAAACATTTACTTTTATGAAGCACTTACCTTGTGTCAAGCACTATGCTGTGGTATGGAGTATACCTAGATGAAGTGTCAGACCCCAGGCATCAAAGAGCTCACTCCACCCTTAAGTGAGGAAGAGAGAAGTAAATAATGCATAAAACATTGTCAGCATCAGGCCAGGGACACACAGGTGACTGTGGGAGGATAAAGCAGCTCAGAAAAGGGTAATGTTTAGCTTGGTCTTAGAAGATAGTGTCGATTCACCAGGGGGAGATGGGAAAATACATCCTAAGTATACTGAGAAATACAGCAGTAAAGTCTAGGGTTAGGGCTGGTGCAGTTGTAGAGGGGCAAGGAGCCAGAACTCTTTGGGCCTCTTCGAGTTTGGTATCGGTGGGCACAGAACTATTGATTCCTCGGTGCATTTCAGTTGAAGAAATAGGTTACCCAGCACCTCGACCAGAACCAGGCAGGCCAGGAGGAGATGTGTTGGGAAATCAGGAAATCTGTCTCAAGTCCCAAATTGAGCTTCAACCACAGTAAAGCCAGTCCTTACATGTCTGGGGTGGGCAGGAAGAACCCCTCAGTGCAGCAGAGCGCCATCCCAGCACAATGGGTCCCCAGAGGTGGCTGAGCATGCTCAGTTGCCAGGACTCGAATGCCCAGGAGCAAAATGAGAAGTGCTGGGGACTCCTAGCCCTGTGGGCACCTGGACCCAAGAGGACTGGGGCCATGGGGGGCGGGGCCTCAGGCGACTGCTCCCTCCCAGCCCACCTACCACCTCCCCGCCAGGCCCTCCACGTGCCTGCAGCTAGCACGTGGACCACCAGTTGCTCTATCAGCCATTGTTCCCAGTCTTCCTGAGGAAGGTATGTCACCCCGAGGATCCTATTGCCCACTCCCCACTGCCCCACGATTTTTGCGTGGGCTTAGAAGTGGAGGGACAACAAAACATGGCGGAGTAGAGCCAGAGGGCACCTGAGGCAGGTCTGTGGGCGCGGTCGTTCAGGGGAAAGCGCTGAAGCAGCTGGGCAGTCCTGGGTCTGTGGGGAGAGGGGACTTGGGCATGGCCCTACTCCTGAGGAGGCGTCCCTGTGTGTTTGTGTGGTGGGGCTGGGACCTCAGGGTCAGGGGTCAAGGGAAGTCATACAACTCTGAATGGTGGGAAGGGACCTCAGAGTCCCAGAGAAGGCGCAGGGATGTATGTGCGAGTGTGCCCACTCCTGAGTGAGCATGAGCCCAGAAAGTGCTGGGGCTCCAGGGAAGATACAGGACTCCAATCCTGAGGGGTGCTTGTGATGGGGCTGATCATAGGAGTGGGCTTAGTCATGGAGCGGGGTACACAGACTTGTGGGAACATGGGAGGGCTCCCTAAAGGGACATGGTTTGATAGAGTCTCTAATTGTGAGGAGGCAGGTATCTGTGAGGCGAGTGTTACTGTAATATCAGGCAGTGCCATGGAAAGGGGGTATACACTGAATATTTGTGTTTTGGGGAAGTACAGTGCCTTAGTTTCCGCCCAGGCCACCCAGAAAGTATACAAATCCTTCTGTGGGTTCTGATAAAGACAAGAGGCTTGAGGGGGCACTCAGAGCCCCAGTCCTTCAGAACCTTGCCATCTGATGCTGGAGCCTGAGTTTGAGTATATATGGGATCAGTGATCTTGAAGGTCATTCAGAATCACAAAGGAGTTCATGTCCATCTACATGTGGGTAGAAGATAGTCTTTAAGGTGCAGGAGACTGCTGGGAAGGAGAGACCCAGGTTCCTTTTCCTGAGGGGCCCCCAGTTGTGGGTTTGACTGGACTTGGAGAGTAGTGACCTAAGTGTCTCACAGCGTCAGGGAAAAGAGCAAGGGCTTTCACAGTCTTGTGTATATGGGAGGGAGTTTGTACCTGAAAGGGGCTGTGGACTGGAGAACTGAAGCTTCAACACAAGTGATATCTGTGTGTGTGTGTGTGTGTGTGTGTGTGTAGTAAAGAAGTGGCTTTAGGGATATGTGTGGTGGTGAGTGATGGAAGTGGTATACACAATCTTGTATCCGTGTCCTGATTAGGTATTTTGGTTTTAAGAATGACCCACTTAAATTATCCAGCCCTTGGCACTGGGGAAGGAAGGGTATGGATACTAAATATGGTTATACTAAGACCATATAATGACTGGAACTGGAGCTGAATGAAGCCATTGAGAATGAATGGTTCAAGAGACTGTTATCTCTCAAGACCTGCCTGGTTTCTCTTTGTTTCATCCATCAAGTAGTTCCTCTAGTCTTTTACAGTTTACACTTTCTCATAACTTGAACATGCTCCTTCCTTTATTCATTCGTCTGCTCAACAAATATTTATTGAGGGCCAACTCTATGTCACATACCAACTCAGGCACTGGAAACTCTCTGCTTGTGATTTTCTTACCCTTTTTTTTTTCTTTCTTCCCCCTTACCCCCAGTCCCCAGACTTACTGGCTTTACATATATTATACATTCTATGCATTATTTTATTGGTTATTGCCTGTTTACTTCCACTAGAATGTAGGCTTCATGAAGGGAAGGGTTTTTTGTGTTTCTCAATCCCATATGTTTAGAGCTATACATGGTGTATAGTAGGTTTTTATTAAATATTTGTTGAATAAATAACTAAATGATCTGATAAAGTCCAGTTGTTCAAGAAACTTTCTGTGAGGAAGTGATATTATGAGATGAGATATAATAAGGATTAATTAAGTGAAGAGAAGGACGAGGAGTAGTCCAGGCAGAGGGAAACCATGTGCAAAGATCCTAAGGTAGCAGGAAATATAATCTATTATGTTTAAGGAACTGAAAAAAAGACAAATATGGCTGCATGTAGGGCAACAGAAGAGGGAAAGAAGCTGAAACATATCTTTGCAGGTCTTGACTACTATGATATGTATTTTCACCAAACATCTTAAGAATAGTAGGAAGCCATTGGTGGACTCTTCAGCAGGAACATGACATGATTAGAATCATAAAAAAATATAACTGGTTACAGTATGGAAAGTACACAAGATATTAGAATGGATATAGGTATACCTGTTAAAAGGTAGCAGTGGAGATGGAGAGAAGGAATTGAGAAATATTTAAGAGATAAAATTAATAGGATTTTAGTAAAAGATGGGGATAAAGGAAAAGGAGGTATCCGGGCATGCTTCTAATTTTCTAATTCGTGATCTGGTTACTTGTTGGGGCCATTATGGAGGTAAGGAGCACTGGAAGGGATCTTGGCTATGTTTGAGAGGGAAGATCATGAGTTTGGTTTGGGACATATGGTGTCGGAGGTATCATTTATCGTTGAGCCATCCAGAGAAGTGAGAGATGGACAAGGCAGTTGAATGTGTAAGACAAGTCTGAGCTAACATGAAGATAATTAGTGAAGTCAAAAGTGTGGATGAAATTGCATAGAGGGACAGTGGGGTGTGGAGATTAGAGGCTTGGGATTAAGTGTTGAATAGCTGCAATTTTTCAGTGCTTTCCAAAGAGAATGAGGAGAATGGTCTTGAACATATGGAATGCTGCCAAATGATATAAAAATGAAGACTGAAAGACTAGATTCAGCAACAGTCTTAGCATCGTTGGTTACAATGATGAGAGAAAAATTGATGAAGGTAGGAGCCAAACCATATAAATTCTGAATTACGATTGATGGGCTTAGTCCTTGTTTCTTAATTCAGATTCCCAAGAGAGAGAAACTAGTAGACATGCATCATATTTTCACCGGATCATATCATAGATTTCAAGCCAGTGTAGGATTGACTGTTTTTGGATTAGATGTCCAGCTATTGCTGACTGGAGTCACCTGGTTTAAAACATGTCCATCTGGTGAGTTTTCATCTCAGTAGCAATAGCTAACATTTCTGGAGTGTTTACTATGTTCCAGATATTGTGCTAAGAGCTTTATATATTTTAATGTATGTCAGCATCATAACTAATTTCTAAGGTATTATCACTACTGTTTGAAGCAGTTTTGGCACAGAGAAGTTAAGCAACTTCCTCAAGATCTGCAAATAAGTGTAAGATTATACATGTTTGGGGCTTATTTTAAGTTTATTTATTTTGAGATAGCACACATGTGGGGAAAGAGCAGAGAGGGAGAGAGAATCCCAAGGAGGCTCCACACCACCAGTGCATATCTCTGTGGGGCATGAACCCGAGAACCAGGGGACCATGACCTGAGCCAAAGTCAGACACTTAACCAACTGAGCCAACCAGGCACCCCTGTTTGGGGCTTATTTTAACATTATCCAGATTCATTATTTGGCTTTCTCTTTATATTGCAATATTCTATATAATGAAGCAATAATAGCCATGATGAAATCCCTGTCCTACAGGAAACGTCATTCTAAGGTAAGCATATGTTAGCAAGGTAATGTGGAAAGAACTGGAATTCAGATCTTTGTTTAAAATCTGTTCCTGTAAGCTATTAGATGAGAACCATGGACTCCATTTTCTGATCTATAGTTTCCTCATCTATAAAATGGGGGTGATATCTTCAGGATAGTTGTGAATTCTAGAAATAATATATCTGAAGTGCACGAAAAATGATATTTTCTTAGTACCCCCTGAAGATTGAATGTCAAAAAATTAAGATGTATTACCTATACATATAAAAGCCAGCTCTAAGCATACAGTGATGAATTTAAGACATTCTTTTTTACCTCCTTTTTTTCCATTGGTATAATGTATTTACTGTTACAAGAAAGGCAGACACCAAGTTTAGGAGCATGTGGAATTGTTACGTGAACTAAATGTCATGGAATAGGTCTGTATATGAGATGGATTTTGAGGAATTTCTTGGAGTGAAGGGATAGTTAATTTTTTTTTCCAAGCATATAGATATCTCTGTTAGAAGGTCATATTTGCAAAAGGAATTTTCTTTAAAATATTATATATTTTTTAAATGTATGTATGTATGTGTGTATGTATGTATGTATGTATTACTGTTTATTTATTCTTGAGAGAAAGAGAGAGAGGAAAAAAAAAGAACAAACCGGGAAGGGGCAGAAAGAGAGAGAGAGGGACAGAGGATCTGAAGCAGGCTCTGTAGTAACAACAGACAGCCAGATGTGGGGCTTGAACTCACAGACCACGAGACCATGACCTGAGCTGAAGTGGGAAGCTTAACTGACTGAGCCACCCTGGTGCCCATAAAATATTGTACTTTAAAATGAGAACAAGAATGTTTGAATTTTTCTTCTTCTCCAACAATTTGACTATTAATAATAATAAAACAGAAACCTTATAGCTAACTACATGTAGGAGTATTAGTCTCACCCTAGATTGCACTTGCTTCAGTTTCTCAGATTCTTCTTCCTTGCCAACTGTATAAAAGAAAGTTTTGTGTGAATCCCTGGTCACATTTTGTTCCTGTATTGCCAAGTGTGTTATTTTTGTGGAGGCCCATACCAACCAGAAATTCTAGAATGATGCAGTCCGTTAAGAATGGCCTGTACCTTGGGGTGCCTGGGTGACTCGGTTGGTTAAGCGTCTGACTCTCGGTTCTGGCTCAGGTCATGATCTCATGGTTTTATGAGTTCGAGCCCCATGTCTGCCTCTGTCCTGGCAGCACGGAGCCTGGTTTGGATTCTCTCTCTCTCTCTCCCCCTCCCCTGCTTACTCTGTGTGTGTCTCTCTCTCTTAAAAAAAGGGCCTGTACCTCGATCACTTTGTGAAATAAATGCATATATTTTAAAAAAGTAATTTTATGATACCCGAAATCATCTATAGACAGAATGTTGAAATTTTAAAAGCCTTAGAAATGAGAATAGTGTTCTCATCTTTTGTTAGTACTTGGGCAAAATACTTAAGTCTGTTGTAATTGGGAACAGTAAGATCAACTTCTCAGATGAGAGTTAGAGATAGATTTGGAAAGTGCATAATGTGTTACACCCTACCCTCAAAGAAATGGTAGTTTATTTGGTATCTGCGTGTGTGTGTGTGTGTGTGTGTGTGTGTGTGTGTGTGTGCATGGGTGTGTGTCTTTTCCTAAAGCTTACTAGTAAAATTGTCTTTTAAAGAAGAGGAAATGTACATCTAGAACCCCTTATTCGGAGCTTTGGATGCAAATATATTTCAGAATTTAGATTTTTTTTTTTTTGATTTGGAAAAGTAATACAGCATATGTACGGCTGATTACATAATATCCCCATGGGGTATGGGAGAGTACCTTGTAATCAAACACATTAATATCACATTCACAGTAAATGAATAAGTTATAAATAGTTTCATGTCAATTTAGCTTACATTTCATTGACAAAATAGTTTTGGCACCAAATTTATGAAAAAAAAATGCGGTTTTTAGAGATTTATGGATTTTGTAATTGTGGAAAAGAGAATGTGGATTTACATAATTTTATCCCTTTTTACAAGAAATATTTTCTAAAGCTTAAAATTCTTTTTGTCACCTATATATTTTTCTGTAACATTAGCAAGTATACAGTTTTATTAATGATCAGAAAACACATTTGGTTTCCATGATGCTCCTGGGCTTATTTCTTCTAAGCAACTGATCATGTTGGAGATGTTATAAGGTTTCATTTGGCTTCAGTTTCAGTATCATTGCTCAGTGTTAATTTTTAAAAATCTTTTTGTAAATTTTATTTTTTGTTTTTTAAAATTTACATCCACATTAGTTAGCATTAGTGCAACAATGATTTCAGGAGTAGATTCCTTAGTGCCCCTTACCTATTTAGCCCATCCTCCCTCCCACAACCCCTCCAGTAACCTTCAGTTTGTTCTCCATGAGTGTCTTCTGTTTTGTCCCCCTCCCTGTTTTTGTATTGTTTTTGTTTCCCTTCCCTTATGTTCATCTGTTTTGTGTCTTAAAGTCCTCATATGAGTGAAGTCATAGGATTTTTGTCTTTCTCTGACATATTTCACTTAGCATAATACCCTCCATTTCCATCCACATAGTTGCAAATGGCAAGATTTCATTCTTTTTGATTGCTGAGTAATACTCCATATGTGTGTGTGTATATATATATATATATAGAGAGAGAGAGATCTATATCTATATCTATCTATATAGAATATAGATAGAGAAGAGTAGAAGACTAAAGAGTAGAGACTAAACTAGCAATTAGTATATGCTTGCTACCTAGTAGGCATTCAATTAACATTTGTAGGCCAAATGAATAGAAACATTTTTTATCCATAAATTTTAGGTTAAATGTTACAACTTAGGCTACTAGAAGCTGAGGATGTTAACAGAAATGAAGGGGAAAATGAAGAAATTTTTACATTTCACAAACGATGTCCTAGTTGAATAGGGCTTAAACACAGTTACTATACTGTGGATGGAAGAAGCTCATTACAATCTCATTTGGGAAACTTCTGGGGAAGGTGGCAGAGTAGGAGGATGTTAAGCTTACCATGTCCCATTGATACAACTAGATAACATGCACATGGCTGTATATAACCCAGAAAACAACCTGAAGTCTGGCAGAACAGGCTCCCCAGGGCTATGTGTAGAGAAGAGGCCATATCAAAGAAGGTTGGAAAGACAGAAACGTGATTGGGAGGCAAATGGATCTACAGGAGGGGAAGGATGCTACAGGTGCAGGAAGGAGAAAGAAACAGATTCTCCTAGCATATCCCAGGGGTGGAGTATCTACACGAGGAAGATGAATCCTCATAACATTTGGCTTTGAAAACCAGAGAGGCTGAATCTATGAGATCTTACAATCAATGGGGCTTAACACCTGGAACTTTAAAAATCAGTGTGCTCAGCTTTGGGACAGACAGGAGGGCTAGAGGAAACTGAATCCCTGCCCTTAAAAAAGATAGGGGAATAAACAGCTCCTTACAGACGTAGCATAGAAGCAGCATTTTGAAAAAAAAAAAAATGCCTAAGGTATATAGGAGAGAGATTCGTTTAATAATCTCCGAATGTATGCTGAAGGGGCAGGGATTCCTGGGAGACTTCTCCAGGAACAAAGGAGCTGGTGGGTGCCTTTTCCATCTTTGCCTCCCAGATGAGACACAGGGACATCTGCAGGAACCAGCATGATACCATTACTCTCTACCTAACTTGTTAATGGAATGCCCTGCCTCTGAATTCTCCTGTGGTCACACCTCCTCGAGCCAGGCCTTGGTTCCAGGCCTCCTCACATAGAAAATCCATACAAACTTTGCAAACGCCATATACACCACCACCTCCAACCTTGCCTTGGTCCCTGGTTGCTGGAGGTCCCCTCTCACAGTGGACTGTGTTAGAGTCCTTGCTGGTACAGGGTGCCCCACTGCTTTATTCTCCTGCAGACCTGCTCCCTCCAAATCGCTCTTGGCTGGAGCCCATCCAGAATGGTGCCACAAGCCTGGCAGTGTATAAGAGCCTTGACATTGACTCTTTTCTTGGGGAGAGGACACACACACCAGTCTGACTATGGTCCCGGCAGTGGGCTGGGGACAGACATTTGTTCTGAGTGCAGATCCCACCCATCAGTGAAGCTCCTCAGGGGATAACACAGGGAAAATGACCTATAGTTGGTTCTATTGCATCTCTGGCAAATGCCTGGTCTGATTCAACTCAAGCCTAAGATGGCCCCAGATTGGTTCACTAACAACACAAGGACCAAACACTGGCTACAAAAGGCAAAGAAAGCCATGCAGATGACTGGAGTAAAGGCAAATGCAGCTCAGCCACAACAGCTGGGCACATGCAGTAGACCTAGGAGACCACCTTGAGCACCAGATTCTAGTGAACAGGGGATATTGCATTGCAGGGCACTGTAATGCCCTTCATAAGACCACTACTTTCAAGAACAGGAGACATGACTTAACTTTTCTAAGACATAGAAACAGACACAGAGAGTTAGACAAAATGAAGAGGCAGAGCAGTATGTCCCAAATGAAAGAATAGGACAAAATCATAGCAAGAGACCTAAACCAAATGGAGATATGTAATATGCCTGATAGAGAAATTAAACTAATGGTCATAAAGATACTGGATTTGAGAAGAGTGGAGGAGCTAAGTGAGACCCTTAACAAAGAGATAGAAAACATTAAAAAAAAAACAATTAGAGATGCAGAGCTCAATAACTGAAATTAAAAGTAAGACTAGATGGAGTAAATAGTAGACTAGAGAAGGTAGAAGAACGGGTCAGCAACCTGGAGGTCAAGGTATCAGAAAGCAGTCAAGTTCCACAAGAGAGAAAAATTAATAACAATGAAAATAGACTCTGGAAACTCAGTAACACCATCAAGCATAATAATACTTGCATTATAGGAATCCCAAAATGAGAAGAGAGATATGAGGCAGAACATTTATTTGAAGAAATTATAACTGAAAATGTCCCAAATCTGGTAAGGAAACAGAAATTCAGGTCCAGGAGGCACGGAGAGCTACCAATAGAATCAGCCCAAGGATGTCCACGTTGAGACACATTAATAATTAAAATGGCAAAAAGTATTGATAAAGAGAGAATTTTATCTTATTTTTTTTAATTTTTTTTAACGTTTATTTATTTTTGAGACAGAGAGAGACAGAGCATGAACAGGGGAGGGGCAGAGAGAGAGGGAGACACAGAATCTGAAACAGGCTCCAGGCTCTGAGCGGTCAGCACAGAGCCCGACGCGGGGCTCGAACTCATGGACCATGAGATCATGACCTGAGCCGAAGTTGGACGCTTAACCGACCAAGCCACCCAGGCATCCCAAATTTTAAAAACACTAAGAGAAAAGAAAAGTATCATATACAAGAAAATCTTGTATCACCTGAATTTTTTTTTTTTTTTTTTGGCAGAAACATTGCAGGTCCGGAGGGAGTGGCATGACATGGCAAGTACAAAAAGAAAAACCTGTAGAGAAGTATACTCTATCTAGGAAGGCTACAATTCTGAATAGGGGAGATAAATTTTCCTAGACAAACAAAATTGAAAAGAAATTCATCACCACTAAACCACTTCTACAAAAAAAAGTTAAAGAGGACTCTTTGAGTGGAAAGGAAAGAAAGACCAGGGGTACGGAAAGGAAAGGACTGGAATGTAGGAGTAAGAAAAGTAGGAAGCTCAAACGCATAAAAAGAAGCCTAGCTATAAAAATCAGTTGAGGGATTCACAAAATAAAAGGATGTAAAGTATCTGACATCTACCTAAAATATGAGTGGGGAAAAGAGTAAAGAATGTGTTCCTATGTAAGCGACTATCAACTTAATGTAGATTGCTATATGTGGGAGATGTTACATACATATATAATGGTAACCACAAATCAAAGTCTAGTAATAGATATGCAAAGAATGAAGAGAAAGGAATCCCAGTGTATCACTAAAGAAAACCACAAAACTTTGGGATGAAAGAACATGAGAAGAAAGAAACAGAGGACTACAAACAGAAATGCAGAACAAATAACAAAATGGTAATAAGTTACATACCTATGTATAATTCCTTTGAGTGTAAATGGACTAAATGCTCCAGTCAAAAGACATAGGGTGCTGAAATGGAGAAAAAAGCAAGACCCATCATATGCTGCCCATAAGAGACTCACTTTAGATCTAAAGACACATGTAGATTGAAAGTGGAGGATTGGAGAAGCATTGATCATACAAATGGGAGTGAAAAGAAAGTTGAGGTAGCAATACTTCTGTCAGAGCAAAGACGGTAACACAAGACAAAGGAGGACACTACATAATCATCATGGGAACAATCTAAGGAGAAAATAGAACCATTGTAAATATGTATGCACCCATCATGGCAGCACACAAATACATAAGGCAGGTAATAACAAACATAAAAGAAGTAATCAATAGTAATACAATAATAAAGACTTTCATACACCACTTACATGAATGGATAGATCATCCAAATAGAAAATGAAAGAGGAAACAGTGGCTTTGAATGACACATTGGACCAGATGGATCTAACAGATATATTCAGAACATGCCATCCAAAAACAGCAGAATACACATAGTTTTCATGTGCACGTGGAACATTCTCCAGAATAGGTCACATATTAGGCCACAAAACAAGTCTCAACAAATTCAAAAAGATCGAAATCATACAGTGCATCTTTTCCGATCACAACACTGTGACACTAGAAATCAATCGCAAATAAAAAAGTCTTGAAAGAACACAAATACATGGAGGTTAAATAGCATGCTGCTAAACAATAAATGGGTTAACCAAGAAATCCAAGAAGAAACAAACAAAAAAAAAAATACATGGAGACAAATGAAAATGAAAAGACGGTGCTCCAAAATCTTTGGAATGCAGCAGAAGTGGTTCTAAGGGAATTTTATACCAATACAGGCCTACCTCAAGAAACAAGAAAAATCTCAAATAAACAAGCCAACCTTATACCTAAAGCATCTAGTAGAAGAAGACCAGACAAAACCCAAATCCAGCAGAAGGAAAGAAATAATAATGATTAGAGCAGAAATAAATGATATAGAAACTATAAAACAAAACAAAACAAAAAAAAAAAAAAAAAAAAAAAGAACATCAATGAAACCAGAAACTGCTTCTTTGGAAAGAACAAAATTGATAAGCCTTTAGCTGGACTTATCCCCATCCCTGAAAAATGAGGACTCAATAAACAAAACAGGAGGGACGCCTAGTTGTCTCAGTTGGGTAAGTGCCAGACTTCACTCAGGTGGTGATCTCTGACTTCGTGAGTTTGAGCCCTGCACCGGTCTCTGTGTGGACTGCTCAGAGCCTGGAGCCTGCTTCACAATCTGTGTCTCCCTCTCTCTCGCATCCCCCCCCCCCAACTCACACTCTGTCTCTCTCTGTATCTCAAAAATAAAGAAAACATTAAATTAAAAAAATAAACAAAACAGGAAATGAAAGAGAAATACCTGATACCACAGAAATATGTGTGGTACAGATTATAAGAGAATATTATGAAAAACTATATGCCAACAAGTTGGGGAACCTAGAAGAAATGGAGAAAGTCTTAGAAATGTATATCCTCCCCAGACTGAATCAGGAAGAAATAGAAAATTTGAACAGACTGATTACCAGCTATAAAATGGAATCATTAATCAAAAAACTCCCAACGAACAAAAGTCCAGGACCAGTAGCCTTCACAGGCGATTTTGCCAAACATTCAAAGATGACTTAAGACCTATTCTTCTCAAACTATTCTGAGAAATAGAGGAGGAGGGAGATTCCAGATTCCTTCTATGAGGCCAGCATTATTCTGATACCAACACCAGCAAAGGACAGTACCAAAAGAGAGAACTAGAGGCCAATATCTCCTGTGAACATAGATGAAAAATCCAGAACAAAAGATTAGCACATCGAATCCAACAATACACTAAAAACTCATTCACCATGATCAAGTGGCATTTATTCCTGGGAGGTAAGGGTGGTCATTATTCGTAAATCAATCAGTGTGATACATCACATCAGTAGGAGAAAGGATAAAAACCATATGATCATTTCAATAGATGTAGAAAAAGCATTTCACAAAGTACAACATTCATTTATGATAAAAACACTCAACGAAGTAGGTTTAAAGGGAACATAACTCAATATAATAAGGCCTTATATGAAAAACTCAGTTAACATCATACTCAGTGGGCGAAAACGGAGAGCTTTCCTCCCAAGGTCAGGAACAAGACAAGGATATCTACTCTCACCATTTTTATTCAACATAGTGCTGGAAGTCCCACACTCAGCAGTCAGAAAAGAGAAAAAAATAAAAATCAGATTGGTAAGAAGGAAGTCAAACTTGCATTGTTTGCAGATGACATGATACTATATATAGAAAACCCTAACGACTCCAGGAAAACAAAACAAAACAAAACAAACCAGGGAACTGAACAATAGATTTGGTAAGTTCACAGGATAAAAAATCAATGTACAGAAATCTGTTGCATTCCTATACACTAATAATGAAGTACCAGAAAGAGAAATTAAGAAAGAAATGCCTTTCACATTTGCACTAAAAATAATAAAATCCTTAGGAATAAACAAAAGAGGGAAAGACCTGTGCTCTGAAAAGTACAGAACATTGATGAAAGAATTTACAGATGACACAAATGAAAAGATATTTCCTGCTCATGGATTAGAAGAACAAATATTGTTAAAATGTCTACACTACCCAAGGCAATTTGCAGATTTAATATGATCTCTATGAAAAGACCTAACAGTATTATTCACAGAACTAGAACCAACAATCCAAAATTTGTTTGGAACCAGATAAGACTCTGAATAGCCAAAGCAGTCTTGAAAAAGGAAAACTGGAGGTGCCACAGTCTCCAATATTAAGGTATAGTACTACAAAGCTATAGTAATCAAAATAGTTGTGGTACTGGCACAAAAATAGATACAAAGATCAATGGAGTGGATGGAAAGCCTAGATATAAACTCCTGAACGAAAAAGCAGACTTTTAACTGTACATAATAAACTAACAGTTATCAGAGGAAGGTGGATGGGGGGATGGGTGAAATATATGAAAGGGATTAAGTGAATGCTTATCAAGGGGTATCAGTCTTCTCAAGGGGTGCCTTTGTGGCTCAGTCTGACTTTGGCTCAGGTCGGGATCTCATGGCTTATGGGTTTGAGCCCTGCATCAGGCTCTGTGCTGACAGCTCATAGTTTAGAGCCTGCTTCATATTCTGTGTCTCCTTCTCTCTCTGTTCCCCTCCCTCAAAATTAAACAATTAAAAAAAATTAAAGGGTACATTTATCATGATAAGCACTGAGTAATGTATAGAATTGTTGAATCACTATATTGTACACCTGAAACTAATATAACACTGTATGTTAACTATACTAGAATTAAAATTTTAAGAAAGGAATAATGAAGGTTTTGTCATGTTGAGTGTGAGGTGTGTCAAAATGACCAAGTAGAAATGACTAGTGGATAGCTGAAGCTATAATTCTGATTGCTAATGAGAAGATAGCATGATTTGGGAGTTATTAGTAAGGAAGTAATGTCAAAGTCATGAAAGGGAGATCTCTGAGGGATGGAGAGGACAAGAGCATAAAATCAAGATCCACTAATGAAGAGTTTATGGCATTGTTAGCTCAGTCTAGTTCTTGATGTATACATGGGAAAAACTGAGGCCCAGAAAGAAGAAAACAACTTGATTAAAATTATTCACTAATTCAGTGGAACCAGAGTCCATGTCTCTTCAGTCCCAGCCCATAACCCCCTTTCTTCCACTAATACTTATTTCAACCAATTTAGGTGTTCTGCAACAGAGGACTAGAGCTGCTCATGTGAAATTGACACTTGAAATGGAAACCAAAATCATGTACAGGAAGAGAATATTGACTTCCTTACTTTTACTCACTTTTGCCCAGAAATTCTTAGGTTCATCTTAGAAGGCCTGGCCTCTGGGGATCAGGGGACTGCACATTCCCGTGTGATTACACGTGGGTTTATTTCTCTCTTGGTTTTTTATTTTTTTCCCTGTAAGTTTTGTTGTTGTTGTGTGTGTGTGTGTGTGTGTGTGTGTGTGTGTGTGTGTGTGTGTGTGTGTTCTGGTTTTTGTTTTGCTAATTTTCTTTCTTGGAGGACAGTTTGCTGAAAGACATTTGAAATATTGCTAGGGAATATGTGGCTTATCTTTCAAAACAGTAATTTCCCCTTTTCCTCAGCTGCTGGGGAACCCTGTCCTGAACATACTCACTACTTCCTCTGCCAGGAGATTTGCCTTGACATGCTTCCTAATTCATACTCTGCCTCCTTTAACCTTCTCCCACCAGTGGCAAAGAAATGAAAACTCCCTTTTCACCACTGTTTATTAGTGCCTGTCTACTGTGAATCAGGGTTCAGTTTAATGGAAATGAATTATTTCAGTAGCAAAGTGTGATCAGTATAATTTTACCTGTCTTACAAATAAGGAAACTGAGACACAGATAACGGGTCGTGTGACATGATTATGGTAGATAGAATAAGGATCCTCCAAAGATGTTCATGCCCTACTTCCTAGAACCTGTGAATATGTTACCTTACATGGCAAAAGTGACTTTGCTCCTATATAGTTAAGGATTTTGAGATGAAAAGATTATGCTGGATTATTTAAGTGGGCCCAACATAATCACAGAGGTCCTTAAAAGAGGAAATCTGAAGGGTTAGAGTCAGATGAGACATGGTGATGGAAACAGGTTAAAGAGAGACAGGTTTGAAGATGCCATGCTCCTGGCCTTGAAGATGGAGGAAGAAGCCACAAGCCAAAGAATGCAGATGACTTCTAGAAACTGAAAAGACAAGGGAACAGATTCTCCCCAGAGCCACCAGAAGGAATGTCACACTGCCCACACTTTGAAATTAGAACTCAAAAATTTTAACAATTTTTTAGTGTTTATTTTTGAGAGAGAGAGAGAGAGAGAGAGTGAGCGGGAGGGGGGCAGAGAGAGAGGGATACACAGAGTCTGAAGCAGGCTCCAAGCTCTGAGCTGTCCACATAGAGCCCAATGTGGGGATGGAACTCAGGAACTATGAAATCATGACCTGAGCCAAATTTGGAAGCTTAATCGACTGAGTCACCCAGGTGCCCCTAATTTTTTTTGTTTATTTCAAACAAGTGAGGGAGAGAGAGAGAGAGAGAACATGAGCGGGAGGGGCAGAGAGAGAGGGACACACAGAATCTGATGCAGGCTCCAGGCTCTGAACTGTCAGCACAAAGGCCAAAGCAAGGCTTGAACCCGGGAGCCGTGAGGTCATGATCTGAGCCAAAGCCGGATGCTTAACCATCTGAGCCACCCAGGCACCCCTGAAATTCGAGCTTCTTACCTCTAAAATTGTAACATAACAAATTGGCATTGTTTTAAGCCACTAAGTCTGTGGTAATTTGTTACCAAAGCAAAGGAAGCTGATACATTAAATTTAACAGCAGGTAATTTTGCCAGTGATTTCTGTTTTTCCACATGTAAACAATGCACTCTATAGACATGTAACTGAACCCTATCTTTCATGACATTGTTGACCCCTTCTTTGTGACTCTCTTCCCTTGCATCTCAGATAGTAGACACCCTTAACCTCTTCCTCCTTCTCTGATCATTTTGTCAATTATGGGTTCCATCTTTTATTTATTGTCTTCTAAATATATTTCTCTTTCCTTTCCATCTCCTAGCTTCCCTTTTCTTTACTCCTTTTCATACTGTCCCTAACATTCACCCCTCATCACTCCTACTTTTCCCCTTTATGCTAATGATTCCCAAAGATGTCTCTTCTCTAATCTTTAGGCTCCCTATTCATATCTATCCTTGGAGAACTGAGAACTAAGGCAGAGAAATTTTTAAATACAGCTATAGACCAAAGACCAATAATCTTCAAAGGTACAATAGATATGACCTTTCAATAGGGATGATAAAAGTCAGAAGACTATAGATTGACATATTTTTTTAAAAAAATAACATTTATTTATTTCTAAGAGACAGAGCATAACCAGGGGGAGGGGCAGAGACAGAGGGAGACACAGAATCTGAAGCAGGCTCTATACAGGCCCTGAGCCGTCAGCACAGAGTCTGACGAGGGGCTCGAACTCACAAGCTGTGCTGAAGTCGGCCACTTAACCGACCTAGCCCCCCAGGTGCCCCATTAGGAGGTAACTTTGAATGTTAACTGAAAATGTAGAACCCGATATGATGTGTGTTAACTATGATATTAGTGTTCGGATACCTAGATACATGACAAGAATGAATGATAATGTGAATAAAAATGAACACATGCTCTGTGATGAAACTCCAATGCTTCGTTAATTCTATGATTGTGAAATTTTCATTTAGGACTTTCACCACAACTTCAAAGAGAATTGTAAGTTAACATCATCTTCAATAATTGCGCCAGTCCTGGAGAATTGTGGGTACCTGGACGGGAAATCCCTAACATTTCTGTGACTCAAGCAGTGGTTCATTCCGTATATTGGACTGTGTTAGCAAATCCTACCCCATCCCGCCAAGATAGATATCTCCAGGACTGAGAAAGTGAAAGACCATTGCAGAACTGGAAAGGGTCCCATTTCCAGTTCCATCTTAGAACAGCAATGGGTACATATGGTCATTCCTGCAAAGACAAAGCACTTCCACTCAGAGATCCATTTGGAATTGGACTCTGCAGACATCTACTCTTTGCTCTATATGAATGGTCTTTTAAAAGAAAGTGCTAGGACAATGATTAACACAGAGTTTCTGTTTTGTAAGTTACACCTGCAAGAATGCTAACGTAGGGAGGATGTAGGAACTCTAAGATGAGTTCTGGCCTGTTTTCAGATCAATTCCTTTCTCCTCGTTGGTCAAAACATTTATTATATCCCTGAGGTCTGTTTAAGTTGAATGGGTGAAACATGGTATTCAAGGGGTCTCTAAAACATAGGATGTTGCCTGCAACATTTTGGGTTGTCTACACACATATGCACCTGGGAGAATGAGGGAGAAAGTCTATAACATCTTTCTGATCCTCAAGGGAGAATCGGACTGAGGAATCAATGGTGTGAACGTGCCATGCAGGAGTAGGAGCACCTAAATCACGTTATTCACTCATTTATCAAATTTTCACTGAGTAATGTCTGTTTCATGGTACCTTCACTACTTCAGAAACTGGACTGTTTATGAGCATGACAGTGTCAAATATACAATCTTGTCTTCATAGAACTCCAAATTCTGGTGCAGGCAAGAAAAAAATTCTGACATGAAAACAAACAAGTCATGTGTTTCTGTATTGCATAAGTAATCTGCTGGTAGTCTACAATGAAAAAATGTGCACTGTATAAGATAAAGTTGATTCTAGAAGTTTGAGAGGCTCTATATTTTCACAAAGACTATTATTAAAAATGTTTTATAAAATTCTGAACCTTTGAAAAGGTCTGCCTGTGTTGTAACATAGGTCAGCACTTCATTCCCTCTTTGCTGAATAATATTTCATTGTGCAGATACAGGACAGTTTATTCATGCCTCAGTTGATGAACATTTGCTGCTGTTAGCACTTTGGGGTTATTGTGAATAAAGCTTCTGTGAACATTCATAGACAAGTTTTTGTGTGGACATATCTTTCATTTGTTTAGAAAAGTGCAGTTGCTGGGTCCAAAGTTAAGTCCCTATGTCCCTATTTGAATACCTGCAAGACTGTTTTCCAGTGTGACTACAATTTTCCATTCCACCCAGCCAGGTGAGAGGGTTTCAATTTCTCCATCGTTTCACTGACAGTCTCAGCATGTCTTTTTGGTTATAGCTATACTGTGGCTATGAAAGTATATATGGTGGTTTTGGTTTCTGGGCTTTTGATGACGAGGGTTGTTGGACACGTTTTCCTGTCCTTAATGGTGTTCTGAATACCTTCTGCAGAGAATAATCTTTGGCACTCATTGGTCCATGTTTAAATGGAGTTCCTTGTCTTCTTATAAATGAGCTGTAATGTACACTAACAATGTTTCTCATTAGCTCTATGAACTGTAAAGTTTTCTCTAGAGTGTGGGGTGTCCTTTGAATCACTAAAGTTTTACCTTTTAGTGAGGTCTAATGTATAGATATTGGAGTCCTACTCAAAAGTTATTTAAGCATTATCACATATCCATGTCTGCATTGTGGTTGTAGAAACTAAAGGTCACATGGGAAAGGGGGAAATTTCGAGTATGTTCAGCTTTGGTATAGATCCGATAGATTTCATCAGGGAATATGTCATTTCCCTGACCAAATTTTTAGTTATTACTAATTTTTGTTTGTTCTCATTTCATTTCTAAGACCTAGCTTTGTTTTCTTGATTTTTCTATTGTCTTCCCATTTTTAACTTCATTGAACTTCTACAGTAATTGTTACTTCTTTCTTCTGTTTGCTTTGGGTTTATGTTGTTCTTCTTTTCCTAAGATTATTGTTGCAGATCAGTCTTCTTTCTAATACATACCTTCAGTGCAGTGAATTTCTTCTTAAAAACTGCTTTCACTTCATTTCACACACTTTCAGGAGTTGTATGTTTTCATTTCCATTTAGAGGAAAACGTTTGAAATTTCTCTTCCCGCTGCTGCTGCTTCTTTTTCTTCTCCTTTTTTTTCCTCCTTCTCTCCCTCCTCCTTCTTCATCCAGCGACACTATTTCCTCATGGTTAGGGCAACAAGTACTTTTAAAAGAGAATTCTTTCAATTCCTCTATCCCATCACTGAACAAAATTTGTTATATATTTTCATTATTTATAAACTATCATCAAAATTATTTTTGCAATTATTATATTAAGAAATGAGTCTTTAAATCAGCTTAAAAGAAGAAAAATAAGACCCTAAGGACAATTTTACCTTCATTTCTTCCTTTCTCTAAAACCCTTTCTTTGTGTGGAGTCAAGTTGCTGACATATATGTTATTCTTCCCTCTGAATACCCTCTTTAAGATACCTTGTAAGGAACATGTAATGTTGGCAATTCCAATTTCTATTTATATTAGAAAGACTTTATGTCTGCAGCGGTATTGAAGGAGAAATGTATTTGATTCAGAATTCATCTAATTAATTTTTTCTTTCTACATTTTAATCCCACTGTCTTCCTGCTTGCATGGTTGCTGAAGATAAATCCAGAATAACTCATACTGGTTCTTCTACACATAGGACTTTTCCCCTCTGTCTCCTTTCAAGCTTTTTTTTTTTCCTTTTTGTCTTGATTTACTGCCCTTTGCAAATGCTTTACAAAGGTATTGATCACTTGGTATTTCTCTTGCTCTGACATTCCTGGATCTGTGGTTTCATACATGTTGAATTTGTCAGCGCTAATTGCTTGAAATATTTTCTGTGCCCCTTCCTTCCTTCCTTCCTTCCTTCCTTCCTTCCTTCCTTCCTTCCACATTCCTCACTCCCTCCCATCCTTCCTTTCCTGTTTTCTTTATACAGATGTTACAATTTTTACAATGTCCTATAGTTCCTGGATGTTCCTTTACATTTCCTTCTGTCATTATTTTCTTCTTTAGTTTGTAAAGATTCCAGTGGCATGGCTTCAACTCACAGATCCTTTCTTCATTCCTGTCCCCAGCTATCCATGAGCATATCTAAAGTATTCTTCATTTCTAATATAGTGTTTATTCCCACCGTTTACTTTACATTCGGTAGAATTTCCATCTCTCTGCTCACATGGCTAATTACACCTTTTCCATTGCAGCCATTAAGGTTTTAATTATATGTTAAATCCATAGCCTAATAACTCCCTACTCTCTGTCATAATCTGAATCTGATTATGGTGCTTGCTCTGTCTCTTCAAACTGTTGCCTTTTGACTTTTAATAAGCATTGTAATTTTTTTTTTTTTATTAAAAGCTGAACATAAGGTGTTGGGCAAAACCAACTCAAATAAGTTGGTCTCTAATTGAGTTTTTTATATTCTAGGAGTTAAACTATGTTCTCAGTTCACTGCTAGGATAGATATCCAAGCTACCATTTCCTTTGTTTTTTGTTTGTTTGTTTGTTTGTTTGTTTGAAGGATTTTTGCTGTTATTTATTTTGTCTCTCCTGTGTGCTTTGGGTTTCCTTTGATACATCTTCAATAACATCTGAGACTTGGAGTTCTTCAGGTAAAATCCCCTTTTGATACAGGATTTTTAAAATCCCTATTCATGCAGCAGAAATGTATAGGGGAGGGGGCGTATTGTTCTATGATGAGACCTCAGTCTTTCAGTGAGCCTGTGTCCTTGGGACTTGACAGTGACAGTGCTTCTCAGAATCCTCCTTCCCATGGGGTGAGAGAATTCAAGAGGTAGTTGAGTCCCTTCTTCTGCATGGAAACTGGAGTGACTAGATTTGGGCATTCCCTTTCCCCAGGCCACTTATGCTCCTGTCGCACCCAAGGTGATTGCTCTGCTGAGACACTTTCTTTGAATGAAGGCTTCCTTAAAGAGAACAGAGGCCACTGGGTGTGTTTTGGAATGGTTGATTCTCTTCTCCCTGGTCCAAAGTTTGAAGGATTTTTCTTTGACTTTCACCTTGAGAATGTGGAGGGGTACTGGAGGTAAACCATGGAAGTGTGGAGGCCCCACCCTCTGGGCCCCTGGAAATTTGCTCTTCGCAGCTTGTGCACACTGAGCCTTCAGAAATTCATCATTCAGAGTGGAAGTGTTGCAGCCCAGATCCCTGCTCCTGCAGAAGCCTCTGCTCCTGAATCTCTGACTCTTCTGTATTCACCTATTCTCCAATTATTCTCCAATAATTCTCCAATTATTACAATGATAGTTTGCCCTGTGAGATCAGTTCTCTGTAAATTTTAGGAATTATTTATTTTCAGGTTGTTCTGCATTTCTCTTGTGGTGAGCACGGGAGTGATGATGTCTCAGCTACATACATATCAGACCACAAATTAGAAGTATTTCTTCTTTTTTATTAAAAACCTGACTAATTTTAGTTTGGTTCCTGCTCGAATGGCTCCCTTTCATCCCTAAAGTTGCAGAAAGGAGGAGAGGAACAGAGAGAGTCCTGATATTCAAATCAGGATGCCACAAATCGCATGGGCATATGTGGCAGGCTAGAATCAACGTTTTCCTTCTTTTCCCTGGCAAGAATGCTTCCCACCAGGCCCACAGTATGTAGATGAAAAGTGTACATAGGTGATATGCCTAGGACTTTCAAGCAACAATGTTTAAAAAATGAAACTGTTACATAGAGGAGGCTTTTAGTCTTGGACTCTTGGGTAATTTAATGTGGACTCCTGGTGACAGCTAGTAATGGTAGAAGAGATCCGTCAGAGTAGTGTTTTAGTGGTAGCAATTTCAACAAGCATGGATGACTGTCCTTGTTTATTCCTCCCTTGCGCTTTTGGTATATTCCAAGTGTTTTCCTTAGACTCCAACCACACTTTTAAAACTCAGGTGTCCATCCTAACCATCAAGGATTGCTACTTTCTCTAATCCATTAGTTGAGTCTCAGGAAATTTGAATCAGGTCTTTCTCTCATGTTGCCCCTCATGATTTTCCACACTTGATCTACAGAGCACACTCACAGGAGAATTCTGCAGATGAACAAGAGGCAGGCTTTATGACAAATATGGAGAAGTTACGAGGGTCCCGGGAAGAACACAGGCAGAGGGCAGGAGTGCAATATAGGCCGCGGGAGAGTTCCAGATCCAGGACTGTGAGAAAAGGGAACCTGGTTCTCTGTCTACTATGCTGAGGGCTCCAACGACAAAAATTGAACAGTAGCCTCAAACCACCCACTTCCAAGCATGCTGTGCTGTGGGCCTCTAGTTTGCTCCAGGGCCACAGAGGTCAGTGGTAGAGATGCATTTCAAATGGAAACAAGGCTCACCTGTGGTCCAGCCTGGGAGGAAGGTGGACATTGGAAAATTCTAAGGGCAGGAAAATTCTAAGGGAGCACAACTCCTGGGGCTCTCTTCTCCTAGAATACAGTGCATATGTCTCCTGGATTCCTGCCCCCCAGGTCCCTTATGGGCAACCACAGCACTCCTTCGAAGTTCAGCAGCTGCTGGTGGAATGATAGCCCAGGATTTCATGGCCTTGTATAGATTAGATTGAGGTTCCTCGGGGAATGTGCTCAGGATATCCTTCAGGGTCTACAGGGATTATGGCATTAATCTTGTCTCCTCTTTGTGGTCACAAGCCCTGGCAGCATCCCAGGTTTTGGCTGGGTTTCCTGAATTGCCATGTAAGCTATGCAGAGATGGAGAATGTGTGCCCAGGTTTCCTTACCCTTTTCATGACAAACTCACCACATTTGCATTTGCTCCTCTGGTGACAGCAAACCTGCTTACCCTGCTTTTAATCATAAGTTGAGCGAAGGGGTGCTTCTTGAGAGATGGAGGGAAGAGCTGAATCTAGCATGAAAAGATCCATTCAGGCAGGAAACACACAGTGACGGAACCCAGGTAGATCCCCACTTCCTGAGACAGGTCCAACAAGTTGGGCTCAGCCCTGCTGACTCCTTCACCCCCTCCCTTCTCGGCCATTTGGGACATTTTCTCCAGACTTCGTGCTGCAGTAACATGCTGACACTAAGTGTCCAGAGGGACACTAAGAAAGGGACTGAGGGGTTCTGCAGAGAGGTTACATACAAGCTACATATGCAAGTCATCACTGCCTGCATGAAGCCAGGTATGTCAGCATGGGGATTATAAAAGGATTGAATGGGGAGGGCTCCAAAGCGTTGCTTATGGATGGCGGAAGAGAGTTTGTGCAAGACACGGAGGAGGAGATGAATTACAGGCAGCACGTTGCTCCTTTCTTCTGAATCCTTGCCATCCTTGGAGTTGCCTTCCTTTGGACAGGGCATCAACCATGTTCGGGTAGCTGTTGAAAAGGGCAGGGAAGAGTTAGTGGAGGTGAGAACCTGTGGCCCTCTGCTCTTGGAATGATGGATCCTGGCTAAAGGGTGATGGGTCTTCAGTTCTGAGTCCTCCAGACCTCAAGCCCTTGAAACTTCAGGGGAGGAGTGTGTCTCCTATCTAACACTCATTTGTACCATCTCGGGTTATCTCCATGACCAGGAATGAAGCCTGTGTCATCCTGCCCATCCTCCAGGCGCTCACTGTCCCCATGACTGTGCAGGACTTTGCCTAGGTCCCTCCTTGCAACTCACATTTCGTGTTCCCCTTCCTCCTCCCTTCCCAGATATACTCCATTTCCATTCTTCTGACAACCTCCACAATTATACTGTTCTCAAATATGAGGAAAGATAGGTGATTTCCTGGCACCACTCAAACAATCCCTGATCTCTCCTGTTTGTAGAGTACCTGTCATGCATCTGGGCTGCTGGGTACCTAGAGGGAGAGAGTACTGACAGTATCCACATATCCAGTGTCAATTCTGTCACTGAGATGACTTTCCTAGGGACACACGTTAGCCAAAAACAACCTCAACATTTCCCTTAATCTTATGTTAAGTGAACCTTTGTCAATCATGTCTACCATAGTCAAAAAATCTGGAAACACTCTTTCACGGGGAGATCGATATTGAGCTCTGTTCAAAAGGTAGCTAACGCTGTACTAGAAACTTGTGTACTATTCAACATGGATCCTGTGTTGATATAGAAATGCTTCTTAATTTCTATAGTTATTGTACTATGATTGACTTAAGGAATTTGAATTTGTAGCCTTGAAATCACTGAAACACCTGCCTCGACATTTTATACTGTCCTGGTAGTACAGGACAATGAATGAAAAAAAATTATTCTTAATCAACTTAGTAAATTTCCATGGTACCTTCCTCTGGTACAGTAAGAGGTTGCATCCTGATGTGCAACCAGAAGAGGTCTCCTTTCTTTATGGATGTGGTTGTCCTGGGTGGCACATCTTGTGCTTCATTGCTACAGCAATTTTCTGGGAACTGCAGAGAATCAGAGAGTAAGGTTGGTATCTTGCTAGCAGAAGACCATAGAACAATTCATCATACTTTACCCATAATCAACTTCCCGCTCTCCCTACTCACCAGCTGCCCAACAAATCTCATGCATTCAAAATGGACTTAGGAAGATGTTGAGCTTTGGTTTGCACTGAAAAGGGCCCACAGCCAGGTTTGGTGGGCCAGTCCTGATACTTAGCAGGGACACTAATATAAATGCCAGAAAGCAGAGTCACCACATGTGATGGCCAGGGTTGACATCACAATAAGAATCTACACATACTTGAGAGAGACCGGAGAGGGCTCCATTCCTCAGTTTCCTGTTCTCAGATGTGAATATGTTACTATGCTGTGTTCGTTTGTTTCTGTGATGGGGCTAAAAGTGATGTACTACAAGTGGAACCTTGAGAAAAGTAGCGGTTGGGTACTTCACAATTCACAAGATTTAGCCTCTAAAGGGAACTCAAATCATAATTTGGCACTGTTTATATTTATACTGTCTTAGGATAGCTACCTTAAATTGTTTACTTGCAAAAGCCTTCTTCACACTACATCAAGCCCCTCTTTCCACTGGCAGATGGACACAAATGTAAGTGGGGATTCTCCCATCACACTGGTGAGATTCTCTTTCTCCACCTTAATGTACCCAATGTGACTAGAGTGACTTGGGAGGACTCATTGTGGAGCCTCAGATGAAGGGTGTTTTGTGTGAGGAAAATGGCAAGAGTGACATATTATGACCAGTCATGCCATGAGACCTACCAGGAGGTGAGGTCCTATTGTCTCTGACTCTGTGACAGATATTGTGTGATGAGAGATTTGTTTTCCTGGTACATTGACATGTGTTGGGCGTATAATGAACACATTTCAGTTGTACTGTTTGATGCACTTTTACCTGCATAAAAACTCATGATGTAACGGTGATGGGATTTTTTATTGAGATAGTCGACACCATTAATTGCAAGGTTTAGGGGATTATATATACATCTAGGGAAACTGCATACAAAACTGACACACACAGGCATATGCACACACATGCAAACACACACATACACACAAGCACTGAGAATTACAGGCACATGGTTGCACATGTAGACAGCTATTTCCCGGCACACAAACTGCCATCACCTGATGGCACTACCGCTGCTTCCAGGGATGCTACAATGTGACTATAGGTCTTTTCCGGGAAAACCTCTATGGACTGCCATGTGTCTTATTCTTATTACGGCAGGAGCTGGAATCAGAGTGGCTCTGCACAAGAAACCTGCAAGAAAGCCCCACCTTTTTCATCTTCCAGATTTCTCCTCACCAAGTGAGGGACTCCAGAATACATACCGCTTTCACATTCTAGAAGGGTGCTCTCCAAGATCAGAAAAGAAAACACTATGAGGTTCAGATCATGCTGTGTTTTGTTTGCATAGCTCTTTTGTTACCTTAGTGACAGGAGCAAACAAGATAGGAAAGAGTGATAGAGGATCCTTATATTGGATCTTTATATCAATGTTATGGCAGCGATGGAATGAAACATAAAGGAAATCAATCAAGGAGAGAGAGGCAGAGCAGATGGGGAGACATAAACAGAAAACAAGAGGAGGAAAAGCTTAAAGAAAAAAAGTATAAAAAAAGGAGAGAAGAAGAAAAGATGGGGGTATAAAATAATAGAACAAGAGATGAGAGATAGAATATTCATCCCAAAATGAGAAGGGGAACAATGGAAGTGGCCTAGTTGGTTCTGAATTATTAGAGTAATGGATTTTTTTTTGTATTTGTTTGTTTGTTTTCCTCCCCTCAATTTCAATCTGGTTATGCCCTTTAGAGTAGTTTAAAATACTACCTCTGTCTTTGGAAAAGTGATTACTGAACCCACTTCCTTCACTGCTCTTCACCAGGAGCATGTGTGAGACCTTACTCCAAGTGGAGTCCCTACGGTGGCCATCAGAAATGGCAGAGTTCTCGGATCTGTACGTCTGGTGCTGGGGCAATTTCACAACAGGGTTTGGCTGACTTCCAAACAGGGTTTGCAACACAGGTCTCACTCTGCAGTAAATAAATGTGTGGCATTTGGAGTCTCCGCATTTATGGCTAGGTGGCTCCTCGAGTACAAGGTGGAGTCAATGGCTGGGCTTTACCTCAGGGGCAACCCTTTTGCTATGAACCTTGAAACCAACACATATAGAAAGACACGGCCATCACTTCAATTTCCAGTCTAAGCTTGATGTTCCCGTATCATACCTTGTCCTCCTTCTCTTAAGTGTTTTGTAACTGCTTGTTGATTAGTGTTCTGGGGAAAAAAAAAAAGACTCAGAATTGGAATGAAATGGCAAGGGCGTAAGTGTTTTCAAGTCCCCAAGAAGATCGTGGAAAATAGCCTTCCCCGCCATTGGGAGATGTTTTTGTTTTGATTTGTTTTGGTATGATTTAGTCATAGAATTAGTGGGACAGCTAGGTTCTTTTTATTTTTCTTATTTCAGCAACTGAATTCTGTAACAAACTCCTATGTATTTTGAATTATGTATGAATTCTTATGTTTTAACTTTTAAACTGTCAGGAAAATCCATTTTTATGAGTGTGAAGAAGTGATAACTACATAAAAGAGGGAAGTTTGAACACTCATAACTCAGCAACACGTACACTGCTCTGACTTGCTCTTTTTTAGCACTTCACATTTGTGTTTTATTTTTCCCTCCTTCTATCAGCTCTGACGTTGATGTCATTCAAACATGAAGGTGAGAAGAGTACCAAATGTAAATTTATACCTAAATATAAATGTGCCATGGTGCAGGTCCTCTGAGAGGAGAAGCAATATCAATGAGGGAAACAAACAAACAGAAATAAAAGGGCTTACAATAAATAGACACAAAGCAGACAAACTAATGCATGTATATTAATTTCTTAAAAAATAAAGCTGGAGGAATTGCCCAGAAAATTGAAAAAAAGACATGAAAAGAATAGAATATATGAGAAAAGAAAAAGGGTGATCCCAGGAGTTTCACCATTAGTGCTTAGAGAAAGGCCAACAAAATATATAAAAGGGAAAACAATTCCAAATAAATTCGACAAGAAAATCTCCAGAACCGAAAGGCACACATCATCAGATTAGAAAAGCTCACAGGTATCAAGCAAATGAATAAAATAAAACTAAGAACTACTTAAACCTATCAGAAAATCTAAAAACGGTAAAGAAAAGGAGGAAGTCCTAGAAGCTTTTGGCGTGAGGAAAACATTATCAAACATAACAAAATAGAATTCACCTGCCATCAGATTTCTTAATAAAAATGCGGGATGTTATAAAATAGGGAAGTAATGCCTTTAACCTCTGAAGGAAAGTATTTTCAATCCAGAATTCTATACTCAGGGAAATTATCAATAGAATGGGAAGTGAAAATAAATTAATTTTCAGGTGTACAAGTTCTTTAAATTTATCTCTTTAGATCCTCCTCTTAGGAAGCTACTGTGGGATGTGTATCAGAAAAACAAGAGAGAAAATGAAAAATGAGAAGGACATGAAATCTAGCTAAGGAAGAATCTGAACAGCACAGGAGACCTAAGAAAACCAGAGCAGGGGACAGACACCTGCAGAGTGAAGGTGTTCCAGAAAACAATCAAGGCCAAATAAAAAAAAGGAATTCTGCTCAGTCAACTGAAAAATTTACCAATAGGCATTTGAAAGATCTGTTGGAATATTTGGAAAATGTAGTAATGATTCCAAATGAAACTGGGAAAATAGGGGGAGGAAAGGCAATGATTAATTAATTCCACAGGAAAAATGTAAGAGAAAAAAATGCTATCATATATACACACACACACACACACACACACACACACACTAGATAATGTAATCCCTGTCTTCCTGTTAAAAAAGTAATGTTTAATTTTTTTTTGAGAGAGACAGAGAGAGTAAGTGGGGAGGGGCAGAAAGAGAGGGAGAGAGAGAATCCCAAGCAGGCTTCCCACTATCAGCATGAAGCCTAATCCAGGGCTTGAACTCATCAACCTGAGCCACCCAGGCGCCCCTAAAAACAATGTTAAACTATATTGGGAGAATGAGGGAAAGGGAAGAATGTGTGTGTGTGTGTGTGTGTGTGTGTGTGTGTGTGTGTGTGTCTACATGCTTATTTATGTGTGTGACTGAGGCAAGGTGGACTTAATTGCCATAACAAAAATAAAGTGATAATATCTGAAATTGAAGATTGAAGAAATAGTAATGCAAGTCAATTATTTTAGAATATTGAGATAAGTAGAAGGAACAGCCAGAAGAATTAAAACATTTTAGGGACAAGGTTGGGACATAGAAAAAGTGGAGGGGACTGCAATTTATATTAAAAAAACTTTTAGAAAATATGTGACGTGAGGGGTGCCTGGATGCCTCCAGTTAAGCATTTGACTTCAGCTCACGATCTTGTTGTTCATGGTTTCGAGCCCTACATCGGGCTCTGTGCTGGCAGCTCAGAGCCTGGAGCCTGCTTCAGATTCAGTGTCTCCCTCTCCCCCTTTACCACTGTGCTATGTCTCTCTCTTTCTCAAAAATAAATAAAAGTATCTTTAAAAATTTTAAAAAGGAAATACATGACTTGAAAGCATTTAATTCATTACTTTAAAATAAAAATAATTTTTAAAAGAAATAAACATAAACTACACCAGTTGTAATGTTTTAATCTACTAACATGAATGTAGGGTGTTTTTTTTTTTTTTATGCTATCAATACCACTCAAGATTGTGAGACAAAACATGGTGTATGGGCTTAAGAAAATGATCCTACAGGGCACTTGGGTGGCTCAGTTGGTTAAGCATTCATCTTCAGCTCAGGTCATGATCTCACTGTTCATGAGTTTGAGCCCCGAAATGGGCTTTCTGCTGTCAGCGCAGAGCCCGCTTTGGATCCTCTGTCCCTCTCTCTCTCTGCCCCTCCCCAACTTGCCCTCTCTCTCTCTCAAAAATAAACAAAACTAACATTTAAAAAAATATAAAAAAAGAAAATGATCCTGATTTACACCTTGATTTCCTGTAAATGAGTTTAAAAAAAAAAAACAAAACAAGGTAGAAGTTTGTTCTATCACAAGGAATTGGGTAAAGGATTTACAGGATTTGCATGTATGACATCTGCCCAGAGGTTGCGTATTATTCAGATTTTGATGAATTTTTGAGAGATATTAATTAAATTGATGAATAATCCTAACTAAGGTGATTAAAATCCAAACATTCATTGATGTATTGTAATTCATAATATCAAACCAGCCCTGAGATAAACTCTGTGTGTGTGTGTACGTGGTGGAGGGGCAGACACGATGACAAGAATCACATAACTTTCCTGTACCCCAAGGATTACTATTGATGCTTCTGATCCCGAGGGCTTACAGATGAACTGTGTTCCACTCCAAGGCATTCTTTACTTTTGGGTAACACGTTATCAGAGGAAACTCTCTCTTTGTGCCATTAAATCGGTCCAGTGTCTCTGTCTTTTGAGGTTTTACCAGTTACACTGACAGCATTTCTGCATTGTTTCTAGTTTCTTTCCCTTTGTTCTCAGCCTCAGTGGTACATGGTTTGTTCAGTTCCCCTCCAGCCTATTTCTCTGCTTATTGCTCAGAGCAGCAGCCACAGGGGTGAGGCCCCCCCCACATCAGTAGACAAAGAGCCTAATTTAAATCCTCTCTCATGATTCAGAGTTCAGCTTTGAACCCACTTCTTCATCACAACACGGACCACTTCATCTGTCTCGCAAGATTTCTTCTTAATTCTTTTGTTAAGTGCCTTTATTTAGTTATTTTGATTGTGTTAGCATTCGCGTTTGTTTGATTATGCTGTAACCTTGCAATTATGATTTTTTTTCTCTTAGTGCACCACATGCTATGGCACGAAGAAAATGGTTGCTGAGTGTCAAGTGTTCTGGAACTATTTAGAGGTCAATGGCCCTCTAAAATACAGCACCTGTAATCCTGGTTTGCAAGACAGATGTGCTTTAAAACAAAGTACACTCATAAATGGTCTCTGTAGGGATAGCTTATTTTATGCTATGGAAAAGGGAAGGTACTAGAATGTTGAAGATTGCATAACAGGTACCCAGTTTCCTTTGGGATCGAGGGGAAATGCAGAATCAGTTAACTACTCATTACTATGCTTAGAAAAAAGCAGTATTAGCTTTAATCAAAATCATATAACCAACCTTCTTTTTACAGAATACCTAGTCCAAGGGCCAGCCAGTGTTTTGTTTCCCTAGTACAAGCCTCCAGTGCTTGCTGACTGATGGGATAGTGACAATTACCAGTAATAAGTTAATTCAATTCCATCCAATTCAATCAGTAATCGTGTACCAATTACATTGTGCAAGTACACTACTTGCAATACAGTTTTCCTACGACTCAGTTCCTGTCCTGGAAGAGTCACAGTCTAGTAGGAGAAATAAACATATGATTAATTAAGCATACCAGTAGGAAAGAAAACACCACGACGACCATAGTGGCAACTTTCTATATCTGGAGTTAATGCGCTCACAAATGTATACACAAAAGTTTAAAGCACTTCTTAATTTTGAAACATTTTTAAATACTTTTTCTACTCATGCATCTCTCTTTAACCACTATCTAGTGATTTTGAATTCCTCCAGTGATTTTGAATACTCTTCTGGAAACAGGAGTATTGGTGCATTTGTGTGAATATCTTCTGGAGTAAAACTTGATGGGACAAGGTGCTAGATCTCCACTCAGGAGTTTCCATTAACTAAAAAGCACTGAGCTTCAAAATCTAATCCAGGATATTCCCCCATTCTTCCAGAGTTGTCCTTGTCCAGAAAAGCATCATCACATTTCTATCTTCTTGAACATCAGCATTGACAAGAGTGGCCTATGATGCAATTATGTTGGTCCCTGAGTGCCACAGGGTAAACCTCTCCAAAGCCAGTTAAATTAATCAAGAAGGTGAAATGTTAATATGTCAATATGGTGACTAAGCAGGGGAAATTCGTACCCTGAGCATCATCCCGTCTGCAAAACTGGGTCTGATACATGGAATAGCGATATGAAACGTGACTTGATTTGAGAGTAATGTTGGATGATGTGTCATAGCCTGATCAAGTCAGCAATTAAATATAATCAAAAGAGAGAGTTGTTTAAAAATGTTTCTCTACTTCACTTTGGTGGAATACAATTCTACAGAACACATTCAGAATTAAGAGGCGTGTATTTAGCTTAATTAAATATTTAATCACATGTCATCTACCTATTATTTCCACTCTCCAAGTTTCCATAACACCCAGAAGAGTTGGCTAATTTTTAACATTTCTGTTGACTTTCTCCAAATTGAACACTATTGTTTTATGCTTCTATCCACCTTGTGGTTGTCACAAAATCTCTTCCTCTCATTACCTTCAGCTTTGCTGGGGAAACCAAGTGGAATTAGCAATCAATCACAGCATTTAGCAGCTCAGCTGGCCTGAATGAAAAGCTCAGGACACATCCAGGTGAAAAATGAAATTGCTTTGCCTTGTTGCAATCCTCACATATTTCTACTCCACTCCCTATAACCATTTCTTACTCTTAATCAGAAGGAAAAATGCAAGCAGATACATTATGTAAGACAGTGGACTAAAGACCTGGCCCCAGGTAGAGGCCATTTAATTAAAAGGTGTAAGATGAATAGGCTGTAAAATTCAGCTAGTCCCATATAAAAAGTGTTGGCTTAGCAGAACTGAATGATGATCCAAGTTAACACATGTGAATTTGTGGAAAAGAGAAAAACAGCTTTGAAATCTTATTAGCTTTGCTTTTACTTTCGTTATGCTTCACACTCAAGATTACAGGCTAAGGAAAAAAATTTTTTAAACTGAAGAAAGGAAGGAAGAATGGAAAGGACAGATGGAAGGAAGAAGGACAGCAGTCATAAGTATGTAGTTGCAGATTACAATCAAAGAATATTATTATGTTTTGTTTGTTTAGTATTAAGTGCCCATCAGCATATATCTTCATAATTTTCAAACTGTTTCAATAGTAATTAGGAACAACAAATGTCTGGACTGTGGCTTCAAAATAGCTTATCCCAGATTTACGATAACAAAGAGGAATTTTGCGATGTTTGCTAGGGGGCACTGTGAGGCCATCTTCACCTTGTTTGTTCCTTTGAGTTGTTAGTGGTTGGTCCATTTTAATTATCTGTGTTTCTGTGAGACATGAAGTATTACATTGTTAATTATGGAGTTTTCAGCCTCATAATGGTTTTTGTCTAACTACTTTGACTCCAGGTATTTCCTGTGCCCTTCAAAATCTATGTTTTCTGGTGGGATTTGGGTAAATTGAAAACACTAAATTATAGTGGGGCTTCATCTGGGAAATGTAACCGAATCCCGCCTCCACTATGAAGAGTGACATTCGGGGTGCCTGAGTGTCTCAGTAGGTTAAGCGTCCAACTTCAGCCCAGGTTATGTTCTCACGGTTGGTGTGTTCCAGCCCCGTGTTGGGTTCTGTGCTGACAGGTCACAGCCTGGAACCTGCTTCAGATTCTGTGCCTCCCTCTCTCTCTGGCCCTCCCCTGCTCATGCTCTGTTTCTCTCTCTCTTTCTTGGTCTCAAAAATAAGTAAACAAAAAAAAAAAAAAGAAAGAAAAGGAAAGAAAAAGAAAAGTGACATTTGTTTTCCTCTAAAGTCGCCAGGTCTAAGCACATCACAGAGTTTGGTGTTGAACATCTGAATCTTGGGACTTGTATACTGAAAAGTATTCCTTCTATTCTGATATAAACATAATAGATTTTTGAAAGCAAGATGCTATCCTCTCTATCATCAGCAGGGCCTGGGTTCACCGACCACAATGCAGTTAAATAATAAGAATATTCATAAGCACCTGGGGGACTCTTGATTTGGAGATTTTAATTTTCTAAGGGAAACAAAAATAGTTTCTGAGGCACTGCTGCTCCGACCTCAGAGCACCATAACTGAGCCAATTTAGGTTCTTCTGAGTCCATTTGTCCACAGCAGAGTTCTCCTAACTAAAATGTATTTGGTATTTTCATGGTCCGGGTAAGGCCACTCAACAGTTGAATTCTTTCATTCAAATTCTCAGAAATTAAGAGAACAATTTTAGTGTAAATGCTCCAACAAGAAGCAGACACAGAACACTCACAAGGTCAGCAGAAAATGGAGAATTCGTAGCTTGAACATCTCTAGCAATTTCAGACATGAGTAGTCTAAGCTTAATTTATAGGGGGTTAAATCAATCATTTGCTTGCGAGTTCGAGTAGCAGTCAATAGATTTTGCAAGGCAAAGGGCCACCCAGATGGCATATATTTGTAAATCAGTCCTTCCCAAAACTTGAAACTAAAACTCATTTCATTTCTGTGAGGCCCAGTTCTTAGGGTGGGCCCTCTGTGGTGACCAACAGACATGTCTCCAAGGTATAATGGAAACTTCTCTATCCATCACATTCAATTATTTGGGTGGGCAACTGTTACCAACTCAATACCTATTTCTCATTTACTTCCTTACTAACACAGTACCAATTTTATTGGGTGTGGTGATTGTCCAGCTAAAAACCCTTTTCCCAACCTTCCTTGTAGCTAACATTTCCCATGTGAAACAGTTCTGACCCACGAATTTGAAAGAAAATTTTGTTGGGTGCTTCCAATGAGACATTTAAAATGGGACAAACTTGGCTGGCTTGTCTGTTATCCTTTCATCTTTTCCACGCTCCTTTATTTCTGGAATATAGATTCAATGATGATACAGAGTAGGAACCATCTTGTGACCCATGTGGGCTGGCTGAGCACCATGGCAGAAGGTGCTTCCCGACAGCCTGTGCCAACACTGGACTCCCTAACTCACTCTTGACTTCTCATTACCTGATAAATAACACCTCTACCTCATACAAGCCACTGATATTTCAGATATCTCTTTAATGAGGCTGACCTAAGTTCTTATCTGGTACGTACACCCTATAGCAAAAAAAAAAAAAAAAAAAAAAAAAAATATATATATATATATATATATATATATATATATGAGCAATTGACATAATGAACAGCAAACTTTAAATTTCTTCAGTTTCTTATTTTATTTTGAAAAATTCAAACATTTTATTTTTTATACCATAATATACCTAAAGTAAAATCGATGACCTGGGGGGGGGGGGGGGGAAGGCGCCTGGGTGGCTCAGTCAGTTAAGCATCTGACTTCAGCTCAGGTCATGATCTTGTGGTCCTCAAGTTTGAGCCCCATGTCAGGCTCTGTGTTGACATCTCAAAGCCTGGCATCTGCTTCGGATTCTATGCCTCCCTCTCTGCCCCTCCACCACTCACACTGTCTCTTTCAAAAATGAATAAATGTTAATTTTTTTTTTAAATTGATGATTCAGGTAATGTGGCATTTATCCTCTGCCTTCTGATAGCACATCATGTCACTGTGTATCCAATACGGAAGATACAACATTGGAATAAAGTCCAGGAAGTTTGCAACAACATGTATCCCATGAAAATGCCATCAGTAGGTTAAGCTTTCATGTTCTCATATCTAAAATGGGAATAAAATATTTAAAACATCTCATTGTGAAAAAGAATACATAAGATGAAGCTAAATCCCCTAACACTGTGAATGGAAATCTCTGCCCACATTTCTATTGAATGAAAGACTGAAGAATAAAATAAAAAAAGTTCAGTTATCTGAAAGGTAACTTTAACACTAATGAGAAAATCTAAAGTGGAAATGGAGCAGTTCAAATCGAAGTGTCTCAAGGTAGATAGACTAGATGGAGTAGACCACACCAACTGGACTTGTGTTAAGAGCCAGGAGCATTCTAAATTCAAACAAAAACAACATGAAGAGCAAAGTCATGTACAGAGATATCCTCTAAACTCATAAAAATTAAAAATGACTATATAAGCCTATACTTATCAATACAGATTAAATATCTTTTTGACAAATCAAGCCTGAAATCCTTAGCTATCAAACAGTTGGCAAGTTCCATTTGTAGGGCTTCATAAGTCACCTACTGCCAAAATACAGAGATTGCCTGTGTTTCAGACCTAGAAAAGGCATAGCATATGATTGATTTGCAAAGAAAAATACTCTAGGATATTTCATAAATGAAGAAATTAATCATGTTTTGACTTAGGCCTAGATTTGATGTGGTGGAAAACAAAAAACAAAAACAAAAGGCCAATGTAACACAACACAAAGGAATATACAAAAGATATTAAAATCCATTGGACAATGAATTTATATAGTATCCGAGGAGTCATGAAGTTGTATAGAGAAAACATCTTCTATATTCATTAAAGCTGCTGAAATGGAAACTTGACTTTTGATTGACTATCCCTTTCTGATTAAAAGGAAGGTGGTTTAGAGGCCATGCGGTTTAATTAAAAAATGGCACTGGATTGAAAGTGAAGATCATGGCTCTAATCCCAGCTCAATCTTTAACATATGACCTTAAAAAGGTACTGTCTCTAGGTCTTGGTTTATTCAACAGAAAATGAAGGTAATAATAGCTACACTACAGGTCTGCAATGGAGACTGAATCAGATAATATACGTAGAAGTTTGCTAGCAGAGGACTTAACCTTATAGAAAATATTTCAAAAACATTCCTTTCTTGACTTCAGTGAGTTAGTGTCGTGCCTGATGGGGTGCAGTAGAGTCAGTATTTTTACTGAGCAAACCCAGTTGCAGAGTATGCTCCAATCTGTCCATCGCACTGCACAAAGGGAACAGAGATGGAGGGAGGGTTATAAATCTGGCTACTGGGGCGCAGTAACCCACAGCCACTGCATATCATGAAAAGGTTATTATGGGTTCACACTTTTTTGGGGGCAAGTGTCTCTAAGGAGTCTTATCAAGTGAATTGGGCAGGGTGGCCAGAGATTCTAGGAAATATTCAAGGTCAAGACTACTAGGAATATGGTTCTAGGTGACAAGTGCCTTCAGAAGAGAACCAATCCAGTTACTGAGAAGCTGGTGAAAATACTGAGCAGGCTTGTAAGAAAGAGCAGGACAGAGGATCAGAAGAGGATTCCTTTCCCAGAAGGCCAGGGACACGACAAGCTCAAATTTATAATCCTTGGTTCCAAGGTTTCTGTATTTGTCATTTTAATAGATTCTGCCAACTTTACCTCCTTGGGAATTTCACAAATTCACACTTCTATCAACAATTTGCAAATCACAGGTGTGTTCTCAAACTTTTTGAGTTTTCCTGATGTGGCAGTGAAAACTCTGTATGTTGTGGTACCCTGTTTGTCTGTCTAAAGGTATCATAAGTTGGGTCTTACTTTCTCCCACTTTTATATCCTGGTGGATCATACCTAGGAATTTTTGACAAATGTTAAGTTCAGCATTACTCCGTGAGAACAAGTAGCCAAGGAAAGAAAGCATGCACTCTTGTATCCAAACAAGCCTGACATCAAAACTCATTTACCCAATTACTTAGCCGTGGACCTTTAGGAATTTATTTCATTTTTCAGCTATAATTTCCTCCTTTGTAAGTGGCATTATTGAATCGTGGGATTTACTGAAAATCTTATAAAGCACCTGTCATTTATCATGCATATAAGGTCCAATTTTTAAAAATTTAAATGTTTTTAAAAGTATTAAATTGTGATTGGGTGAATGTGTGTGTATATTTGTGTGTCATTTCATGCTAAAATGCTTTTTATCCTATTTGTGCATTCTTTTGGAGGTAAGATATCTAAATTCATTAATACAGAACAAGTTATGCCCTGGACATTTTAGATAAGCAATGTGAAATGCATTTACTGATAATGTGTAATTAAATCAGTAAGTTAGATTGTTATGCCAGTAAACTTGGTTTCCTTTAGGGTTTCATAATAGGTCCTAATTCCAACTTCTTTCGCAATAACTTTGCCTAAGTGTTTGAAAATGGTACACGAGAATAGAATTTCTAGTGGTGGCAGTTTTACACACTCTCAGTCCTTTCTCTCCAAACTTAGTACATCATTGGATACAAGACTGATAAAAGAGGTCTCATTCCTGTTATCTGTTACTTCCCATTATGTAAGACAATTGAATTTCCATTCTCAGTTTTTGGGAGATTTGCACGTTTCCAACTGCTAGGAAATTTAGCCCTAATCCTTCTAGTGAAAGTAGAAAAAAAATCTACATCCGAACTTAATCTTATGCCATGCCTTCCACAAAGTTTACTTAATTTCCCAGTACCCTTTGAGTCTATTTTGAGTCTCTTTTACCTCCTAGTACTAACCAAAAATCGTAATTCTATATATGTGTGTATATTTCCTTTTAAAGATTGCCTTTTCACCACTAAAACACAAGTACCATGTAGTTAGGGATCATGTTTGTTTTATTCACCGCCTTACACTGCCATACAATTCCAAAAATTGTATTCAGCCTGTAGTGGCTATTAAAACATATTTATTGAACGAATAAATACATTCCCATGCCTTCAGATATCTTTATGCCCCTCTTAGGAACAGATTACTAATCACATCATGGTTTAGTTCAAAGTCCTTCTACATGGTCTCTCTTTTTCTTTTTAAACTGTATCTTCCTAAAACCTAGCAATTTTTATTTCTTCTCTCTGGGCTGATATGATTCTCTGAGTTTCATTTTTCCATGTTAGATAGTTTCCAAATTAATTAAAAAGCAATGAAACAAAATATTTATAGTCTCAAAAGCATGAGCATATAACGCTTTTATTTTTGCACTATAGCTATTGGTAAAAATATAAGACTATGTTTCAGTTCAATAAGTTTCTCTGACTGTCTGGTAAACGCGGCAATTGTTTTTTGGCACTTCCTGACATATACCGAGAGAATAGAGCTTAAGAGCCTATCTTTGTCTCATAGGATATAAAAATCAGTATGACAACTGTCAACTCTCCAAAAGACCAGGAGAAAATTCTGTTAATCCAACAAAGCTAAGTTTATTACTGTAATAAAGGAAACTACAACTTTGACAGAGTCTTTGTGGCACTTCAGAAGGGGAAAATCTGGGAGGTGGGTAATATTTGTATACTTTTAGGTTATGAAAGGGGGAATTTTAAGTTGGGTCTTACCAGCAGGGGAACTGGTTGGGACTGGGCAGAGTTTATGAAATGACTATTTTCGATTGGCATGCACAGAGAAGTGAGGGTCTTGAAGTGGGTATGATGAGTAAGCTGTTAGTCTCTGTAAGTAAGCTATTCTTGTTTGTTTATAGTCCTATCTCCCAGGAGCAAGTATTTCCTGGAGCAAGTACCTAAGTTTACTTTGCTTATTCTCGATATTATTTAATGGAGTCAGAGGAAGTATGCCTAGCCCCAGTATTGTTTAACACAGGAATAGATGCGATGCCTGGGTGGCTCAGTTGGTTAAGTGACCAACTCTTGATTTTGACTCAGGTCACGATCTCATGATTTGTGGGATCAAGTGCCATGTGGGGCTCTGTGCTGTCATCATGGAACCTGCTTGGGATTCTCTCTCCCTTTCTCTTTGCCCTCCTCCCAACTCATGGGCACCAACTCTCTCTCTCTCTCTCTCTCTCTCTCTCTCTCTTTCAAAATAAATAAATAAACGTTTTTTAAAAACCACACAGGAAGAGAAAATCATTTTGTTATCACGTTTCAGCCCTTTCTTGATTCATCAGTGTTAGCTGAGAAAGACTCTATTATCATCTGAACACAGGATAAATCTGTATCTGTATATTTTTTATGGTCATGGTTGTGTATAATGTTTCTGTCAATAATCATTTCAACTTAAGTTTCAGACTTTCTTCTATATTTGTTGGAAGATAATTTATCGTATTGTTTGCTAGAACTATAGCTGTGAAACAACATTTAAGACTGGAGATTATTATACATCTGGGTGCTGTGACACAAATACTAATCTCAATGATTATTATCAGGACTGTAGGCCACTTCTAGGCCAGCCATAAAGAGTCCTCAAATGAAATCTTGAGAATAGATCAAATCCCACATCTAAATGGTGCACAAAACCATACAAGGGGTTGTTAGCTACATTTATGAATCCTTTATTCCTTAAATGTTCTTAGATGCAAGACAGATATTCCTCAAATATTAAAGATACAAGAGAGATCTTTTTCTTGGGGGGCTGGATGGCTCATTTGGTTAAGTGTCAAGTGTCTGACTTCAGCTCAGGTCATGATCTTGCAGTTCATGGGTTCAAGCCCCAGTGTTGGGCTCTGTGCTGACAGCTCAGAGCCTGGAGCCTGTTTGAGATTCTGTGTCTCCTTCTCTCTCTGCCCCTCTCCCACACACGCTCTGTCTCACTCTGTCTCTCTCTCTCTCAAAAATAAATAAACATTAAAAAATTAAAAGAAGATCTTTTTCTTGATCATCAATTCTTGAATCCTCAAATTTAGCTGCTTTTCTACCTTTTCTGTAGCTTCATTATGTACTATACATATTACTTTAGCACTCTCTGGAGCAGTCCCATGTACAAAATAGCAGATTTCCTCTTCTTTTTCCTGAATGTAATGCACTGTGGAATCATTAACATCGAACACATGGTAAACACCACTGTAACTAAACCTGAGTGAAGCCTATCTAACACATATTTTCTAATAAGGCACATCACGGCCTTCTTGTGCTAAGGGATACTAAACAGAACTCTAGAACTACACTTGAAGAGAGTTTAAAATGGCAAAATCACAACAAAAACACAAAACTGCAAAAGGCTTGGCATTAAATATACATCAAAAAGGGCACTGTTTACGGTATGAACACTTAAACAATAAGGCAGCATGTTGCCTTCAGCGACTTCGGAATGTGTTTAAGAATGTGTGTGAGGGGCACTTGGGTGGCTAAGTCGGTTAAGCATCCAACTTGCGCTCAGGTCATGATCTCGCGGTTGGTGGTTCGAGCCCTGCTTCAGGGTCTGTGCTGATGGCTCAGAGCCTGGTGCCTGCTTCAAGTTCTGAGTCTCCCTCTCTCTCTGCCCCTCCCCCACTCATGCTCTGTCTCTGTCTCTCAATATTAAATAAACATTAAAAACAAAAAAGACTGTGTGTGAGAACGTGTACGTCGGGTGCCTCAAATCTGTCATTGCTCGGCACATGTTGGTGAATGACTGAATATTGCCATGGATATTAATTTGGGGGATTACAAATAAATTTTAGCGAGTAGCCAATTTCACAAATACAGAATCCATGAATAATGAGGATGAACTGTATGTTAGTGTGTTTAGTTGGATGCTCCATTTTTCCAGGGCTCTTGTTACTTTTTCCTCATTCTTTTTTTCTTTCTGCTCTCAGATTGGATGATCCTTACTAATCTAGCTTCATGGTTACTGATTTGTTCTTCTCTCCACTCCTGTATACTCTTGAGCCCCTCAAGCACATTTTGTAATTTGGTCATTAGACTTCCGAACTCCAGAATTTCCTTTTGGTTCATTTTATAACTTTTATTTTTCATTAATATTCTCTAATAGATGAGACGTTAGCATCATACCTTCCTCTAATTCTTTAAGCCTGGATTCCTTTAGTTCTTTGAACATATTTATAATAGCTACTGTCTGCTAAGCACAACATTAAGGCTCCACTAAAGGCGGTTTCTGTTGCTTACCCTTTTAAATCCTGAGTGTAGGTTACACCTTCTTGTTTATTTGCTTGTCTCATAATTCACCTTTTTTTTGTTCAAAACTAGATATTTTGGTAATATATTGTAGAAACTCTGATACTGTCACCCTACCTCCAGGGCTGTCGTTGTTCGCTTACTTGTTTATTTTTGTGGGTACATGACTGAACTAGTTGAGTGAAAACTATTTTTCCCAAAATGTGCCACCTCTGACGTTGCTTCTCAGAGAGTGCAACTGTGGCCATGTACACAGGTACCCTAACTTCTACTCCACTGGCTTGACAATAGTTTTACTTTGACTGTCTCTTTCCATGAATGCCCTCTTAAGCTACTGGCTCTGTCTGCCTATATTGGTATCAGACCCAGCAGTTAGTCTACGCTCATTTCTAGCTGATTGCGCTATTGTTTTTGGCAACCCGCTGATAAATAAATGACTCTGAAGTCTGACCCAATCCTATCTGAACAAAAATGGTCTGACTCCTGTTTGTAGGAAGAGACTTTGAGGCTAAACCTTAAGGCTTCTTTCAATCCCAGGAGAGCCCTTCTTTGCTGCTTCTTTCTTCAGTTATTTCTGTTAACCTTCTAGCTGTTTTCTTTTCTCTTACTGCTGTTACAGAGTCACAAGCCCCCTACTAATTGCCCACTGTCAAAATCTCCACTGTTTTCTATCATGCTCTTACACTTGAACTTCTCCACACTCTGTCCCATATGAAGTGCGTCTTTTAGGGAGAACTATGGAGAGTTTGTCCGTATGACCTTCCTTTTCCCCCTGGGAAGAACATGGATGCTAGTGCTCCAGAGGTGGGATGAGGACAGTAACCCATTTCACTTACAGGGACATCCATGTTCTATGAACAGAGTTGTAGGCAAAGAAAGCCTCTGGTCTTCTTGGCTTTCTTCTCTTATCATGTAATTTTTGCTATGCACATGAAATGGGTCAAGAATGATTAGGACCCAGTATTCACAGCCTCTCATGCCTAGTAGAGAACTTCCTATGACAAGGGACTGGGGGAGAAAGAGGACCCATAACTTCTGTGTCAGTTTTGGCTGGAATAGAGCTTCTGCAACATGGAGCTGGGAGAGGCGGGGATGAGAAATACTGGTAGCCTGCCCCTCTTGGGGAGATGCCCTAACACTACACTTGGAGCTGTAGTGAAAGAGCTCCCCATTCTCTTAGCTTCACATGCTTAGAGTAGAGCTTCCATCATTCTGACCTGGGGAGATAAAGGGAGAAAGTCATGGCTCAAATTTACTGACTATTTCTGTTCTTGCTGCCAAGATTTAGCTTTTGTTGAATAAATATTTCTCCACTTACTGAATGACTTTCGGGGGATTTAAAAGTTTGTTTGTTTTTTTTTTGTTTTGGTTTGTTTTGTTTTGTTTTTAGCTTTTCATGTTACTTTAGTTTACTGGGAAGAGGATCTACAGAGCTCCTCACATGACTATTCTACAAGTGCTTCTGACCTGGTATTATTTTGTATAGATGTTATCACTATTTACACATTGTTACATTGAAATACTTTTTCTATCTCTGATTATTGTTCTAAAAGCTTTTATCATGACAGAGCGTATGTCATCATTTGTAATCTATTATGATCATCATTCATGTTGGGAGACCGTCTCTTCCAAGACTTCCAGTTGGGCATCGAGACATAAGTTTTTTCTGCTTTCTTATTTCCATCCTTAATTAAAGTTTCAACCACAGTGTTGACAGGTACTAAACATGGGCATAAACAGAGAATAGATACCCAAGCCAGACGCTTAATTTTTCTAGCCCTAGTTTCTCTCCTCTTCAAGATCATTGCTCTAGTCCAGGAACTGTTTCTATCTCTCTCTTTGCTGTATGGTGTGAAAACAGCTCTCATTTCATCAACCCATATCTTCCATACTCTGTTTTGGTTTTGTTCTGTTTTTAAATAAAAGCTGTATTAAATCCACAAACACTTGCTTAAACCTCTTAAACCCAAAATGACTTGCTCTCTCAAAATTCACAAGTGTTAGAAATCACAAAGGTTTTTATTTTCAATAAATTGCCTTTTCAGTAAGTTTTCAATAACCCAACAAAGAATGTGGCTGCTTATTCCTGCCTACCCTGAAGGGCAAGGCATAACGAAAGCTGCCAGAATGGCCCAACCGTTGACAGTAGGGCAGTCAATGAACACAACAAAACTTGGACAAAGACATGTCAAGTAACATTTCAAAATATTACCCTGCTATGACTTTAGAATTGCTCAGCAAATCACATGATCTTTTTATTGGCGAGGGCGACTGTGGGATGGTAGGATGGGGAGAGGGTGGCTGCTAGTGAAAGCTTGCTTGGTTCCTTTTTTCTGTAAAAACCAAATGTAATTGAGAAGAGAGAGAAGAATAAAGGAATGAGTTACTTTGCTTTCGTATGTTTTCTTTTAAAGTAGTGATTTGTGCAACCTGTTTTTCCTTAGCTCTTTTCAGAGTTTCCATTCCTGGATGACGGGTCCAGAGTTCCCTCAATGTCTTGGCCATGCCATGTTCATCTTCTATGCATTTGTAGAGGCTGTGGTTTCTTCATCCCGTCTGCATGGGCTTTCGTTGAGCATTCATTCCCTGCTTTTTTAAGTGAGTTCCACTTGGTTATTTCATGCCTCATTTTTTAGTATGTCTGGAAGTCTGCACCACCAGAGCAGAAAGGGCAACTTTTCACTGTAAGGAAGCTAAGCGCTCATTATAAACTATTTTTACTTATTAGAAAACAAAAGGGAACATTTTCTAAGAAGATAAAATAAAATGAGAAAGCTGCCAAAATTGTTAATCATCCCTTCTCCAGATCAGAGCACACATGTGTCCAAAAACCAGGGGGAAAGCTTGAGGGTCATGAAATCTAGTGTGGGAGGATAATCTTTTCATATCTTCCCTGATTCATTTCTCCTGAAATTTCCAACTTTCTTTTTTTATCTTAGCCATTTTTTTTCTCTGTTCAGCGAATCAAGGAAAGGATTTAACAATGGAAATCAGGGTCAAATGGATTGTCTCCTCTTGACTTCTGATTTTCAAAAACCTGGATCCTTGTTGAAATAGAAATGGCTCCAGGCATAGAAAAAGTATTTTTGGATAATACTTTAGTAAGAGCAAAACATTCTTGCTGTCCACTAAGAAAAACGAGAAACAGAAAAGAAA